>NC_137343.1:41601611-42201611 GCF_965287045.1 Carcharhinus amblyrhynchos | reverse complement strand
TAACCCAAATCAGTCTCTGTGACAATGGGTTAAAATACTGAAGAAACAAATTAGAAGTGCTGAAATTAGGAGTAGGAAGGCAAGTTTTCACTGAGTGTTGTTGAGCTATACACAACCATTGAAGTGGACCCTGTAAATTGATTCAGTTGGTGGGGAACACGTTGGAAAACATTCCAGGGTATCTATTGGAAGAACCAGGGAACTGGATATCCCTGTGAGAGAGAGATATATGTGTCTTTCACAGAATCCCTACAGTGCTGATGGAGGCCATTTGGCTCATCGAGCCTGCACTGACAACACTCCCATCCCAGATCCTATCCCTTAATCCTACCTGTTTACGCTACTAATCACCTGACACTAAGGGGTATTTTATCATGGCCAATCCACCTAACTTTCATATCTTTTGACTGCGGGAGGAAACTGGAGCACCTGGAGGAAACCCATGCAGACTCCACACAGACAGTCATCCAAGGCTGGAATTGAACTCAGGTCCCTGGCACTGTGCTAACCACTGTGCCTCCCTATTTGTTTAGAGTTTTGATGTTTGAAAACTCTGCATTCGTTTCACAGAATCGTTACTGAAAAAACAGTGTATTAAATTTTGGATGTCAGAGCCTCAATGAGAGAGAAGGGAGAAATGTAATAATCCTTAATATTTGAGATGTAGGGAAATGTAACTGTGGTTCCTCCACAATTTGGATATATAAGGCAAGACTCAGAAGGCCGAATGGGACTGACAGGGCTGGTGGTGGGGGCAGGTACTGTTTGTTGCTGGTGATGCCACCATTTAATATTAAGCACTCTTCTTGTCTGTTTCACACAGGTGGAAGAGGGAGGCTGGAAAAACAGTCATTCACAATCGCTCTGGGAAGCCTGTGTTGCAGTTTGTTGCAATCTGTAGAAGGGACAATGGGGAGTGGGCAATTCCTGGGGTAAGTAAGGGTGCAGGGAACACTGACCTTGTGTCTAACTGACCTTAATTAGATTCCAGCCTGCTCCGTGGTGGCTTAAAAAACAGTTTCTCGAGCTCTTGTCAGACGTTGATCATTACTGATGATCTTTCCCTCTCCAGTGTTCCTTCACCTGCGCCCTCCGCACCGCACCACCACCACCACCACCCCACACTTCCACCACACCCCCCCCTCCTCCACCACCACCATCATACCACCCGTCACCACCATCATACCACCCATCACCCCCACCACCACACCCCTGCCCACCACCACCCCTCCCCCACCACCACCCCTCCCCACCACCTCCGCACCCACCACAACCCCAACAGTTCCTCCCCAAAAGTGTTATTCTTCACGTGCACAGTGAGCATTCACTGGTGTTTGATGTTGAAAGGTACCCACAAAGCCTTGATATTCCTCTGGTGGGGAAAGGTTACATGATGAAATTAGCTGCCGAATCCCTTTTCCGTTCCTTTGCTCTGCTCCAAGGACTATGCCACGGAGTGCTGAGCATTGGGCGGAGCCCACAGCACTGCCTGTACACATCCCATATCAATCCATTTCATTTTTCTTTGTCTCAGTTTGGCCTCCAGTTCTAACAAGAGGGGCAGAGGGTCCCCTCTTACTGCTGCTTGGGTAGACACAGCCCATTCCCCAGTGCAACACAAACTGGAAATCTCATGGCTCAGATTGTCACTGTGTTGGACTCAGTAATTCTTTAGTCTGACATTGAGCTTGAGATGTGATGTGAAAGCACTCAACCTGGGATTGCCACCCACTCGGTTCTGGGGATTCAGCCTAGGGTAAACAGTTCCTGCTGGCTGAATTGGAACCTTTGGTTGGAGCTGGGTCAATGTCTAAAAGATCATAAGGATGGGGACAAACCAGGTGGTATCCTCTCAGGATGTTTTCTCCTTCGTATTTTCCTTCTAGGGAATGATAGACCCGGGTGAGAAAGTATCAGTCACTCTCAGGAGAGAGTTTGGGGAAGAAGCATTGAACTCCTTGCAGCTACCAGAAGCCGAGAGACAAAAGATGAAATTGTTAATTGACTCCCTGTTCAAAGCTGGAGAGATGGTCAGTATTTATATCCTAATGATGTATAATGGAGACTTAAAACATGCAGCCGATCCCTCCACACACAGTATCTGTAGTGTAGTCATTTAATTTGGAATTTTTTTGTTAGCAGTTTTCTGTATGGGGTTAGGAATCTCACACAGGTCACACTGAATAGATGCTTCATTGTCCAACGTTTTGATTTTATATCTGTTGTTGAGGCAGTTTTTTAAAATTCATCCATGGGATATGGGTCAGCATTCATTGCCCATCCCTAATTGCCCTTGAGAAGGTGGTGGTGAGCGGCCTTCTTGAACAGCTGCAGTCCCTATGGTGTAGGCACACCCACAGTGCTGTTAGAGATTCCAGGATTTTGACCCAATGACAGTGATATAATGGCTGATACATTTCCTAGTCAGGGTGGTGTGTAGCTTGGAGGGGAACTTGCAGGTGGCGGCGTTCCCCTTGTGTCTGGTGCCCTTGTCCTTCTAGATGGTAGCGATCTCCGGTTTGGAACGTACAGAGGAAGTTTTATGCTGTAATGAACACATGCTAAATCTAGAAAGGTGTTGACTTTTGCTTGGGGACTGTTCCATTGGTTGTCAGTCAGAACTCCATATCCTCCCCAAGTGATGATTCTCTATGGTAAAAGCCCAGAATGTGAGTGTCAGCAGGTTCCCTGAGACCCATTGGAGAGATCCACCTGATTTCCAACATTAAACAGCCTGGGAATTAAACTCTGCGGTGTCCATATGCGCGAGATGATTAAAGAAGCTTTACCTTTATCTCTCTCAGATGAGGGAGAAGGAGATAGATGATAGGTTAATGGGAGAAAACACAAGTGGAGCAGAAACACCAGCTTTGGGCTGAATGGCCTGTTTCTGTGCTGTATTTCCTATTAGGAAAAAGAATGAGGTATTATACTATGTGCGAGAGGGAGAGAATGGGAGATGTTTGGTCAGTTCTCCTGTACTAAACAGAGAAGAAACATTGAGAGTAAATACCAATGCAGTGACCATATGAGGAGAGATGTGTGCAGGTTAGATGGATTGGCCATGCTAAATTGCCGCTTAGCGTCAGGGGGATTAGCTACGGTAAATGCATAGGTTATGGGGATAAGGTCTGGATGAGATTGTGGTCAGTGCTGACTCATAGAATCCTACAGTGCAGAAGGAGGCCATTCAGCCCATTAAGTATCAATGTACACTGTGCATACACTGTAGGATTCTATGGAAACATAGCCTAATTTCAGGGATCTTCAAACTGTGGCACACTTCCCTGCAGAGATGGATGGTAACAGTTTGGATCGTTTCACATTCAAACCTTCCTTAACAATCCTAGAATCAGAACAGCACAGAAAGAAAACACTGAGGTTCACTAGATGGCAATGAGAACGTGCACATAAAGGCACTCTGATAAACTGTGGGGTGTGGTGGGGGTACCAAGCCATTGCAGAGCCGGGGGTGGAGGGGGCAGAAGAAGAATTCTTATTCAGCTTCACAACTCTAACAGCAAGTTTAATGAAAATGTTTACTGAATGATACATCGATTGTTTGTACTTCATGTGTGAAAACTTTATTAATTATCCCGGTACATAATGGATAAAGTATTTGTATAATAAACATTCAGCTCACACAAGCCTTTGTGCTCAGATGTATAATTACACGAGTAATTGGTGTAGGTGGAGGAGTTTTTGGCATCCGAACAGACCACCAGGGATTGGATCACGTACTTCCTAGAACTGAAGTCTACTCCCGATAATTCATAGGAAAAGAGGAATTTTGGATGGAGAGACACCAAGCTGCTCTAGTTCACCTCCCTGGCAGCCATATGTTAGAATAATTATGGAATCAACAAATAAACTAGGAGTAGGCCATTCGGCCCTCTGAACCTGCTGCACCATTCATTTTGATCATGGCTGATCATTGAATTCAATATCCTGATGCCGCCCCATATCCCTTGACCCCTTTATCCCCTGGAGCTATATCTAGAATTGCTGATAGATTGGAAGAGTCGTAGAATCTCTACAATGAAGACGGAGGCCATTTGTTCCATCAGGTCCACACCGACTCTTTGACTGAGCCTCTTACAGGGGCCCTCTCCTCTACCCTATTCCCATAACCCCAGACAGTTACCATGGCTAATCCACCTAACCTACACGTCCTGGGACCCTAAGGGGCAGTTTAGCACATCAGCACACGTTTGGAGTATGGCAGGAAACCAGAGCACTTGGAGAAACCCCCACAGACACGGGGAGAACATGCAGACTCCGCACAGACAGTGACCTGAGGCTGGAATTGAACCCTGGTCCCTGGCGCTATGAGGCAGCAGTGCTAACCACTGTGCCACCCTCAAATTCTATCAGTTATCCTACAAGATATCAATAAATGAAGAGTGGAAAACGCTAGAGGTGGAAAGATTTGTCCAAAGAAACTTTACTTTTTAAATTCATTTTTGATGGGATGAAGGTGTCACTGGCCTATACCATCATTGCCTTTCCCTAATGATCCTTGAGAGGGCAATTATAAAGAGTCAACCATATTGCTGTAGATCTCAAGACATGTAGGCCAGACCAAGTAAGAATGGCAGATTTCCTTCCCTGAAGAACATTAGTAAACCAGCTGGGTTTTTGTAAATATTGATAATGGTTTCATGGTCACCATTAGAATTAAGTCCTGATTTCTTTATAATCTAGTAATTTGAATTTAGTGACTTTACTTCAGTAGGAATAGATTATTTGTAATGTGCTTCAGTTACAAGATCTGTTGGCTACCTTGCAACGCAGAGCTCTGCTCTCCGTCCCACTCTGTCCCTTCAATTGCTGCCCCCAAACCAAGACACTGTCGCCATCTGTCATTCTCTCCCTATGGGACCCCTGCTAAACTCACAGCCACCCTCCAGCTCATCCATGTAACCCCCAACCCCCACCAACCATTGCCATGTCCTCTAACTTTATTCTAGGCAGCATGTTCTTACAGACAGAAGGAAGGTTAATTCAAACAACATTAATTTCTCCACTCCCCACCCAACCAGAAATAGAAAGATGTCTTGATTTGTTTCTCTTTTTTAAATAATGGCATATTTCCGAATCCCTCTGTTTTGATGTGACCCAACTTTCTATTGATAACCCACATCAAACTCGTGATAAGATGAATTTGAAGGGTTAGTTTATTTGCACACATGCTCATTGTGAAAGAGGATCAGCAACATCCCCCTCGCATTCAGATATGAAAGATGGAGATGGAGAAAAGAGAGATTTATAGTGCAGAGACCACAGGTAAACAAAATTGTTTCTCGTGGGTTCCAGAGTCCAGAATCAAAGTCCAATGAGGTATTTCTTCACAGAGGTTGGTAGGCTAAAAAAAACAATACAAGTAAATTCACTTTTCCAGTGGTGTTGACTTCATACAATGAGATAGACATGCAGAGATTAATCAGTTTTGCAAGTGATGGTACAGACTTCCAGCAGAAACAGGGTAGCTGGGGTCAACTGTCCAATCTAGGCCAGAGCTCTTTCAATATGGCCTGCTAGTTTGATGTTAAACAGCAGAGTGAACTGTGCAGTTCAGCAAGACAATATTACTCATTCGACAAGCCAGAAGCACGTGTTACATGACTTTACCTTGCCGCAATGTTTTCAACAAAGGCAGTATGCCCAGTTTCTGGGAATTGGCTTTGTGTCCCAGGCTGATAACATCTCAGCCATTATGGGCTAAAGTGAGTGTTGATTGGCCATTGTCTCAGTCTTCAGTGGCCAACCTGGCTTATCAAATACAAAAGGCCTTCATGTTGCTCCTGTTGTAGTTGGCCTGTGCTGTCCACAGGTAGCTCTTCAGTGATAACAAAGTGTGAGTGTCCCTGAAACTGCAAGGTGGCGTCTTTTGTTCAGGGGTCTTAGATCGATAAAGTTTTGGCCATTTTACAGGTCTTGGTTCAGTTATAAAAAATTTTAGAAAGTGATGAGCATACCTATATATATTTGATAAAAATATACAGCGTGAGCTTTTAGTCTACTCACAATGTCATTCTACCTCCCTACTTTCACACTGCCCGATTCCTCCATCAGTCTGGCATCTCGGTTCTGTTCTTACCTGGCCCTCGCTCCTCCCCCTCGATCACACTTTTTCAGAATCTTCTGTTGATGGAGAATTTCTGGGTCAAACTACAAGCCGGTTTGGCTCAGTAGAGGGTGTGGGTGTCGGGGGAGGAGTTGGAGTCAGCAGTTGGCAGGTGAAAGATGTGGGTCTGCTTGATCAACATAAGTAAGTTTTGAGACTCACTTCTGTATGGAGTTTGTGATTAAGGAGAAAAAGCATGTTTACCAAACATTGTGTGCTAACATGTCAAGGACTCAGTGCAACTGCGACAGATATGCAAACCCAAAGATTGAAAAAATGCTGAATTGTATTGGTTAAAAGTGCACACCAAACTGTAATGCTATTGGTGTTTTAACTGGCATGCAAAATGCTGTAACTGAAACCGTTTTACGGAACGTGGCAGAACATCATAGTGAGAGCCACTATTTGTTCCCCTTGTGCACAAGAAATAATGGTGTAGCTTTTGACTGTACCATGCATCATCTGGTTAATTCTTAACGTGGGGATGGGAGGGGAGTGCAGCTATTGATGCCAGAATTCAAACTACAGATCTGCTTAAATACTAACTGAGTTCTGTACCCCCCAGGTCTACAAAGGATATGTTGATGATCCCAGGAACACTGATAATGCTTGGATTGAGACAGTGGCTATGAATTTCCACGATGAGAAAGGTAATGATTTTTGCCTTGGCTGTGTTAGTGGATGTTATCCTGGGAGGTGAAGGCTCCACGGTAACTTCTATGTTCCCCCAGGTTCTCTTGTACTGATCCTAATCTTCCAACCTCAGGCCTTTCTGCAGAGAGTTTTACTCCCTATTCTCCATTGTTGGTCCTTTTACATTATAAATATTATTGCTTTTAAGATCCAGACTTAGATTTATACAGCACCTTTCACAACATCAGAATGTCACAAAGTGCTTTAATCACCTTTTGAAGGGCTCTCACTTATGTACAAAACATAACAGCTGTTTATCCATAGCAAGATCCCATAAACAGTGATGTAGCACTTCCTCAGTACTGCACTGGAGAGTTAGCCTGGAATGTGTTCCCAAGTCTCTGATATGAGACTTGAATTCCCAGTCTAGGGTAAGCATTCTGCAACTGAGACATGGCTGACACCTAACGTTTCCTTGACCCTGCAGCTCTACAGAAGCCCAGTTCCCGGTGTCGCCTCCACCCAGAGCTTCTTTCCTGGTGGAAGGAACAATGATACTCTCCTATCTCCATTTCAGTGAATGGTTGGGCTTAGAGTTGGGGCAGGCCGACAATTCAGGAGGTGCCTAATCCTGGGAAAATATCATAGCAGCCTGGGTCAGGGTGACCAACTCTGGGGTTAAAACAAATATGGGGACACTTGGCCAAGAGGTAGAGTGGGATAGAGGAGATGCTGACATGTGACCCGTAGGAGTTGGCCAGAGTGTGGGGTGGTGGGGAGATTTGGACAACTCTGTGAACCCCTTCAAAGTCAACCAGCCATCAAAGCTGAGCACCTCTTTGAAGAGTACTGGCTGCGAATACTGTGATAACTGAGTGTATACTACAGTCATCGTTCAGAGCAGCTGGTCCAAAATGGGGAAAGGTTTGGGCACTTAAATAAGAACCAGTTTCTGCCTGTGGAGGCGAAGTCTGTATGGAAGGAGAAGGTAGTCTGCACTTAGGATTTTGTGACCAAGCCTATGATGAGTACAAGTGGACTCCAGCTTCCTGCTGTGTAAAAAAGATATTCAGTGGATTAACGCTGACTCCCTGTGCTCCCGCGGGGTGGTGTGGGCTCAGATCTTCGCAGGTGGAGCAGGACAGGACACAAAACATACAGACACAAGATATCCAGGGACATATGGCATCCCAGAAGCTCAGACATGGGACAGAAAGCTGAACTCTGGGACAGTCCCAGAAAATCCAGGATGCTTGGTTACCCTGGCCTGGGTATTATTGGATGTATTATGTATTTAGCCTTTGTCAGTTTTCTGTCTTACGTCTCCGGGTGGTGATGACTCTCGCTGGGGAATATTATCTCTGCTGATGGTTCACTTGCTCTCTCCTCAGCCTCTTATCACACAGGCCAGTCTTCAGCAGTAAACTGTGATGGGGTCTATCAGTATGGCATCTGCCCCTTTCTCTTTGCCTCTCCTGTGTGTTATACCCTCCCCAAACACCCCAATCTCCCTACCTCAAACGGTATAACTCTCCATTGCCGTTGTTGAGTTGAGGGACAGCACGGTGGTTAGCACTACCTCACAGCGCTAGGGACCCGGATTCAATTCCCAGCTTTGGGTCACTGCTTATGTGGAATCTGCATGTTCTCCCCATGTCTGTGTGGGTTTCCTCTGGGTGCTCCGGTTTCCCCCCCCCCCCCCCCCCACCCCCCACCACAGTCCAAAAGATGTGCTGTTTAGGTGCATTGGCCATGCTAAATTCTCCCTCAGTGTACCCGAACAGGCACCGGAGTGTGGCAACTAGGGGATTTTCACAGTAACTTCATTGCAGTGTTAGTGTAAGCCTACTTGTGACACTAAAATAAACTTTAAAAAAAACTTCTTCTGCCTCTCTGTCTCTGCAGGCAACAGTGTGGGAAAGCTGAATCTTCAAGCAGGGGACGACGCAGGGGCAGTGAAATGGATGGACATCGATCAGCAGCAGAAACTGTATGCCAGCCACACAGCGCTGCTTCACCAGGTAGCACAGATGAGGAACTCTCACTGGTAACACTCACTGAACATTTCCCACACCATGGGAGGCAGCGACAGCAGGACGTGCTAACACCACTCATGACATTCAGTGTTTTGATATCCCTTTTGAAACAGTGGCTCCACCAGACGATTACTACAGAACCTGGAGAAAACCCCTGTTGGAGAGCAGCTTTAATGATGCTGCTAAAGTTGCACTTTGGAATGGCATTGGGCTGGCTCATAGGCTTTGCATTTGGAAGATGATGGCTTGGAGTCCTCCTTCCCCTTGTTTTGATTTGATTTGATTTATTATTTTCACATGTATTAACATACAGTAAAAAAAATAGTTTCTTGCACACTGTTCAGACAAAACATACTGTTCATAGAGAAGGAGAGAGTGCAGAATGTAGTGTTACAGTCATAGCTAGGATGTAGAGAAAGACCAACTTAATGCGAGATAGGTCCATTCAAAAGTCAGACAGCAGCAGGGAAAGAAACTGTTCTTGAGTCAGTTCGTACATGACCTCAGATTTTTGTATCTTTTTCCCGGTGGAAGAGGGAATATCCGGAGTGCATGGGTTCCTTAATTATGCTGGCTGCTTTGCCGAGGCAGTGGGAAGTATAAACAGAGTCAATGGATGGGAGGCTGGTTTGCATGATGGATTGGGTTTCGTTCACAACCTTTTGTAGTTTGTTGTTTGCCCTACCACTGTTCCCCCACCCTCGAGAGGATCAAACAGATGGCTGAATCCCAGCCACAGCCTGAGCACAGCCCTGCTTGGGCATGACAAAGTATGCATAACTGACAGTGTCATTTCCCCTGGCGTTGTTGCTCATTCTCTCGAGAGCTGTTCTGTCCTCTATTCAAAGCCTTCCAGGACATCATGGTTGAGCCCTTCGCAGTGGATTACCCTGATGTTCTGAGCTGAAGCAGCAACACTTGCTGTCTGCATCTGAAGATCAGAACATCATCCAAGGACCAGGTCGTGGAATAATGTTTAGGAGGATCAGGTGATTTGGGACCTATGGTTCTAAAAGCTGTCCACAAGGAACAGTACAGCACAGGAACACACTCTTCAGCTCACCAAGCCTGTGCCAATCACTCTGTCCTGTCTAGACCAACCGCCTATATCCCTCTATACCCAACCTGTTCATGTGCCTATCCAGATAAGTTACGTATCTCCTCAACCACCTCACTTTGCAGTGCATTCCAGGCCCTCACCGCCCTCTGTGTAAAAGAAAAAGTTCCCCTCAGATCTCCACTGAACCTTTCCCCCCTTACCTTAATCCTATGGCCCCTTGCAATTGTCATTTCTGCCCTGGGAAAAATCTTCCAACTATTCACCTTATCTATGCCCCTGGGGGAGTGGGGGGGGGGGTGGTTTCTTCTCTCATGCCTGTTTCTGTCCTAAAATCTCTCAATCACAGAATTGTTGCACCACAGGATGTGGCCATTCAGCCCATCATGCATGCACCAGCTCTCCACTTGAACAATTGACCGAGTGCCTTTTCCCTGTAACCCTGCATGTGCTTCCTTTTCAGATATTCCAATTCCCTCTTGAATGCCTCAATTAAATGTGCCTCCAGGCAGTGCTTCGAGATCTTAGCCAATCACATGAAATATTTCCTTCTCATGTCTCTGTTGTACCTTTTGCCGATTACCCTAACTCTGTGCTCTCTTGTTTTAGTACTCTTCCACCATTAGGAACAGTTTCTCACTGCCTACCTCTCAGGATTCAAAATACATCGATCAGATCTCCAATTATTATTCTCACCATAGTTTTTAATGTAATTTTTCACAGGATATGGGTGTTGCTAGCTAGGCCAGCATTTATTGCCTGTCCCTAACTGCTCTTGAGGTGGTGACAAGCTGCCTTCTTGAGTGACTGTAGACTAGTTGGTGTGGGTATATAGCCACTGTGCCGTGTGATTACGCGCTAGGATTAATCAACAACTCCATTATCAGAGTACCGGGATGGGAGACGGCAAACTAGTTAGACCTTGATCTTTTTCATCTACAATCGTGATGTATCCCCAATGTGCCCCTCTCTGCTGTATGAGGGTATTTTCGGGTGCATGCACTTTGCATTTATCTGTCAACAGGTGGCAGTGTTATTCTGTGGACAGTATAAGCAGCGAATAAATGATAGTAACTGTGCTTGTGTCCCACAATTAAAGGTCTTAGACATTTCAGTTCGATAATGTGTGGATGTTTCTGCATTAAACAGGACTGAAGGGGAGATCTCTCAGATCATATTGGTACTACAGTCCACGAAACACAGTGTGAGATTATAAACACTAATTTGTCATGCCTAGTATCTCTGGTCTCCCGTGTGTTGTACTGTACACTGGCTGAAATGTAAAGTGTTTGGATTCCACTCAGCGTTAGGTTGTCAACTCTGCTTGGTTGTGTTCCTGAAGGATTCATTGCATGACTCCAGCCTCCGATCTCCCCAACTAGTTGAATAGCCTTGTCCTATCTCTGATTGTTTCATTGGTAAATAAAAATATTGTGGGGTTTTTTTTAAACGTCTCTACGGAATTCACCCCCTCCTGGAGTTACTTACAGCAGCATCTTGGAGATTCATCTTTAATTCCTAGTGATTCCAGGATTTTCCCTAGAGAGTTGGCAGCCTGGGTTTAGTGTCTCCCAGAGTACTGTAACCACTGCATGAGGTGGAAACTTATGGCTATCCACAGCTTATTGGTACCTCAAGCCTGATACTTTGAGGATCTGGGCCTGATTTTATCACCAACCCCAGGTGGCACAGTGGTTAGCACTGCTGCCTTGCAGTGCCAGGGGTTCGGGTTTGATTCCTGGCTTGGGTCACTCTGTGCGGAGTCTGCATGGGTTTGCTCTGGTTTCCTCCCATAGTCTGAAAGATGACCTGGCTAGGTGCATTGGCCATGCTAAATTCTCCCTCCCGAACAGGCGCCAGAGTGTGGCGACTAGGGGATTTTCACAGTAACTTCACTGCAGTGTTGATATGTCTACTTGTGACACTAATAAATAAACTTGAATCCATCTGTAAACCCCATAGTTCCTTGTAAATTAGATTACATGCTGAAGTCTTGGCTGTGTCCTGCACATCTGTTCACACCTGTAATTGGCCACATTTCCATACTGTAATCAGGTTATGCATTAAAACGACAATTAAACATTCTTAATCATTCCTGTCCCTGATTACTCTGTTTCAGTCTGGGATAGGGCTTACAGGTGACTGCATGGACCAGTAATCCTTGGAACCAAGAGGGGGAAGTAATTTGGAGTTCCTGTTCCAGATTTGTTATCCATTGACTCCCTGCTGGATACTTTGGGAGAGGGGGAGGAGGGAATAGAATCACTCAAAAGGCAAATGACTTGAATATAATTTCTATAAACAAGATGCAAAATGCAACCTGCCTTCATCTGTTCCTTGCTGTTGGTGCAAAGGATGCCGAGGAAATTGACACCAAGACCACTTTGCAGAAACAAAATGATCAGCAGATTTATTGATAACTAATTGAGCCAACAGAAGCAGATAAAAACATTAGACAGCAAAGCAAAGGTGTTGGGAGATTTGAAGTGGTTTGCATGGTTTTCATTTGTCCCTTTCACACAGTTAACTCTCAGGAAGATTGTGCTAAAGCTGCAAAGATTCCACGGTATGATAGCCCAGCTGTAGATATATCAGCCAAGGAAAGTCATTGATGTGCATTAACACGTATGTGCAACGTGGGCAGATTAAAGAACAGCTCAGCCTCTGGCTTGAGTAAGAGAAATAGATCGGGAATGTGAATTTAAATATATGATTGTCAGGAGGCAGCATTCAGCTGTTGAATAAACAAATAGATGTTTTGGGGTTGGGGTGTATTGGGCTAGCTCCTCTGGAAACACCTGTTATTTAATATTCATTTATAGGATGTAGATGGACATCGTTGGTTGGGTCAGCAATTGCCCTTGAACTAAAGGGTTTCCTAGTCCATTGCAGGCAGCAGTTAAGAGAGTCATAGATCATAAAATCCTACAGTGCAGAAGGAGGCTATTTGGCCTATCGAGTCTGACTGATCGCAATCCCACCCCAAGTCCTTTTCCCACAACCCCAAACATTTATTCCGCTAATCCCTCTAACCTACACATTTTGGAACACTAAGGGGCAATTTAGTGTGGCTGATAACCTAACCCGCACATCTTTGGACTGTGGGAGAAAACTGGAGCACTTGGAGGAAACCCATGCAGACACGGAGAGAATGTGCAAACTCCACACAGATACAATCAACCACACTGCTGTGGGTCTGGATTTACATGTAGGCAAGACCGGGTAAGGATGGCAGATTTCCTTCTGTACAAGACATTACAGATGGATGATGACAATCGACAATGGTTTCAATGTCATCACCGAATCCTGTGGTGGGATTCAGATCCTTGTTCCTGTAACATTATCCTGGCTCTCTGGATTACCAGTCCAGTGACCACTACACCACCACCCCACCTCCCTTCCATTGTCTGTATTTCAAAGGTGATGTTCCCTCCATGACACTCTAGTACAATATCATACCCAAAATGTCATCCTCTTCTCACTCCACTTTTCCTTACCGTCGCAGGAAGTGTAACACTTGCCCGTTTACCTCCACCATCCAAAGTCGCAAACACCTTCCAGGTGAAGCAGCGATTTACTTGTATTTTCCAATCTACTGTGTTCACTTCAACCTAATGCATATGGCACAGTGGCAGCACAATAAGCTATAAGGCGCACTGCAGCTATTCACCAATGTTCCTTCAACAGCACCTTCCAAACTTACAACCAGTCACCACCTTGAAGGACAAGGGCAGCAGATGTCTGAGAATGCCACTAAACAACAAGATCACCTCCATGTCACACACCACCCTGACTTGGGAATCATAGAATTCCTACAGTGCAGAAGAGGCCATTCAGCCCATCAAATCTGCACCGACTCTGACAGAGCATCTTACCCTATCACATCTTTCCCATGGTTAATCTAAGGGAGAATCTGGCACAGTTAATCGACCTGCACATCTTTGGGTGGAAACGAGAGGAAACCCAGGCAGACATGGGGAGAACATGCAAACTCCACACCCAAGGCCGGAATTGAACCTGGGTCCCTGGAGCTGTGAAGCAGCAGTGCTAACCACTGTGCCACTCCATATTAATTGCCTTTCCTCCACTGTCGTTCATTCAAAATTTGAGAATCTCTTCCTAACTGTACAGAGGGAACTGCACCTTTGGAATGTTGACAGGAGGGGAAGGAAGATGTGTTTGCTGCTGGAATCACGATAGAGGTGGTGAAGGAGGATGATCCTTTAAATATTAAGGCTTGTGGGCTGGAAAGTGCGGACAAGGGAAACTATTGTATCTCTGCGAAGGAAGGGAGGGCTGAGGAAAGCAGTGTGGGAAATCGGGGGATATGGTTGAGGATCCTGTCAATCACAGTTTGGAGGGGTAAATGCACATTCAGAAAAAGGAGGACATTGTGGAAGTGCCAGGTGGCAACATCAGGGCAGATACAATGGAGAAACCGAGAGATTGGAATGGAATAATTACAGGAAGCATGGTGTGGGGAAGTGGAGTCAGGGGAAGCAAATTCAAGGAGAAATTGTTCAATAAAAGAACATTCAGTCACCCAGAAGAGGGTAGTGGGCCTTTCCTGATTATTATTAGAGTAAAAAAACCTTTAATCTGATATCATTGGAACAATAAATCCACAAATTTATTACCATTTGTGTGATAAACTCTAACTGACCGTCATCAGGATAATAAACCCACAAACCAATTATCATCAGAGTAATAAACCCTCAGGCTGATTATCATCAGAGTAATGAACCCTCAGACTGATTATCATCAGAGCAACAAACCTTCAGGGTGATTATCGTCAGAGTAATAAACCCTCAGACTGATTATCATCAGAGTAATAAACCCTCAGGGTGATTATCCTCAGAGTAATAAACCCTCAGGGTGATTATCCTCAGAGTAATAAACCCTCAGGGTGATTATCATCAGAGTAAAAAACCCTCAGGCTGATTATCATCAGAGTAAAAAACTCTCAGGCTGATTATCATCAGAGTAATAAACCTTCAGACTTATTATCATCAGAGTAACAAACCCTCAGGGTGATTATCATCAGAGTAACAAACCCTCAGGGTGATTATCACCAGAGTAACAAATCTTCAGGGTGATTATCACCAGAGTAACAAACCTTCAGGGTGATTATCATCAGAGTAATAAGCCCTCAGGATGATTATCATCAGAGTAATAAAGCCTGAGGATGATTATCATCAGAGTAATAAACTCTCAGAATGATTATCATCAAAGTAATAGACGCCTGTGTGGTTCTGATTAGAGCAATACCAGCTCAGTGTCTGTTTATCTGCACACAGTAAGAAGTCTCACAACACCAGGTTAAAGTCCAACAAGTTTATTTGATAGTTTGGTGTTGTGAGACTTCTCACTGTGTTTACCCCAGTCCAACGCCGGCATCTCCACATCGTATCCGCAGACTGACTGTCCGGCCCTGGATCAGACGGTTCATTGTTCCGGGGGACGAGATATTTGGACGGACCGCTTGGCCGATTCTAATTGGTGGGCCGGGGAAGCTGTGTTCCGGTATAAACAATCCGGGGGGAGAGACCCGGAACGGCAGCGGGTGAGTGACCTTCAGAGCCCCGGGGCTAAGCCGGGGGTTGGCCAGAGACCCCGCGGCTGGGCGGGGGGCTGGTCTGGGGGAGGCCGCGGCTGGGCGGGGAGAGGCCGGGGGTCTGGTCTGGGGGAGGCCGGGGCTGGGCGGCCGCTCTGTCCCACGGTCCCTCATCCCGGACCGGGGGGGGGCGGCTGTTGTCTTTCTCCAGGCCTCTGCTGTTTGTTCTCTCTTCGCTCTCTTGACGACTCTGGCTTATGTTTAAAGTTTTTTTTTATTTGTGTCACAAGTCGGCTTACATTAACACTGCAATGAAGTTACTGTGAAAATCCCTGAGCCGCCACACTCCAGTGCCTGTTCACTGGGGGAGAATTTAGCACGGCCAATGCATCTAACCAGCACATCTTCACCCAATCCATGTAAAACAAAAGTAAAATTTTCCACGTCTGATATACTCAGAGGGTCAAGCATCCTCTGTGGATTGGGTTTGTCTTCTATCTGTCCTCGTTCAGAGGGTTGGCTGCATTATGAGTAACCTTTCTCTGTTGGTTTCCACTGTCTTCTGTCCTCACTGCCTGTCCCACAGGGAAACCAGTTCACATTCTGAAGTTATTAGTTCTCCCTTGTACACATTTACCAGTGTTGTACCTTTATATTATCTTTTTCCAAACACTCCCCTCCTATTCACGTGACACATCCAAAATATAGGGGTGTCCTTCATATCACTGCCTCAGAGTAGGTCCTCAACACCACTTTCTCAAGCACCCACTCGTTTGCCTGTTTGGCCACCCACAATATACATCGTATCCATCTGAGGCCAAACATTTCAGATGCTCTTATTCAAACCTCATCACTTTTCTTGATGGCTCAACTTTCACAGCCACACGTTGTCACCAGCCACACACAGGCTTTCAGAAGATGAATTTTTGTTGTAATTGAGATGCTGTGGCTACTCCATACTCTTTTCAGTGAATTCGTAACGTCATGGCCCTTGCTAAGTCTAGCTTGAATTCTCTTAGCTTCTGCATCTTACGTCTTAAGGGAGGTGATGGTCTAGTGGCATTATCACTGGACTATTAATCCAGAAACTTAGGTCATGTTCTGGGGACCCGGGTTCAAATCCTGCCACAGCAGATAGAATTTGAATTCAATTTTAAAAAATCTGGAATTCAGAATCTACTGATAGCCACAAAACCATTGTCGATTGTTGGAAAAACCCATCTGGTTCACTAGTGTCCTTTAGAAAAAGAAATCTGGCACCCTTACTTGGTCTGGTTTACATGTGACTCCAGAGCTACAGCAATTTGGTTGACTCTCAATTGCCTTTTGAAGTGGCCTAGAAAGCCATTCAATTCAAGGGACATTAGGGATGGGCAATAAATGCTGGCCCAGCCAGCAGCGCCCGATTCCTGTGAATGAATTATAAAAAAAAATGAGTGACCCAAGCTAGTGGAAGCGATCAAGCTGAACTCTATTATCAGGATCTTGCAGGTCTTTCCACCCAGCCCCATTGCCTTTGTCCTATCGATGTTGATCAGGGGATCACATAACTGGTCAACTTGATCAAGATGATCCACCAACTCCTGTAGTTTCTCGACTGAATTAATGAGCAGAATAATGTCATCAGCATATTGAAGATTCAAAACTCACCACCTACCAATCAGCGACCCACCTTCACATTCATGAAGTGTTTCTCTCTCTCCACATTCCTGCTCAGGTGCTGAATAAATATAGTGAGAGGACACACTCCTGTCTTGCATCCTTTTTGACGCAACCATTCTGATAGGGTGCCGACAACTCTGACCCTAGTTTGTTGTTTGCAATAAAGCTTGGCTGGCAAATTGATTCAATGTGGCTGGTGTCTCATTGTTGTCAACCAGAGCTTCCAGCAGAGACCAAATCAAATTCCTTCTCAAAGTTAATGAAGCGCGTGTATATTTGCTGCTGGTTTTATTGAACTTTACGCATTATGATTCTAAGTGACTTGATTTCTGCTTCATCTTCCACTTCAAAATCTAGCTAGCTCATTAGCAGCCTTCTTCTCTCTGATCCAGAATGACCCTGAACAAGATTTTACTAGCGTGGGAGATCAAAACAATTGTCCTATTATTTGAGCATTGTTTCAGGTCTTCTCTCTTCAGAGGTGGGATAAAGGTAGAATCAGCCCAGTCCTCCGAGCACTTGCTGCTCTTTCTCAGTGACAAACATTTTCTATACATCTTGCCCTGCTGCAATTCTCTTCCCATCTTAAGCCTGTATATTGTGTGAGCCCATGGCCTTAAGGCTGGCCTGTCTGATGAATGACTCACTATCTCAACTTGAAGTACAGGAGGCTCACATTCAACCTGGCTTTTAAATTCCAGTTCACCAACGCCTTGCAAAGGTACTCACGATTTTCACGCCATCATGTATCCGTTTTCTTCGCTTCCATTTTATTTTTACCAGAAACTTGTTGAATGCCATGCAGGCATGGTTGAAACTTTTTTGTGCAATTGATCAAACTGTTTGGAAAGTTTTCTGTATATTGCCTTTCTAAAATCTCCACTCTTAATTCATCACACATGATGTCTGTGTGAGTCTGCATGGATTTCCTCCACATGTTTCAGTTTCCTCTCTCAGTCCAAAGGTGTGCTGATTAGGTTGATTTGGCTATGCTAAATTGCCCCTTAGTGTCAGGGAGCTAGCAGGATAAATAGGTAGGGTTATGGGAAAGGGCCTGGCTGGGATTGTGATCGATGGGCTAAATGGCCTCTTTCTGCACTGTCAGGATTCTATGATTGTGTCATTTGGCTGTTTTTCTTATCCATGGCTTTCTTTGAATTCCTGCCTTTAAACCTTCGTAACAATCTATATCATTTTCCCTCTTTGCCCCTCTCTTGACTTCAGTCAGGAAAAAAGTCTCCTCAGATATCAATCCTTTCTGTCTCTGTCTGCACAAATCTCAAAGAAATCCCACAACACCAGATTAAAGTCCAAACAGGTTTATTTGTAGCAAAAGCCGCAAGCTCTCGGGACAGCCTGTCCCTTTGTCACGTGGCTGGTCTTGCAGAACGCCCAGCCACCTGACGAAGGGACAAGCTGTCCCGAAAGCTGGGATGAAAGCGCTTTATCTGAATGCACGAAGCATTCGGAATAAAGTGGATGAGCTGGTGGCGCAGATCGACACAAATGGATACGATCTGGTGGCCATTACAGAGACGTGGCTGCAAGGTGACAGGGACTGGGAGCTGAATGTACAGGGCTATCAAGTGTTTAGGAAGGATAGGCAGGAGGGAAAAGGGGGGGGTGTAGCTCTGCTGATTAAGGATAGCATCAAGGTGGTAGCAAGGGATGATATTGGAGCCAAGGAGCAGAAAGTGGAATCGTTGTGGGTGGAGATTAGGAACAGCAAAGGGAGGAAGACGCTGGTGGGTGTCGTCTATAGGCCCCCGAATAATGATCTGGAGGTGGGGCGGGCTGTTAACGCGCAAATAAGTGCGGCGTGCAGGAATGGGACGGCCGTAGTTATGGGGGATTTCAATCTGCATATTGATTGGTCGACCCATGTTGGACACGGTGGGCTCGAGGAGGAGTTCTTGCAGTGCTGCCGGGATAGTTTCCTGGAACAGTGTGTGTTGGAGCCGACGAGGGAGAGAGCTATCTTGGATCTCGTGCTATGTAATGAGGCGGGTAGAATTAGGGACCTTGCGGTGAAGGATTCTCTTGGGGAGAGTGATCATTGTATGGTGGAGTTTCTGGTGCAGATGGAGGAGGAGAAAGTGGGTTCCCGGACACGCGTACTTTGTTTGAATAGAGGGGAGTACGGTAGGATGAGAGAAGAATTGGCGAATGTGGACTGGGGGAGCGCGTTGGAGGGAGGGTCTGCTGAGGAGCAGTGGAGGATCCTTAAGGAGATCTTTCTTGGTGCTCAGCGGAAATTTATTCCGATGGTCAAAAAGGACAGTAGAAGGAGAGGTAATAAGCCGTGGATAACGAAGGAGGTGAAGGAAAGTGTTAAATTAAAAGTGGAGGAATTTAGAGTAGCTAAGAGTAGTGGGCGAGAAGAGGATTGGGAGAGGTTTAAATGTCAACAAAGATTGACAAAGAAGTTGATAAAGAAGGGTGGGAGAAACTATGAAGCTGGGCTAGCGCTTAATATAAAAAAGGATAGCAAGAGTTTTTATAAATATATAAAAAGGAAGAGGCTGGCTAGGGTGAACGTTGGTCCTTTAGAGGATGAGAAAGGGGACCTAGTGGTAGGGGATGGGGATATGGCTCAGGTATTGAATAACTTTTTTGTTTCTGTCTTCACGGAGGAGGACGTGAATAATTTGCCGGGTGTTAGTGATGGAAAGGTGGTAGGACTGGAGGGTCTTAATGACATTACTGTTACTAGAGAGGCGGTGCTCGACAGACTGGAGGGGGCTGATTGTGGACAAGTCCCCAGGACCGGATGGAATGCATCCGAGGGTTCTGAAAGAAATGGCGGAGGTGATAGTGGATGCCTTGGTGGTTATTTTCCAGACGTCGCTGGATTCCGGGGAAGTGCCGGAAGATTGGAAAACGGCTAATGTTACGCCGTTGTTTAAGAGGGGTGCCAGGCAAAAGGCGGGGAATTATAGGCCGGTTAGTTTAACGTCTGTGGTAGGTAAAATGTTAGAATCCGTCATTAAGGAGGAAGTTGCGAGGCATCTTGAAGGCAATTGCTTGATAGAGCGGACGCAGCATGGTTTCATTAAAGGGAAGTCGTGTCTGACAAATTTACTGGAGTTCTATGAGGATGTGTCTAGGGCGGTGGATAGAGGAGGGGCGGTGGATAGAGGAGAGCCAGTGGATGTGGTCTTTCTGGATTTTCAGAAGGCGTTTGACAAAGTACCTCACGAGGTTATTGCAGAAGGTCGAGGGACATGGAGTTGGGGGTAGGGTGTTAGCGTGGATAGAGGATTGGTTGTCAAATAGGAGGCAGAGAGTGGGGGTCAACGGGTGCTATTCGGATTGGTGGATGGTGACTAGTGGAGTGTCCCAGGGGTCGGTGCTGGGGCCTCAGCTTTTTACCATTTATATAGATGATCTGGAGGAGGGAACCGAGTGTAGGGTGTCGAAATTTGCAGATGACACCAAGATTGGGGGAACGGCAAATTGTGCGGAGGGTGTGGAGAGTCTGCAGAAGGATCTAGAAAGGCTGGGCGAATGGGCCAGGAAATGGCAAATGGAATTTAATGTTGGCAAGTGTGAGGTGGTCCACTTTGGTAGGAATAATGGTAGGAAGGACTATTACTTACGGGGCGAGAAACTGCAGCAGGCGACGGTGCAGAGGGACCTCGGTCCTTGTGCATGAGTCGCAAAAACCCAGCTTGCAGGTGCAGCAGGTGGTCAGGAAGGCGAATGGGATGCTGGCTTTCATAGCGAGGGGGATTGAATATAAAAGTAGGGAGGTCTTGCTGCAGCTGTATAGGGCATTGGTGAGGCCGCAGCTGGAGTACTGTGTGCAGTTTTGGGCGCCGCACCTGCGCAAAGATATTTTGGCCTTGGAGGGAGTGCAGAGGAGGTTTCCTAGGCTGATACCGGAGTTGAGGGGGTTGAGCTATGAGGAGAGGCTGAATAAACTAGGCTTGTACTCGTTGGAGTTTAGAAGAATGAGGGGAGATCTCATTGAGACGTATAAGATGATGAATGGGATGGATAGGATAGAGGTGGAGAGGCTCTTCTCGCTCAAAAAAGACAGTAGGACTAGGGGGCACAGCCTCAAGATAAAGGGGGGGCGGTTTAGAACGGAGTTGCGGAGGAACTTCTTCACTCAAAGGGTGGTGAATCTCTGGAATTCTCTGCCCATTGAAGTGGTGGAGGCTGCCTCGCTAAGTATTTTTAAGACGCGGGTTGATGGGTTTTTGATAAGAGAGGGGATTAAGGGTTATGGGGAGAGGGCGGGAAAGTGGAACTGAGCAGCGACAGATCAGCCATGATCTTGTTGAATGGTGGGGCAGGCTCGAAGGGCTAGATGGCCTACTCCTGCTCCTATTTCTTATGTTCTTATGTTCTTAACTGAAATCAGGTGATCACTTTCTTGGCCGTTTGATGCTGATAATGTCCTTTTTCCTTTTCTTCCAGAAGCACATTTCCAATCCTACTCTGGTGAATCAACAGGCGACGCGGACCTTGGTTCGCTGAGTGCCATCTGAGCTGGTAAGAAATCTGCTTTGTATCTAAGGTTCAGGTAAATAAGATGATCGGCCTCTTGTCTTTCCATCTCACAGTGAGGAAGCCATCCTCCACTTATATTGGACATCTGTATTCCTTTTGACACGGGTTGCCTGTTGCCACTTCAAGCATGGTCATAAGCCCAGTCAGTGACCAGAAAATTCCACTGAATCGTAGAATCCCTACAGTATAGAAGGAGGCCATTCAGCCCATCAAGGTTACACCGACAACAATCCCATCCTATCCCCATAACTCAAAATTAGGGTCAATTTATCAAGGCCAATCAACCTAACCTGCACATCTTTGGAGTGTGGGAGGAAGCCCTCATAGACACGGGGAGAATGTGCAAACTCAGCACAGACAGTGATCCAAGCCGGGAATCAAACCCAGGTCCCTGGCTCTGTGAGAAAGCAGTGCTAACCAATGTGCTATCATGCCACTCCACTGCTGTCCAAGTTTTCACCATCCATGTTAGGCAGCTGTTTGGAGTTCCTGTTGAACCTGTCTGCCTTGATTAACTCCTTAGCTGGTACTTCAGTCAAGACTTTCACCAGTGATGGCAGAGCCTGAACAAGTAACCCCCTATTTCCAGTTGTTAAACCATTCACCCCATTGAGCTTCGAGTTGGATTTTTGAAAAGGATGTGGAGAGTGAAACAGAATGAATGTTTCAGACTTGCACCCTTTCTCTCTATTTTCCTCCCTCTCCGTTTCCCATTTCCCCACCACCCCTTTTCCCTCCTCTTCTCTCCCAGCCCCCTACCCAACAGTAACTGTTGTGCCCAGTGACTAATTGATTGCATTTTCCAAGATTGACCTTTTTTTTCACTCTTTTTGTTTGCCTCAGTTAGAAATTTGTTGGTGCTCTGAGAAAGGAAAGATGGGAAACACAAGCAGTGAACGTGCAGCGATGGACCGCCAGGGGGTTCATAAGCCCCCTCGGAGGGACAGCACTGGCAGCGCGATCCATACCAAAGAACACGATCGGCCAAAAATTCTGATGGACAGTCCAGAGGATGCAGACATCTTCCACGCTGATGAAATCAAAGTAATGGTATCTTTACAATGGATTCTAGTGTTTATCCACTCCTGGTGCTGCTATCTGCACTGCTGTATAAACTAGTCTCATTCCAATTTGCTATGTGTAACTTGTCCCAAAGGTCTTTGAGTCTGGGTAATGAATCTGGGTAATGAGCCTGGGGGAGAACAGCAGACTAAAGTCAGCATGTGTGTCCTTTAAACAGTGTACACTGAGTAAAGGTTGACAGCCAAAAGCTTGCCTGATTTATCCCTCCCTTATAGCTTGGTGTTAAGACCAATGGTTTCACTGTTACTGCCTCTCCGATTATTATCAGCTCACACACTGAGGTTGGAATGTGGGACCTTCCCACTGCATGGCTCACTACTGTTTGATTTGGGCAGTTGGATTTTTCCCTGAACTGTTGTAATTTTCCTCATCCTAAATGACTTGAACTATAAAACGAATTGGAGAAATATGGTGTTAAAAAAGCCAGTATCTGAATTACGATTCAGCGTTGTCTTCTGTTTTCCAGGCCCCAATGGAGAAGGAGTTCTTTGCCTGGCAGCAGGACCTGGAAGTTTCTGACAAACTATCCAAACAGGCTCGTCCAACAGTGTTTCGGTGGAAGGGGGGTGGGAAGGAGGTTTTCATCTCTGGATCCTTCAATGGGTGGACCAACAAAATCCCACTCACCAGAAGGTAGGTGTTCTTTGTAACCTTCCGTGAGTTTTCTCATTATCAGCTTGGCACGAGTCCAGGTTGGTATCTCTGATAGACTACCAGGCAGCAATGTACACTCTGTACAAAACAGCCTCAGATTGGGGGAAAGCAGATATTAACATGCTACTGAAAACTAACACACTGCTTATGGTAAGCTTAGAGCGAGTGTTTGCACACAGTATCCACACAGTGTTTCCTTGCGGTAAGGCACATTCCTAAGCTATTGGAGTATCTTTCATTGGTAAGTCCATGGTTGTATTTCAATAGATTAAAGAATAAGAGACATAAGTATATTGCATTGCTTAATGCAGGTATATTGTAATATATAATGAACACAGTAGCAGACACTGGGTATATTGTATTACATAATGAAAAGAACAACAGGCACTGGGTATATTTTGTTTGTTGGTATAGGTAATGACATGGATATGTGGTATTGGTGTACAGTGACAAATATTGGTTCACGTACAGAGTGGGACACATGGGGTTATGCTGTTTTGAATGCGTATTGGTGTGCACTGGGACATTTTGGACAAAACTCACAGTTACAGACGTAGACGTATTTAATTGGTTTGCATATACAGTTTTGTACAGGTAAATGTCATTGTTTAGTGTACACAGTGATGTAAACTGAGGTGTGTAAATATATATAATATTGGATAGCAGATGCAGTAACAGTCAAGAATATTTTTCACTGGAATGTATGCAGTGATTAGATACAGACAGGGTGTATCTATTTGGATAATGTACACCAAGGCAGAAAATCCAGAGGCTTGGACTAAGCTATTGGAGGATATTTCATTGCTAAGTCCATGGGTATATTTCAGTACATTAAAGAATTAATTGTACTAATGCTCCGAGACAGCAGTTCAAATCCCACCAATGGCAACTACTGGAATTTAAAATTCATTAATTAGATAAATCTGAAATGAAGTTAATCTCAGTAATGATGATGGTGAAACTACAGGATTGTGACAAAAACTCTTCTGGTTCACAAATGTCTTGTTGGGGATTCCTGTACAGTGGACAGTTATGAAACGTATTGTTGAAGTCTGTGGACACAAAGGTGTGTTATGTCTGAGATTATATCTGGCGCTGTGAGGCAGCTGTGCTAACCAGAGGGTTCCACCAGTCTACTGGAGAAACCCCTACAGAAATCCCTCGAGTGTATCACCATCTGGACATCCCACACTGGAATGAGGGAGGGAAGGTCTGTTCCTCACCACCAGAGGGCATGAAACTTTCTGACAATCCAGCCACATTCAATGCCAGGGTTAGCCAGAGAGACTTTTTAAACAGGTGGAGTGCGGTGTGTTTCCTACACTGTCCACTGCCTAATTCACTGCATAGGAGGATATTACGTACTGACCACAGTTAACTTTCTTCTCTCCCTCTCTCTCTCTGCAGTCACAATAATTTTGTGGCCATTCTGGACCTCCCAGAGGGTGAACATCAGTATAAGTTCTATGTGGATGGTCAGTGGACCCATGATACATCAGAGGTATAAGATGGTGTTGACATACTGCAATTTTAGTTTCTTACTTTGACATACAATGTACATTTGTTTCGTTGCATGTGTCCTGATACATGTAGACGTAATGGTGTCCTGTGTCCTAACCACCTTTACAGGGTTGGGGCTGTAATGAGCCATGTTTATGACATGGGGGGAAATCCCTACAGTGCAGAAGGAGGCCATTTGGCCCATCGAGTCTGCACCAACTCTCCGATAGAGCATCACACCCAGGCCCTATCCCTGTGACCCCACATACTTACCCCACCAATTCCCCCTAACCTGCACATCTTGGGACATAAGGGGCAATTTAACATGACCCACAGTCCGAAGATGTGCAGGAAGAATCTGGAGCACCTGGAAGAAACCCACACAGACACTGGGAGAACTTGCAAACTCCACACAGACAGTCACCCAAGCTGGGAATGGAACCCTGGTGAGGCTAATCACAGTGTCCGTTCTGATGGGGGAATTGTAGAAATAATTCCTGATGCCAGCCTTTTTGTCTTCTAATGTGAAGAGATTCCCAAGTGTATCTTGTGGGCCTGGAGGCAGGAAAAGACGAGTGGAAAGCAACGCTGTGCTGGGTCTTCTGGATTTGCTTCCTGCTAGATAAACCAGAGGACCTCATTCCCAGAGCAGGAACTTACTGCCCTTGCAATTACTATCTGTCTACAGAGCAATTGGACATGGAAAACAGGCTGTATGATGCAGTGAATGATGCTGGGCTTGGCACTGGACCATGATGTGATTCCTACACGAGGAACACACGCTAGCATGGCAAAGATGATGGTGTCAAAGGCCTCTGATGTCTGGAAGTGGTAACACTGGAATGTTCCACAGCTGTGATTCCTAACAGTTGTAATATGTGCTGCTTGTCCCCAGCCCGTTACCACCAGCCAGCTTGGTACCATCAATAATGTGATCCAGGTGACTCGGACTGATTTTGAAGTTTTTGATGCCCTGATGGTGGATTCACAGAAAAGCTCCGACATGTCAGGTGGGTCACAAGTACAATGTGTAAAATGTCAATAATAACAGAGTCATTGAATATGGTCTTAGAATCATTTGTCCCATTCATGTTTATGCTAACTCTTTGGTAGAGGCTCCCAATTTATTCAACTCCCTGCGCTTTTCCTATGGCCTTGTAACGTTTTCCCCATTAAGTATTTAGCAAGTGCTCTTATGAATGTTACTACTGCATCTGCTCCCACCATCCCTTTCAGGCAGTGCATTCCAGAACACAGTTCACTATTTGGAAAAATATAAATTTCTTCAAGTTGCCTCTTGTTCTTTTGCCAGTTGATGGAAATTTGTGTCCTTGGTTAGCAACCCTTCTGCTACTAGAAATAGTTTCTCCTTATTTACTTCTTCAAAACCCCATTCATCGCTTTGAAGTTTCTGTCAAATCTCCTCTTAACCTTCTTCCCGAGGAGAGCAACCCCAGCTTTTCCAGTCAGTCCATTTAACTGACCGCTATAAATGTCTCCTGCGTCCTGTATAATGTTCATAAAGTGTGTGGTGCCCAGAATTGAACATGCTACTTCAGTCGAAGCCTAACCAGTGTTTTATCATGATTTAACGTAACTTTCTAGCTTGTGTACTCTGTGCCTCTTTTAATAAAGCCTAGGATCCCATGTGGTTCTATCATGAGCCATCCACCACCATCAAAGATTTGTGTACATACAGTCCCTGGTCTCGCTGTGCATGGAAACCTCTTTAAAAATGTGCCTTTCCATTTATACTGCCTCGTCTCATTCCTCTTACCAAAATCACTTCATGGTCCTCTCTGTTAAATTTAATCTGCTCAGTTCACCTGCCTGTTTATCCTCTTAATCCTCTTAACTATTCTTGTTTCATCTGCAAACTTGAAATTGCACAAGTCCAGAGATTCGATATATATCAAAACATTATCATCTAATAACAGATACACCGCCTTCTGATTCACCTCCACTCTCAACACCTTGGCCACTTTTGTATGCATGCTGTCACTATCCCTTTAATACCCAGTAGCTTTAATATTGCCACCACGTCTGTTATGTGACACTTAAGTACGTGCACATCAACCACGTTCATCTCTGATATCAACCTTACCTGTTGCTTCATCAAAAAGCTCAGTCAAGTTAGTCAAAGGTTTACCTTTAACAAATCAGTGCTAACTTTCACTTATTAGCTCATGCATTTCCAATTAATTTGTTCCTCTAAGTTTACCCACTGCAAGCTGACCAGCTGGTATTTGTTGGTTCATCTCTTTATTTTATTACCACTTGCAATCCTTCAGCCCTCCAGCACCACTTCTATGTACAAGGAGGAATAGAAGATTGTGGCCAGATTCTGCGTTTCCTCAGTTAGCTGGAAGGGGAGGTGGCAGCGTAGTGGTATTGTCACTGGACCAGTAATCCAGAGATACAGGGTAGAACTCATGGGACCTAGGTTTGAATCGCACTGCAGCAGATGGTGAAATTTCAATTCAGTAAAAATCTGGAATTAAAAATCTAATTGTCGTAAAAATCCATCTGGTTCACTGATCTTCTTTAGGGAAGAAAATCTGCCTTCCCTACCTAGTCTGGCCTGCATGCACATTGACTGAATGCCATCTGAAATGCTTAATAAGCCCATTCAGTACATGGGCAATTAGGAATGGGCAATATATCCTGGCCCTGCCAGCAATGCCCACATCCCATGAATGGAGTAAGCTAGAATTTGGGACTGTCAAGGTTACCAATATTTTAAGTGCCTCCTTTTTTATCTATTTTTCTCGTATCTAATAATATGATTGTCTCCTTTATTACTACATTGACAGCATTTTCTACTAGACTGGAAACAGTAGTAAGTTACTCAGTTGATACCTCAGCCATGCCCCTTTTTTACAAAAAAATCTCCTTTTTGATACCTAATCAATCCCATTCTTCCTTTGTCTATATTTTTACAATTTATATGTTTAGAAAACATTTCTGCATTCCCTTTTATGATAGTTGCTTATCTTTTCTCATGGTCTCCTTTTGCCCCTCTTATCCTCTTTTAGGTATCTGCTGTACATTCTGTTTCCTGTTTGATTTTCCATTGCATTATGAAGCTTACAATTGTCATCAGCCTCCTTTATCTGTTTCATTTATAACTTCGATAGCTTTAGTCATCCAGAGAGCTGTAAATTTGGATGCCCTGCCTTTTCCCTCTTTTGTTCTGTATTCAAAATAGGCAATAGGATAGGCACCAACACCACCTCCACGATCATCCTCAACACCAGTGCCCCATAAGGCTGTGTTCTCAGCCCCCTACTATACTCCTTGTACACCTATGACTGTGCGGCTAAATTCTCCTCCAACTCGTTTCCAAGTTTGCTGACGACACCATCGTAGTGGATCAGATCTCAAACAACGATGAGACAGAGAATCTGGTGAACTGGTGCGGCAACAATAAACTCTCCCTCAATATCAGTAAACGAAGGAGATTGTTGTTGACTTCAGGACTAACGGAGAACATGCCCTTGTCTATGTCAATGGGGACAAAGTGGAAATGGTTGAGAGCTTCAAGATTTTAGGTGTCCAGATCACCAACAACCTGTCCTGGTCCCCCCATGCCAACACTATAGTTAAGAAAGCCCCCCCAACGCCTCTACTTTCTCAGAAGACTAAGGAAATTTGGCATGTCAGCTACGACTCTCACCAACTTTGACAGATGCACCACAGAAAGCTTTCTTTCTGGTTTTATCACAGCTTGATATGGCTTCCACGAGGTATGGCTCTTTTGCAGTCCAAGACTGCAAGGAACTACAAAAGGTCATGAATGTAGCCCAATCCATCACACAAACCAGCCTCCCATCCATTAACTCTGTCTGCACTTCTCGCTGCCTCGGAAAAGCAGCCGGCATAATTAAGGACCCCACACACGCCCCAGACATTCTCTCTTCCACCTTCTTCCTTCGGGAAAAAGATGCAAAAGTCTGAGGTCACATACCAACCCACTCTGCTGCTGTCAGACTTTTGAATGGACTTATCTTGCATTTAAGTTGATCTTCCTCTACACTCTAGCTATGATTGTAACACTACATTCTGCTCTCTCTCTCTCGTTTCCTTCTCCATGAATTGTATGCTTTGTATAGTGTGCAAGAAACAATACTTTTCACTGTATTAATACATGTGACAATAAATCAATTCATTTCTGCGATGTGAGCATTGCTGGCAAGGCCAGCATTTGTTGCCCATCCCTAACTGCTAGAGAATCCCTAGAGAAAATGGAGGTCATCTTGGTCACTGCAGCCCATCTGGTATAGTTCAACCCACAGTGCTGTTAGGAAGGGAGATCCAGGATTTTGACCCGATGTCAGTAAAGGATCATAGTTCCAAGTCAGGATGGTGTGTGAACCGGAAGGGAACTAGCTGCTTTTTACATCCAGGTAGTAGAGGTCACAGCTTTGGAAGATGCTGTTGAAGGAGCTTTGATGAGTTGCTGGGGTACATCTTTCACACTCTGCTACCCTGTACCCAAACCATTTCCACTTTGGTGGTCCTCTGCTCAATTACTGTTTTGCCTACCAATTTTTGATTTCAGTTCACCTGCCAGATCCCTTTTAAAGTCAACCCTCTTCCAATTAGAATCTTTATGTTCAATTGTCCTTTGTCCCTTTTCCATAACTATTTGAACCCTGATATTATGATCACTATTTCCCAAATACTCTCCCACTGAAACAAACTTCATTTGCCCCACTTCATTCCTCGTTCTGCTAGAAACACACTAATCAATAAAGTTCTCTAGTACACATCCCAATAATTACTCCCCTCTCCTTGCCCCTCACCTTGTTACTATCCTGGTCTATATTTGTATAATTGAAGTTCCCCACTACCATTACTATATAAGTTGCCTGAAAATTTGCTTTTCCTTGATTCAAATTCTGGACTTTTTTATGTTAATTTTTGGGACATGGTGTTCACTGGCTAGTCCAGCATTTATTACCCATCCTGTTGCCCTTGAACTGAGTGGCTTGCTAGACCTTTTCAGAGGGCAGCTGAGAGTCAGTCACATTGCTGTGGTCTGGAGTCTCATGTCGGCCAGACCAGGTAAGGATTTCCAGGGAAGGACACATTTCCTTCCCTGAAGGACATTAATGAACCAGATGGGTTTTTCCGACAATCATTTCACGGTCATCAGTGGATTCTTAATTCCAGATATTTTTATTGGATTGAAGTTCCACCATCTGCCATGATGGGATTCGAACCCAGGTCCCCAGAACATTAGTTGAGTTTCTGGATTAATAGCCTAGCGATAATACCACTAGGCCATTGCACTTCAGTGGTTTATTTAGTCAATACTGCCACTGTCCCTCCTTTCCTTTTTCCTTCTCTCTCCTGAAAGACTTGTAACTAAGAGTATTAAGTTCCCAATCCTCCCCTCCTTTGATCCCGGTCTCTGCAGTTCCTATCATATCACAGTAAGAAACCTCACAAAACCAGGTTAAAGTCCAACAGGTTTATTTGGAATCACCAACTTTAGGAGCGCTGCTCCTTCACTGCACTCCACAATGAAGGAGCAGCACTCCGAAAGCTGGTGATTCCAAATAAACTTTAACCTGGTGTTGTGAGACTTCTTGCGGTGCCCATCCCAGCCTAATGCTGGTATCTCCACATCACATCGTATCATAGTTCTATGTGGTCATTTGTGTCTGCAGCTAGCCAGTTTTATTTACCATGTTCAGTGTATTTACATGCAGACACTAACTGATCTTGGACTGTTCTGCATTTGTACCTGTCTAATCGCCCTATTTGTGCGCTATTCTTTACTCCCCTAGCCCTGTGTACACTTTGTTTCTGCTCTCTAATTTAGATCCGTGCACAGCTTCTGTCATTCATGTCAGTGCTGGTGTAATTGAGACAATTAACTTTCCTCAGATCTATCAAGCTCTCCCCCCGGCCCGTATCATCAGGATCCTTACGTGTACAAATCTGAGGAGAGGATTAAAACACCACCTATTCTGCCACCACACCTGCTCCAGGTCATTCTGAACAAGGACACAGGCATTTCCGTGAGTAAAAACCACTGCCCCCTTTCATTCATTTGCAGTGATGGGATATTTGAGTCTGTAGATGTGGATAATCCTTTACAGTAGCAATTGTAGATGAGTTTTAGCTCAGTATTGCTGGGTTTGCTTAACAATCATAATCTGATGGATCAGCTTTCTACCAGATATCCTAGTTACAGACCTGGATATCTGGAGTAAATGTGTATAGTGCGCACGGTGACACAGTGATCAGCATTGCTGCCTCACAGTGCCAGGGACGCAGGTTCAATTCCAGTCTCGGGTCACCATCTGTGTGGAGTCTGCATGTTCTCCCATGTCTGTGTGGGTTTCCTCCAGGTGCTCTGGTTTCCTCCCACCTCCCAAAGATGTGCAGCTTAGGTTGATTGGCCATGCTAAATTGACCCTAGTGTCAGAGGTTTAGCAGGGTAAAAATATGGGCCTGGGTGGGATTTTGGTCAGTGCAGACTAGATGGGCCAAATGGTCTCCTTCTGCACTGTAGGGAATCTATGTCTAGTTAATACACAAGCCAGTGTCACTAAGCCTGACGCTATGTGCATGAGTCTCACTGCGCCAGAAATTAGGCCTAGGATCTTAACTCAGGGCCACAATGGGAAGAGATGGTTAATTGCAGAATAGTCCTCAGACACAAGGTGGTTAGGAGGCGATCAGATTCCAGATTGCATCCAGACCTGTGGAGGCCTAGTCTTTCCCTATGGGGCCCAGAGGCACAGCTGTACTTCCAACAAAGGCCTCTTCTTGCTGACTGATCTTCTCCTGCTGTGGAAACTGCAGTGACTTCTCCACTTTGACTCAACATGCAGATTGAATATCGATGGAATGACTCACATCACCAGGATGTCCTAAAGTATCATAGAATCCCCACAGTGCAGAAAGAGGCCATTCGGCCCATCAAGTCTGCACTGACTCCGAGAGAACATCCCACGCAGGCCCTCCCCTCACGCCTATCTCCGAACATTGGCCATGGCTTGTCCACAACCTACACAGCTTGGGACTGTGGGACAAAACCAGCGCACCTGAGGAAATCCACGTAGACACGAAGATTGTGCAAACTCCACACAGATAGAAACCTCAGGCTTGAATTGAACCTGGGTCCCTGGTGCCGTGAGGCAGCAGTGCTAACCATTGTAGTGCCTGTTTTGAAATGTCATCACTGGAGGAAACGTAACATTAACATACAGAGGGATCTGGGCGTGCAGGTCCACAGTTCCCTAAAAGTGGCAAGACACATAGCCAAGCTGTTTTAGAAGGCTTATGGCACGCTTGCCTTTATCAGCCAGGGCATTGAGTACAGGAGTTGGGAAATCATGTTGTGGCTATGTAAAACCTTGGTTAGGCTGCGTTTGGAGTATTGCATGTAGTCCAGAAGGAAATGGAAGCTTTGGCAAGAGTGCAAAGAAGGTTTACCAGGATGTTGCCTGGTCTCGAGGGTGTTGGCTATGAGGAGAGGTTGAATAAACTGGGATTGTTTTCACTGGGAAGACAGAGGCTGAAGGGAGACCTGGTGGAGGTCCACGAAGGCATAGACAGGATTTTTCCCAGGGTAGAATGGTCAATTATAAGAGGGCACAGGTTCAAGGTGAGAGGGGGATGTGCAGGGGAATTTGTTCACACAGAGAATGGTGGGTACCTGGAACACGCTGCCAAACATGATGGTGGAATTAGCCACATTAGCAACATTTAAGAGACATCTAGATGGGTCCATGAGGGAGGAAATAGAGGGATATGGACTGAGTAAGGGCAGAAGGTTGTTTTAGTTTAGTTAGGGCATTATGACTGGCACAGGCTTGGAGGGCCGAAGGGCCTGTTCCTGTGTTGTACTTTTCTTTGTTATTTGAAATATGTCCTCACTGTTCACTGAAAGAAGCAAGTTAGAATCGATAACAGTGAGATCTTGGGTGAGCTTAACCTACTCGTCTTCTCTCGTGGGTGGCTTATATCATCACCCCCCTAAACCCTCCTCATTATTGTCTGACATTGTCCAGTGTTATGAATGTCTGCATTTGCACACTTAAGTAATACTATGTATGTGTACTGAGTATAGTCTGTGGAAACCGGATATCTCCGATTGTGTGCATGTGTGACCACTGAGCTTAACCTGTGTACACATGCAGGGCATTGTGTGTACGAGCTTGTGTCTGTTTACGTTTATTACAGGTGTGAACATATGAACCAAGTTGCCACATGCTAAATCCATCCTGCAGTCTGTATTCTAATGTTTGCAAGTGTCACTTTGATTTCTAATCCTCCAAGGACATTCTGGAATCATTCCATTGTAACTTAAATAGCTGAACAATCCGACCATTAAATTCACAGAATCCATCTATTATCTCACACACGAAACCGTGATCCCATTGGATCCTTTCATCTATTTGCAGAACCCAGGATTTTGGTTTCGTTTTTCATTCAGCACAGCCATAATCATTTTCTGTGTGAACTGGGGAACAGTTTTGTCCATCGCTGAGTTAGCATTATCTACAATACCGTCCTCTCCCACGTTTGAAAAGCTATGAAGCAATCGTTGTACACTTGCCAAATCAGGAATTATTAGAGAACAGGAGTGGCCCATTATCCAGAGCAATGCTGCAGCTGCTTGCCGTGATATCTCCACCCCCCACATCCCCCGAATACCAACGCTCTGACCCGCAGCCGCCTCCCCTCTCCCCCAGAGCTGTCTGCTCTGACCATCCCCACTTCTCCGGAGCATTCAACTCTGATCAACTCCCCCCGCCTGCCCGCCCCTCCTCTTCCTGTGTGCTCTGACACCCCCACATCCCCAGGAACTATGTACTTTGACCATCCACATCTTCCCTGGGTGCTATCTGCTCTGACCTAGCTCCCTGAGTGCTGTCTGTGTGCTCTGAGCATCCCAGGCACTGCTGCACACCCCCTCCCCCCACTCTCACCCCTGGAAGGTGTCTGCTCATTCTGGCTCAGTATCCAGTGAATGTTTTGAACCTACCCAGAAAGGCTTGCATTCTCTCTGCTCTGTTCTGATTGCCTGTGCTGGACTAGGGAGCTGGTAAAGTAAATTTAGCTGCTGAGTGTGAGAAGGGTGTGAGTCACAGCACTCTGATAATCAAGGTTAGAGAGCAGGCTGTTGTGCAGGAGGCCTGGTTCTCAGCCTCTTCTCTTTACTCTTACAGTGTGATCCTGCATTGCTGCCGGAACCAAATCACGTCATGTTGAACCATCTGTATGCTTTGTCCATTAAGGTCAGTATTGTGCCATCTATTTAACCCATCCACTTACTACGCTTACTGCTGTCTGCTCACTTCCAGCCTCCCCTTCATTCATTTCCTATTCCTCCTTTCATCCTGTAACGCACTGTCTCTTTCCAGATAGTTTGTTCTCGGGGAGCACTGGACATGCGGATGTCCGGTTACAAGTTCATCAGGAGAACCAAAGTACTTCAAAATGTCTCTTTATTTAAATATAAATCTCACTGTGTGGTGCCAGTGAAAACATGTTTTGTTTACGTTAATCTGACAACTCATAATGTAAACTAAAGGAAAAATTAGATTTATTAGTCAAAATCTTTGAAACCTGAAGACCACAATCTTTATTGGTCTCTTGATAGCTTGACTATTATCATAGAATTCCTACAGTGCGGAAGGAGGCCATTCAGCCCATCAGGTCTGCACCAACACTCCGAGGTGCACTCTACCTAGGCCCACAGTCCCCTGTGGACCATGTATTGATCATGGCCAATCCCCCTAGCCTGCACATCCTTGAACTGTGGGAGGAAACTGGAGCACCCAGAGGAAACTCACGCAGACATGGGGAGAAAGTGCAAACTCCACATAGACAGTCACCCAAGGCCAGAACTGAACCCAGACCCCTGGCACAGTGAGGCAGCAGTGCTAACCACTGTGCCACCGTGTCCCCCCCCCCCCACTGCAGTATTGTGCAAAATTATGAGGGATATGAATAGGAGAGATAGGAAGAAACTTTTCCCCTTAGTAGATGTGTCAATAATCGGGGGGGGGGGGAGTAGATTTAGGGTAAGGGACAGAAGATGTAAAGGGGATTTGAGGAAAAACCTGTTCACCCAGAGGGTGGTGGGAATCTGGAACTCACTGCCTGAAGGGTGGTGGAGGCAGGAACCCCCACAACATTAAAGAAGCCTTTCAAAGATCACTTAAAATGTCATAATGTACAAGGTTATGGATCAAGTTTTGGAAAATGGGATTAGAACAAATAGATGCTTGATGGCTGGCGCAGACATGATGGGCTGAAGGGCCTCACACTGTGTTGTAAAAATCTGACTCTATTCCAATGAACCCAACTAATCAATTTTAGATTATGGAACTGACTCATATTCCATCGTTTTGAGTTCTGCCAGTTGATCTAAGGCATGTTCTTTTGACAGGTTTGGTAAAAGAAATACTGAGAGATTTTGATAAACCTCTCCTATCCCACTGACTCCCTCATATCACCATTCTATACCAGACTCCCTCATATACTTAGCTTCTCCCATTCTATATTTCATCCACCTTCTCCTCCAGTTTGTACACCTTTCCCATTGTACACGCGTGCGTTTTGCTTTTGTTATTTAATGTGGAATTTAGAATCCCTTCAGTGCTGCTGGAGGTCAGTTGGCCCATCGAGTCTGCACCAACCGCAATCCCACCCAAACCTTATTCTCATAATCCCATATATTTACCCTGCTAATCCCCTGTCACTAAGGGGCAATTTAGCATAGCCAATCAACCTAACCCGCATATCTTTGGACTGTGGGAGGAAACTGGAGCACCTGGAAGAATCCCACGCAGACATGGGGAGAACTCCACACAGACAGTGACCCAAGCCGGGAATCGAACCTGGGTCTCTGGCGCTGTGAGGCAGCAGTGGTAACCACTGTGCCACCATGCCACCTCTGACTCAGAAGATCAGAGATTTAAAGCTTCAACTGCAGATCTTTAGCGTCAAAGCTGCTATTTTTTGCTGCACTGTTTGCATACGGCATTAAACTGAGGCTTCCTTTAATTGTTCAGGTGAACAGAAAAGTTTCAGGCACATTTTGGAGAAAAGCAGGAAAGCTCCCAAACGTCCTGACCAATACATCATCCGTCAGGCAAACCACCTAAACAGGTTCATTGCTTATTCATCACATTGCCGTTTGTGGAATCTTGCTGCAAGCATATTGACTACTGGATTTATTTATTCATCTACAATCACACATCAATAGTCCTGTATCTGTAAAGTATTTCAGGACATCCCACAGACAGTGACAGTGATAAGTGCTCCTCCTCCACCCTCTCATTAAGTGACTCACTGCAGCTTTCACAGACCTGTGTCCAATTCTGCACAATCTCCTCTCTCTCATTTCTTATTCTTTCCACCACCCCCCCCCCCCCCCATTTCTGTAGTCCACATCTCCTTTTTGATGCTTTCTGTTCGATTCTACACCTTTGCATACATCTCTGATTGGAGTCAATGTCGCTGAATGAAGCTTAACACTGAGCACTTTGCATTGTCTGAGAAAGGAGACCATTTAGTTCACATCCAAACAGATTCATGGCCCATTGCCAGAGGTGATGTAACCAGGTACCACAGTGCCTAAACCCATCCTTTTTTAATTGTCCAGTGACAGAGTTGGATTTCTGTATTGAAAGTATTTTGAATTGTTCACAGGATGGTGTTATGGTGCTGAGTGCCACACATCGCTACAAGAAGAAATATGTCACCACTCTCCTCTACAAGCCCATATGATCCCTCAAAGCGACATTCCGCTCTCATCCGATCAGGAAGCTGCATTTCCTTCTGTAATCACTCTCCACTCACCAGCTATTGTCCTGGATGTGCTCAGGAAGATTGAATCGGATGGTAATTTCCAGAACCCTCTTCAGCGATTGAGAACTTGCTTCACTTGTTGCTTCCTGATTAGAAAAGGGAAATCAGTAATCTAAAGCCAAGCAAAGCGCTCTCCTCCTGGTCCCTCTCACTCAAGCTAGTTCCTGACTGTGAATCCATGCCCCCTTACTGCAGCATGTCTAACTCTGTTTTACCAATGTAAGAGTTTCTTCAGCCTCTGATCAGAGTGCTCTGTTGTTTCACAGATCTTTCGTGTGAAGGAGTCTCCCCACCCAGAATCACTCCACCCACCCAACCAGAATCACCCAAACTCTCCCCACCCCACCCCACCCCACCCCACCCCCCCTCCAACCAGAATCACCCAAACTCTCCCCACCCCACCCCAACCCCCCACCAGAATCACCCAAACTCTCCCCACCCCCCCTCCAACCAGAATCACCCAAACTCTCCCCACCCCCCCCTCCAACCAGAATCACCCAAACTCTCCCCTCCCCACCCCCCCTCCCCTCCAACCAGAATCACCCAAACTCTCCCCACCCCACCCCCCCTCCAACCAGAATCACCCAAACTCTCCCCACCCCACCCCCCCTCCAACCAGAATCACCCAAACTCTCCCCACCCCCCCTCCAACCAGAATCACCCAAACTCTCCCCACCCCACCCCCCCTCCAACCAGAATCACCCAAACTCTCCCCACCCCACCCCCCCTCCAACCAGAATCACCCAAACTCTCCCCACCCCACCCCAACCCCCCACCAGAATCACCCAAACTCTCCCCACCCCCCCTCCAACCAGAATCACCCAAACTCTCCCCACCCCCCCCCTCCAACCAGAATCACCCAAACTCTCCCCACCCCCCCCTCCAACCAGAATCACCCAAACTCTCCCCACCCCACCCCCCCTCCAACCAGAATCACCCAAACTCTCCCCACCCCACCCCCCCTCCAACCAGAATCACCCAAACTCTCCCCACCCCACCCCCCCTCCAACCAGAATCACCCAAACTCTCCCCACCCCCCTCCAACCAGAATCACCCAAACTCTCCCCACCCCACCCCCCCTCCAACCAGAATCACCCAAACTCTCCCCACCCCACCCCCCCTCCAACCAGAATCACCCAAACTCTCCCCACCCCACCCCAACCCCCCACCAGAATCACCCAAACTCTCCCCACCCCACCCCCCCCCACCAGAATCACCCAAACTCTCCCCACCCCACCCCCCCCCACCAGAATCACCCAAACTCTCCCCACATTCCACCCCCCCTCCAACCAGAATCACCCAAACTCTCCCCACCCCACCCCACCCCCCCTCCAACCAGAATCACCCAAACTCTCCCCACCCCACCCCCCCTCCAACCAGAATCACCCAAACTCTCCCCACCCCACCCCCCCCTCCAACCAGAATCACCCAAACTCTCCCCACCCCACCCCCCCCACCAGAATCACCCAAACTCTCCCCACATTCCACCCCCCCTCCAACCAGAATCACCCAAACTCTCCCCACCCCACCCCCCCTCCAACCAGAATCACCCAAACTCTCCCCACCCCACCCCCCCTCCAACCAGAATCACCCAAACTCTCCCCACCCCACCCCCCCTCCAACCAGAATCACCCAAACTCTCCCCACCCCACCCCCCCTCCAACCAGAATCACCCAAACTCTCCCCACATTCCACCCCCCCTCCAACCAGAATCACCCAAACTCTCCCCACATTCCACCCCCACCCTTGCAGACTGCATGATGACATTTTCAGCATGTTAAAGCTATATCATGGGGACCCTGCTAATCAGCTCCAGGTGGAACATTCATGATTATTAAGGGAACAAAAACAAAAGTGTGTAAATTGTAACATAATAGGAACTGACTGAAATCTCTTGTTTCTTTATGTCTGTGGCTCCACTAGAATTGTAATGACTGCTGCACTAAACAGTGCTCAATGTGCACACATGGTGTATGCGGCAACAGTCAGATTTCCTTATCAGGGTTATACATCTCCATTCTGTCCCTGACATTGTGAGGACTTGGCTGATGGTTGGGGATTTGGGAGGATTTGGTACTCTGGATATTGTCCTTGGTATAGTACCATGATGTATTTCAACAGTTTCAATTTGGCACTCTTTAATCATGCAATTGCATTTATTAACACTCTGTAACTCCCAGTCACAAAGATGCAGTAGAAATAGCCGTATGGTACTAATTCCCCATGAGTATTGCAGAGAAAAGACACATTGTAGAAACCTTTTGCCATGCACTCATCAGGACTATTCTCAAGGATACCAAATGTAATGGGAACAACACTCATGAAGTATAAATTGCTGATTAATTGGCAAGAGGATTCTGGTAGACGTGTTACCATGGAGAATGCACCAGTTAACTGATGGCTGACAGTTTAATTACCAAATTTTGTTAAATTCATACCAGGCAGGCTGATTCCGATTGGTCAAGTCCTGCCCTGAGGAATAAACCTGAGCCTGGCTCTTACCTATTTTCTGTAGTTGAAACAGGTGCAATGTGTGTACATGTTCTTTCTGTCCTTTTTCAGCAACGCTCATGTCGCAATCAAGTTTCTTCAGCCACATCAAGTCTAAACTAAGTTATGAAAGTGAATCTTTAGTCCTTTCTCCCCACCAATCACTATCCCACTAGTACCGAGGGGCCACTCTTTTTATGTCTGAGTCTCAATTGCTGTTGTGATAGTCTGTCGGCACCTACCCAACCCCACGGCTACCAGAAAGCCTGATCCTGTATTTATTCAAATGCTGCCTCTTGATTTGTGCTCCCTTCTCTGCATTCCAGGCAGAGAGCTTTGTCCTCATTGCGTCCTTACAGGCATCAGAACTGCTCACTGGTCAGCAGTCAGGAGCAGGACTCCACACGGTCCTCTTTTCCACACTGCTCCCTTCCCTCTGCCTCCATCCCTGTCTCCATGGGTTAAGCCATTGTTGCAAATGTCGATCTCTTACCCTGTCCTAGCTGAAATTGGCTATTTTCGCACAGATGGAAGTAGGTCTGGGATCCTCCCTGCTTCAGTGTTGTATTGGATAAGATGTTTAATCCTTTGAGTCATTGGAAGAGATCTGAAAGAACACTCTCCATCTCACAACCACCCTTTTTTTGCTTATCTCTTCCCCACCCCACTTAGCACATTTGTGTGTCAGCCCCTCCCAGTTCGGAGGGTCTCCGTGTCAGCCCCTTAGTTAATGTCTGTGCAGCTTAAACCCCTTTAAGTTCAGGGCTGGGAGGAGGAATGTGAAATTGTCAGATGGGTTGCTGTTTGAAGACTGCACCACATGGCAGCGCTCTGGGACTGTGACTCACTCATTCAAATGGATGATTAAGCCCGTTACACTGTTCGGCTTCAAGTGATTTTCGGTTCTTATACCAACCAGGCTTTCTCTGTCGAATAAATTCCTGAAATGTCAAGTAAATTCATCCTGTCTCCTCACCTATCCTGCAATGTCGTAGACTACTAAGATGAGATGTTAGTGTACTCTTCACGGTAACAGTGAAACTCCCAGAGGGTGGCCTGTTTCCCAGGAATTCTTTGGGTTTCTTGTATCCCTGGCATTCTTCTGACAATCAATTGATTCTGATTGGAGACTTGGGGCCAGTTAGGTTGCAATAAACATCACGTTATAAGAGCTGCTGTGTATTAATGTACAGTTCCAATTTTAAAATTTATTTATTAGTCACAAGTTACATTAACACTGCAATGAAGTTACTGTGAAAATTCCTTAGTTGCCACACTTCAGCGCCTGTGTGGGTACACTGAGGGAGAATTTAGCATAGCCAATGCACTTAACCAGCACGTCTTTCAGACTGTGGGAGGAAACCAGAGCACCCGGAGGAAACTCAGGTAGACATGGGGAACATGTGCAAGCTCCACACAGACAGTGACCCAAGCTGGGAATTGAACCCGGGTCCCTGGTGCTGTGAGGCAGCAGTGCTTGCCACTATGCCACCCTTCGTCTCATAGTCTCATCGTTGTCGTGTCCCCTGTTAGCTTCCAGTGCAAAAAGGTGTGAAATGTGGGCGATGCGCTGCATCTGGGAATAGTGTGTCCTGGCAATAATAGAGATCTGGCACAAAAGCTGCATAAGAAATAGAAGCAGCTGTAGGCCATTCAGCCCCTCAAGCCTAGTTCGCCATCAGTAAATTCATGAGACCTCGATTCCATTTTCCTGCCCTTTCCCCATCACCCTTGACTCTTGTCAATCATAAATATATTCATGGACCCAGTTTCCACTGCTCTAGATATTGTGTCTAATTGTGGGCAACATAATTCTGGACACAGGATGTGAAGGCTTTACACAAAGGCAGTTAGAGATGGGGGATAAACGCTGGCCTAGCCTGCGCTGTCCACATCCCATGAACAAATAATTAAAAAAAGATTTATGAGAAGACGCTGAGATTGAAGGACTTTAGTTCGATAGGTAGATTGGAGAAGCTGGGTTTGTTCTTGTTGGAGAAGTTCAATAAAGCTGTTCAAAATCTCAAAGCGTCAAGACAGTAAATAGAAAGAACCTGTTTCCCATGGGCCAAACGTCCAGAACCAGAGGATGCCCATTTAAGGTAATTGGCAAAAACGGCAATGAGTGGTTAGGATCTGAAAGGCACTGCCCAGAGTGTGATGGGGATAGATTCTATCACAGCACCCCAAGGGGAACTGGATCAGGACATGAACACATAATGTTGACAGGGAAAGAATGGGGCAGACGGATCCAGCTTTGTTTGTGATGGATCAATTAGCCACCTCCTGTGCTGTAACCAGCCTGTGGTTGAGTGAAGAAAGCCAGCACTGTAATATCACCAAGAATGAATAGGATGGAAGTCGGGCTCGGGTGCTGCTGATCTTGGATTTGTTTCAGCCGTTAGGTGGAAGGGAAATCAACACTGCAGACCTGAAATGAAGGCCCTGTGTAATAAGATGCATCTGACCTATAATGATGCATTTACAACAAAAATGAGTAACTAAAGGCCTGATTCAGTGTGATGTGGAAGTGATTAGCCACACAAGGCACTGAGCACACTGAATTTTTTGAAATTACGTATGTGTTTCTTTAGTTCTCAGCTGAAGGCATCCTGGGATCTGCCCTCAGTTAACTTCCATGTGTACGCTCCCAGGAAGGACACTGAGGCAAGATGCTTTTCCCCTAACTTGGGCCTCTCAAGCCGATTGGACTGAGCCTACTTTTGTTCCAGCTCAGATTACTTTGAGCAAGTTATATTAGCACAGAATTTATAAAGGAAGGAAGAACTGTGTTTATGTAAGAAGCATTTAGATGAGCACTTGAAATGCCAAAGCACGCAGGGCTACAGAACAAATGGAATTAGAATGGATAGATTGATGTCTGGCACATACACAATGGGCTGAATGGCCTCTTGCTGTGCTATAACATTCTATGACTCTGACATCTTTCACAAAGTGAAAGGACATGCCAAAGTGTTTCACAACCAATAAAATTTTTCAAGTGTAATTATTTGCAGTCAAACACTTTGCACACAGCAAGATGCCATGCAGAGCAGCATGTTGAATCTGTCTTGCGGGCTGAGATTTCACAATAACCAATCAAACTGATTGAACAGCTGGAGACGGGGAATGGAATGAGGGATTGGGGGGGTGGCGCGGAGAGCTAGGAGGGATGGGGGGAGAGCTAGGAGGGAGGGAAGGGTGAGGGGAGCTGAGCTAAGAAGAGTGGAGTTCTTCAGAGCTGAAACTGCAGGAAACAGGCGGAAAATTGAGGGTAGAGGAAAATGTGACATTGTGATTTCAGGAGCAGCACAGTTTCTCCAGGGAAGCAGGGAGGGACATGGAAATAGCTTAAACTCCATGATGGAAGGGGAGGAGGGGGGAACGATAGTGACCCGTGTAAACTCTCCTGTGGCCAGTTAGGAAGCCCGAAGAGATGAGCCATGGTGGATTACTGAGCGCTCAATAAGATGATCCCTGCCGGTCGACCTGTGGTAGCAGTATGTGGCTGATTTAATAGGGAATATCCCTGCGAAGGCCGCACTGTGTTGGACATAGCCAATGGGTTTTGATCCACTCCATTAAGATAGCAAGATCAATACAAATTCACTTTCCTGTTTAAGGGGCATCAGTGCACGTGGACATGTCTCCCACAAGAGGTTCACAAATTGGTTACTCGTTACCACGTATCATCCTTCAGCTGATGAATCAGTATTCCTCCGTGTTGAACAACACTTGGAGGAAGCACTGAGGGTGGCAAGGGCACAAAATGTACTCTGGGTGCGGCATTTTGATGTCCACCACCAGCAGCAGCACTACCGATCGAGCTGATTGGGTCCTAAAGGATATAACAGCTAGACTGGGTCTGCAGCAGGTGGTGAAGGAACCAACAAGTGGTTAGAAATATACTTGACCTCATTCTTACCAATCTCCACAGTCCTTGTGGAGACAAAGTCCAGCCTTCGCATTGAGAATAAACCTCCATCGTGTTGTGTGGCACTATCACCATGCTCAATGGAATAGACTTCAAACAGATCTAGCAGCACAAGACTGGACATCCGTGAGGTGTGTGGGCCATCAACAGCAGTAGAATTGTACGCCAGCATAATTTGCAACCTCGTGGCCTGGCATATCCCCCCCCTCAACCATTACCATCAAGCCAGGGACTCAACGCTGGTTCAATGGAGAGTGCAGGAGGGTACACCTAACAATGAGGTGTCAGCCTGGTGAAGCTACTAAACAGGACTGCTTGCATGCCAAACAGCAAGTGACAGAGCTAAGTGATCCCACAACCAACAGATCAGATCTAAGCTCTGAAGTCCTTCCACATCCAATCGTGAATGGTGGTGGACAATTAACTCACTGGAGGAGGCGGCTCCACAAATATCCCCATCCCCAGTGATGGAGGAGCCCAGTACATCAGTGCAAAGATAAGGCTGAAGCATTCGCAGCAATCTTCAGCCAGAAGTGCCAGGAGAATGATCTTTCTCAGCCACCTCCAGTGGTCCCCAGCACCTCAGATGCCAGTCAATTCATTCCCCATGCTATCAAGAAACGGTTGGAGACACTGTAGACTGCAAAGGCAATGGGCCCTAATAACATTCCGGTAATGGTACTGAAGACTTGTGCTCCAGAACTTGGCCCTCCCTGAGCCAAGCTCTTCCAGTACAGTAACCAAAAGAGAGAATGCTGGAAAATCTCAGCAGGTCTGGCAGCGTCTGTTAGAAGAGAAAAGAGCTGACGTTTCATAAGAAATAGGAGCAGGAGTAGGCCATCCAGCCCTTCGAGCCTGCCCCGCCATTCAATAAGATCATGGCTGATCTGTCGTGGCTCAGTTCCACTTTCCCGCCCTCTCCCCATAACCCTTAATCCCCTTGCTTATCAAAAACCTATCAACCCGCGTCTTAAAAATACTTAGCAAGGTAGCCTCCACCACCTCAACAGGCAGAGAATTCCAGAGATTCACCACCCTTTGAGTGAAGAAGTTCCTCCTCAACTCCATTCTAAACCGCCCCCCCCCTTTATCTTGAGGCTGTGCCCCCTAGTCCTACTGTCCTTTCTGAGCGGGAAGAGTCATAAGAACATAAGAACATAAGAAATAGGAGCAGGAGTAGGCCATCTGGCCCCTCGAGCCTGCCCCGCCATTCAATAAGATCATGGCTGATCTGTTGTGGCTCAGCTCCACATTCCCGCCCTCTCCCCATAACCCTTAATCCCCTCTCATCATCATCTTATACGTCTCAATGAGATCTCCCCTCATTCTTCTAAACTCTAACGAGTACAAGCCTAGTTTATTCAGCCTCTCCTCATAGCTCAACCCCCTCAACTCCGGTATCAGCCTAGTAAACCTCCTCTGCACTCCCTCCAAGGCCAAAATATCTTTGCACAGGTGCGGCGCCCAAAACTGCACACAGTACTCCAGTTGCGGCCTCACCAATGCCCTATACAGCTGCAGCAAGACCTCCCTACTTTTATATTCAATCCCCCTCGCTATGAAGGCCAGCATCCCATTCGCCTTCCTGACCACCTGCTGCACCTGCAAGCTGGGTTTTTGCGACTCATGCACAAGGACCCCGAGGTCCCTCTGCACCGTCGCCTGCTGCAGTTTTTCGCCCCGTAAGTAATAGTTGGCTATTTTAACACCCAATCCTGTTCCCGTGCCCACACATCTGTCCTTGGCCTGCTGCAATATTCCAGTGAAGCTCAACACAAACTGGAGGAACAGCATCACATCTTCCGGCTCGGCACGTTACAGCCTTCCCGTCTCAACTTCGAATTCAACAACTTCCGATGATTTGCTCTACCCCATCTCGACCCTTCTATTTTTATTCTATTTTATTTAATTTTTTACTGTTTTCTACCTTTTCTTTATTGTCTTTCTTCATTTTTTCCCCACTATTTTCCCCTACTTTATGCCCCCTTCCCTTCCCTTTTCTCCCTCTTTGCTTCTCCTTTTCTAAATCTTACCTCTGTCCCATCCATTTTCCTCTTCTCCCTCCCCAACATCTTCATTTTAGCTTCTCTGCTGTTTGGCCATTCACACCCTTTATTCTCTCTGTGGACAGCTAGTAACTGGTTATGACTCATCTTTCATTCCCGTACCCTGCAGTATAAATATCTGATCTGGAGATGCCGGCATTGGACTGGGGTAAACACAGTAAGAAGTCTCACAACACCAGGTTAAAGTCCAACAGGTTTATTTGGTAGCAAAAGCCACTAGCTTTCAGAGCGCTGCTCTTTCGTCAGATGAGTGGGATTTCAGTTCAAAAACAGGGCATAGAAAGACACAAACTCAATTCACAAAATAATGGTTGGAATGTGAATCTTTATAGGTAATCAGGTCTTAAAGGTACAGACAATGTGAGTGGAGAGTCTACACTTGGTCTGTCCGATATAGAGGAGACCACATTGGAAGCTGTATCTCCGGGATAACCTAATCCACTCCTCCATTATACCCAATATCTCTCCCGCTCACTCATGGCACCTTCCCATGCAAAAGCAGAAGGTGTAACACCTGCCCCTTTACACCTTCTATGCTTTCCAGCAGTGAAACTCTTCACCCACATTGTCTGTACCTTTAAGACTTGATTACCTATAAAGATTTGCATTCCAACCATTATTCTGTAAATTGAGTTTGTGTCTTTATATATGCCCTGTTTGTGAGCAGAACTCCCACTTACCTGACAAAGAAGCAGTGAGCGCTCCGAAAGCTTGTGGCTTGTGCTACCAAATAAACCTGTTGGACTTTAACCTGGTGTTGCAAGACTTCTTTCTGAATAAATATCTCCCACTTTCTATGCCTTTTAGCTTTGACAAAGTGTCATCTGGACTTGAAACGTCAGCTCTATTCTCTCCCCAGATATTGCCAGACCTGTTGAGATTTTCCAGCATTTTCTCTTTTGGTTTCAGATTCCAGCATCTGCAGTAATTTGCTTTTTCCTTTTGAGGTTCTACCTGTCCCAAGTGTTGTGAAGGATGGGTCTGGCCACACAGCCGCAGAACGCTCCAAGTAGTTGGATCATACTGCAGTACCTGTCCTTCGTGGAGAAATTTTTCCAGAAATACACCTTTGACCACATGGCGATTAAACAGTGGTCAGAGCGTAACGTCCTCGAGACCCTGAGAGAAAAGGAGATGGCGAATCCTGTCGGATGGTTCCCTGAGCAGACTGTCAGTGTCATCTGGCAGAACGCCTCATCACCAGAACTCACAAACAAGCACCAAGACCTGGCTTGGCTGGTGGTGAGAAGGACACTCCCCGTCAGGTCCTTTATGCACACTCGAGGTCTCAACATCACCGCACGCCGCCCTTGAAGCAGCTGCGGGGCTGTTGAGACGGTCGCACACCTCCTCGTGGAATGTGCCTTTGCAAAGAAGGTCTGGAGTGAGATGCAGTGAAATTTGTTGAGGTTCGTCTTGAGCAGTTCAGTGACGCAGGACTCTGTGCTCTATGGACTGCTGCCAGGGATGCACACCGAGACAAATTCAACCGGAGGGTCATCAACTCGGTGAACAGCGCACTTTGGTCCGCCCGAAACTTGCTGATCTTCCAATTGGAAGACTTGTCCTCGACCGAGTGTTGCAGACTGGCACATTCCAAGGTCCAGGACTACGTGCTGAGGGACGCACTCAAGCTTGGGGCAGCCGCCGCAAAGGCACAGTGGGGAAAGGCCACAGTGTGAAGCCTTTCAACGGAAGCAGACCGAGGGCCCGGGAACTGCAGAATACCCTCGGTCTGCGTAACTGTGTGTGAAACTGAAAAACAACAGCACAGAGGGAAATCCAATGAATATATATAGTTCAAAGATTGAAATGTAATGAACGTAATGTCTTGTAACTAAGCATTGTAGAGTACTGTAAAAATGAGTGGGTTTTTTTTGCACTATTTGTAAGTATCGGACATGTCATTTTGCAATGGCTTCAGAGTTTTTTTTATGAATAAAGTATATTTTTGAAATTAAAAAAAAATTTGCTTCTTCCAGTACGGTTACAAGACCACCATCTACCCAATATTGTGGAAAATCACCCAGGTATATCCTGTACACAAAATAAAACAGGACAAATCCAACCCGGCCAATTACCGCCCTATCAGTCTGCTCTCGATCATCAGCGAACTGATGGAAGGGGTCATCGACAGCGCTATCAAGCAGCACATGCTCAGTGACGCACAGTTTGGGTTTTGCCAGGGTCACTCAGCTCCTGACCTCATTACAGCCTTGGTTCAAACATGGACAAAAGAGCTGAATTCCAGAGGTGAGGCGAGAGTGACATCAAGGCCGCATTCGACCGAGTGTGGAATCAAGGAGCCTTAGCAAAACTGGAATCAATGGGTATCGGGGGGCAAGCTCTCCACTGGTTGGAGTCATACCTGGTACATAGAAAGATGATTGTGGAGGGTCAGTCATCTCAGTCCCAGGACATCTCTGCCGGAGTCCCTCAGGCTAATTTCCTAGGCCCAACAATCTCCAGCTGCTCCATCAATGATCTTCCCTCCGTCATAAGAATCATAGAAATCCTACAGTGCAGAATGAGGCCCTTTGGCCCATCGAGTCTGCACCGACCACAATCCCACCCAGGCCCTACTGCCAATCCATACATATTTTACCCACTAATCGTCTCTAACCTATGCATCTACGGTCAATGGCCAATCAACCTCACCCGCATATCTTTGGACTGTGGGAGGAAACTGGAGCTCCCTGAGGAAACCCACGCAGACATGGGGAGAATGTGCAAACTCCACACAGACAGTGACCTAAGCCAGGAATCGAACCCAGGTCCCTGGAGCTGTGAAGCAACAGTGCTAACCACTGTGCTGCTATGCCTGTGCTACTGTGCTACAGGAGTGGGGATGTTTGCCGACGATTGCACAATGTTCAGCACCATTCATGACTCCTTAGATACTGAGGCAGTCCATGTTCTCAGGCTGGCAAGTGGCAAGTAACATTCACTCCACACAAATGCCAGGCAATGACCATCACCAAAAGTGACACTCTAACCACTGCCTCTTGACATTTAGTGATGTTACCATCACTTAAATCCCCCACTGTCAACATCCTTGGGGTTACCATTGACCAGAAACTCAACTGGATTCACCACACAAACACAGTGGCTACAAGAGCAGGTCAGAGGCTGGGAATACTGCAGCGAGTAACTCACCTCCTGACTCTCCAGAACCTGTCCACTTCCATCCAGAAAGACAAGGGCAGCAGATAAATGGGAACACTACCACCTGCAAATTCCCCTCCAAACCGTTCACCATCCTGACTTGGAAATATATCGCCGTTCCTTCACAGATGCTGGGTCAAAATCCTGGAATTCCCTCCCTAATGGAGCTGCCCTCTTGAACCACGTGGACTGCAGTGATTCAGGAAGGCAGCTCACCACCACCTTCTCAAAGGCAACTAGGGATGGGCAATAAATACTGGCGAGCCAGTGACGCCTATGTTTCCCTGTGACCTTTGAACTGTGGTGATGGATGTTAGATACATCCTCACCATGGGCAGTTAGCACAGCATTGGGCCATTTAAGAATTGAAGAGCTACTGTTCCTTTGCAGATGTTTGCCACAATACAAGCTGTTTTCTCATCTAATTCTCAGTGTGGAGGTTTCAATGTCACACATGATGAATAGGCCCCTTTGGTGAAGTTTTTAGAGAGCTCCTTCATATAGACTTGCCTCAGGTGGCACAAGTTAGGGCTTTCCGAGGTGGAGATAAATTCAGAGGGGCAAATCACAGGCTAAAAAAATTAGTGGTCTTGACACACTACGTTGCCCCTTTGTGTTCCAAGGTGTGTAGGTTAGAGGAATTAGCGGAGTAAATTTGTGGGGTTAATGGAATGGGACAGGGGAAAGGGCTTGGGTTAGTTGCACCCTAGGAGAGTCGGTGCAGACTTGATGGGCCGAATGGCCTCCTTGTGCACTGTAGGGATTCAGTGATGACAAAGTTGGGTAGCATCATCAAACACCATTCTCTGCTTCCTCACTATTCAGGCTCATTTGTCTTGCCTCCTGCAAAAAGCTCACTTCTTTCCCCAGAGTATAGAACTGTCGAAATAATAATCTTTCCCAGACCTCCCATTAGTTTATTTTTATTTTATTAGTGTCACAAATAGGCTGACATTAACACTGCAATGAAGTTACTGTGAAAATCCCCTTGTCGCCACACACCAACGCCTGTTCGGGTACACTAAGGGCGAATATTTTTTATTCATCTGTGAGTCACGGACGTTGCTGGCTGGCCAGCATTTATTGCCCATCTTTAATTGCCCTTCGAGGGGTAGTTAAGAGTCAACCACACGTAGGGCAGATCAGACAAGGGCAGTAGATTTCCTTCCCTAAAGGACATTAGTGAACCAAATAGGCTTTTCCAACAATTGACAATGTCTCATGGTCATCAGTAGATTCTTAATTCCAGACTTTTTTTTAATTGAACTCAAATTCCACTGTCCGCTGGGATGGGATTCGAACCCAGGTCCCCAGAACATTAACTGCATTTCTGGATTAATAGTCTAGCAATATCACCATTAGGCCATAATCTCCCCCTTTTTAGCATGGTCAATGCATCTAACCGGCAGGTCTTTCAGACTGTGGGAGGAAACCGGAGCACCCGGAGGAATCCCACGCAGACATGGGGAGAACGTGCAAACTCCACATAGACCCAAACCGGGAATCAAACCCAGGTCCCTGGAGCTGTGAGGCAGCAGTGTTCACCACTGCGCCAAAGAACAGCATTAGCTGCACTTCCAAACTACTTTGTTATGAAAGGATCCTGGAGAGACCTGAAGATTTGAAGGACGCTATATAAATACACACTCCTTCTTTCACCCCAACAGCTCTCCGGCTTGGCATTACTGAACACTCCTTCCTGTGGCACCTCAACAACCTTCCAATAGTGACTCAGAAAATAAACTGGCAGCTTCCTTTCATCAGTTCAAGTATCAGCATTTCAGCAGAAAAGCCATTCGGAGAACAGCAACCTCAACAAGCTTATCACAGAATCCCCACGGTGCAGGAGAAGGCCATTCAGCCCATCGAGTCTGCACCGATCACAATCCCACTCAGACCCTATCACCGTAACCCCACATATTTACCCTGCTAATCCCCTTGACACTAGGGGCAATTTAGCACGGCCAATCAACCTAACCTGGACGTCTTTGGACTGTGGGAGGAACCGGAATACCCGGAGGGAACCCACGCAGACACGGGGGAAAGGTACAAACTCCACACAGACCCGAGGCCGGAATTGAACCCGGGCCTCTGGCACTGTGAGGCAGCGGTGCTAACCAGTGTGCCACCGTGCCGTCCCACGATAACCTACAACTACCAAACTCTATATAAAGTGTAGGAATGAATTCACCACCGGAGGGGGGATCTATTTAGGCGCTTTGGTGAAATGTTCTGGATCTGGGGGCCAGTGTTACATGACCCATTTTCCCAGATTAATATTGGACAGAGAGAAACAGGGGATGTAGAAGTGAGGAACCAAGAGTCTCCCTCTTTTAATCTCTCTAGTCTTTTTCTTTCCAAAAACTCTCCAGCTAATAACTGAAGGTGTTAAAATTGAGATAAAACTCACTACGTCAAACTCCCCAATGTTGAAATGTTACACTTTTTTGCTTAAGTACTAATATTCTCTGCGTATATTCACATGTTTGTTTTATTGGTCTTTTTTTAATCCTATAAAATTGCACCAACTCTTAAGTTCGAATGTTTCCAATTTGAATACACGCTAACTATTGCTTTCAGTTTATGAGTTGTTGAATTTTTTTTTGCACAGGGGGACATTTTTCCCTATAATTAGCTGAGTCAATGATAGGATTACATATCAAAGTACAGATTTGAACATGTGCAGAATGCACCTGTCTTCACCCCCAGGCTGCAGTCACTGACACCGCTACACATGCTGAGAGCAGCAGATCTGCATCTGTTAATGTCAGTAACACTCGCCCCCCCTTTCCCCACCCCCTGCCACACCGAGACCCTGCACATTTTTAAACCGCCGCTCTCCCCCGCAGTTTCTCCTCTCTCAAAATCAGGCCCCACAGTCACTTTGCCAGCCACGGAACTGTCAGCTGTGGCTGAGCGATGGCTGTCTCAGCTCTGAGTCAGAAGGTCAGGAGTTCGAGTCTCGGTCCAGAGATTTGAGAACATCATGCTGGGCTGGCACAGGGCGCTGATGGGGGTGATGCGCTGCCGGGAGAACCATCTTCCAGATGTGATAGTAAACGGAGACCCTCTGTTGAGGACGTGAAAACCCCAAAACACTGATTCGAAGAAGAGCGAGGGAGTTCTCTGGTGCTTGGAGAATATTTATCAGCCTGATTCTCTGGTCATTATTATTCAACATATTCAAGGGAAATACCAGATCACGGAATCCCTACAGTGCAGCAGAGGCCATTCAGCCCATCGAATCTGCACTGACCACAATCCCACCCAGGCCCTATCCCCATAACCCCATCTATTTATCCCGCTAATCCCTCTACATCCTGGTTAAGGGCAACTTAGGGGTAGCACAGTGGTTAGCACTGCTGCTTCACAACTCCAGGGACCTGGGTTCAATTCCCAGCTCGGGTCACTGTCTGTGTGGAGTTTGCACATTCTCCTCGTGTCTGCATGGGTTCTCCAGTTTTCTCACACAGTCCAAAGATGTGCGGGTTAGGTTCATTGGTCACGCTAAAATTGCCCCTTAGTGTCCTGAGATGTGTAGGTTAGAGGGATTAGTGGGTAAATATGTAAGGATAAGGGGGGCCTGAGTGGGATTATGGTCAGTACAGACTCACAATCTGTACTGAATGGCCTCTTTCTGTACTGTAGGATTTCTATTTCTATTTCTTAACATAGTATGGTTAATGCACCTAACCCACACATCCTTGCAGTGTGGGAGGAAACGGGAGCACCTGATGAAAACCCACGCAGACACGGGGAGAATGTGCAGATTGCACAGACTGTTACCCAAGCCAAGAATTGAACTCTGGTCTCTGGAGCTGAGAGGCAGCAGTGCTAACTACTGTACCACCGTGGTGTCCATTGTATTGCTGTTTGTTGCACCTAATTTAGTGTGTGTAAACCGGCTGTAACATTCCAACAGCGAGGAGAACACTTCAGAGAGTAATTGTATCGGCTGACAAGTGTTTTAAGATGTGCTAAAGTTGTTAAAGGCTTATACACATACATACATATATATATATATCTATGGAACATGTAAATAGAAATAGTGTGTATATTTTCTTTATTAGCAACCATTTTTCAGTACAGCACACAGTGCCTTTTTCCTAGGTCTGGCTGTCAAACATTAAACCATTTCAGTGATTTCTGTTCTTGTAAATGAAGTTGAAAACCAGAGTAACTCACCAAGTGCTAAAGTTTAACTGCAGTGGCCCCATGGCACCCGGAGGAACCCCACGCATCTTACAAAGATCCTTACACAGCACCTTCCGAACCCACATCTACTTCCATCCAGCAGGACAAGGGCAGCAGCTACATGGGAACACCACTACCTGCAAGTTCCCCTCCAAGCCATTCATTGTCCTGATTTGGAAATATATCACCGTTCCTTCGCAGTCGCTGGGTCAAAATCCTGGAATTCCTTCCCAAACGGCATAGTGAGTCGACCCACAGTACACGGACTGCAGTGATTCAAGAAGGCAGCTCACCACCACCTTGTCAAGGATGATTAGGGATGGGCAATAAATGTTGAACAGCCAGTGATGTTCCAAAGATGGGCGGGTTAGGTTGATTGGCCCTATGTTGGTGGACTAGCTAGGGTAAATAGGTGGGGTTATGGGGATAGGGCCTTGGTGTGAATGTGGTCAGTACATACTTGATGGGCTGAACGGCCTCCTTCTGTGCTATGTATGATTTCGTGATTTCATTAAAAAAAGGTTGACAGAGCAGGATTGAGGCCCTCATACTTCTATGTGGCTTGTTTACTGATTGGGTAAACTCACCAAGCCAGGGAGCAATTTATTTTCCTCGGATAACTTGGGGAGGTGGGGGCCGGGTTCGGATATTCCTTCAGACTGTTCACTTCCCTGCTCATTGCCGGTGGCAGCTCATTAATCTGCAGCCATTGGAACGTTCTTGGTGGCACAGGTACACCAATGGAGGGCAGTCAAGAGAAAACAACCCTTTATTTCAAATGTAACTGAGGTAAATAGATCAGAACAACCGGCATCCTTAGGACTCACCAGATCACGCAATTAGGCCCAAGAGATAGGCAACTCCATGACTCAAATGTACAATATTAATTTTGAAAGAAAGGACTCATCTCTTAAAATGTTCTTTATTTCATTCTCACTAAACTGTACACCCTTTTTCTAACATGTACCAGAGTCACCGTTTTATTTACAAAAGACAGCTTTGAAAATGTAGATAAATATCACATCATCCGACACTGGAAGAGAATCTCATTTGTAAACACGAAACAAGAATAAAGGCCAGCAATTCCATTCCCTGTTATAAGTGTTTCTCTCACTGCAAAGAACATGACAGTGGCAGAATGTCAGTGGTGAATATATTCGCTATGTAAGTTAAGAGCAGTAGTTATCTGTGTAGAGGGGTGAATTTGTCCCACACAGCAGGATCTGACTTTATACAGGATTACTAATTGCATCGAGTCACTAACATTTCAGTAAAACACAGTGGTGACTGGGTGAAACTTCCACATAATGCCCTTTTGAATCACAAACCTATCAGTGAAATGATATTGTCCTTTCTAAACGTGGGTTGTGGCTGCAAAGAGTGGTTGCCGCTGTATGACGCTGGGGAGGTGTGCTGGCGATTACAGGGCCGTTACTACCTTTGGCTGTAGGTTTACCAACTTGATCACAGTGGTACAAGGCGAAGGTCCACCACCACTTTTTCGAGGACAACTAGGAAAGGCCGTCCTGGCAATGCTGATATCCCGAGAATGAATTCTAAAACATCACACTGAGAACAGTTGGAGCTGGTGAGTTGAGCATGGTGCACATGCTCATGTTACAGGGTATTGGGTGGTTTTGGTGTTTTTCTGGCGAGTGTTGACACCAAAATGTGAGTGATGCACCTCATTAAATCATCAACTACAATATAGTCACACAAACATACACACATTGAGATCGAGCTCTTTCTCATTTGTACCTGAAACTTGTACCTGACAAAGGGTCGTGAAGGAAGCCCAGTCCATCACTCAAACCAACCTCCCATCCACTGACACTGTCTACACTTCCCGCTGCCTCGGAAAAATAGCCAGCATAATCAAGGACCCCACACACCCTGGACATTCTCTCCCCCACCTTCTTCCATTGGGAAAAAGATACAAAAGTCTGAGGGCACATACCAACGGACTCAAGAACAGCTTCTTCCCTGCTGCTGTCAGACTTTTGAATGAACCTACCTCGCATTAAGGTGATCTTTCTCTACACCCTAGCTATGAGTGTCACACTACATTCTGCACTCTCACCTTTTCTTCTCTATGAATGGTCTGTACAGCACACAAGAAACAATACTTTTCACTGATACATGTGACAATAATAAATCAAATCAAAGAACTCACTTCCTCTGCTATCTTCCCAGCATCTATCTTCAAATACCTCTGCTAAAAGATTGACAGGAGCTTGGTATAAATGTGTGCAATGCCATGAGCTAATATTGTGAGAGCTAACTTTCAAAGGATTATCTTTCTAATAAAATGATTAATAACCTATGTGATGGCGCCTAGCCATACGGTAAACATAGAGTGGGTCACAGTGAGAACTGATGTGATCGTCTGCACATGGGAATCCGTTTCTGCGCCAAATTAATTCTGGAGCCTAAAGGTGAGGTCTGATACATTTTAAAATAACTCCCCGAATTGCTGCCCAGGTGTTTCTGTGTTAATCCAGCTGCCAGATTTGATGGAGAAGTCTCTCTGGAACTCCCTGTTAGCAGGAAGCTTTGAAATAGTTTCGATTTTCCCTGATGAAAAGACGTGACTGGTTTTTTTTTAAGACTTAAAAAAAAACTGACCTCTAGCCAGCTGAGTAAGACAGACACGCCAATTACAATATAATCTGTACATGGTTGGCACTAATTACACGTAACTCCCTTCCTCACTCCAGGTTCTTGCTGGTAAATTTCCGAATCAAGCCGTTTTCCTTGGTGCCCGATCACTGCTGCTGCAAACAAAGGCAAAACAAACGGATGAAATAAATGGAGGAGGGAAAAAAAACAACTTGCAAATATTGGAAATCTGAAATTAAAACAGAAAATCACAGCAAGCCTGTCAGGATTGCAATGTGTCACAGGGCTATTACTAAGCAGGAATCTTGCCTCCTACTGATACGCCTACTGGGCATTTGCTTTTATTAGATTATAAATTGTAATATTAACAAATCAGTTAGAACTAAATTATATTTCCACACATATACTTATTAACAAAATGTTCAAGATATTCAAGAGTAAGGGGAGCTATTCAACCCAACCAGCCAAATCCTACTGGCCCCATTTCATTGTTTCAAAAATTAATCCACTATTTTATTCTCCACACTCCACTCCCTAGGCCCATTTATTGACCATTGTTGTACATAGAACCCCCTGACTAGTCCTAAATATGCCTCCTTTAAGTCTATCAGTATCCTGGAGATTACCAGTGACCAGAAACTGCACTGGACCAGCTATATAAATACTGTGACTACAAGAGTAGGTCCAAGTACTGCCCAAACTGTCAAAGAACTGTTAAAGCTGTCATGGCGTGTACCATCTACAAAATGCACTGCAGGAATTCACCAAGGTTTCTTAGGCAGCTCCTTCCAAACTCACAACCATTGCCACCTAGAAGGACAAGGGCAGCAGACACAAGGGGAAAACGCACCTGGAGGTTTCCCCTCCAAGCCAAACACCATCCTGACTTGCAAATATATCACCATTCCTTCATTGTCACTGGGTTAAAATCCTGGAACACCCTCCCTAACATACTGTGGGTGCACCTACACCGCGTGGACTGCAGCGGTTCAAGAAGGCAGCTCATCACCACCTTCTCAAAGGCAGTTAGGGATGGGTAATGAATGCTGGTCTAGCCAGCGACTGCCACATCCCTTGACTGAAACACATTCTAAGTCTGTTGATCTAGCAACATTGTCCATTAATAAGTGTAAGAAGTCTTACAACACCAGGTTAAAGTCCAACAGGTTTATTTGGTAGCAAACACCACTTGCTTTCGGCGCCCTTGTTACTCCTTCTTCAGGTGAGTGAGGGAGCAGCGCTCTGAAAGCTAGTGGTGTTCCCACCAAATAAACCTGTTGGACTTTAACCTGGTGTTTTAAGACTTCTTACTGTGTTTACCCCAATCCAACACCAGCATCTCCACATCACTAATAACAGGTCAGAAGGTTGGGACATTTGTGGAACTTTCAAACTTCATTATAAACATTCAGCTTCTTAAGTTTATGGCCAGTTTGTGGAATATTTCATTGTAAGATTACAGTAAACCAGTTCCTCCACAGCTTCTTAAAACAGTGAGTATCATTCCAGAATATTTGATTTTCAATATCTGTTTGTTCCTCATTGCTTCTTATCTTAGAAACAAAATGATGCTCAACTGTCCCTCTGTCAGCAGTGATTTATTTTCAGCTACAATTCAAAATATAATTTGGCCGTGTGTGGTGGCATTTCAATTTTATACATTGTGAAATATTTAATATTCCCATTTCACTGACGCGTTTTATATTCATATTTCATTTGTTTAATATACCTGTGACACTGGCCTACTTCATGAGATGTGTCCAATATATTCAATATCATAAGCGAGGCAAGGGAATACACAATAAATAGCAGGGTGCTGAGAGGTGCGGAGGAATGGGGAGATCTCAAACTACACATCCACATGGTGGGAGCAGGACTGGTGGGTAAAGGCAGATAATATGGTTATGAAGGCTCTAAGGAAACCTTTCCTTTATTCGCTGAGACCCAGGTTGTAAGAACAGAGAGATTACGCTCGAACAGTATGAAGCACTAACTAGAATATGGTGCACATTTCTGGTCCCCACAGGTAGCATGTGATCGCACCAGAGAAAGTTTTTAAAAGCTTATTTACTGGTGTCACAAGTAGGCTTACATTAACACTTAAGTAATGAAATTACTGTGAAAATCCCCGAGCTGCCACACCCTGGTACCTGTTCGGGTACACTGAGGGAGAATTTAGTCATGGCTAATGCACCTAACCAGCACATTTTTCAGACTGTGGGAGGAAACCCATACAGATACAGGGAGAATGTGCAAACTCCATACAGTGACCCAATCCAGGAATCAAACCCAGGTCCCTGGCGCTGTGAGGCAGCAGTGCTAACCAATGCACCACTGTGTTGCCCGGAAGGTACAACAGAGATTTGCAAGGATGCTGTCAGTTTTAGCGATGAGGACAGATTGGAGAGATTGGGTCTTTTTTCTTTGGGAAAGGGAAGGCTGAGGGGAAACTGGATTGACATGTCTACCTTACTTTGCATTGTTTGTGTATGCTTAAAACTGGACCAGCAGATGGGCACCACAACAGCTCACTGCTAGCTGTGCAGGTACATGGATTTGGGCCTGTGTCTGTGGGAGTTTGCGCATTCTCCCTGTGGTTGCGTGGGTTTCCTCCGGGTGCTCCGGTTTCCTCCCACACCCCAAAGATGTGCTCCTAGTCTGATTGATGTAACAAAGTGTCCCTAAATTATTCTCCCCTTAATCTGGTTTCCAATGGGGGTACCATAAGCATAGACATGGGTCAAGGGAGGTGTAGGAAAAACACATTGTTAAGATGGCGGCGTGGGCTCGTTGGGCCTGTTTCCCATGCTGTGTTGTTCTTTGTTCTTTGTTACGAGGGATGAAGATAGAGTGGATAGCAAGAACCTATTTATCCTTAAGAGCAAGGTCAATAACCAAAGCGCCAATTTAAATCTTGGTAGAGATGCTCCTGCTTGGGATGGTGACTGAGATGGAAATCCTCATCAAAGTATTCTATGTTTACTCGGAGTGTCATTAGCTACAGGACTAGGGAGCAATTGCTGAGTGAGGTTGGATTGTCCTTCTTTGGCTATCAGAGACACAATGGGCTGAGTGGTCAGCTTCAGTCTAAAATGTCTGTAAATTTCTTTCATCCGCATGGCATTGCTCTGTTTTGTGTGCATGACGTTGAACCCACTTCACGAGGCTTTCCAGTAGATGGAATATATCCTCAGAACAGACCTGTTCATATTTTTAATGGTTCTATGATACTGGCCATTTTCTTTGTGCCTCATATTTAATGCCTCTGTGGCACTGACATTCTTCACGTGTCTGATCAATGTAACATTTTACATTGCATTTCCTGTTTTCCGTGGAGCTTTTAATGAAGATTTCCACGGCTTTGATCTGTTTTATGTGTTTCACATTTAATATTGACCCTGTTTTAGTGTGCCTGATATAACAACACATCAACTGTATTGACCTGTAATTAATATTTAATATCATTAATCATAGAACCCCACAGTGCAGATAGAGGCCCTTCGGCCCATCGAGTCTGCACCGAACACAATCCCACCCAGGTCCTACCCCCATATCCCTACATATTACACCCACTAATCCCTCTAATCTACACATCCCTGAACACAAAGGGACAATTTCTTAGCATGGCCAATCACCCTAACCCACACATCTTTGCACATGGGTGGCTGAACTTTGGATGACTGGAGCAACCAGAGGAAACCCATGCAGACAATGTGCAAACTCTACACAGACAGTGACCCGAGCTGGGAATTGAACCCAGGACCCTGGAGCTGTGAAGCAGCAGTGCCAACCACTGTGCTACCGTGCCACCCAACTCATGTCTGTGTTATCTTTGGCACTGACCCATTCTATAAGGCTTTAACACAATAATTAACTGCATTAGCTCATGTAACTCCACCACTCAGCTCAGTGTCTTTCCCACCGAGAAGTCAGACTAGACTCCGATTCTGTACAACCTAATCACCATCAGTTAAGGGGAATGCTAAATGATGGAGGTTAAATATCACTAGTTCAAGAATGCGGATAATTTACTGAGAAAATGCCAGAAACAATCAGCAGGTCAGGCAGCATCTCGGGGGAGGGAAAGAGTTAACATTTCTACTCGATGACCTTTCATCGGAACTGGAAAAAGTGAAAGGTATCACAAGTTTGAAGTGAAACGCAGAGGTGGGGAATGGAAGGGGCAAAGAATAATAGAGGAAGTCTACGATAAAGTGGAGACAGCAGAGATTCAAGGGATATTGGCACAAGGCAAAGGGATGTAAAATGGGTCTGGGGAAAGTGTAATGATAGAGGCTAGTAATCCAGGCTAACCCCCTGGAAACACGGGTTCAAATCCCCCCACGGCAACTGGTGGCATTTAAATTCAATTAAGCATTTAAAGTTAAAGTTTATTTATTAGTGTCACAAGTAGCCTTCCAGTAACACTGCCATGAAATTACCAATTACCAATGCCATGAAAGGGAAACATTAAAGCCACATTGTGTCCTGACAACCAGAAATAGACCCGTTTATGCCAACTCTATAGAATTCCCTAGTCGTCACACTCCAGCGCCTGCTCAGTTACACTGAGGGAGAAATTAGCATGGACAGTGCACCTAACCAGCACGTCTTTGGGACTGTGGGAGGAAACTCACACATACACGTGGAGAACCCGCAAACTCCGCACAGTTACAAGCCGAGAATCGAACGCGGGTCCCTGGTGCTGTGAGGCAGCAGTGCTAACCACTGTGCCATCCTAAACCCGGGTTGAAAAAAAACAGATCCTAATGAGATTACTGGTTCTTGTAATAAACCATCTGCTTCACTACTGCCCCTTTAGGGAATGAAATTTACCAGCTTTACTTGGTTGATATGTGACCCCAGGACCACATGGATTTGCTTCACAATTAATCACCCTCAGCTACAGAAAAGACAAAAATAACTGAATCCAAATGATCACCTGGCATTGACTCAGCACCGGAGATTAAACTGACAGCTAACCCCAGCAAAGTCCCCCTCACCAACATCAGGGGGCTTGTGTTCAATGTGAAGAATTGACCTGTACACAAAGAGCAGGACAGATCCAACCCGATCTCATTACTGTCACAAATAGGCTTACATTAAGTGGTTCACAGCGCCAGGGACCTGGGTTCGATTCCCGGCTCGGGTCACTGACTGTGTGGAGTCTGCACATTCTCCTCGTGTCTGCGTGGATTTCCACCGGGTGCTCCGGTTTCCTCCCACATCCAAAGACGTGCGGGTTAGATGGATTGGTCATGCTAAATTGACCCTTAATGTCAGGGGGACTAGCTAGGGTAAATGCATGTGGTTATGGGGATAGGGTCTGGGGTGGGATTGTGGCTGGTGCAGATTCGATGGGCCAAATGGCCTCCTTCTGCTCTGTAGGATTCTACGAGTCTATAATTACTGCCCCATCAGTCCGTCTCAGTTAACAGCAACGTGATTTAAGGTGGGGTTAACAGTGCTATCAAATGGCCCTTACACATCAATAACTCATTCACTGACGCTCAGTTTGGGTTCTGCCTCTTACAGACTTGCTACAAACATGACCTAAGGAGCTGAATTCAAGAGGTGAGGTGACTGCTGTGGACGTCATGACTGAGTGCAGCCTGGGTCAAATCCACTTCAACAATAAAGCAGCAACCAGTAGCACCTTTAACTTAGTAACAAGCCTCAAAGTGTCCCAGGTAGTCACAAAATGTGAATTAAAGCCACATTAAGGAAGTAGGTTTTACGGGGTGTATTAAAATGAGACAGAGAAGTTTAGGGATTGAATTGCCGAGCTTGAGATTGAGGCTACGGAAGGCATGGTCACCCGTGGTTAAAATCTGGGACACTCAAGCAGCCAAAATTAGAGGTGAACAGACATGCCGGAGATTGTAGGGTTAGAGGAGATTCCCGACACAGATAGATAGATGCCAGACCCTGAAAACAAGGATGGGAATTTTAAAACCAAGATGCTGCTTAACCAGAAACCGGCGGGGGGGTGATGATTGAACGGGATTTGGTTCCATTTTGGACACGGGTGGCTGAACTTTGGATGACCTCGGGTTTCCAGAGTGCAGAATGTGGCAGCTCTGCCAGAGTGTGTTGGGAGGGTCAAGTCTGAAGGTAACAGAGACACGGATGGGGGTTTCAGCAGCCAGTGAGCTGAGGCTGGGGCAGAGTCAGTGTGGAAAGAGGGTGTCTTAAGCGACAGTGTGGATAAAAGCTGATCTCGGGGTTAAACGTGACAGTGACTGATTTAGCCTCATACATTCACTGGGTCACAGAATGGAGTCAGTGGCTCAGGAACAGAGCGTGTGTGTGTGTGTGTGTGTGTGTGTGTGTGTGTGTGTGTGTGTGTGTGTGTGTGTGTGTGTGTGTGTGTGTGTGTGTGGATACCCGGATCCCTCTGACTCTCACCATTAAGTAAAGTTTAATATCTCCCCATTAGATAAAGTTTAGTTTTTATTCTTCCTGCCAAAATGGACCATTTCACATTTGCCTACATTATACTCCATTTGCCAGATCTTTGCCCACTCACTTAACCTCTCAATGGCACTTTGTACTCTTCTTATGTCCTCTTCACAATTTACTTTCCGACCTATCTTTGTGTCATCAGCAAATTTCACAACCATACCTTTGTCCCCTTCATCCGAATCATTGATATAAATTGTGAAAAGTTGAGCTACAGCGCTGATCTCTGGGACAGTCCACTCATTGCATCCTGATAACCAGAAATAGACCCATTTCTGCCAACTCTCTAGAATCATAGAACCCCAACAGTGCAGGAGGAGGCCACTTGGCCCAGTGAGCCTACCCGGACATAATCTCCTACACCTTCTTCCATCAGAAAAAAGTCTGAGGTCACGTATCAACCAACTCAAGAACAGCTTCTCCCCTGCTGCCATCAGACTTTTGAATGGACCTACCTCGCATTAAGTTGATCTTTCTCTACACCTTACCTATGACTGTAACACTACATGCTTCATTCTCTCCTTTCCTTCTCTATGAATGGTATGATTTGTCTGTGTAGTGCACAAGAAACAATATTTTTTACTGTATCCCAATACATGTGACAATAGGAAATCAGTCCCATCCAGGCCGTATCCCCATGTATTTACCCTGATAATACATGTATTTACCTTGATAATCCCCCTGACACTAAGGGTCAATTTAGCATGGCCAATCCACCTAACCCACACATCTCGGGGCTGTGAGAGGAAACCAGAGCACCCGGAGGAATCCCATGCAGACACAGGGAGAATGTGCAGATTCCACACAGACAGTGACCCAAGCCAGGAATCGAACCCGGATCCCTGGCGCTGCAAGGCAGCAGTGTGAACCACTGAGCCACCGCACTGCTCTTGTTTCCTGTTAACCAGCCACTCTTCAATCCATGCCAAAATGAAAGAAGCAGATGAGCTGAGGGCGCAGTTAGAGATTTGGAAGTGTGATATTGTAGTTATTACAGAAATAGGCTTTAAAGAGCAGCAGAACGGCAGTTCAATATTCCAAACTACTGAGTTTACAATCGAGGCAGAGAGCAGGATGAAACAAGAGGAAGATTGGTTACAGAAACAACCACAGCGGCAGGGAGGGATAAGTTAGGAGGATCACCAAATGAGGTCATTAGGGTTTAGCTGAGGAGCGAAAAAGGAATAAATAACTGCATGGAGCATATTATAAACCTCAAAACAGTCAGAGGGAAATTGCATATTTCTACTGCCGCCTCCCTCCCATAGAAATGTAGAAGATAGGAGCAGGAGGAGGCCATTTGGCCCTTCCAGCCTACTCTCCATTCGTCACAATTATGGCTGATCATCCAACTCAACAGCCTAATCCTACTTTTTCCCCACAACCTTTGATCCCATTCACCCCAAGTGTTACATCCAGCTGCCTCTTGAATATATTCCACTATTAGATGACCAGCAGATTATAGCTTTTAGTGTTATTTATCCTTTATTATATTTTATCTCTATCCTTATGAAATTTATTTCTGTTTTGCTGATAGCTGTATCCCTTTTCTATGAGACATTATGTTATCCTGAATAAGGGCTGCTCCAGCTCCCTCTATCCCCTCTCTGTCTTTTCTAAGTAAGAAGTGTCACAACACCATGTTAAAGCCCAACAGGTTGATTTGGTATCACGAGCTTTCAGAGTGCTGCTCCTTCATCAGGCAAGAATCTTTTCTAAATATAATGTACCCTGGAGTGTTCAATTCCCAGTTCTGATTTCCTGTAGCCATGCCTGTCTGTAATCCCGATTATATCTGGTTCCTCTGAAAACATGATTGCACCCAGCTCCCCTACTTTATAAGATATTTTGTGCATAGCAGAGTTTCCTCTCTTTCTATGTTTCGCTACGGGGCAGCACAACGCCACGGTGATTAGTGTTGCCGCCACATAGCACCAGGGAGCCAGGTTCAATTCCAGCCTTGGGTGACTTTCTGTGTGTGGAGTTTGTATGTTCTTCCCATTGCCTGCGTGGGTTTCCTCCGGGTGCTCTGGCTTCCTCCCACAGTCCAAAGATGTGCAGGTTAAATGGTTTGGTCGTGCTAAATTGCCCCTTAGTGTGTAAAAAAGTGTGGGTTAGGTGGATTGGCAAAGGGAAATGTGTGGGGTTATGGGGATAGGGCAGGGAGTGAGTCTGAGTAAGATGCTCTTTTGGAGAGTTGGTGCAAACTCGATGGGATGGATGGCCTCCTTCTGCACTGTAAGGAATCTATGCTTCTATTGTACCCTTTAGGGATCCCTACAGCCTTTCTCCACGTATCCACAAGCTGTGACTGCCTTGTATAGTTGGACCGGAGCCATGGCTGAGGGGTCTCCTTTCCAATGTCCACTGAATCACTCTGCTCCCCATCAGTCACACCCTCCCTTCCCTGAATATGTGCTGGGGTGTGACTATATTCTGGATATACTCTACACTTCATCTAAGAACAAAGAATAAAGAAAATTACTGCACAGGAACAAGCCATTTGGCCCTCCAAGCCTGCACCGACCATGCTGCCTGACTGAACTAAAATCCCCCATCCTTCCAGGGATCACGTCCCTCTATTCCCAGTCAATTCATGTATCTGTCAAGATGTCCCTTAAAATATACTATTGTATCCGCTTCCCTTCCGGCAGCGAGTTCCAGGCACCCATCACCCTCTGCGTAAAAAACCTGCCTCGTACATCTATATTGTATCTTTAATACAATTCCTTCATCATCAGATTAAACAGTCTTTCCAGCCATCATCTGCACTTTGCCTAATTGCTTTTACTCTATAACTTTCCAGCAGCTACTTGGAAGGTTAGTTTCCTGAAGGAGTTACAGAAATTGGTCCCAGTAGGTCCCATCAGCCCCTGGTGAAAGTGTGTTGATAATTTCCTCAAGTCATTTAATTTCCCTGTGGATAATTGCCATGTTTGCTTCTAATGATCAATTCCAGTATTGTGCCTGTGTCTCTTGTAAGACGAATGAATCTCAAATTATTTGAGGCTTTTTTTTAATGTTTGTGACTAGAAGCACCATGTTAACTTGTTTACAATGCAATGGGAGCTCCTGTGCACTCAATCATACAATCCCTACATTTGGCCCATCGAGTCTCACCAACTCTAATAGTGCAACTTACCCAGGCCCTCTCCCCGTAACCCCACACATTTAGCTTGCTGATCCCTTTAACTCACAGAGCTTTGGATGCTAAGGAGTAATCCACCTAATCTGCATATCTTTGGAGGAAACCAGAGCACCGATGCAGACACAGGGGGGAACGTGCAGACTCCACACAGATAGACACACCACAAGGCTGGAATCGAACTCTGGCGTTGTCAGGCAAATGTAAAGCAATTACTCCACCAGGACTTGAACCCGGAAGCTTTAAATGTCTTTGCAACCAACTAAAAATTTAACGTTTGTTTATTAGTCGCAAGTAAGGCTTACATTAACGCTGCAATGAAGTTACTGTGAAATTCCCTTAGTCGCCACATTCCGTCACCTGTTTGGGTCAATGCACCCTACCCAGCACGGCTTTCGGAGTGTGGGAGGAAACGGGAGCACCCGGAGGAAACCCACGCAGACACGGGGAGAACATGCAAACTCCACATAGACAGCGACCCAAACCGGGAATCGAACCCGAGTCCCTGGCATGGTGAGCCAGCTGTGCTAACCACTGTGCCACCGTGCCGCCCCAATTAGAAGCCCAATGAGCTTTCCACTGCACCATAGAGCTACCTATGACACCACCAAGACTTCCCATACCTGATCCCAAACTAACTCCGTTAGATTCCGTCCTTTGGATATTAAATGTTCCTTCCTTTATTCTTTCGTGGGATGTGGGTGTCACTGGCTGGGCCAGCATTTGTTGTCCATCCCTAATTGCCCTTAAAAGCTGAGAGGACATTTCAGAGGGCAGTTAAGAATCAGCCACATTGCTGTCAGTCTGGAGTCACATGTAGGGCAGGCTGTGTAAGGACGGCAGGTTTACCTCCCTAAAGGGCACCAGTGAACCAGACGGGGTTTTCCAACAATCACGGTTATCCTCACTAGCTTTCAATTCCAGATTTATTCATTTAATTTAAATTCCCATGCTGAGATTTGAACCCCAGAGCATTAGGCTGGATCACTCGTCCAATTACATTGCTACCATTAATATCACATCTATCTCGGGCTTCCTTGCCAGTGCGGTTAATGATATCAAGTTCTACTGTACATATCATTCATCTAAACTCCCCGTTAGTGAACACTTACCTGGGCATTATCATTCTGTATAATTCATCCTCACTTTCAAACCTGTTTATGAACTAAAGGAATGTGAATCTTCCTTTAGCTGTAATAACACTTCATTCATTCATTCCTGTTGCATTTTATTTGTACAGGGCTGCTCGTTCTCTCTTTAAGAAGTCTGACAACACCAGGTTAAAGTCCAACCAATTTATTTGATGGTAAACTCACAAGCTTTCGGGGTTTGCCCCTTTGCAAACATTCTCTCTTTATCCCTCTGACCATCTCTTTTAGGAGGTTTTCCCAGTGCTTTCCCTGCATCTCTCCTTATGACTGTGGAAGCATCTATTTCAGTGATTAGCACTGCTACCCTATGTGGTCAATGGGTGCCAATCAAGCGGGCTGCTTTGTCCTGGGTGATTTCAAGTTTCTTAAGTACTATTGGGGCCGCACTCATCCAAGCAAATGGAGAGTATTCCATCATACGCCTGACTTGTGCCTTGTAGGTGGTGGGTAGGCGGTGAGTTATTTGCCACAGAATCCCTAGCTTCTGACCTGCTCTGGTAGCCACAGTAATTATATGGCTAATCTAGTTCAGTTTCTGGTTAATGGTAACCCCCAGGAACTTAGTAATGCCACTGAATGTCATGGCAGATGATTAGATTCTCTCTTGTTGGAGATGAGCATTGCCTGACACGTGTGTGATGTGAATGTTACTTGCCACTCATCAATCCAAAGTTAAATGTTGTCCAGGTCTTGCTGCATTTGGACACGACTGCTTCAGTGTCTGAGGAGTCGCAAATGGAGCTGAACATCCTCACTTCTCACCTTATGATGGAGGGAAGGTGATGAAGCAGTTGGAGATAGCTGGATACTACCCAGAGAAACTCCCGCAGCAATATCCCAGCCTAGAACTTCCCCTCTATCAATAGTGACCACTCCCACCCCTGCTCCAGGGTATCTCCAACCATCTGCTAGTACTGACATAAGACCATTAGTCATAGGAGCAGAATTAGGCCACTCGGCCCATCAGTCTGCTACCCCATTCAATCCTGGCTGATATTTTTCTCATCCCCATTCTCCTGCCTTTTCCCCATAACCCCCGATCTCCTTATTAATCAAGAACCTATCTATCTCCGTCTTAAAGACACTCAATGACCTGGCCTCCACAGCCTTCTGCGGCAAAGAGTTCCACAGATTTCCCACTCTCTGGCTGAAGAAATTCCTCCTCATCTCTGCTTTAAAGGATCGTCCCTTTAGCCTGAGGTTGTGCCCTCTGGTTCGAGTTTGTCCTACTAACGGAAACATCCTCTCCACATCCACTCTATCCGGGCCTCGCAGTATCCTGTAAGTTTCAATAAGATCCCCCCTTATCCTTCTAAACTCTAACAAGTACAGACCCAGAGTCCTCAACCGTTCCTCATATGACATCTTCCAAGGAACACCTACCTCTCCCAATGCTAACACCCACCTCCCCCCAAATACCTAAACTACGACAGAAGCAGACCATCACCCTGTTTCCCTTTGTTTTTCTCCCCCACTCCGCCGTCTCTTTCTCTTCTGCCACACAGGGGTAACCCCACATTCACCACTCTACACAAGAAAAAACTAACATAAATAATAATATATAAGAAAAAGGCCCAGGAGACAAGAAGACAACAAGCCACAAGATAAGAGCAAGGCATGACAGAGGGCAACAAGGGTTGGACATGAGCCAAAAGCAAAGTGGCAGAGCACGGAGAAAAGGGGACAAGTCCTCTCTGTGCCCGACCCCAAAAATCTCTCAGGAACTCATCTCTGTTAATGCTGCTACATGCCCAGCTCAATAACTCTACCAGTCTGACTTCTTCCAAGGAACTCCCCTCTCCACCCAGTACCCCTTCTCCCCTCCCAGTTCTCCCCCCGCTTCCCCCACCAATATTTGTAGCTCTCATGAACACAGGCCTTGCAAAGGCTGGGAAACACACAGGAACTCTGTCTGAAAACACTGTATAAGTCTCCGAAGTAGTCATGGTGTGGATATGCCAGCGTTGGACTGGGGTAAACACAGTAAAAAGTCTGACAACACCAGGTTTCAGTCCAACCGATTTATTTGATAGTAAATTCACTAGCTTTCGGGTTAGCCCCTTCGTAGGTGATTCAGGTGACATTCACTTGACGAAGGGGCTAACCCGAAAGCTAGTGAATTTACTATCAAATAAATCGGTTGGACTGAAACCTGGTGTTGTCAGACTTTTTACTAAGTCTCTGAAGCCCCCTCTACAAACTGACACATCCCTCCAAATACTGGTGCACTCTTTAAAAACTCCCTCCAAATACAGGAACTCCCACCAAGTTTAAGCTTAAAGTTTATTTATTCGTGTCACAAGTAGGTTTACATTAACACTGCAATGAAGTCACCGTGAAAATCCCCTAGCTGCCACACTCCTGCACCTGTTTGGGTACACTGAGGGAGAATTTAGCATGGCCAATGCACCTAACCATCTTTCAGACTGTGGGAGGAAACCAGAGCACCCAGAGGAAACCCACGCACAGGCACAAGGAGAACATGCAGTGTACCAGGAGCTCCTATTTGGGGCAGCACAGTGACACAGTGGTTAGCACTGCTGCCTCACAACACCAGGGACCCGGGTTCAATTCCCGGCTTGGGTCACTGTCTGTGTGGAATCTGCACATTCTCTGTGGGTTTCCTCCCACAGTCTGAAAGACGTGCTGGTTAGGGTGCGTTGGGCATTCTGAATTCTCCCTCAGTGTACCCGAACAGGCGCCGGAGTGTGGCTTACTTGTAACGCTAATAAATAAACTTTCCCTCTAAATATTGGCACACTCTTTAGAAGCTCCCTAAAATTTCTGAGACATGCTCAAGGACCTCTGAAAATATAAACAGATTGAAGATGTTGCCATTGCTGCAATCTGTGAGTTTGCAGCCACAAACATTCTAATATATCAAGAAACACAAAATCATCTGCCACGTGGACAAACAGAACACAGCACGGTAGCACAGTGGTTAGCACTGCTGCTTCACAGCTCCAGGGTTCTGGGTTCGATTCCTGGCTCGGCTCACTGTCTGTGTGGAGTTTGCACATTCTCCTCGTGTCTGTGTGGGTTTCCTCCCACAGTTCAAAGATGTGCGGGTTAGGTTGATTGGCCATGCTAAGAAATTGCCCCTTAATGTCCAGGGATGTGTAGGTTAGAGGGATTAGTGGGGATAATATGTAGGGATATGGGGGGTAGGGCCTGGGTGGGATTGTGCTTGGTGCAGATTCGATGGGCTGAAGGGTCTCTTTCTGCAGTGTAGGGTTCTATGGTTCTAACACTGGTGGTCATTTTCATGGATTCTGAAAGGTCTGTAAAACCACTATTTAAAACCTGTGGCTGGACAGTAAACCTTCTGAGCTAATGGAAAGCTCTATCTAGATAATTGTAGGTTACATGTTTCCAAAATAATGACATAAAGTTCGACAACAAACGCTCATTTTGAATTGATATTTTTTAACTTGTTTTTATTAAACATGGCAAGATCACACACAAATTTAGTTTGTTTCAAAGGCTACTTATCTGCTGGTGAATCACTGAGTAAGGCCTCCTCCTATACACAGTGAGATGCAGCATGTAGCTTTACAAAACAAAACCCTTTCAAGATGATTACAGAGCATTTCAAACACATAGTTTTTCCTGATAACTAAACACTGAGCTGGTAATTGGCATTGCTGTAATTCCCCCTCACTATAACACTGCACCTGTCTTCCTTCTGGGATTAACCTCCCTGGATAATTCCCAATCCAGTGGCATTCGTTCTAGGCTCACGTTACAGAGGGGAATGCTGGGCAGGTTCCCTCCACAGACAAGTGGCGATGGATCCTTTGATAATAAATGATAGCATCGGCTGCTCTGTGTCTCCAGTCAGACAAATGAAAAGGTTTGCTCTGCTGCTGTCAATGTTAAGATTCACTTTTACCCTTACACTGTGAGTTACGGTTGTTCCAACATTTAGTGGCACACAAAGCAAATTGGGGCTGTTTTCCCTTGAAAGACGGCGACTGAGGGGGGATCTAATAGAGGTATATAAGATTGTGAAGGGTATAGATAGAGTAAACAGAGGTAAGCTATTTCCTAAGTTAGAAACGCACAGTATGAGGGGCCATGGGCTTAGGGTGAGGGGGGAGAGGTACAACACAGATATTAGGGGGAGGTTTTTCACACAGAGTGTAGTGGGGGTATGGAATGCTGTGCCAAGTAAGGTGGCAGAGGCAAACATGCTGGAGTTGTTTAAGAGTAACTTCGACAGGCACATGAGTGGGTTGGAGATGGAAGGATATAGGAGATTGTTTTAAATAAGGTTCATTAGCATTGGAACGTCCCTGGTAATGTACAAGGATGTGGAATGATACTAATGTTTTTCTCTTTTAATTCACAGGTTTTAAGTCGGTCCGCCTTGTTGTCCAACGAGGGGCATACACGCGATGGGTCGTACTTGGGCTGCTCTTGGATGTTCGAGAGTAGCCTAGTGCTTCATGTCGTTAGTGTGTGCCTAAACTGGACCAGATACTGGGCAAGACGACAGCTCAGTGACTTCCGCTGTTTGCTGTGCAGACACATGGATTTGGGCCGGTGTCTGTGGGAGTTTGCGCATTCTCCCCGTGCTCGCGTGGGTTTTCTCCGGGTGCTCTGGTTTCCTCCCACATCCCAAAGGTGTGCTATTAGGCTGATTGGAGGTAATAAATTGTCCCTAAATTAGTTTTCCCTCAACGTGGATGGCCATAAGCATAGATAAGGGTCATGGGTGGAGGGGGGAAGGGCCTGTTTCCCGGGCTGTTTTTGTTCTTTGTTCTTTGCATCTGTTCCCAGAGTGATGGGTTTTCCTAAAACAAGTTTTAGGGGTATGGGGCTAGGGCCTGGGTGGGATTGTGTTCGGTACAGACTCGATGGGCCGAAGGGCCTCTTTCTGCTCTGTAGGGTTCTATGATCTATAAGTTGTCAGTCTGTCGCCAGAGGCTTATAGCTTAAGGTGCACCATTCCACATCAAGAGTGGCTGACCAGGTCCCGCTCTTACCGCCTGCCATATTGGAAGGATATTTCAGGTTGTTTGGCCGTGTTATGAAGGAACTCTCCATGGCCACCAAGTCCTGGGGTGGGACTCGTACCCGGAGCCTCGGGCTCGGAGGCAGGGACTGCGCCACCTTTGTGGGTTAGGGTGGGCCTAAAAATCAGAGGTGAACCCATGAAAACGAAAGCCCAGGATACAACAACTTGCATTTGAGTAGCGCCTTTAACGTTGGAAAGCATGCCAAGCTGGTTCACAGTTTTGAAGATGAACAAAAATTGTCACCAGGCTAAAGGAGGAAAAAAACATGACTAGAAACTCCCACAAGGAGGTCAATTATTAAGCAGAGACTTAACGGAGGAGAGAGAGCTGTGGGACATGTGGTTACTGAAGCTAAGGAAGGACTTTTTTTTGAGCATGGAAACAGGCCGTTCGACCCAACCTGTCCATGCCACCTCTTTTTTAAACCCTCTAAGCTAATCCCAACTGCCCACATTTGGCCCATATCCCTCTATACCCATCGTACCCATGTAACTGTCTAAATGCTTTTTAAAAGATAAAATTGTACCCACCTCTACTACTACCTCTGGCAGCTTGTTCCAGACACTCATCACCCTCTGTGTGAAAAAATTACCCCACTGGACACTTCAGTATCTCTCCCCTCTCACCTTAAACCTATGCCCTCTAGTTTTAGACTCCCCTATCTTTGGGGAAAAGATATTAACTACCTACCTTGTTTATGCCCCTCATTATTTTATAGACCTCTATAAGATCACCCCTCAGCCTCCTACGCTCCAGAGAGAAAAGTCCCAGTCTATCCAGCCTCTCCTTACAACTCAATCCATCAAATCCCAGTAGTATCCTAATAAGTCTTTCCTGCACTCTTTTGAGTTTAATAATATCCTTTCTATAATAGGGTGACCAGAATTACACACAGTATTCCAAGTGTGGCCTTACCAATGTCTTGTACAACTTCAACAGGACGTCCCAACTCCTGTATTCAATGTTCTGACCGATGAAACCAAGCATGCCAAATGCCTTCTTCACCACTCTGTCCACCTGTGACTCCACTTTCAAGGAGCTATGAACATGTACCCCAAGATCTCTTTGTTCTGTAACTCTCCCCAACGCCCTACCCTTAACTGAGTAAGTCCTGCCCTGGTTCAATCTCCCAAAATGCATCACCTCACATTTGTCTAAATTAAACTCCAACTGCAATTCATCAGCCCACTGGCCCAATTGATCAAGATCCCGTTGCAATTGGAGATAACCTTCTTCACTGTCCACCATGCCACCAATCTGGGTGTCATCTGCACACTTACTAACCATGCCCCCTCTATTTTCATCCAGATCATTAATATAAATGACAAATAACTGTGGGCCCAGCACTGATCCCTGAGGTACACCGCTGGTCACAGGCCTCCAGTTTGAGAAACAACCCTCTACAACCACCCTCTGGCTTCCAGATATGTAAACCAGGGAGCAGTCTCTGGAATTCAGAGCCAGGGTTGGACCTCAAAGTGTTGAAGCTTCAATTTAAATCTGTAAAAATTCTCACAAAATCTTCCAACAAAATATGCTGAAGAACCTGTATTTCTCTGACTAGATGGGCTTGTCTGTAGAAGGATGGAACACTGCGAGGGCGTTGATGTCTTTTACTGTGGTATGTAGTGTGGTACAGTGGCACAGTGGTTCGCACTGTTGCCTCACAGCTCAAGGGAGCTGGGTGGGGTTCCCGGCTTGGGTCACTGTCTGTCTGGAGTCTGCACATTCTCCCCATGTCTGCGTGGGTTTCGTCCAGGTGCTCCGGTTTCCTCCCACAAAGATATGTGGGTTAGGTTGATTGGCCATGCTAATGTCCCAGGATGTGTAGGCTAGCAGGGTAAATGTGTGGGGTTGTGGGTAGGGCCTAGGATGGGATTGTTGTCGGTGCAGACCTGATGGGCTGAATGGCCTCCTCCTGGGCTGTAGGGATTCTATGGTTTCTATGAGCCCTCTGGCTCTTGAATGCAAAGAACTTATTTGATGGAGTCAAAAATTCCTTTCGAATGGAAGCCTCAACCAACCCACCATCCCCAATGTAGGGCAGTGAGAGACAGAGGAGAACAGGAAAGGGCTCACATAAGGTGGATATCTTTCACCAGAGCTCCTATATACGGCCCTGGCTATCACACAGAGAGACAGCACTGCCAGTGAAGAAGTGCCACAGCTGACTGGTCAGAGGTGCCTGTGGGACATTGTGAGAGGGAGATGGCTGTGGCTGTCAGGACGCATATTTCACCTCCCAAATTTCCCAGAGTGTCAGTAAAATGGACGTCACCAGACAGAAGAAGAAGATGGAGCTCGCCAAAGGGAGACCTAGCAAAGTATTATCTTCAAGAATGGGACACCCCCCTGGGTTGGAGCTAAAGAGGTTGTGATGGACTGGGGCCATTTTTTCTCATTCATGCCAAATAGGCTGGCCAGCATTTATTGCCCAAGAGTAGTTGAGTGGATATGGAGACACATGTAGGCCAGACTGGGTAAGGACAGCAGATTTCCTTCCCTAAAGAATATTAGTGAACCAGATGGGTTTTTCCTGACAATCGATAATGGTTTCATGGTCATCAGTACATTCTTAAGTCCAGATTTTTTTTACTGAGTTCAAATCCTCCATCTGCCATGGCAGGATTTGAATCCAGGTCCCCCAATCATTAGCTGAGTTTCTGAATTAACAGTCTAGCAATAATACCACTCGGCCATCGCCTTCCCTAAGTGTGGAGTCTTGCTGCCTATTCTCCCACATGGAACCAGAGGAACTAAGCCTAAATTTTTGACATTGTTTTAGTGCTGTGGGTCAGAGTTCTCACAGACTCTGTTATGTGTTGACTAGCTGTCAGTCAGGGAGTTACACAGCAGGATGAGAGGTATATCCTCTATTTTACTCTATTTTCAGTCTTGCTGGTAATCCACCACCAAATTGTATCTTGGCACCACTCAGTGTTCACCGAGAAGGAAATCCTGTTAGATAGTCCCGTAAACTCCGGCTGCTCGCTTCAGGATTCCCTCCTTAAACCCTCAAGACATTTCTAAAGAAGAATGAAAAACCAGGAGAACTCAGGAATTGGCCAGTCTGGAATTCAGGTATACAAGACCAGTTCAGTTCAGCACCAGGTGAGGACTCTGATTCTCCGAACTACACCTTCCTTAAATGTGACTTCCTGTTAGGAGCGCAGGATCACGGAATGTAACCTCCGAACATCTGTACACACGAACAACCAGCTTTCCAAAAATAACACTGTGCCCTCTGCTACGGTGTCACTGAGGCCCCTGCTGTTACGTTCCTTCAGCCTGCTTCTCCCAATCACAAACATTCACTTTTGAACTGAATGAACTTCAAGAAATATTAGGGCATTTTTCAAATGGAAGACAATTGTTCGATGTTATGTCACCGTTTTGTTAATTCTTTAAAAAGTCACATTTCAGGAAGATGTTGGGTGAGATCTGGAGCTGGTGTGAACCGCATTTAAATACATTTTATTGGATTTGAATATAATTGACACGTCTCCCTCACCGTGTAGTCACACTGGAGCAGTTTACAGCAGGATCACCCAAAACTGACCCTGTGGTGGGGATCTCCCCAGGGGCGTAAAGGTGAGTATAGACCCCGGGAGAGAGGGACACGGCAGTGGCTTAGCCTCCCTGGCACAGGTTAGAACAGTCAGGTTGGCACTGGCAGGTTGGCACCATGCTAACCTGACAGTATCAAACTGGCAGTGCTGAGTCTGATCAGAGGGGTGGGGGAGTGAATTGGGGAGGTGGGGGGGGGGGGGGGGGGGCGGGGTTGCGGGGGTGGTTACCCCTGAGACCTCCGTGGTCTGGATGAGAGGATTATTCATGCCATTTTTCTCACTGGAATCAGTGCTCTGCCAAATTCTGGCACAATTGGCCCCAACGTTTCAACTGGGGATCAATGACCAGGAGTTAGATTTGCCAACAATCCTGGAATCTGCTGGAATTCAGGATTAATCTCCTGAACACAGCAGCAAGAAGTACAAATAGAAATCTTTCAGGGCTGTGGCCTTCGTTGGCAAGGAAGTAACTGCGCTTAAACTGAGCAGCTTGCTCAGAGGGCAGTTACATTGTTGTGGGCCTGGGGTCACTAAAAAGCCAGACTGGATAAGAACGGCAGATTTCCCTCCCTAAAAGGCCAGATGACAATTGTCACCATTGCCAAGAACAGTTTTTAGTTCCAGATTTACGAATTAAATTTAAATTCCGCGAGCTTGAACACATATCCCCACAGCTGAGCCTGAATCTTTGGATTACTAGAACTGTGACATTACCCTGATACCACTGTCTCCCTCAAGCCCTTGGGTATAGTAATCAGTCGTCATGTATGAGCCTGGACAGCAAGTGTCTCAACACTATTCAGGAGAGGTGACGGCCTCGTGGTATTATAGCTAGACTATTAATCCGGAAACGCAGCTAATATTCGAATCCCACCATGGCAGATGGTGGAATTTGATGTCAATAAAAACAAATATCTGGAGTTAAGAATCTACTGATGACCATGAAGCCACTAGCAATTGTCAGAAAAACCCATCTGGTTCACTAATGTCCTTTAGGGAAGGAAATCTGCTGTCTTTACCTGGTCTGGCCTACATGTGACTCCAGAGCCACAGCAATGTGGTTGATTCTCAACTGCCCTCCGAGGGCAACTAGAGATGGGCAATAAACGCTGGCCAACCAGCAGCGTCCACATCCCACGAATGAATAAAAAGGAGTGTGGTAGGTTCACTGCCATCCTTGATTTTGTCCTTTCACAAACATGTGCTGTAGACTATAGATCATAGAACCCTACAGTGCAGAAAGAGGCCCTTCGGCCCATCGAGTCTGCACCTAACACAATCCTACCCAGGCCCTATCCCCATATCTCTACATATGATACCCACTAATCCCTCTAACCTACACTACCCTGGACACTAAGGGGCAATTTCTTAGCATAGTAAGGGTTATTGGATGGGCAAATATCTCTGACCCAGGAGCACTGAAGCTTACTTTTTAAAATATATTCTTTATGGAATGTGGATGCTGTTGGCAAGGCCAACATTTGTTACCCATCCCTAATTATCCTTGAACTGTAAAGTTTATTTATTAGTGTCACAAGTAGATTTACATTAATACAGCAATGTACTTGTTCAGGTGTACTGAGGGAGAATTTAGCATGGCCAATGCACCAAACCAGCATGTCTTTGGACTGTGGGAGGAAACCAGAGCACCCGGAGAAAACCACACAGACACGGGGAGAGCGTACTGACCCCACACAGACAGTGACCCAAGCCGGGAATTGAACCCAGGACCCTGGGCAGCAGTGCTAACCACTGTGCCACCGTGCCACCCAGTGGTTGAGTGGCAAACTAGCTCATTACAGTGGATAATTAAGAGTTAACCACATTGCTGTGACTCTGGAGTCACATGTAGGCCAGACCAGGGAAGGATGGACAGATTTCCTTCCCTCAAGGACATCAGTGAACCCGATGGATTTTTAAGACAGCTGATATTAGTTTCATGGTCACCATTAGCTTCTAGATTTATTAATTGAATTGAAGTTGCACCAACTGCCATAATGGGTCCCCAAAGCCTGGGCCTCTGGATTACCAGTGACATTACCGACACTACCGCCATGTCGCCATCTCCCCTCATTATAAGCTCGAGCTGAAGACAGCAGGGCCTGAACCCCTGTAAACATTCCCAATCTCAGCCTCATACCTTCTCAATCAAGCTCTGGATTCACCAGCCTAAGACTGTTACCTTTACACCGACATCTGAATCCCGGTGTTCTAATTATTTTTCCATCTTTCCTGAAATCAAAGACATCTTTGATAAATCTTCTCAAAAAAAAACATCACCCATTTCTGTGAATGAGAGAAGATGCAGGCAGCTGATAACTCGTGTCAAAGCTGTCGGAATTCAATTCATACCAGCAACTTTCAGATCTACTTCAAACGAGGACAGGTTAAAAGAAATAAAGTGAAAACAGCCTACCACAGAGAAGTGAACGATGCAAGAGATTGCGATAATTAATAATCCAACAATAATGGCTGCTATGGCAACCAGCGTCGCTATGTGTGCCAGCTTTTTGGCTCCATCAATATTCCCCTCATTGTAGCTGTGCAGAGCCTGAAGAACAGAGAGAAACTGTTAGTCCAAATCATGTTTACCCTAACTTAGCGATTAGCATGGTTTTAAAGTTTATTTATTAGTCTCACAAGTAGGCTTACATTAACACTGCAATGAAGTTACTATGAAAATCCCCTGGTCGCCACACTCCGGCGCCTGTTCAGGTACACTGAGGGAGAATTTAGCATGGCCAAATTATCTAACTCATGCTTCTTTGGAATGTAGGAAGAAATCGGAGAACCCGGAGGAAACCCACGCAGACACGGAGAGAATGCGCAAACTCCACACAGACAGTGACCTGAGCCAGGTATCGAACCTGAGTCCCTGGCATGGTAAGGCAGCAGAGCTAACCGCTTTGCCACTGTACCGCCATGCTGCCCATGTACTGAGCACTATGAATTCGGCTATACACTCTGCATCAACAAGGTCTCACCCTACAACCTCTGTAACACTGTATCCCCTATCCCCATGCCTGCATCAACTCAGCCATTACTAAAACCCATCTATATTTTTATTACCTGTAAATCCTGACTATTCCAACACTCCACTGGCTGGTCATCCACCATCCATCCACCAGAAACCTGAGCTCATCTAAAACTCTGCTGCCCCCATCATTCCTCACATACCAAGTTAACTGATCACCCAGTGCCCACTGAGTCTACACAACAGCAAGTACCCACTAACCTACATTGGCATCCAGCACCCACAAACTACACTGGCGCCCAATGCCCAATAACCTACATGATACCCACTGCCCACTAACCTACACTGGCACCCAGCTGTCACCAACCTACACTGGACCCAGTGCCCACTAACCTACATTGGCATCCAGCACCCACAAACTACACTGCCACCCAATGCCCAATAACCTACACTGGCACCCAGCACCCACTAAACTACACTGGCACCCAGTGGCCACTAGCCTACACTGATCAGCCAGTGCCTACTAAACTACACTGATCACCCAGTGCCCACTAACCTAACCTGGCACCCAGTGCCCACTGACCTACACTGATCACTCAGTGCCCATTAACTTACACTGATCACTCAGTGCCCACTGACCTACACTGGTACTCAGTGCCCACTGACCTACACTGGTACTCAGTGCCCACTGACCTACACTGGTACTCAGTGCCCACTGACCTACACTGGTACTCAGTGCCCACTGACCTACACTGGCACCTAGTCCACAATACATCTTTGTATTCAAGTCCCTCCATGGCCTTGCCTCTCCCCATCTCTCTAACCTCCTCCACAGCCCCACAACTCTCTGACCTCCTCCAATTCTGGTCTGCTGCTTATCTTTCAATGTCATTGGCAATAATTGGCAGACCTGCCTTCAGCTGCCTAGGCCAGTAATCTCTGGAATTTCCTCCCTAAATCTCCCTGGCTCTCGACCTCTCTCACACATTAAGATGCTTCTTAAAATCAACTGCTCTGAGGAAGCTATGGGTCACCTCTCCTGCCATGTCACGCTGTGGGTCTGTGTGAAATTCTGTCTGGACAATGCTCCTATGAAGTGCCTCGAAGAGTGTTATTATGTCAAAAGTGCTGTATTCGTGCATTATATTGTGTGCAGCAAAATAGCAAATAAACAGTTGCATCTCTCTTGATTATTTCTACTGACTATCCACTTGACATGATCGCAGTCAATATAACCCCTTCTTCTGAAAATGAAATCAGTTTGTCAGATCTATTTTTTATTCGGACGATATCCCTTTAAAACCAGAAGGAAAAGTAATTATGCAATGCGATACGGAGTGTAACAGCATATCACAGCACAAACCTCATTTGCTACTTAATGAAAACCACATTATCACAGGGCAGTCCCTCAGGTCCCATGGTCCAGCCTGCAATTGGATTAAAGTGTCACAAGTAGACTTGCATTAACACTGCAATTGAAGTTACTGTGAAAATCACCTAGTCACCACACTCTGGTGCCTGTTTGGGGACACTGAGGGAGAATTTAATACACCAATGCACCTAACCAGCACATCACTGGGAGGAAACTGGAGCACACGGAAGAAACCCAGGCAGACATGGGGAGAATGTGTAAACAGTGACCCAAGCCAGGAATTGAACCAGGTCTCTGGTGCTGTGAGGCAGCAATGCTAACCACTGAGCCACCATTTGGAAATCATGCACATATACCTTGGCAATTCAGCAATCCTGTTCATTGCTACAATTAGTGAAATATCAAACTTCAAACCACTCCTTGCATCTTGGCTGAAGATGGAGAGAAGATGGGTGATTCTCTGTGTGTGGGGAGAGGGCCTGGGTAAGACACTCTGTGATGTGGAGATGCCGGTGTTGGACTGGGGTAAACCCAGTAAGAAGTCTCACAACACCAAGTTAAAGTCCAACTGGTTTATTTGGTAGTAAATGCCACTAGCTTTCAGAGCGCTGCTCCTTCATCAGGTAAATGGGAATTCTGTTCACAAACAGGGCATGTAAAGACAAAATTGAGTTACGGTTAGGGTTACGGTTAGTTTGAGTCTTTATATGCCCTGTTTGTGAACAGAACTCCCACTCACCTGAGGAAGGAGCAGCGCTCTGAAAGCTAGTGGCATTTGCTACCAAATAAACCTATTGGACTTTAACCTGGTGTTGTGGGATTTCTCACTAAGAAACTCTGTCACAGAGAGTCGATGCAGATTCGAGGGGCTGAATGGCCTCCTTCTGCACTGTAGGGATTCCATTCTATTTTCGATATGTGCCAACGCTCTGCTGACCATAGCGCGCAGCCTCTGGTTTCGCATCTTCTAGGATAACCAATCACTGGACTGTTTCTGCCTTCATATCAAACATAACACAGCTTCTCTACGCTGGACAAGGCCTGGGATTTCACTAACTGGTTGGCTCTGATAGTTACACAGAAGAGGAGGGGATTTGTGTGGTTGGGAATGTCAGTAAGGCAGGGAATGTAGATGCTGGAATTCTACCACCACACCCACCATGGGGAATTGGAGTGGGCGAGCGGTGAACAAAGAAATGTCTATTGGAAGTTCTGTGGAACAAAGGGACCTTGGTGTGTTTGTCCATAGATCTCTGAAGACAGGAAGGCATGTTAGTGGAATGGTGAAAAAGGCACATCCTAGACACTTGTATAGATTACAAAAGCAGAGAGGAAATGATGGAATTGTATTGAACTTTGGTGAAGCCACAGCTAGATTAGTGTGTGAAGTTCTGGTCGCCACATTACAGGGAGGATGTGATTGCACTGTAGGGGGTGCGGAGGAGATTCCCCAGGACGCTGCCTGAGATGGAACAGTTAAGTTATGAAAAGAGGTTGAGTAGGCTTGGGTTGTTTTTGCTGGAGGAGAGAAGGCTGAGGGGTGACCTGATCGAGGTGTACAAGATTACGAGGGGCATGATAGAGCAGAAAGGGAGCAGCTTCCCCTTTAGTTGAAGGGTCAGTCATGAGAGGATGTAGGGTCAAGGTGCGGGGCAGGAGGTTTAGGGGGGATGTGAGTAAAAGGTTTTTTATCCAGAGGGTGGTGACGGTCTGGAATGTGCTGCCTGGGAGGGTGGTAGAGCCTGATAGCCTCACATCCTTTAAAAAGTACCTGAACGAGCACTTGGCACATCATAACATTCAGGGTATGGTCCGAGTGCTGGGAAGTGGGGTTAGGTGGGAGGTCAGGTGTTCCACACGTGTCAGCACAGACTCAATAGGCCGAAGGGCCTCTTCTGCTCCATATGATTCGATGATGCTCTAATTCTTTCAAGGGAACTCACCCTTCTTGTGAGAAAGTGCATAGGCCCATAAAGGGAATAGATGGGAAGTGATAATGTGTAATTAGCATTTCCTCATTGTGTTGTAAACTGGAGTATTAGATTCATAGACAGAGTCATAGAGTCACAGAGGTTTACAGAATGGAAACAGGCCCTTCGGCCCAACCTCTTCATGTCGCCCTTTGTTTTTAACCCCTAAGCTAATCCCAATTGCCCACATTTGGCCCATATCCCTCTATACCCATCATACCCATGTAACTGTCTAAATGCTTTTTAAAAGACAAAATTGAACCCACCTCTACTACTATCTCTGGCAGCTTGTTCCAGACTTGCAACACCCTCTGTGTGAAAAAACTGCCCCTCTGGACACTTTAGTATCTCTCCCCTCTCACCTTAAACCTATGCCCTCTAGTTTTAGACTCCCCTATCTTTGGGTAAAGATATTGACTATCTACCTTGTTTATGATTAATTTATATTAATCAGGATCTTGTGGTAATAAAAATGGGTGGCGTGGTGGTACAATGGTTGGCACTGCTGCCTCACAATGCTGGGGAACCAGGTGCAATTCCGCTTTGGGTCACTGTCTGTGTGGAGTTTGCACGTTCTCCCCATGTCTGTGTGGGTTTCCTCCAAGTGTTCTAGTTTCCTCCCACAGTCCAAGTATGTGGGATGATAAATCACCCCTTAGTTTGCATGCGTGTGTGTGTGTATGTGTGTGTGTGTGTATGTGGGTGTGTGTATATATGTGTGCGTGTCTGTGTTTGTGTGTGCATGTGTGTGTATATGTTTGTGTGTGTGTGTGCATGTGCCTGTGTGTGTGTGTATGTGGGTGTGAGGGTGTGTGTGTGTGTATCCGTGTATATGTGTGTGTATATATATGTGTACGTGGGTGTATATGTGGTGTGTGTATGTAAGTGTGCATGTCTGTGTTTGTGTGTGCATGTGTGTGTATATGTGTGTGTGCGCACGTGGCTGTGTGTGTGTGTGTATGTGTGTGTGTATATGTGTGTGTGTGCACGTGGCTGTGTGTGTATGTGTGTGTGTATATGTGTGTGTGTGCACGTGGCTGTGTGTGTGTGTATGTGTGTGTGTGTATATGTGTGTCTGTGTGCACGTGGCTGTGTGTGTGTGTGTGTGTGTGTATATGTGTGTGTGTGTGCACGTGGCTGTGTGTGTGTGTGTATGTGTGTGTGTGTATATGTGTGTGTGTGCGCACGTGGCTGTGTGTGTGTGTGTGTGTGTGTGTATATGTGTGTGTGTGCACGTGGCTGTGTGTGTGTGTGTGTGTGTATATGTGTGTCTGTGTGCACGTGGCTGTGTGTGTGTGTGTGTATATGTGTGTGTGTGCACGTGGCTGTGTGTGTGTGTGTGTGTGTGTGTGTGTGTATATGTGTGTGTGTGCACGTGGCTGTGTGTGTGTGTGTGTATATGTGTGTGTGTGCACGTGGCTGTGTGTGTGTGTGTGTATATGTGTGTGTGTGCACGTGGCTGTGTGTGTGTGTGTGTGTGTATGTGTGTCTGTGTGCACGTGGCTGTGTGTGTGTGTGTGTGTGTATGTGTGTCTGTGTGCACGTGGCTGTGTGTGTGTATATGTGTGTGTGTGCACGTGGCTGTGTGTGTGTGTGTGTGTGTATGTGTGGCTGTGTGTGTGTGTGTGTGTGTGTGTCTTTGTGTGTGTGTGCACGTGGCTGTGCGTGTGTGTGTGTGTGTATATGTGTGTCTGTGTGCACGTGGCTGTGTGTGTGTGTGTGTGTGTGTGTGTCTGTGTGCACGTGGCTGTGTGTGTGTGTCTGTGTGTATGTGTGTCTGTGTGCACGTGGCTGTGTGTGTGTGTGTGTGTGTGCGCATGTGTGTGTAGATGTTTGTGTGTGACTATGTGTGTGCGTTGTGTAATGTCCCTCAAGCTATGAGCCCCTGGTGACAGACTAGTGACCTGCTCCAGGAATAATTAGCTCCAGACAGACAGCAGTCTGACCTGTGCGCCATCAGGGTGCGGGAAGGTTAGGGGGAGAGTGTAATAAAAGTCACCTTATTGCCAGCTGACCACAGGCTTCTCTCCCCTTTGAGCGGGGGAGCTGACTGGTGGTGATTTGACCTGAGGATTACCAACTCTCAGGCGAGAGGCCGGGTTGAGAAGGTGGGGCCTTCTTGAAGAACCTCAGCCTGAATGGGAATCGAACCCGTGTGAACCAGCTATCCAAACAACTGAGCTAAACCGAGTAATAAAAACATGTGGACATTAAAAAGAAAATTTAAGTTCAGAAATACTCATCAGCTTCAGCGTCAGTTCTGCCTCCTAGCAGGTACACAGCCTGTCACTAACACTGGATAGCTGGGAACCACCTACAAAACACAGCACTGAGTCAGACAGACAGAGATACAGGCGCTGATTCACACCGGCAGACACAGGCAGATAATAACCGCACCAAACCAAACAACTGCACCAAACAAAGACACAAGCGGACAGCATGAGTCAGCTACAGGCAGATCTGAGTCAGAGAGAGAGAAAGACACCAGCAGATAGTACAGTCAGATCGAGACAGCTAAACAGCACCAAGTCAGGCAGACAGAGACACAGGCTGATAACACTCAGGGGGATGCACAGGTGATTAAATATACAGTCTGACAATTAGGTCAATAACTCTGATTCAAACAGATAAAGTCATTGTGATCTTATAGAAACTTATAAAACTCTAACAGGGTTAGACAGGGTGAATTCAGAAAGAATGTTCCCAATGATGGGCGAGTTCAGGACGAAGGGTCATAGTTTGAGGATAAGGCATAAACCTTTTAGAACTGAGGTGAGGAGAAATTTCATAGAATCCTACAGTGCAGAAAGAGGCCCTTCGGCCCATCGAGTCTGCACCGAGCACAATCCCACCCAGGCCCTACCCCCATATCCCTACATATTATACCCACTAATCCCTCTAACCTACACATCCCTGGACACTAAGGGGCAATTTCTTAGCACGGCCAATCAACCTAACCCGCACATCTTTAGTCTGTGGGAGGAAACCGGAGTACCCGGAGGAAACTCACGCAGACACCAGGAGAATGTGCAAACTTCACACAGACAGTGACCCGAGGCTGGGAATTGAACCCAGCACCCTGGAGCTGTGAAGCAGCTGTGCTAACCACTGTGCTACTCTCAGAAAGTAGTGAATGTGTGGAATTCACTACTATTGAAAGTAGTTGAGTTCAAAACCTTGTCTGAATTCAAGAAGAAATTAGATCTAACTCTTGGGGCTAAAGGGGTGAAGGGATATGGAGGGGGGGGGGGATCAGGATATTGAATTTGATGATCAGCCATGATCAGAATGAATGGCGGAGCAGGCTCGAAGGGCCAAATGGCCTACTCCTGCTTCCAGTTTTTGTTTCTGTGGCTCCAGAACAGACAAACAGCACGGAGTCAGATACAGGATAACTGCACTTGTGCAAATGGAGATGTGAGTATATAACACACAGTCACAGAGTATTATTAATCTGCTCTAAATTCCTCAGGGTGTTAAAGAGGAGAATGTATGAAAATCACTCCTGCTCAGCAGAGTTGTACCCAGGTGGAAACTAAACACTGAAGTGGGACAGAAGCTGTTCAAAAGGTAGTGGAAATCCATTGGGCAAGATACTATTTGATGGACAAAACCTTCAATGGGAAGGAGTAAAGGGAGGAACAGTGAGGCTGATTATTGCTGATGTTATAACGAGAATCACAGGGAGGTTGCTGACTTGTTTCTGTCTGGGAAAGATGAATGCAGGTGGAGAGGCTTGCTGGATTGGAATGGAGAGATATAATATCGAGCTGACCTATACAGATATCAGAAACCATAACAAGGCACCCAATAGAACACAGGGTTCAGTACTGCAAACTCCTGCTGGTGTGTTTATTTAAAGTTTTTTTTTAATTATTGGTGTCACAAGTAGGCTTACATTAACACTGCACTGAAGTTATGGTGAAAATCCCCTAGTCGCCACACTCCGGCGCCTGTTCAGGTACACTGAGGGAGAATTTAGCATGGCCAATGCGCCTAAACAGTATGTCTTTCAGACTGTGGAAGGAAATCAGAGCACCTGGAGGAAACCCATGCAGACATGGGGAGAATGTGCAGAGTCTGCACAGACAGTGATCCAAAGCTGGGATTCAAACCCGGGTCCCTGGCGTTGCGAGGCAGCATTGCTAACCACTGTGCCACCGTGCCAGAAGGTTGCAAGTTCAAGTCCACTCCAGTAATTGGAACATAGGCTGACATTCCAGTGCAATGCTGAGAGTGCTGTTCAGATGATGTGCTCGCTAAACTGTCTGACCACTCAGCTGGGTGTGAAAGATCACATGGCAATTTTTGAAGTAGATCATGGGAGATGTTTTGGTGTTCTGACCAATGTTTATCCTTTAATGGACATCACCAAATGTCTAATCATTTATGTTTTTTGTGTGGAACCTGACTGTGTATAATTTGGCTGTTGTAATTGTTTCTTACTTGTTCACAGGATGTGGAATGTGATGTCAATGTGCTGGTTGGCTAGCCAGCATTTACTGCCCATCCCTAATTGCCCCTAAGAAGGTGGCGCTGAGTCATCCTCTTGAACAGTTGCAGTTCCCGTAATGCAGGTACATCCACACAGTGCTGTTTGGGAGCAAGTTCCAGGATTTTGACCCAGCGACACTGAAGGAACAACAGAATATTTCTAAATCAAGATGACTTGGAGGGGATCTTTCAGATGGTGGTGTTTCCTTACACCTACTGCCCTTATCCCGCTAGATGGCTGAGGTTTGGAAGGTATTATTGAAAGAGCCTTGGTGAGTTGCTGCAGTGCATCTTATAGATGGTTCACACTGCTGCCGCTGTGTGTCAGTGGTGGAGGGACTGAATGTTTAAGATGCTGGATAAGCTGGCAATCAAATGTGCTGGTTTGTCCTGGATCATGTTAAGTTTTCCGAGAGTTGTTGCAGCTGGGAAGTCTCTCCAGAAAAGTGGCGAGTCTTCCATCACACTCCTGACTTGTGCCTTGTAGACAGTGGACAGGCTTTGAGAAGTCATAAAACATAGAACATTACAGCGCAGTACAGGCCCTTCAGCCCTCGATGTTGTGCAGACCTGTGAAACCAATCTAAAGCCCATCGAACCTACACTATTCCAATATCATCCAAATGTTTATCCAATGACCATTTAAATGTCCTTACTGTTGGTGAGTCCATAACTGCTGCAGGCAGGGCATCCCATGTCCTTACTACCCTCTGAGTAAAGAACCTACCTCTGACATCCGTCCTATATCTATCACCCCTCAATTTAAAGCTACATCTCCTCATGCTAGCTATCTCCATCCAAGAAAAAGGCTCTCACTGTCCACCCTATCTAATCCTCTGATCATCTTGTATGCCTCTATTAAGTCACCTCTTAACCTTCTTCTCTCTAATGAAAACAGCCTCAAGTCCCTCAGCCTTTCCTCATAAGACCCTCCCACCATACCAGGCAACATCCTGATAAACCTCCTCTGCACCCTTTCCAATGCTTCCACATCCTTCCTATAATGCGGCAACCAGAACTGTACGCAATACTCCAAGTGCAGTCGCACCAGAGTTTTGTACAGCTGCAACATGACCTCATGGCTCCAAAACTCAATCCCTCTACCAATAAAAGCTAACACACCGTACGCCTTCTTAACAACCCTATCAACCTAGGTGCCAACTTTCAGGGACCTATGCACATGGACATTGAGATCTCTCTGCTCATCCACACCACCAGGTATCTTACCATTAGCCCAGTACCCTGTATTCCTTCCAAAGTGAATCACTTCACACTTTTCCACATTAAGCTCCATTTGCCACCTCTCAGCCCAGCTCTGCAGCTTATCTATGTCCCTCTGTAACCTGCAACATCCTTCTGCACTGTGCACAACTTCACTGACTTTAGTGTCATCCACAAATTTACTAACCCATCCTTCTACACCCTCATCCAGATCATTTATAAAAATAACAAACAGCAGTGGCCCCAAAACAGATCCTTGCGGAACACCACTAGTAACTGAACGCCAGGATGAACATTTCCCATCAAGCACTACCCTCTGTCTTCTTACAGCTAGCCAATTGTTGATCCAAACTGCTAAATCACCCTCAATCCCACACCTCCGTATCTTCTGTGATACTCACCATGGGGAACCTTATCAAACGTCGAGAGGTGAGTTACCCTCTGCAGGATTCGCAGCCTCTGACCTGCCCTTGTAATGACAGTATCTACATGGATGGTCCAGCCAAGTTTCTGATCAATAGTGACCCCGGAATATTGATAGTGGGGGATTCAGCAATGGTAATGCCATTGATTGTCAAAAGACAATCCTCTCTTGTTGGACAAGGTCATATCATTCACACCACACAAGTGTCAGGTTATTTGTTATTTACAAACCCAAGTCTGAATGTTGTTGTTGCATTTGCACATGGACTGCCCCAGTACCTGGGGAGTCAAGAATGGTACTGAACATTACACAGTCATCAGCGAACATCCCCACTTCTGACCGTATGACGGAGGGAAGGTGATTGATGAAGCAGTTGAAGATGGTTGGGCTGAGGACACTATCCTGAGAAATTCCTGCAGAGATGTCCTGGAACTGAGATGATTGACCTCCAACCACCACAACCAACTTCCTCTGTGTCAGGTATGGCTCCAAAAGTTGCAAGTCGTGACCCCGATGGTTTGAATGTTTGCTCAGGCTGCTTGATTACACATCCGGGTCAAATAGGATCCACATCCGGGTCAAATAGGTAGCACAGTGGTTAGCACTGCTGCTTCACAGCTCCAGGGTCCTGGATTCGATTCCCAGCTCAGGTCACTGTCTGTGTGGAGTTTGCACATTCTCCTCGTGTCTGGGTGGGTTTCCTCCCACAGTCCAAAGATGTGCGGGTTAGGTTGATTGGCCATGCTAAGAAATTGCCCCTTAGAGTCCAGGGATGTGTAGGTTAGAGGGATTAGTGGGTATAATATGTAGGGATATGGGGGCAGGGCCTGGGTAGGATTGTGTTTGGTGCAGACTCGATGGGCCGAAGGGCCTCTTTCTGCACTGTAGGGTTCTATGATATCCAGAGGAGTCACTTTCACCTGAAGATCATACTATCACAACAATGACTAAATCTTGAAGTAAAGTTTCAAATCTCATTTTTTAAAAACTGCCTATTGCGCGTAGAGGCTTCCTGAGGTAAAGGCATGGTGTGGATGCAATCTTTATATCCTATTCCAATCCCACACTAATACAGTCAACTTTCTTATTCTATTCTTAAAGTTTTAAAGCCAAAACACAGAGTGGGCTGAGAGAGCCCTTAACCCCATCTCCACGCTTGCCCCAAAAACCAAATCCAATTCAAACTGAATCCAACTCATAATTCCTACAAGGTTTTTTTTTAAGTTAAAGTTTATTAGTCACAAGTAGGCTTACATTAACACTACAATGAAGTTACTGTGAAAATCCCCTAGTTGCTACACTCCTGTGCCTGTTCGGGTCACCTAACCAGCACATGTTTCAGAATTTTAATTTTTTACTCCATCCTTAAAGTTACAAAGCCAGTGCTCAGTGTGGGCTGGGTAAACCCAAATCCATTCCTTGCTTGCTCCAAAATTCAAAATCCAATTGACTCTAACTCAAGGTCCCCACACTTGAGATAAACAAGGCCCAAGCTGACAGGATAAGGCACTACACCCCACCTGGGGCCTGATCTGACACTCAATCAACTTTTAACAGCAATAAAGGGGAGATGAATAAGTGAGTGAGACGGTTTTAGAATGGGTCTGCTCCCTGGCCAAGGCCACCACAAACTAATGGGGTTGAGTTTTCGGGGAATTGTTGGTTGGTGAAAACTAAACAGATCAAGGGGGGGGAGGGAATCCTCAGCTGCCTGAATAAATGCAGTAATAAGTCTCACAACTCCAGGTTAACAAGTGTATTTGATAGTAAACGCCACTAGCTTTGGGGGTTTGCCCCTTCCTCAGGTGAGCGGGGAGTTCTGGTCTCAGACAGAGCACAGAAAGGCACACACAGTTCACACAACGCGAGTCTCCATCGCATTTTAACCTGGTGTTGTGAGACTTCTTACCCCAGTCCAGCCCCGGCATCTCCACTTCGTCAATACACGCAGGCAGAGTGCTCCAAAACCTGAAACGCAGCCTTCAGGAGCTGGCTCCCTGCCTGTGAGACTCACACCAAACACAACCCCCCCCCCCCCGGCCTGACCTCAAACTTTCCCTCCTGAAAACTTTCAAACTCTGCTTCACAGGAATGTTTGTATTTAACAGGCCGGGTAAACATGCTGCTGAATAACTGTTCTTTATGGCAGATACTTTCCCCACTGAACTCACCATCATGGAAAGCACGAACGCCACGATGTTGATGGGATGAGATGGACAGAAACAGGAGAATATGGTGAGAAAGATATATTTCCGTGACATTTCTTCCTGCGGCTGAATTTCATTCTCAATATCCGTCTCCGGACTCTCATCTAAAGATTTCTTTAGAACAGAATTGCTGACTGGTTCAGACATCAGGACAGTATAGGAGGTTTCCGTGCCTGGTTCCAGCTCGCACTGAGGACTGGGCAGTAACTGGCAGCAATTCAGCACTAAATTGACCGGGAGGCAGCCCGGAGTCACAGCCCCTCACTGCCCAATATCACCCAGTGATCACTGAGCCCCCCCCTCACACTGCAATCCCACTGCCCAATATCACCCAGTGATCACTGAGCCCCCCCCCTTCACACTGCAATCCCACTGCCCAATATCACCCAGTGATCACTGAGCCCCCCCCCTTCACACTGCAATCCCACTGCCCAATATCACCCAGTGATCACTGAGCCCCCCCCTTCACACTGCAATCCCACTGCCCAATATCACCCAGTGATCACTGAGCCCCCCCCTTCACACTGCAATCCCACTGCCCAATATCACCCAGTGATCACTGAGCCCCCCCCTCACACTGCAATCCCACTGCCCAATATCAAGTGTTCATTCATCTCTCTCTCTCTGTATCGAGTGTTTATTAATCTCTCTCTCTGTATCTAGTGTTTATTAATCTCTCTCTCTGTATCGAGGGTTTGTTAATCTTTCTCTCTGTATCTAGTGTTTATTAATCTCTCTCTCTGTGTATCTAGTGTTTATTAATCTCTCTGTCTCTGTATCTGCTGTTTATTAATCTCTCTCTCTCTGTATCTAGTGTTTATTAATCTGTCCCTCTGTATCTACTGTTAATTAATCTCTCTCTCTCTGTATCTCGTGTTTATTAATCTCTGTCTCTCTGTATCTAGTGTCTATTAATCTCTCTTTCTCTGGATCTAGTGTTGATCAATCTCTCTCTCTGTATCTACTGTTTATTAATCTCTCTCCCTCTGTATCTAGTGTTTATTAATCTCCCTCTCTGTATCTAGTGTTTATTAATCTCTCTCTCTCTGTATCTAGTGTTTATTAATCTCTCTCTCTGTATCTAGTGTTTATTAATCTCTCTATCTAGTGTTTATTAATCTCTCTCTCTGTATCTAGTGTTCATTAATCTCTCTCTCTCTGTATCTAGTGTTTATTAACTCTCTCTCTCTGTATCTAGTGTTGATTAATCTCTCTCTCTGTATCTAGTGTTTATTAATCTCTCTGTCTGTATCTAGTGTTTATTAATCTCTCTCTCTGTGTCTAGTGTTTATTAATCTCTCTCTCTCTGTATCTAGTGTTTATTAACTCTCTCTCTCTGTATCTAGTGTTTATTAATCTCTCTCTCTGTATCTAGTGTTGATTAATCTCTCTGTCTGTATCTAGTGTTTATTAATCTCTCTCTCTGTGTCTAGTGTTTATTAATCTCTCTCTCTCTGTATCTAGTGTTTGTTAACTCTCTCTCTCTGTATCTAGTGTTTATTAATCTCTCCCTCTCTGTATCTAGTGTTTATTAATCTCTCTCTCTGTATCTAGTGTTTATTAATCTCTCTCTCTGTATCTAGTGTTTATTAATCTGTCTCTCTCTGTATCTAGTGTTTATTAATCTCTCTCTCTCTGTATCTAGTGTTTATTAATCTCTGTCTCTGTATCTCGTGTTTATTAATCTTTCTCTCTTTGTATCTAGTGTTGATTAATCTCTGTCTCTCTATATCTAGTGTTTATTAATCTCTCTCTCTTTATCTAGTGTTTATTAATCTCTCTCTGTGTATCTAGTGTTTATTAATCTCTCTCTCTGTATCTCATGTTTACTAATCTCTCTGTCTCTGTATCTAGTGTTGATTAATCTCTCTCTCTGTATCTAGTGTTTATTAATCTCTCTCTCTGTATCCAGTGTTTATTAATCTCTCTCTCTGTATCTAGTGTTTATTAATCTCTCTCTCTGTATCTAGTTTTTATTAATCTCTCTCTTTGTATTTAGTGTTTATTAATTTCTCTCTCTGTATCTAGTGTTTATTAATCTCACTCTCTGTATCTAGTGTTTATTAATCCCTCTCCCTCTGTATCTTGTGTTTATTAATCTCTCTCCCTCTGTATCTTGTGTTTATTAATCTCTCCCTCTGTACCTTGTGTTGGTTAATCTCTCTCTCTCTGTATCTTGTGTTTATTAATCTCTCTCTCTGTATCTAGTGTTTATTAATCTCTCTCTCTCTGTATCTAGTGTTTATTAATCTCTCTCTCTGTATCTCATGTTTACTAATCTCTCTCTCTCTGTATCTAGTGTTGATTAATCTCTCTCTCTCTGTATCTAGTGTTTATTAATCTCTCTCTCTGTATCTAGTGTTTATTAATCTCTCTCTCTCTGTATCTAGTGTTTATTAATCTCTCTCTCTCTGTATCTAGTGTTTATTAATCTCTCTCTCTTTGTATCTAGTGTTTATTAATCTCTCTCTCTGTATCTAGTGTTTATTAATCTCTCTCTCTGTATCTAGTGTTTATTAATCTGTGTCTCTCTGTATCTAGTGTTGATTAATCTCTGTCTCTCTATATCTAGTGTTTATTAATCTCTCTCTCTGTATCTAGTGTTTATTAATCTCTCTCTCTGTATCTGGTGTTTATTAATCTCTCTCTCTGTATCTCGTGTTTATTAATCTCTCTCTCTGTATCTAGTATTTATTAATCTCTCTCTCTGTATCTCGTGTTGATTAATCTTTCTCTCTCTGTATCTAGTGTTGATAAATCTCTGTCTCTCTATATCTAGTGTTTATTAATCTCTCTCTGTATCTAGTGTTTATTAATCTCTCTCTCTTTATCTAGTGTTTATTAATCTCTCTCTCTGTATCTAGTGTTTATTAATCTCTCTCTCTGTGTCTAGTGTTTATTAATCTCTCTCACTCTGTATCTTGTGTTTATTAATCTCTCTCTCTTTCTATCTAGTGTTTATTAATCTCTCTCTCTCTGTTTCTAATGTTTATTAATCTCTCTCTCTGTGTCTAGTGTTTATTAATCTCTCTCTCTCTGTATCTAGTGTTTATTAATCTCTCTCTCTTTGTATCTAGTGTTTATTAATCTCTCTCTCTGTATCTAGTGTTTATTGATCTCTCTCTCTATCTAGTGTTTATTAATCTCTCTCTCTCTGTATCTAGTGTTTATTAATCTCTCTCTCTCTGTATCTAGTGTTTATTAATCTCTCTCTCTCTATCTAGTGTTTATTAATCTCTCTCTCTCTGTATCTAGTGTTTATTAATCTCTCTCTCTGTATCTAGTGTTCATTAATCTCTCTCTCTTTGTATCTAGTGTTTATTAATCTCTCTCTCTGTATCTAGTGTTTATTGATCTCTCTCTCTATCGAGTGTTTATTAATCTCTCTCTCTCTGTATCTAGTGTTTATTAATCTCTCTCTCTCTGTTTCTAATGTTTATTAATCTCTCTCTTGTGTCTAGTGTTTATTAATCTCTCTCTCTGTATCTAGTGTTTATTAATCTCTCTCTCTGTATCTAGTGTTTATTAATCTCTCTCTCTCTGTATCTAGTGTTTATTATTCTCTCTCTCTGTATCTAGTGTTTATTAATCTCTCTCTCTCTATCTAGTGTTTATTAATCTCTCTCTCTCTGTATCTAGTGTTTATTAATCTCTCTCTGCCCCAGGACAGTTAGGAGTTGTGTGTCTGGAATCACATGTAGGCCAGACTAGGTAAGGATGGCAGATTTCCTTCCTGGAACTGTACTTGTGAACCAAATGGGTTTTTCTGATGATCCACCAGTCTTTTATTGTCATCAGTAGATTCTACCTTGCAGATATTTTCTGACTGAATTCAAATTCCACCAACTGCTGTGGCGGTATTCGAACCCCAGGTCCCTGATCGTTAGGTGAGTAACTGGATTAATTGACTGGCGATAGTACCAGTAGGCCATCGCTGCCTTCCTTGGAATGGGAGAAATGCAACAGAAGTTACCAAAGTGGAAGCAGCATAGAATGGGTGGATAGTGTCCCTACCCCTGAGCAAGAAGCTCTGAGTTCAAATCCCACCACGAGACCTGATGCTCAAGGAAGGTGAGTTTATATCCAGTCAGACAGATTCATGTTCCTTCCAAACATGCCAATGGCTGGTGGCAAGAGCAGGAGAGACTCCTGGTCAACCATACTTGATGTGGAGTGGTGCTTCTCAAGATAGAACCTCCAGGTAACGTGTTTATTTACTCCTGCTCCCCAATACCAGTTATCTCTTCGATTCAATCTTTGTATCATTTGGAGCTAATGAATGGCCTATCTTGAAAAAAAAGTTTGCATTCATATAGCGCCTTCCACGTGCACCACATCTCCCAAAGCAGTTTACAGCCAATGAAGTGTTTTGCAGTGGTGTCACTGTTGGAACGCAGACGCCAATGATAATAACCAGAAAAGCTGTTTGATTTTTGATCTTGACTGAGGGATAAATACTGGACCAGGGAGAACTCTTCTGTAATATGTGCCGTCTGCCTCAGAGGGCTGCACTGATCCTTACCAACAAAACGAAAGGTAGGAGAACCAAAACCAGAGCTCGTGGGATGGCGGGGGGAGAAGGAGAACTTGATAAGATGAAAGCAAAAGATGTTTGATGCACGTCAGGCGAATTCTTCCAGCAAGAACCAAATACAACACACTGGGGTAGCACGCTGGCACAGTGGTTAACATTGCTGTCTTCCAGTTCCAGGGACCTGGGTTCAATTCCGGCCTCGGGTCATTGTCTGTGTGGAGTTTGCACATTATCCCTGTGTCTGCGTGGGTTTCTTCCGGTTTCCACCCACAGTCTAAAGGTGTGTGGGTTAGGTTGATTGGCCATGCTAAATTGACCCTGGTGTCAGGGGAATTAGTATGGTAAATGTGTGGAGTTACAGGGATAGGGTTTGGGAGGGATTATTGTTGGTGCAGGCTCACTGAGCTGAATGGCCTCCTTGTAGGGATTCTGTTGAGGCAGGAAACAGTGGAAAATAAAACGGGCAAAGAGATTTTGGAGATGATTTTGACCCCGCGCTCTCTGCCTGCAGGAATGGCGCCAAGCACTTAAAATCCAGAGACTCAGAAAGTGCGATTTGCATGGGCAAGTTTCCCAGTTCTGATTTTCCAGCCTCCTCACCATGGAGTTGTATGAAACATGTCACGGGACCCCAGGAAGCTCATCTTACTACATTGGCATATCATTAGCGGGCAGTCTTTCCACCACCTCCTCCCCTCCCCCACTGGATATTCAGCAGGCGTGAACCTGTCGTAGGTGTCAACCTGGGGGCGTAAAGGTGAGTATACCCCTGGTCAGGCAGAGGTTTGGCAATACCCCAACACAGGTTAGCATTGTCAAGTTGGCATCATGCCCATGTCAACAAAGCAGTGCCAACCTATGCCATGGAGGGCTCCAGTGGGCGCCCCATGGCAGAGGGATGGGGCTCATTCATATTTGGCAGTGGACGAAAGAGCAGAGGGTGCTGGTGATGGCCTTTGCCGGGATTGGGAGGAGGGAGAGGGGTGGTGTTTGCTGGCTCTGATTGTTGGCAGAACGAGGGGTCAGTGATCGGGGGAAGGTTATTTTTTATTCAGTCAGGAGATGTGGGTATCACTGGCTGGGCCAGCATTTATTGCCTGAGGGCGTTCAAGAGTCAACCACATTGCTGTGGTCCTGGAGTCACATGTAGGTCAGACCGGGTAAGGACGGCAGGTTTCCTTCTCCAGAGGACAGCAGCAAACCAGATGGGTTTTTCCGACAATCAGAAATGGCCATCATTGACCTTCTAATTCCAGATTTTATTGAATTCAGATTTCACCATCTGCCATGGTGGGATTCAAAGCTAGGTCCCCAGAGTATTATACAGGGGCCTGGATTACTAGCCCAGTGACAGTACCACTGCCTCCCTGATGATCAGGGTAAAACAGGGGGAGAAAGAGCTGACTCCAATTAGGGGTGGGGAGGGTTACCCAGAGACTTCCATGGTGAGCCGGGAGGTTTATTCCGATTATGATCGGGGACTCTTTAACTTAGCGCCCGATCTCCGTGCAGCCGGGTTTTGCCGGCATGTTGGTTGCCCCACACCCTGTATGACAGCGTGAAACACGCCCTCTTAGTCTTCTTCCGGCAGCGTGCCCTAAAATCAGGAGAGAAAACCGATCGTTTCTCTTTTCTCACCAGAAAAAAGCTGCCGTTTTTTGATAAGATTCCCCCGCTTTGAGAACAGAATGACAGTCAACATGAAACAAAGTCCAAAAATATTCCCTGAGCGTGCAGGCGGCTGGTAAAATGTGGCTGGTGCCCATGGCGGACAGGGATGGTGATTTGAGTCTCAGGGCAAGGCGAGAATGCTTAATGGACACATTGTATTGCTCACCTTCCTGCTCAGAAATGCACCGGTCTGGTTTGGTGTCTTGCACTCCTCTGTGATATCAGCACAACTGGCTGCTTTAGTTATTATTAAGGGCAAACCTCAAGCACATTATAGTCTGTGCTGCACGTCCTGAGTTAGCTCTATCCCTGGGACCCCCACCAAGGGGGAGGAAACCTGAAAGAAGAAGGGAGAATGGAGCCCGACTTCCCGTGGAAATCTGTACGTCCTGCTCTGTGGCTTCTGCCCTTCAAATAAAAAAAATCTCCCTTCTGACATTTTTCACAGTGCCTTTTCCAGCTCAGAGTGTGGCTGACAACACATTATCACCGGTCGTGTTGCAACAACTATTAACGTTACAGCACGACAGTGCACCATGCTGTTGACACTGCTTGATTTAGGGTTAGTGACTAGGTTTGCGGATGACGCTTGGGGTGTTCGGTCGAGGATTCGAAACCGTATCGATCATGGGTGGGATCTTCCAGCTCTTCCCACCGGTGCTGTCGAAGGCGACCCCCACACAACGGCTTCCCTGGCGAGCCACGTAAAACACTGCAGACATGGGCAGTCCAAAGGTGTGCGGGTTAGGTCGATTGGCCATGCTAAAATTGCCCCTTAGTGTCCTCAGATGTATAGGTTAGAGGGATTAGTGGGTAAATGTGTAGGGGTATGGGGGGAGGGCCTGGGTGGGATTGTGGTCAGTGCAGACTGGATGGGCTGAATGGCCTCTTTCTGCACTGTAGGGTTTCTATGATTCAATGACTGGAAGATACCCATCGGCAGCCAATGGCGAGCTGCCTAACATTAACACCGCAATGAAGTTACTGTGAAAATCCCCCTGGTCGCCCTATTCCAGCAGCTGTTCGGGTACACCGAGGGTGAGTTTAGCACGGCCGATGCACCCTAACCAGCACGTCTTTCGGACAGTGGGAGGAAACTGGAGCACCCGGAGGAAACCCATGCAGACACGGGAAGAACATGCAAACTCCACACAGAGAGTGACCCAGGAATTCAGAAGAAACTTCTTCACCCAAAGAGTGGTGAGAATGTGCAACTGGCTGCCAAGTGGTGGAAAAGATGCATCTAAAGTTAAACTGGACAAACATCTGTGAGGGAAAGGGAATAGACAATTAAAATGGCAGATATAGATAAGGAGGATATGTTTTTTAAATGCCAGCATGTACGGGTTGGGCCGAATGGCCTGTTTCTCTGCCTTATATCCTATTCGAGGAGGCTTGTTTTTACCCAGGAATTGAAGCCAGGTCCCTGGTGGCTGTGAGGCAGCAGTGCTAACCACTGTGCCACTGTGCCGCCAGCACCTCCTCATCTCAGGCCTCCTTGTGCAATCACTTTTCACTCTCTTTCTCAGTTCTTTCTTACTTTCAGCTGTGGGTTTTGCTCCTTTGTTAACGTGGATGGTCGCTGGATCTCACCAGGTCAATTCCCGCTCCACCGATTATCAGGTACACGCATAACTCGTTTAAAATAGTATCTGATTGCAGAGCAGAGGAGCACAAGTCCCTGGTGCAGAGGGCACGAAGGCGACTGAAAAACAGCCATCAGCTCTGCAGCCAACTGAACGGCCAATGTGCATGCGGCCAGAGCACGGCAACAAGAGAGGCTGCGATTGGAGGAACGGCAAGAGTGCGGGAACATGTGACTCTGTGATTGGAGGAGCAGCAGGAACAAACAAAGCTGTGATTGGAGGACTGGTGGGTGTGTGGAAACAAGTGAAGCAAAACTCAAACCAGAAAACGCTGGGAATACTCTGGAGATGCGGCGAGAGAGAAGCAGAGTTAACGGTTCAGGTCAACACCTTCTCATCAGATTAAAAGAAAATTCACAGGAACCTGATGGAGACATCAACCATTCTTGGGCAACAGAAGAAAGGAAATTCGAAAATATTTAGAGATAGGCCCAAAACGCTACAGGATCAGGGTTGTGATGGGCACAGTGAGGATAGATGTGCACATTGCAAAATAGATAGAGTCATTGAAGAGGCTGCAAAGAAAACGAGATGATATAAAAGGGTGGCACGGCGGCACAGTGGTTAGCACTGCTGCCTCACAGTGCCAGGGAACTGGGTTCAATTCCGGCCTCTGGTCACTGTCTGTGCAAAGTTTGCATGTTCTCTTCATATCTGCATGGGTTTCCTCTCACAGTCCAAAAATGTGCAGGTTAAGTGGATTGGCTGTGCTAAATTGCCCCTTAGTGTCAGGGGAATTAGCAGTGTAAATACGTGGGGTTATGGGGAAAGAGCCTGGGTGGGATTGTTGTCAGTGCAGGCTCGATGGGCCAAATGGCCTCCTTCCGCAGTGTAGGGATTCTCTATGTGCAGGTATACGTATCAGGAAAGGATGGACAGGCTTTTCCCTTGGAAATAGAAGGTGACTTAATAGAGATCTTCAACATTATGAAAGAGATAGAGAGAGAATGTTTTGGCAGGTATTAATAAAGACCACCCTGTAAGATAATCACCAACGGGGAATTCAGAAGCAACTTCCTCATCCAAAGAGTGATGAGAATGTGGAACTGACTGCCAAAGTGGTGGAAAAGCTGCATTTAAAGTTAAACTGGACAAACATCTGTGAGGGAAGGGGAATGGAAGATTAAAATGGCACTTACAGATAGGAGAATGTGTTTCATAAACACTAGCATGTAAAGGTTGGGCCGAGTGGCCTGTTTCTCTGCCTTATATCCTATGCGTGGAGGCTTGTTTTTACAGAGAGGATATCAGTGGATCGGGTGAACAGGAAGCAGTGAGGCTTAGCAAATAATTTGTATCCAGGACAAGTCCATCTCCTGAAATTGGATAACAGAGAATATTGTTTCAAAGGAGCTGATTAACTTCTGCTGTTCTTTTGTCAATTCTCCAAATTGTTCCCAGTTTAATATCCCAGCAACGTTCCGTGAGAGATTTTCAGCCTGAAAAATCAGGCTAAGCCTGTGGGAACCAACTTTCACGTGAGCACATCCTATATTGTCATCGTAAATGAGTTGGCAACCTAATATTGCGCTAAAATCTCTCCTGGAAATTGTACATTTTTGAATAACGACACCCTGACCCGTTTTCAATGAAATCACATTTTATTCGAAACAAGGCTTGTTGATTTGCAACATGCAGTAACTACTGGAGCAAGTTCCAGCCTCACACTGGGGTAATATCAGCACTTACTGTCACTCCAGGGCTTACAGCACTAACCTCAGTCCCTGAGTCTGATGCCTTGCGTACCCTTCCCCGCTAACACCCAGCCAAGCCCTGCCCCAGATACTGCTGATCCAGGGAAACACAACATCCGGCAGTTCAAAGAGGAGGCAGTGAATCTGGAGGGGGCAATACTGTCAACCCCCCTCGCCATCTCTGCTGGGCCTCAAAAAGCAGAGCCAGTTACAGGTGGCACAGTGATTAGCGCTGTGGCCTCACAGTGCCAGGGAACCATGTTCGATTCCTGCCTTGGGTCACTGTCTGTGTGGAGTTTGCACATTCTCCCCATGACTGCGTGGGTTTCTTCCAGGTGCTCGGGTTTCCTCCCGCAGTCTGAAAGACATGCTGGTTAGTGCATTGGCCGTGCTAAATTTTCCCTCAGTGTACCCAAACAGGCGCCGGAGTGTGGCAACTAGGGGATTTTCACAGTAACTTCATTGTAGTGTTAATGAAAGCCTACTTATGACACTCATTAAAAAAACACTATCCCCTCCTGTTTATTCCGCTCTGAAAGCTCATGCTACCAAATAAACTTTAACCTGTTGTGACTTCTTACTGTGCCCACCACAGTCCACCTCCGACAATCTCCACATCCAATTTATTCTGGGTCTGTATGTTGCCCATCTCTCATTGTCCAGGAGGAGGTGCTGCTGAGCTGCCTTCTTGAACGTCCGCAGTACATCTGGTGAAAAATCATTAACCTGACTGAAGGATTGGCTGTTACTCTCACCAGAATTTTCTGTTTTTTTCAAAAATATACATTCAGGCACTTGATTTGCTGAATGCTGCAAGCCCTCAGCAAACCAATGGCTACCCCAAAATCATTGATTAAAAATAAGAATCCCATGAACTGAGGGTGACTGGCTAATTTAACCAAACATAAAATCTAATAGAATTAAAATAAGGTTGCAATTGAAATGTCAATACTGGAGAAACAGAATGGATTGAAGTCTCCATGATTTAAGTTTGGGGATTGGGAATGATATTTTATCAGGAAATGCCTATTAAAGCTGTACTTCTGAATGCAATGGATGGGTGTGAATTAAATAAAGAGAACAGTATGACGGGTAGCAGAGGCAGTCACTCTTGCAGTAGCCAACCAAAAACTCCCTACTAACCAAGTTCAGATTTTCCACTCGTGGCTGCCCCGAGATTAGAAACTCCAGCCTGAGTTCCACCAAATTTTCCGTCCCGCAATCTGCAAACCCCACAGCAGGTAGGACTGGAAAACGTAATAACTTTTCTTTTAGTTCAGAGTATCAGCTGAACATCTGGGAAGAGATTACTTTTAGTGATCACTCTTATCTGCCCAATAGTGTCTCCAGTTAAAATGGGCCTATTCTGAGAATATTAAAGTTGCTGCAACTTTTTGGTGAGAGGTAGAGAATGTGCTACCTGAAAAAGTGGTGGAAGATGATTCCATGGCAACTTTTCAATCATAGCAATACTTGTAAGAGTGTGTGTGTGTTGGGGGGGGTGGGCAGGGGCAGGTAGTGATGTTACAGAAGTATGGCAAAAGAGAGGGGAGTGTGGGACTAATTAATTAAATTAAAATTTTTGAGAGGCATGGATAGTTGGAGCATTTTCCCCAGGGGTATAAATGTCAATTACTAGGGGACATAGATTTAAGGTAAAAGCTTAAAGGAGATGCGAGAGGCAGGTTTCTTTCTACAGGGGGTAGTAAGTGCCTGGAATGCACTGCCAGACGAGGTGGTAGAAGCAGGTACAATGAATAGGCAGCAAATAGAGGGATAACCACAGAGACAAAAGGTTTTTAGTTCAGAAAGGCATCATGTATCAGTGCAGGTTTGGTGGAGGAAGGGCCTGTTCCTATGCTAATTGGATAGCTTTCAAAAAGCCAGCATGGGCACATTGGACAGAATGGCCTCCTATTCTACAGTAAGATTCTACAGGTGAGGGATTTATTTAAATAGAAATTTTAATTGTGTAAGGGTCAAAGAAAAAAGTGTAATTATGTTAATTGGGCAGATAACTTGATGACATTTGAACTAAGGGTTAATATGCTAGCAAAAACCAATATTGTTATTGATGTGTGATCTGCTAAAAGTGGATCATTTAGCTGTGTATCGTGTCCTTGCATGTTTGCTTTCACTGCTTGATGTTCACAGTCACTGTTCATCTCAGGCATTCCTGGTATGTGACTGAATGCAGCCCGTTAAACACAAACATAGCTGAGAAAACACATCTATCTCTGTGGAAGGACAGACACCATTGACCCTTACTTAATGGGGAAGTTCGCCTATTCAAAATAGAAACACAGTGGTATCACACTAACACCCAGTAAATCAAATCAAAATCAAATCAGCATTTTATTATCCTTCAGCTGCCCACTGGGATTCGATCTCGTGTCTTCACAGCCTAGCACAGGGCTCTCAGTTACTAATTTAATAACATTAGGGACAGACAGGATAGATTTGGAAAAATGTTCCCGAAGTTGGGGAGACCAGAAACAGGGGTCACAGTTTGAGGATAAGGGGGAAACCTTTTAGAACTGAAGAGAAATTTCTTCAACCAGAAAGGTGGGGTGAATGTGTGGCTGAGACCAAATTGTTGTCTGATTTCAAAAAGAAATTAGGGATCAAGGGATATGGAGGAAGGGGGAATCGGGATATTGAATTGGATGATCAGCCATGATCAAGATGAATGGCAGAGCAGGCTCGAAGGGCTGAATGACGTACTCCTGCTTCTAGTTTCTATTAGCCTCCAATCATTAAAACTTTCTAGCTTATGTTCTCTCATAGTGAAACTATGTCAAAAACAAAAATTGTAATGTGTACTAAAAGAAATTGAGCCTTCTGTGAGAAATTTAGATAATAATAGAAAAAAGATGTGGGCTGGATCCACTCTGGTGTCCTGCCCCAAGAGGAAATTGGCAACCAGGAACTTCCATTAGGTTGCTCCAAGACGTTGTTGCTGAAGTATTGCAATGGTTTACCATTACCTTCTGCGGGGTGGCTGATCAGGAATCTCCTCCTCTCATACAGCTTGCCATCAGGCCTACAGGGAGGATTTACAGGCTGATCAACCACCTGTTTGGCCATATTATGAACATACCTTCCACAGCCATCAAGCCCTGGAGTGGGACTTGAACCAGCAGCTTCTGGCCTGGAGGTATGTGGACGCTACCCAATGCGGTTCAGGACCTCCTTACTTACCTTACATTGGTGATGAAAACGGTTGAAGTTTTTCTTTTATTTCTGGTTATTGCCAGACCAATTCGCTGCACCGCAGAATCAGGGAGGGTCACCTCATGGGGCGAACTAGAGCCAATATTCTAACTTATCTGACCCAAGTTAACCTGCCCACATGCAGCTTTCCAGCTGGGAATCCCTGGCTTGCACTGCCACATACTGGGCAGCAACTGGAGGGCAACAACACCACACAGTCCAGCAGGAGAGAGACATAAACCAGTCAGGGGTCCTCCCAGAGATGTCCAAAGTATTGTGCTGTTCACAGCAGCTTTCCAGGCACTCTCTTTAAATTGGTTTGTCTGTCCTAACCCTTAACCCAGGGGCTGCTGCAGAGCAGCCTACCGAAGATCAGTGAACCCAAGCCGCACTGGGCTCAAACCTTGCACTGTAATGTTTGGAGTTCCACAATAGGCAGTGCATTCAACCACAATTCAGTCAAAAAGATAGATTTAAAATGCAACAACAACAACACAACCATCTTCCCGTCCGCATTCCTCTTTATTAATACAGTGGCTCTGGGACAGACACACTTCATAGAAATCTCTGTTTTAAGGAGCTTTTCAAGCTCGGTACAAGACAGGGCTATAAAAAAGGCAGCAGCATTTTTACTAAAAAATAAGCATTTGTATAATGTATCTCTCTTCATATACAAATTAAACAGTAAACTGTATTTCATTTACAAATAATCTCTACTGTTATGAAACCTTTTCAATATAGAAAAAAATCCAAGCTCTATATTATGTACAGCAAATTTAAGCCACTCTGTGACATTCACCTTTTCTCAGCCGTGAGATGCTCCTCAGCGCCCCACTCTGGAGGGAATTTATTCACAATACATGAGCTTGAACTGTTAAGACTGGGTTTGCAGTTATTCTGATCCATCGTGTATGGTATCCATGTTGAAGTCTCCAGTCCCAACAGGATTACTACATTCACACAGCCCTGCCAAATGCAATCGACGGAAAACGACGAGCTAACTGGCTCCTCGAGCACTGTAGCCAACTGTTTCAGTGTCTGTTCCTTTTGAATTGAGTTGGATTGACACTGGGCTATTCATTCCCTTTGTCAGTAAGGCTTTATACAGGCGTGTTGTGGGAGAAGAACACTGGGGGTGTGGGGTACATGGACTATGGTCCACTTTAGGCCAGATTTGGGAGTGATTGTGAAACAATAAAGAGTAGTAGTGCTAGGAGTTCCTGCTGATTGCTTCTGAGGTTAATGGTGGAATGGATGTAATTCTGGATTTTAAATGGCTTGGTGAGCACCCGTGCCTCTGGACACCACACTCACTCATTCAATCAATCAACCTTCTTAACAAGTGCAGGCAAGGTCCAAAGCTTATGCCAGTAAGGATTAATATTTTTAAGGCAGTGACCCAAAAAAAGGTGCTCAGATGACATTGTAAAGCACAAGAGTGAAAGTCAGATAGCTGATAAACAATCTCTAAACCTCCTGAACAGTTTGACTTTTATAAACACCTTGTGCCTGTAACAAGCACCTATGGTGTGTTGGGGCCAAGTAGGTCTCAGCCATGAATGAAAAGACATTTCTATATACTGAACAGGAAATCGGGTGGCAATTTTACAATCAATACAACTGCAAAGACATTTATTATTACACAATCAATAGCTGATGTTGTTAGTATGTCACTCATCTGCAATTTCACTGACCACTGAGACACCAATTCTCATTAATACAGGAGCATACATGTGGGGAGCAAAAAATTTAAAGACCGTCTAATGGAATATTAAGTGATCTTACAGTATATATTGTGGGACAGTATTCATGTCTCAGCCTGGATCTGTGCTGATGGCTTGTCTTGTGGAGAGAGGAAAACAGAGTTAATGTTTTAGGCCTGTGATCATTCATCAGAACTCTTGTTCCTCTCTCCACAGACGCTACCAGACCTGCTGGGTATTTCCAGCATTTTTGGTTCTTATTTCAGATTTTCAGCTTTTTTGCAACACGTTGCCTCCATGTTGCTTGAACAGTTGAGACAGGGTTACAGTTATTCTGATCCATCGTGCATGGTATCCACATTAAAGTCTCCAGTCACGACAATGTTACATTCGCAATTCACAGAAAAATAAATCACCCTCTATTTTTCTACCCTCCTCTTCTGAAGGTGCTGATTAACACAGTTCTGGCCTCCATTTTACTCTTGACCTGTAAGCTCAGACAGGTGATGTAAATTACACAGAGTTTGCAGCTGTGTCCTTACCCTACCCTCACCTCCACCCACAACTCAACTGGTGTTGCCCCAACCCAGGGAGCAGGTAAGAGCCAAGAATCCACCGCTGCCATGACTGACTTGCATTAGTTTAACACAGTGTGGAGATCAAACCTGAAACCTTGCTGTTCTGCATGACTTAGTTTCATTTGATACTTAGGATTATGTAGCTGGGGTTGGTGCAAATAAAACCCACAACTAGAGTAACATGTACCAAATGTGGAATCAATCTCACACATTCACAAAATGACAATCACATACACGCGCACGCACACACAAAGACATACACACAATTCTGCGCTGATCGTTTGTATTTCATGGGCCAGTCCATATTCCCTCTAAACAGATAACCAAATCTTAACCCACAGTCTATTACACAGGCACACAACTCAGTAATGGACAAAGCATTACTCCATGCTACTCAGACACATGGTCTACCTGTGACCACTACACTGTGCCATAACATCGTCCAGTTACAATCACCTGAAAATGTATCCGGATTATCATTCTCAGTCAGTGTCCAGCACCATGCGATGCCTGCAGAGGCCATGGTAACCTGCTGTACACAACCCCACAACAAATATATTCCACTCACAGTGTACCAATTAGGTACACGTTGCATCTACAACCCACTGTAAAGGCACACAGTATACTGTCCCATGCTGTACTCCATTTCTCATGCAGGTGGTGCCACTGTACCACAAAGTACTGCAGCAGCAAATGGCACACAATCTTGTACAAGACCTCTCAAATACACATTCCATACAATAGTGAGGTGACATTCAGTGGATTACTCTTATAATATGAAAGCACGTGACAATCCATCACATATCAAATGGGGTGCACTAGCGAACAATATAGGCTTGAGGCACACATTACACTAGCCCACACCAGAGTGGACACGCGTAGGATATATTTCTAAATATACATGCACATGGTGCATTATCAGACAGGTACACATATACACACTACTGGAAAGGCACATGGCACTCTACTGCACAGGTACAGAGTGCGCTAACCTCTATAATGCTGTGTAGACAGATGACGCACAGGTCCAACAACACTATCCATGGTGCTCTGTCAGATATCAATCCTACAGAATACTGTGCAAAGTGTACAGTACATGTAATACTGTATTCCACAGACAAGTGTGCATCCAGCACCGTATTACACAGGCAATGTTCCTTCTAAGCTGCATGGCTGTTCACCAATCCCAAAATACCCGCATAGGCCATACACATGCCAGTCCGTGCAAATTACTGCACATGTGCGGCTGTGCAAGAACATTTAAAGGGGCTACTAACTTAAATTGCCTATGCACTTCAAAAAAAAAGGTTGTATACAGACATACTATGTTCAATGTATATGGCACAGAAATGATGCACTAACACTATATATACCCACTGTGCATTATACCACAGCTCTTTAAACACAGTACTTAGCACCCTAACAATAATGTGTAGTATATCATTTGTGTGTGGTTTATAGGCACATGGTGCACACAACCTATTGCATAAGCAAAAGGTGGACTATTCATATCAGACATGTACATAGCACATTGTCCCACACAATTCTTCAAAGGTATATTCCCCACATTATTACATTGGTCCCTGCACTTTTATGCTGCATTATCTCACTATTCTACAAACGCAGAATAATCTCATACTTCTAAGTACATGTCACATGTCTCCATGTTGCTGAATAGATACACAGTTGATTGCCTACACCATACTGCTCAGACATACAGTCCTTATCTATATCTTACCCGTTGCACCAGTCTATCCTACATTATCCAGGCACACATTTTGCTTCCTCAACCTAAACCACATTCATTGAATAATTCTGCACTATAAAGGTGTACATTCCACAGTTTCAAACTATTCTATACATCTTGCTATAAATTAGTGCATTATCTCACACTGTTCTTGCGCTTTCCACACAGAACACAAAATCTGTTATTTCACCTTACATCGCCCTCTGTATGATCCTACAATTTACAGTATTGGTACATAGCTAACTATATTGGATACCAATTTGTACCCAACTCTTCACTGAATGTTCAATAAAAGTAAAGGATGCGAAAAGTACATAGCATAGCTGTCAGCATCTGAAAAGAGAAAGGTCACGTTAATGATGATTCTGCAAAAGGGTGTGAGGGAAGACTGTTCCTTTGTGGGTGCTCAGTCAATTAACTTTTCCCTTTAACAACAAAAAAAACACACACACAAGCTGCATGCCTGTGATTTGCTGAGATGAGCAACCAGCTGCCACTGCTCCCAGCTAAGTCCCCGAATCGCCCAACTGTTCAAGGCAAAGGTCCCTCTTTGGCTTTGATTAAACTCAAAACATGTACCTGCCTCTTTCCTTTTCAGGTGCTGACAAACATCGTGCAAGTCCTGTGTTTTGCAGGTTTCTGGCACGTCTCATATACAAACATCCTGTACTATGTTGTGCAGGGGTTATGGTGCAGTACACCGATTGAACTATCCTAACACTTCATACTCTCGCAGTGCTCTCCCACACTGAAGTGGCACGCACTAACATTCTATACAGATGGTATTATGGAGCACTTTATACACAAACACCTAGTGCACACTAACACTGTACTTGTGCACAGTGCATTATCTTGCACTATTTTAAACAGGCACGTGTTGCAGACACTGCATTTTACAGGCACACAGTGAGCTGCCCACGCTACACATGCACATGCAGCAATATTCCATATGAATCTTCTGAGGTGCACTGTTCACAGAGTGCTGTACAGTTACTTGCTCACTATGGATGCATATGGGTTTGCTGTCTCTTATAATTCTTTAAAGGCAAACAGCCCAACTATCTGAAATAATACTGCACAAACATTCAGTCCTTCATAGATCAGACATTCCTCAAATCATACTTTTAGTTTTTTGTGAAAACAATAGAACTTAGCAACACAATTTGTTTTAACCCGTTATGTACAGTATGTTCGTGCAACACTCCACGTACAAGAACCTTTGTCAAAGACTATTTTGGCACCAGTTATAGCAGAGAACGTCTCCAGTAACAAGGCTACCTGACTTAGCCTGCATTAGCCAGGCTTTGCTCCACTATGCCATCCTGCAGCCCCTTTGCAGGTGAATGGAAGCATTGCCTGAGCCCAGGAATAATGAGTTCCCTTCCTAATTCAATGAAACACTCTTTGTACAAAGAATCTCTTGAAGCCCCGCCAACTCCACAATGGTCCCTTTAATAATTACAAAGAAAATTAATTCTTCTTGAAAAACGAGAAGGGACGTTTCCCTTCTGCCCTAATGACCTCTTCTCGGTTACGTTCCGGTCTCACTGAGGAGATGACTTTGTGCCTCATGCTGCAGCTGTTCCTGTAGGATTGCGCTGGCGGACGACACTCTCTCTGTTGTTTGTCCATTAACTGCTGGTCAATGACCCTATGCATGTCATCCTGCAAGGAAAGAAATGGGAGTCAGCATTCAGCACACAGCACACACATTTAGAGTCACACTGACTGCAAGGAAGCTTCAGATTACTTCACAGAACCAAATGTTGCTGCAAGCTACACCTGTGTGCTGTTCCAATGCAGGCTAGAGTGGCACATTCAGTTCCGCGACTGTGCATTGTTCACACAGTGGTCTGATGCAAAGGAAAATGAGGAAGGGAAAAAGATAAGCAATGAGGGAAAGGTCACAGCCAAGAAGAATATATTCCTAGCATTGAGGTACAGGAGGATCAGATACTGTCCAGTGAGAAAAAAAGCAAAATACTGCAGATGCTGGAATCTGAAACCAAGAGAGAAAATGCTGGAAAATCTCAGCAGGTCTGCAGCATCTATAAGGAGCAAAAAGAGCTCTCGAGTCTAGATGACCCTGTGTTAAAGCTCTGATAAAGAATCATCTGGAGTCGAAACATCAGCTCTTTTTGCTCCTTACAGATACTGCCAGACCTGCTGAGATTTTCCTGCGTTTTCACTGTCCAGCGAAAGCTAGGAGGTACTGTCCTGAGATGGATTTGGGTACAAGGATGGAGGTGGGGGGCCTAGACTAGCTTCTACAGTGAGAAAGGAAAATCAGGACTGGCGAACTGAATGTCTTGCGTTGCGGAGACAATAAGGAGAAGGATTTGTTTGACTGCAGCCAAATCATCAAGTCCTGAGTGCATCCTGAATGCTGGGCTACCAGGCCAAATGCTGGAATCTTGCTTCAATGTAATAAAGTGAAGCAAGTTTAGAAATAATTATTCTCTGAAACCGTTTCTCAGTTTGATCAAGTTGCTGATCTTTTATGGCAGATTTTGAATTTTCAGCAACAGCTGTCAAGCGAACACAAAAACCAACTGGCAGAAACCTCACAGGGAATAATTGGAACTATTTCCAGCAATGAAAGGGATCAAATAAAATATCTATTGCAGGTTCTCATTCTTCATTGTGATTGGTGTTTTTGTTGGTGAGTACAGTTTCTGTCCCAGGAGGTGAAATACACTGAAGGACATTAATGGGAAAGATTTGATCCAGCCATGTACAACAGGGATTTAATGCAGTCTGGGTCAGACATAAACCATGAAGCTTATACAGAAGGGTCTTGCTGGAATTACTGATCTAAATACAAGTTCATTCACAGGCTAGAAATGAACTTTAGTGGCACTGACAGTTGTGACATTGGATAATGAGACACAACTGCCAAAGCAATCTGCAATGAATATCATTATGTTTCAGAGCTCCGATAATAAGGCTGAATAGGTCAGAAAGAGACAATAACAGAAGGTTATTTTGATGATTGCATGCCAAGCATGATCTGACCTGCAACGTCAACAGCTTCCTGCAGTGAACCTGAGAAGCCGAGGTTTAGTCTGCCTTGGGTCTGTCAGTCACAGCTACATCACATGGGGAGCTTGATTTAATAACTCACTGGAAATGGCTGAAGGACGCATAGTGAGAGAATGGAAAACTCAATACTCAGAAACAGCCAAAGATGAATAATGGATGGAATGGAGAAATGTTCTAACAAGTGGACATTACAATGAAAGCTCACCTCAGAGGCAGGAGGGGGCTTACAATAGTCTGCTTGTACAGTAGCTGGGAAAGGCCACTAGATGAGAAACCAGAGGAGCCAGATAGTGAAAAGCCCTGAGGAAGCAAACTGCAACAGGAAGAGAGGGAAGAAAACACAAGACTGAAGCAACAAGAACAAAAGCATTTCTTTGTTGGACTACTTCTATTATGTTACTTGACACTGGACACGGTACTCAGATTGGATCACACAGTCAGGATTAAGGTGATTCCACCATATGCTACTCGCCTCAAATACTTAGAATGAGTTGATCCCCAGGTCACACAGAGATTTCCCCTGTACTGGCACCTACCTTGTCTAGGGTTCCCAAAGTGATGCCATCACTTTGATACCAACTACGGTCCCCTCTTTACCCAGGCACTCAAAAGTCAAATCATGTGTCTGACTACTACAACACCAAAGATGTATGAGTTAGGTGGATTGGCCATGCTAAATTGACCTTTCATGTCAGGGGGATTAGCAGCGTAAATAGGTGAAGGTACGAGGATCGGCCCTGGGTAGGATTGTAGTCAGTGCAGACTCAATGGGCCAAAGAGCCTCCTTCTGCACTGTAGGGATTCTATGACTCTATGAATACACACATTTAAGAGAATCCCCTGTTTAATGAGCCCGGCTCATGTCCTCTGAAACTCATCCTCATTTCTTGCAAATCATTTCCTTACAATTCACAGAATGATCGTTTCTAATTCAAATAGAGTCTGAACACCCCTTTCTAGAAATGTGCTGGTAAAGAGAATGAGATTCTAGATATCTGAATTAGATGTAAGCAGGAGTGTGGCATTTCACACTGTAATCATAAATTCATATTTTAAGTACGAATTACTAATGTGTGGAATGAGCTTGTTCATTCAGTCTCCTGTTTACAATATTAATTTATGTGGCTGCAGGACTCAGCACCCTAATACTGCCCAGTACAATTTAGTTACTTGTCACAAGTATAATCCAAAACTTACATTTTAAATTACGTTAATTTGAATTTTGTAGTCTCCGCTCCGCACCCCCCCCTCCAAAACCACCATGTCACCTATTCAGCATTTCCCTTTCCTAGGATGCCAATGCAGCATTCTACTAAGCTGCCATTTTGAAGACACAATTCAGATGCAATCATTCAATTGAGGTGAGCGTATGGATTTTGTGCCATGCCATCTTTCACTTTCTAAAAATGGGGATATCTGACCCTTTCCGAGATTCACAAACGCAATATTCATTCACACTGATTGCAGCTTGAGGTGGCCAAGGTGTGGCCTGGAGCAGTCTAATAATGGCAGAAGGGAAATGCTGGACATTTCAAAGGTGAAGTCCCATGTATTAGTGAAGTTCACAGGGCAGCATTATGGTTTGGTATAGGCAGAGCCTCCAAGACTGACTGGGAACCACAGAAGGCGGAACGAGACCAGTGGACTGGAGATGTTCAACACAATTCTTAGATTTTCACAAAGCATATGCTGACATTTCACATTAGTTAAAGGTACATGAGTTGAAGACAAATTAGCAATGTGATCTGCAGTTGTCATTGTAATGGGTAAAGATGCCATCACATTAACAACATGAAATGAAATTCCATGAAGTGGATTCTCTTAGAAGGATTAGCGTTTACCAGTAAAATTATCCCAATATACTTAAATTCATTGATATGGGTAAAAAGGCATTGTCTCATGAGAAAGATATTCACTCTAGTTATCCAGTGAACAACAATAAAAATTCATCTTTGCAGCCAAGGTTACTCAGCAACACATCATATTTTAAGTAACATTTCCTTCAGATGACTGTGTGAAACAATGAAGTCTGTTCAGTAGCTGATTTAAAATTTACTGGAATATAGTGATAATATACTCAGAAGATCTCTGCAATCAAGCAGGGTCAACATGGTATTGATAAAGGGAAACCATGTTTGACTAATTAATTGGAGTTCTTTGAGGAAGTAACAAGCAATGTAGATAAATTGGAACCTGTAGATGTACTGTACTTAGATTTGCTGAAGGCATCTGATATCAAAGGTTATCATGCACAATAAGAACTCATGGTGTACAGGGTAGCATACTAATAAAGGATTGGTTAACTAACAGGAAGCAGAGAGTCAGGATAAACAGATCCTTTTCATTTTGGCAAGATCAGTGCTTGCGATTCAAATATTTACAATTTATATCAATAATCTGAATGACGGTGCCAAATGTATGAATTGCTAAATTTGCGGATGATGATTAGTCGGAAAGTAAGTTTCTAAGAGAACGTAAGGATTCTGCAAAGGGGACATAGATAAGGGTAAGTGGATGGGCAAAAAGTTGACAGATGGAAGTATAATGCGGACTCTGGGTGTACAGAGGTATGTGTGTGCATTGGTATATGAATCACAAAAAATGAGTATGCAGATATAACAAGCAAATGGAATGTTGTTGTTTATTGCAAGAGGAGGAGAATATAAAAGTAGGGATGTTTTGCTTCAGCTGTACAGAGTACTAGTGAACCACATCTGGAGTACTGTGTGCTGTTCTGGTCTCCTTATTTAAGAAAGGATATAAAAGTTCAGAGGACGTTCAGTTGACTGATACCCAGGATTGGGGGAGGGGGGGGCCGGAAGGAGAGAGAGAGAGAGGAAGGGGGGCATTATCTTATGAGGAAAGCTTGGACACGCCGGACATGTATCCAATGGAATTTAGAAGATCGAAACAAAACAAACAAGACCCACAGGACACACAACAGGTTGGATACTGAAAGGACATTTCTCCTTGTGGGAGAGTCTAGAATCAACAAGGTTAAAAAATAAGAGGGCTCCTATTTAAGACAGAGATGAGAAGAATTTTTTTTTTAAGTGGGTTGTGAATCTTCTGAACTTTCCCCCCCAGACAGCCGTAGAGGCTGGATCAATGAATATTTTTAAGTTAGAGATAAATAGATTCTTGACTAACAAGGCAGTCAAAGGTTATCAGGGGTAGAGGGAATGTGGAGTTGAGGGCACAATCAGATCAGCCTTGATCCTAATGAATAACAGAGCAAGCTCAAAGGAACAAAGAGCCAATCCCTGCTCCTAATCTGTATGTTTGTATCTTTGTCTATTCGCACATATATGAATCATTAAAAACTGCATACAAAATGGTGTCAATGTTAGCACTGCTGCTTCACAACACCAGGACCAGGTTCAATTTAGCCTTGGGTGACCATCTGTGTGGAATTTACACATTTTCCCAATATCTGCATGGGTTTCCTCCCACAGTCCAAAGATATGCAAGTTAGATGGATTGGCCATGGTAAATTACCCCCTTAGTGTCCCAAGAGACGCATGATAGATGGATCAGCCATGGTAAATGTGTGGGATTATGGGTGTAGGATGGGCTTGGGTATTCTGTCAGAGACAGTCAGTGCAAACTCAATGGGCAGAATGACCTCCTACTGCACCATAAGGGATCTTATGAAAATAAAACCTGTTCAAGTTGCTATCTGACCCAGTGGTTCACCCTGACCTACCTGCCAGGCCTCCAGCTGCTGCGAGAGGTTGAGTTTCTGTTGGATTGCATCTAGAAGTTGGCTGTTGAGTGACATCATGTCAATCTTACATTTTGCCAGTTCCATTTCCAGAACGTTCTTCCTGAAACAGAAAGTCAGACTGTTATCTTTACATTATACTGTCATGTTTAAATATCCAATTATGCAGCATATTGGAAGGGGCATGCTGCTTCAGAAGTTATGTTTTACGTAGAAATAAATCTCACAGACTCGTAAGATCCATAGGCAATCTATGAGGAAACAACATTTAGCCTCAGGTCTGGGACTAATCAGCTAAAGTTTTATTGCTTGTCACCATCCAACATCCTCTATTAAGTCCACCTACGGACATTAGACAAGGACTAGGTGAACCACCCACCCTATCATAAGCAAAGCCAATGGTTGCTGTCCATAGCCATACTGAGTGATTTGGATGAGGTACCAGAGATGCCTAGTACCTGTGGAAGTATAATCCATAAATAAGCACTTTCTAGAGAAGAGGAACAAAATGGATTGGGGAGGGAAATGCTCCACATCTGACCTCGACCCAACATAACTCCGACCACATTTGTTTTCTTAAAACTTGCACTGCAGAGTTTACCTGGGTCCTCATCGTAGACCAGGTCCATAAGCATCAGTTATTGGCATGAAATTTATTTCACTTTCAGCAAAAAGGAGGAAATCCACCGAGATGTCAACAAAATGTAACAGGAGGTGGTACGAAAGGACCAACTCCAACCTCCTTACTAGCTCCATGTTACCCTGTCCATTTTCTCCATCATGACTCACGTGCAGATGCATTCCACCAAAAGCAAAACATAACTTGAAAAATTAGGTTGATTGGCCATGCTAAATTGACTCTAGTATCAGAGGGATTAGCACGGTAAATGCATGGGGTTGTGGGAATAAGGCCTGGTGTGATTGTGGTCAGTACAGACTCGATAGGCCGAATGGCCTACTTTTGCACTGTAGGGATTCTATATGTTCTATAATTATTTCAGACTCATTTAGTGATGCTTTATAGAACAATTTAAGAATAGCCTATGAACTTTTTGAAACATGGCCAGGTGGCAGAGCCCTTTTTGCTAGGTTTAGCCAATTTCCTGCCTTCTCATTATACCCCACAATCCCTCCTCACACCAGAAATGCACTGAACCTATTCAATTCATCCACTAGAATGGCTTCAATAGATAACTCATTTGGCAATTCTGCTACTCAAAGACATTCTGTTCAAAGGGTCTTTCAAGATGCCGTGAAGTTTAAGCATCCAGCGAAGCAAATTCAAACGTATGTAAAACCTGCAATGTAAACAGATTACAGGAAGACTACAAGGTGAGTAACATTAGGAAGGCATATTGCCCATCATGTGAAGGTCAAGACTCTGATACTGACCAGAAACAAAATAATTTTCTTGTCAAGGTGCAACTTCAGGACAGAAGCAATCCAAGGCTGAACTAAGTTTATTGTCAAAACTGGATTTTTCACTCATTCATTTTATCCCTGATCACATGGTTCCAACAGTTACCTCATGAGGTACAGCAGAAGCACTCAATAAGGCAACCTTATTGAGATATGTAGGATTCTCAGCATAGATGCTGAGAGGTTTTTTCCCCTCGTGGGAGAGTCTAGGACCACAGGGCACAATCTCAGAGTAAGAGGTCACTCATTAAGACAGAGATGAAGCAGAATTTCTTCTTTCAGAGGATAGCGAATTTGTGGAATTCTTTATCGCAGAGAGCTGGAGAGACTGGGTTGCTAAGTATGTTTAAGGCTAAGATAGATTTTTAATCAGTAAGAGAATCAAGGGTTATGGAGATACGATGGGAAGTGAAGTTGAGGATTAACACAGCGGATCAGTCATGATCTCACTGAATGGCAGGGCAGACTTGATGCTGAATGGCCTGCTGTCTAGGGTATCTCCAGAAATAACACACATGATTCACTACTAGCAGGTGAAGTACGCTATGCACTTTATCTTACAATTCAAAATTCAACGTAACAGAGATGAAACTATCCTGGAAAGATGTTGTCGATGAATCTAAATTGATAAAAGTAACCTTGCTGGTTCTTAGCTTCTTCTGTCCTTATGGTAATCTTCAAAGCTCTGACTAAACTCAACTGCTAACATTTAATTGGGTCACTATGATATCCTTTCATTTGGAATTTTTTTCATGTAAACTTCTTCCCCAGAACTATTCCTACTCTCGTCTCATCTGTAGTATGCAACACAAAAAGAATTTTCCTACAGCATAGTTTACCCTTATACAGCCTGCTAGCTTTTTTCTGACCAAGTTGAGTACACAGGTGAGACTGACTGCCCTGGTACAATCTCCCCATTTCTTTGCTGCCTTGCTCTCAATTTTTTTTTACACTCAAAAGAGACTAAAAATTGCATAAAATGTTTGATTTGATCTGTCACGTGTGGGTATGCAGTGAAAAGTATTGTTTTTTGTGCGCTATACAGATAAAGTATACTGTACATAGGGAAGGAAAGGAAAGACTGTGGAATGTAGTGTTACAGTCATAGCTAGGGTGTAGTGAAAGATCAACTTAATGCGAGGTAGGTCCATTCAAAAGTCTGACAGCAGCAGGGAAGAAGCTGTTTCTGTGTCGGTTGGTATGCGGCCTCAGATTTTTGTATCTATTTCCTGATGGAAGAAGGTGGAAGAGAGAATGTCCGGGGCACCTGGTGTCCTTAATTACACTGATTGCTTTTCTGAGGCAGCAGGAAGTGTAGACAAAATATGAGAAGGTCATTCAACTGATCAAGCCCTCTCCTTTCAAATTCTGTGTACAACCCACACAGTGGGAGCAGCACAGTGGCACAATGGTTAGCATTGCTGCCTTACAGTGCCAGGGACCTGGGTTCAATTTCAGGCTTGGGTCACTGTCTTCGTGGAGTTTGCACATTCTCCCCATTTCTGCACGGATTTCCTCCGGGTGCTCTGGTTTCCTCCCACAATCCGATTAGGTGGATTGGCCAAGCTACATTCTCCCTTACTGTCAGGGGAATTAGCAGGGTACATATGTGAGGTTACAGGATAGGGTCTGAATCGGATTGTGGGCGGTGCAGACTTGATGGGCCGAATGGCGTCCTTCTGCACTGTAGGGATTCTATGATTCTATCATGGGCAAGTGAAGCGTCTATCATCATATTTGTTCCTTGTCAATGGCAAGCAGACTTACGGTAGTCAGGAGTGAGTTACTTGCTGCAGAATATTCAATTCCTGACCTGCTCTTGTAGCCACAGTATTTATTTGGCTGACCCATTGTGATCCCCCAAGATGTTGATGATGAGGGGTTCGACAATGATAACACAAGTGAATATCAAGGGGAGGCAGTTAGAGCTTCTCGACACAGCGATAGCCATTTCCTGGCACTTGTCTCGTGTCAATGTTACGTGCCACCTAATCTGTTTGGGCTTGTGCTGCACAGGTCTTTGTGCGTGCAGGCATGAACTGCTTATATATCTAAAGACTTACAAATGTCGTTCAAATGACTCAGTGGTATTTTCCTACCCATTACCTTACCCAGAAGGTCACTGCAGCTATTGATCACTTTTTGTGTTGAGATGCTCCTTGATATTCCTTCTGGACTTACTCTATCTGGGTTTCTGTTTTAGATACAAGATTAGAAGGATCACTCTGGTCCTTGGCTGGAACCTCTATTTACAGAACTCCGCAGAAATATTCACCACTTCCATTTCTTTGAGGTTGTGAGCCTTTTGGACTGTGGACAGTTAACTTGCTCCTAAAGCATGCTTCAAAGAGTTCTATATAGGGCAAGTTCCAGTTTGACTGGATTGGCATTTTAACTGTAGCAAAGTAAGTACAGGAGTGGAAAATAAAGGATCCTTAGCTGAATGACACAAAGGCAAAAGAGGAAAAGGAAGAATAGAAAAATAGGAAAGACAGGTGCAATTCTGAGCAGGAAACAGGAATTGTAATTTCACAGTTTGATTTTTAAAAGCAAACATTTTAATGATTGAGTAGGGTGGTGAGAGGTGTGTGAAGGGAATGGTTTAATAATAAACTCTGCTGGATCAGTCTGTGATGTGAAATCATCTCACTCTTTTTCTAGGTTACACTCCCACTTTTCCCACAGTATTCCCATGATATATGCCAAGTATTTGCGCATGTGCATGGTCTGTTTCATTTGTTCGCAGATCTCCAATATCCCTCCAAACCAGTTCCCAGGGATGATAGGAGAGTAGTCCAAAAACGGTTGTCTCTGATTTCTTGTCTGGTCTCTGCATAATGAGTTTGAGAATTAGGCAATCGGTGCTGCATAACCACCCGATATTGATGCTTTAATAATTATAATATAGGGCAGAGCTAAAGGATCAGTCCCTAGAGTGCTCAATAGTCAGTTGCTACCTTTTATAGCTCATTAGTTATCCAGTCAATTAATAATCCAATTTACAAAATCCCTGATCCCACGAGCACCCACTTCAGGTTTAAGTCTTCTCTGATTGGTTTTATCAAAGACATTATGAATGTCAAGGGGTTGATGATCAGTTACGATTATCTTAGCTGAGATTGGGGGAGGGGGTATTAAGTGAGTGAAGATTAGGTTACTCAAGAACTGTTAAAATTACTTTCCTGACATATTTTGCAAAATCAGATCTGTTTGAAACTGACGATAAATGCTGGGTTACCCTGAGATCTTCACTTCTTCATCCTGGGAAACAATTATATTCAGATCTGCACAATTAGTATTTCAGTTAGACAAATTCCTTTAGACAGGTGAGTCAGAGAGCAAGGTCAGCTGTTTTCATACTTTGCAAATTCAATAATTTAGGCATTACAGATGCTCAATGTCAAGTGCAGTGGAATTCCTTTTGGATATAATGACAATGCATTCTTTTTATTAGTTCACATAATGTGGGTATCTCTGGCTACACCAGAATTTATTGCCCATCCCTAACTGCCCTTGCTTAGAGGACATTTAAAAGGTGGGGAATAAATGCACCTTTTCCTGCAACCCCTTTGGTTAAGATATGGCATGGGATCAGGTACAATGCCTGTTCTTGTCAGCTTGCATCTAATATGTCCCTTGCTTGAGGACCATGAATTGGGTTGAATTTGAATTGGTTTTTGGAGCAAGCAAGGAGGTGGATTATGGGCTTGCCCTGTTCACTCTGGCTTTGTAACTCTGAGAAAGGAATACATATAAAAAGTCAATCACATTGCTGTGGATCTGGAATCACAGGACCAGATAAAGACAGATTTCCTTCCCTAAAGGACATTAGTGAACCAGATGGGTTTTTGTAATAATCAACAATGGTTTCTTGCCCATCAGTAGAATATTTATAAAATTCCAGATTTTCAACTGAATTCCAATTTCACCATCAGCTGTGGTGGGATTTGAACCCAGGTTCTCAGATGATTACCATGGATCTATAAAATAGTAGTCCAGTGACAATACCACTTCTCCACTGCCTTCCCTGGATCATAGACTTAGTCAGACTACCAGCCATTTGAATGGATAATGATACCAATACAAAGGTCATTGGAAAAAGGATGATTTAAATTCACGGTATTGAGTATTTGCTTTGGGCAGGAGGGAGGAACGTGGGCATGGTTGATGCTGCCAAATCTACTGCTGGAGTGGAATTGATGTTGAGGTAATTGTCAGCTACAAGATTTAACTGTGGCCCATCTTAGCCTGGAGTTGCTCATGGCCATTCATCTTCCTCAGACCAGCGTCTTACCGTGCTACGACCTCATCCAGGTCGCTGAGAGCTTTCTGAAGCTGCTTGTCTTGTTCTTTTTCTTCAGATGTCACCTTCAACTTGTCTCTCTCCTCTTTCATTGCATTCATTTCCACTCTTAGCAGCACCACCTAGAAAGACAACATCAGCAAGAGGACAAGTCTTGTTAAATCAGTCCACTGACAGCAGTCCAGAGTTTACCATTCAGTACACTCAGGGGCTGATTTTACCATTTTCATTCTAAGTGCTGAATCTGGTGCAATTCAGACCCGACTTGGAAAACTGCTTTCAGGCACCCCCAAACGCATTCAACCTAAAAAGAAAATCGTGGGTCCCATGCGCAGTTGGAAAAAATTTTGAAAAAGCGTGCCCACGTCACATCACTCCTGGGCCGCAGGAAGTGCAGGAAACAGCCCGTGAGCGAAAAGCGGGAGCAATGGCCCCCACAGACATCATTGTCCCCCTTATCCATCCACCACCCCCACCACCCAGACCAATCATGACTACCTGCCCCCTTCCCCCACCAACTGCCCGCAGAGTGGCAGTAGACCTCCCCTGCCCCCTCTTCCCACCCTCCACCAGAGATCCAACTGCACCCCCTTCCTCCCCCACCAGTTAGCGATCGGGCCTCCCCATTCCCCACCCCACCCCAGAGATACATCTTACCTGATTCTCCCTGCTGCTCCACCCCCCCCCCCCCCCAAGAATGGTCTGGCCTCCCCCGCCCCCACCACCAGACAACGCTCAGCCCTCCCCCCCCTTCCCTCAGACAACACTCAGCCCTCCCCCGCCCCCACCACCAGACAACGCTCAGCCCTCCCCCCCCCTTCCCTCAGGCAATGATCAGCCCTCCCCCTCCACCACCAGACGATTGCCCCCTTCTCCCCGCCAACCACCCAACAACGATTGGGCCTCCCTCCCACACCCCCTCCCCACCAGAGATACATCTGACCCGCTCCTCCCACCCTCCAACCAGACAACAATCTGGCCTCACTCCCCTCCCCCATTCTCCCAACCAGAGAATGATCCCTCCTCCTCCTCCTCCCCCCTACCCACCCCCCAACCCCACCACTGATCTGAATCAAAGAGCCACTGGAAGCTTTGAACGCGTCTCTTCAGCAGCTGGAGTGCCCGATTCAGACTCTTATTCACCAGGTTCATTTTGGCATGATTCCAGATCGGCGAACGCGGTGGTAAAGGGGGAACGCTGATAAAGCTGGGTGGGCAGTTTATTAATTCAACTGAAATACATGCAGATGCATTTAAATTGCCGTTGCGCCTGTTTCAGACGCGAATTGTTTTGCCGCCATTCCTGGGTTTTGGTAAAGTGGCCATCTGTGCAGACACGGGGCACGGATCGCATTCATTGCCTCACACTCGACTTTACCATGTTTTCGCTCCCACGCAATGGTAAAAGAGAGCCCTCAGAGTCCATCTTGGGCCAATGTTCCACAAAGCCATGTCAACGCTGTTTTACAAATCAAACCAACAGCGCCGCTTTCTAAAACACTTATACATCAGAGGTTGTGGTGAAAAGAGAGAAAAATATCAGCGAATTGGTGGGATGTGCCTGTGAGAGGTTTTGGCAGTGTATTAGTTTTACTGATGCTTTTTGCTTTACTTGACACAGGAGTGCTTCAAGCTGAAACCGAGTATCCAAATAGGAAAGTTTTCCCCTCTTCAGTATTAAAACCATTGGTTCAATGGTGTGCACACCAAATAACACATGGAATTGGAAGCTGTTATACGCCCGCAAACACTGGACGAGAGTGCTGCATGCAGAAAGCAGTGAGGAACGGGTGGCAGCAATGACTGGGCCTGAACTTCCTTGGAGTGGTATTAGTGTCGAAGTGGCACCATTGGCTCTCCATGCCCAATTTCTTTCTTAATTTTTTTTGATGCTATCTAGCCCAATGTTTCAATTCAGGCCGGGGGGGGGGGGAACGGAGGCGTGGAGTTGGGCACTACAGCATGTACCTGGGGCCTTAGCAGCAAAGTGCAGCCAATGTGAAGGAGGCCACACCCCTTTTAATGGCATGAGCTGCCCTAAACAAGGTAAACTTATCTTCATTCTGTTAAAGGAGGTGGGCAAGGCTGGCAAAGCCATTTTTTGAGGGCTGTTAAAGAGTCAATCAAATTGCAGTGGGTCTGGAATCTCATATAGACCAGACAAGGTAAAGGTAGATTTCATAGAATTATAGAATCCCTACAGTGCAGAAGGAGGCCATTCAGCCCATTGAGTCTGCTCTGACCACAATCCCACCCCATAACCCTAGCTAGTCCCCCTGATACTAAGGGGCAATTTAGCATGGCTAATCAACCTAACCTGCATATCTTTGGACTGTGGGAGGAAACTGGGGCACCTGAAAGAAACCCATGCAGACACGGGGAGAACATGCAAACTCCACACAGACTGTGACCCAAGTCGGGAGTCAAAATCGGGTCCGTGGCACTGTGAGGCAGCAGTGCTAACCACTGTGCCGCCCTTCCCTAAAGGATATTTGTGAAGCAGATGGCGTATTCTATGACAACCAATGATAGTTTCATAGTCACCCTGACTGAGAGTAGCTTTATATTCCAGATTTATTAACTGATTTTAAATTCCCCCAGCTTCCTTGGTGGGATTTGAACCCATGCCCCCAAATCATAAGCCTGAGCCTCAGGACTGCAAGTTCAGTGACATTACCACAACATCACTGTCTCCCTCCACCAATCTATTGGTATAACCCAGGTGGAATCAGCTGCATTAAGTTGCATTTTCGGATGGTCCCCAGGGCAGAGCAAACGCTCAGGGGAATTTTCGCTTCTGAGTAATTGTGTGCAAACTTTATCTGGGGACATCCACAGGGAATTATCTTCCAGATACTTCCTGAATACAATGCCGGGGGACACAGAGGTTACAGCTTTATACAACAAATTTTCAAATGGCCACTGCCTGAAGTAGATGGGCCACAGATTCCTGTCACTGGCTAGCATGTAGATCTCCTGCCATGCTCCCGGCCTTTTCAATTCCAGGTTCAGGTCGGGTAGATGGCCCAAACAAATGGCATATTATGACTACTCAGCAGAAGCTGCTGGGCATTTTCCAGTCAGCGTGCTGATTGCAGAGGGATGGAAGGAGAGTGGATGACCACCACCAACCGTCCGGCCCCCACCTCTTCCAGGCAGGGAGGGATCCAACCTCCCTCCCCCACCCAAGAACATTTCACACTCTGTAGCTGTCCAGTAACAGTACATCTCTAGTTGTCCAGTGGAAGGGCTGCCCCTCCACACTGATGGCCTGAGAGCTGGAGCACCTATAATGATAAACATTTTTAAAACCTTTTCACCCCGCACCACCACCCCTCAGCTCCGCACCCACCTAAGCATCTGCAGTTCCCACCTCTGATGATAGGTTTGCTGACCTATCATTGCAAGGAGCTTCCTGTTGGCATTGCAGTCCCAGAAGCCTGCCTGCAACCTAAACTAGATGGTGAACATGCGCCCTAACCACAGTCGTTCTAAAAAAGGAATTGAAAGCACTTAGATGCTTTGAAGTTTACTTATAGAGCAGAACTAAGACTTTCATAAACATTGTGGTTAGGAACAATGGTGAGTACTTAAGATGCAGCCAACCATGAAGGGGAAGATAAATAAACAACCCTTGAGCATGTAGCGTAAAAAGCATTAAACTGTATATCAAAGGCTAATCAGAATACCGTGAAATTGAATGACAACAAAGCTGACAGTGCCATGTACCAGCCATCATGCACCTATCTATTCCAATCTCATTTTCCAGCAGTGGGCCCCATAGCTTTGAGTATTACAGCATTTCCTGTCCTCAAAGTCAATCACCTTTCATCAGGACTTGTCATCTACAAAGCTTTGTTCAAGTGGCCAGTGACTTGATGAAAGGTCATTAACCCGAAATATTAATTCTGTTCCCCTCTCGAAAGATGCTGCCTACTTGCTGAGTGGTTCTGTCATTTTTTTATATTTTAATTGAAATAATTAGACCAATATCATTCAAATGTATTCTTAAATTGATGCTCATGAAGCTTTTTTTCTAAAATATTTAAGCATTACAGTAATATCTGTATAAAGACTCTCTGACAAAGGTTCATCCAGACTCGAAACGTTGGTTCTATTCTCTCTCCACAGACACTGTCAGACTTGGTGACATTTTTCAGCATTTTCTGTTTTTGTTTCACATTCCAGCATCTGCAGCAACTTGCTTTTATGGAATCCTACAGTGCAGAAGGGGGCCATTCGGCCCATCGAGTCTGCACCAACCACAATCCCACCCAGGCCCTATCCCCATAACCCCATGTATTTACCCTAGCTAGTCCCCCTGACGCTCAGGGGCAATTTAGCATGGCCAATCAACCTAATCCGCACATCTTTGGAGTGTGGGAGGAAACCGGAGTACCCAGAGGAAACCCACGCAGACACATGGAGAATGTGCAAACTCCACAGAAACAGTGACCCAAGCTGGGAATCGAACCCAGGTCCCTGGCACTGTGAGGCAGCAGTACTAACCACTGTGCCAGCCTGATTATATTACAATATCTGTTTTTGATGGGAGCCTGTGCACCTAGAGGGAGCTGTATATGTTGACCATTGAGTAAAGGGCATTTAATGCAATAGCATGCAAGCAAAATACTGCAGATTCTGAAAATCTGAAATAAAAACAGAAAATGCTGGAAAAACTCAGCATGTCTGGAAGCATCTGGGAGAGAGAAACAGAGTTGGTGTTTTGAGTCCATATGACTATTCTTCCAAGAAAATTCAACCTTTATGTCCTTAGCACGTGCTCACTTTGAATTTGCCTGCTGTGCACACAGTGCATATGAGTTCATTCAAACTAACGTACCGTAGACTCGTTTCCATCGAGAATGTTCTGGATCAGGCGCTTGAGCTCGTGCAGTGCCGTGTGTAGGCTCCCTGTGGGGATATCTTTGGCAGAGGAAGTGTCAGAAGATTCATCCATAGAGGAGTCAGTGGAAAGTGCAGAGTCCGTGATGTCATTTCCTCTCAGGTGTGAGCACAGTGAGCGTACCTGGCAGTAAGCCTCCCAGAGTTCTATTCTCAGCTGTGATGAAGGAAAAACAATGCTGTGAGTTTTGTAGAGAGACATGCGGCAAGCTGAAGATACAACTATACAAACAGTACATCACTAAATCAGATCAAATCGGCACCTAAACACAGAACCTGGAAAAAGAGAGCTTGATGTGGATATGCAAACACTTGAAGCAACAACTGGAGCCAGTCCCATGGTCAACCCACAGCTAAGAGCCTTGCATAGCATCACCTGGAATCACTTAGAGTCAGGAGGTTTACAGCATGGAAACAGGCCCTTCAGCCCAACTTGTCCATGCCGCCCTTTTTTTTAAAGCTCTAAGCTTGTCCCAATTGCCCACATTTGGTCCAGCTACACATACCTATCTTACCCATGTAACCGTCTAAATGCTTTTTAAAAGACAAAACTGTACCCGCCTCTACTACTATTCAGGCAGCTTGTTCCAGACACTCACCACCCTCTGTGTAAAAAAACAGCCCCACTGGACACTTTTGTATCTCTCCTCTCTCACCTTAAATCTATGTCCTCTAGTTTTACACTCCCCTACTTTTGGGAAAAAATACTGACTATCTAACTGATCTATGTCCCTCATTATTTTGTAGGCCTCTGTAAGATCACCCCTCAGCTTCCTACGCTCAGAGAAAAAAGTCCCAGTCTATCCAGCCTCTCCTTATAACTCTAACCATCAAGTCCTGGTAGCATCCTAGTAAATTATTTCTGCATTCTTTACCTCAGCTGTTTGAAATTCCTTCCTGCAGTCTCTCCAAATTTTCTAAACAATTATCTTTAGCTCCTCAGTGTCAGTAGTTTTCTATCCAATTGGTACCTGCATTGCTTCCATGCTTGAGCCAAACTCTGGGGATTGAATCACTAGCAGTTTGATTTTAAGGTTAAACATGACTAAACCTGATAATTACTGCTGAAAGATGAATTCCAAAGTCAAGGTAACGTCCAATAAAATCCAACATCACCATCATTGAAGTACGGCCTTTCTAGTCTGATGTTCATAGCTGCTTATTCTGATATAAAAACCATTGCATCTTCTCTAGAGTGTTAAGCCTATTAGAATCCTGTTAGGGACTGTTAATGTTTGAAGAATTCCAAATGCACTGTTAACGTAACACTGCAGCTTATAAAGACAGTTCTGCTCTCAATTCTCTCCAAGAGTTCCCTTTTCTTATAAAATCTTTACAGTTCATTCACCTTTCCTGGCACCAATTCAAAAAGGTAAAACATCCCTCTCTGGAATTCATCAAGAAGATGCCTGAAGATTTCCTTTAGGATACCAGTAAAATATTGAGCAATCTGTTTTTAGATGAACACAACCTATTTTCAGCAAAACAGATCTCACTGAAAATGTCATACCCTGGAGACAGATCACAGGCATTTGTTTGCTTTCCTTAGTTTTTCCTCTACATCCACAGACTCTTTAGGTGGTTTCAGAAAGATTTCTCTCTGAAAAGTATCACACCGTAGAAATACGTTTCTTACACTGATTGGTCTAAACTTCCATAATAGGTAGCCAAAAGGACTTTTCCAGCTGTGGGAGAATCTACCTAATATCTGTGTCTTCCAGTCACACTTCACAACCCCTAGCTACTGGGTTTGCTGTAGCCTTATAAATCCTGTCCCAGTACAAACCTACCTGTGTGACAAAGCTGGTGGATCCTTGTTAGGTACTTCAGAATAAATTCAAAATACTCTCTGTCTTAACTCTCTTACTAGGTTATTCCCAGGTTTATTATCAGCTACCCTAACTTCATAGTCATGAGAACTCCTGGTTGTGAGACTGTTCTGTGGTCTTTACTTCATTGTTCAATCTATTGGAGTTCTGGCCTCTCATTCCACTTTTACATCTGTCTGGATTAGTGCCAGAAAACTGTTCTCTTGCAAGATTGGAGATTCTTTCTCCTGTTCGTTTCCACAGCCTCAAGTGGGGGGAGGGGGGGGGCGTAGTTTAGAACGGAGTTGAGGAGGAACTTCTTCACTCAAAGGGTGGTGAATCTCTGGAATTCTCTGCCCATTGAAGTGGTGGAGGCTGCCTTGCTAAATATATTTAAGACGCTGGTAGATAGGTTTCTGATAGACAGGGGGATTAAGGGTTATGGGGAGAGGACGGGAAAGTGGAACTGAGCCACGACAGATCAGCCATGATCTTATTGAATGGCGGGGCAGGCTCAAAGGGCTAGATGGCCTACTCCTGCTCCTATTTCTTATGTTCTTATGTTCACACAAGAGTCACTTCTGGACTGTTTCAGTAATTGCATTCTCTCATTCTCCACTCTTTCACCAAGTACAGGAACCTTGTCTCTTAACCATCATCCTGAACATTCAGCCAATATTTACACTTACTAGTAGCTTTTGCTGCATGTCCCACATTTGATGCAACTCTCCATTAAGCCACGGTGTTTCATGTGTCACCGAAGTACCCATTTGGGACAAATGGCCTGTGGATGTGTTAGTACTGTCACATGAGTCACAATCACTCACATCATCAAAATCTAGCTGTTATCTACCATATTCTGTTCCTAAGAAGACGTCATGAAACACATCAACATTTGAGGTGCCTTGTTTACTTCTATCAGCTGCGCAGATTTTGGGATCTTGTAATTAATTCCAATTATTTATGATGAATAAACCTCAACAGTTTGATCACCATGTTTGGTAAGTACTGTGATCATTGAATACCTCACTAGGAACATTCCATAATACACCAAATCTCCTGAAATAAATTCTCTTTCAGATGGGCTAACGTGTGGCTGAGTGCACTTCAACGTATCTCTGAGATCTCAATCTTGACAAAAACCCATCTCTCTATATGTGCAGCATTCAAATTGGTCGAAACACATGAACAAATTGTAGCAGGAGGATTATCACACAGAACAAAAGACAGGTAGGGATTTCTCCTATAGAATAATTGATGGGGAGTACATCCTCCAATGATATGGCATGAATTCTTTGCATGGGCAGCTAGTTGAATTCTTTGCACAGGCAGCATGCCAAGATGGTTGTTAACTTGTAGTTTTTTGGTTGATCAGTTAAAATGTCATACCATATTTAATTGTGAATTCAAAAATTCATCATAGAATCCCTACAGTGCAGAAGGAGGCCATTCGGCCCATCGAGCCTGCACCGACCACAATCCCACCCAGGCCCTATCCCCGTAATCCCACATATTTACCCTGATAATCCCCCTGGCACTAAAGGACAATTAAGCGTGACCAATCCATCGAACTGCACATCTTTGGACTGTGGGACGAAACTGGGGCACCCAGAGAAAACCCACACAAATACAGGAGAATGTGCAAACTCCATACACACAGTGATCCAAGGCTGGAATTGAACGCAGGTCCTTGGCACTGTGAAGCAGCAGTGCTAACCACTGTGATTAAAGTACAACAGACTAAACCTGGTCACCAGGTCTACAGAACATAGAATGAAAATATTTCAGTCTTTGAATCATACCATTGGACCCATTTAACTACCTTGTTAAAGTCGCATGTTAACAGAAGACTTACAATAGGATCTAGTACCTCCCTGTAATGCTTTTTACAGATTTTACATTTCTCACTAATCTCTTCTATTTGTCTCATGTATACTTCAAATACATCTGCATCTATCCGGATTTTTCACTTTTAACAAGCAGGGTGAGTAAATTGTTTTTGTAACTTTAGGACAGTTTGTTTTCTTTACTTGAATTCTTCACATCTGATTAACAAATACTTCAAATCCTAATGAGAAACATCAGCCTTGTCAAGGGAATACATAATATTCTTCCAAAAAGAATTGCCTTTTCCTTCTGTCATGTTTCAATTTTATCTTTTTCTGTAGAAGTTTTACTGAACAGCATAGTTGCGTCACTACTACACCAGTATTTGTAAAATAGTTTTCCCCAGCTATGTTACATGGAATTACAACTCTCTTTGGTGACTTTGAGTGAAGGTTTTGTGATACAGTGGGTAGTGTCCTTGCCTCAGAGTCAGAAGGTCTGGGTTCGAGTCCCAATGTGATGATACTGTGCTGTTAAGAAACGTATTTTAATCACGTTTCTCTGCAGGATGTTTTGAGCAGTCCCTGGGATTTTGTTGGAGCTGCTTTTCTCTGCAGTTGTGTTCTCTATTATTATTGTAGTATAATTGGTTTCAGTATATAGGATTCCAATCTCACCTTTTGCATTTTATTTCCCTTGGATTTCCAAATACACACGAGGTTCACCTTCCAAACACAATTTCAGGTCTTTGGCTGTGCCAAGCAGAACACCACTGCTCAAAAGTGTACAGCATGGAGTCACCAACTTCAGCTGTCTTCTCAGATCTTCAGGGCTTCTCTCGTGCTCACTATGCTCCCTGCAGCTCTTCCTTTAGATTGGAGCCTGCCTCTCTGTTCCTTTCTTGCAATTTAACTTACCAGGACCTATTTCTGTTGGAACTGCTATCTGTCCCCCTTTCATATTCTTTTCTCTGGGACACCTACTAGATAATGGCGTTCTGTATTACATTATTTGACCGGTCTTTTTGTGCTGTTCTTTCTCCTATGCAGGCACACAGGGTCGCCCTCAGCCTGAAGAATGTGCTGCACATATGGGGCCAGTTTCCACCAGTGTGGCACGTTTGGGAGATCTGAAGTTCACCAGTCCCGGCCTCCAAACTTCGGATTAGGGTAAATTTAGTTAAATGACGTTTCCCCTCTGCCTTCTCCATTACAAAGAAACCAACCCCAGCCTATCTAATATTTCCTCATCGTTAACCTTTCTATTCCTGGCCATATCCTCATTAATCTCCTCTTTGCTTTCTCTAATGTGTTCACATGATGGAAACCATAATCAATATTCTAACAGTGCTTTTAGCATAACTTATCTGCTCTTATATTCCATGCCTTGGTTAACAAAGAAAATTATCTTGTATGTCTTCTTAGAAATCTTATACACCTGACCTGCTATCTTCAGGGATTTGTGAACATGCACTTCCAGGTCTTTCTACTCATCAAAACATATCTGTACCTTACAATTTATTGAATAATCCCTTGCATTGCCAACTCTTCCCAAAGGCATTACCTCATACTTCCCCTGGCCTTAATCCTTCTGTTGTGCTGAGTATCTGGATTATGTCAAAATCTGACAATCATCAAGTCTTCTATTCTTTGTGTCACTGCAGAATGTTTCAATCATTCCTTAAAGGCTGAAGAGAATGACTGCTTATTTCCCAGGACATTTTTTTTTTAAGGCAGCTGATATCTGATCCAACAGGCAGTTTCCTTATCCAAAAACCGACACTAGTTAGAACCAGAAGCCTGGCTACATTGGATATCTGATCATCCAGTAATTTAGCAAATGTGATGCGAGAAAAAGCTTTTACACACAACTGATTGTTGTGCACTATCTGGAGTTGTGGCACAGATAGGTTCAATCGAGGCATTCAAGTAGACATTAGAACCACAGAAAATAGAAGTAGGCCATTCAGCCCTTTGAGCCTCCTCTGCCATTCAGTATGATCATAACAGATCCTCTATCTCAACACCATACTCCAGCACCCTTCCCTTAACCCCTTGACACCTCCTTCCCAAATATATTCAGTGACTTGGCCTCCACAGCATTTTTTTGGCAGAGAATTCCAGATTCACCACCCTCTGAGAGAAGAAATTTCCCCTCATCTCAGTCCTAAATGACCTACCTTGTATCCTGTTCTAGATCTCCGACAGAGGAAACAATATCCCTGCATCCAGTCTGTCCATTTCAGAATTTTATTCATTTTAATCAGATCACCTTTCATTCTTTTTAAACCCAGTGACTACAGTCCAAGTCAACCTAATTTCCCTTATGTGACAATCCTACCATACTAGGAATCTGTCTGATTATCTGAATAGAAGCAATGTGCAGGAATATGGGGAAGCGTTAGGGGAACGACAGCAAATCATGATGCTTGTTTGGAGAGCCAGTGCAGACACAGTGGGCCAAATAGCCTCCTTCTGTGCCATACCAATCCTGCGATTCTGAGTTTAAATGCTGGCACCCATCCTGGGATCATTAAAGTCCATGATCTAGTTTTCCAAGGAATATCCCAACTGTTTTCCAAAACCTATCAAATTCCAACCATGTCTCATAAACATTTAGCACATCATTTTTTTTGTAAGATTCATCCAAGAACTCGAATGAATGATCCAAACTTTGATCAGTATCTAAATTATCTCAAGAAAGTTTACTTCTGATTTTACTTCTGGTAGGATGCAATAACGCCAAGGCCATGCCTTGATTTCTCATTGATTACCCACATCATTCTTCCAATGGTCATACAATTCAAATTCTGACAATTACACTTTCCATTTTCCACAACGGTCTGTGGATTTTAGTTTTCTGTCTGAACTTTTTTTTTGTTAGTTTTAATCTTCACCTTTAGACAACCATTTTTTGGTTATAATCCAGAAGGCCAGTTGGTGAAGGACAGAACCGGAGGCAATCAATACACAATTTTCTAAGCACTTATTTACAGAGATAAACATTGCAAACCAACAACATCTGTTCCATCCTATTCCTACGTATTGGAGCATGAGTGAATCTTCAGTTATTACTCAGAACCATACAATTCTTATATATAATTAACATTGCAGAGTTATGTAATTCAGTACCTGTTCTCTCTCCTGTTCCAGCTCCTCTGCTTCCATGCTCTGCTCAATTTCTGACAATAGTGACGTACTTGTTGGGCTTACGCTGTGTAGACTCATCTCCTCATTCATTTCATCCACTTTCACTTGAAGCTGCCGGTGAGACATCCGGACCTCATGGAGTTCTAGCTGGTTCTGCTGTAGCTTTGAAACCAGAATACAAGGCGTAGTATTAGAATTATTCCTGCGCAAAATGGTACATGAGCCAATCTTGTCAAGCCAAGCCACCCACTATGTGTGGCTCCTTCAGCTTGTGTTGCAACACTAGAGCAGGCCAAGGACAGAAAGGTCAGAGTGGGAGCAAGTGGAGAATTAAAATGACAAGCGACATTCAACAGCTTTCTGGTCTCAGATTTGAATTCAACCACTTTAGAACATAATCTCTACCTCCATCTTTTCTGCTTTTTTGGTTTTTTTATATTGGTTTCTTTCTTTGTCACTACATATTACAATCAGAAGGCTGTTATAAAGCTATTCACATCTCACCTTGACCTTTGTTTCTTTACTATATCCATTACCACTCTCTTTAGCTTTTGCTAAAATCTTTTGTAATTTAATCTCTCCTGCTGTCCATGCTATCACATGCCTTCCTTTTTATTCTTCCTACCTGGCTTCTGCCACCCCTCACACCTTTTACAAGCGTAAAATCTCTCAAGTTTCTATCTTTCTTCAGTGCTGAAAAGTCATCAAGCTGAAACAGCAACTCTGTTTCTCTATCCACAAACACTACCCGATCTGTGGAATATTTCAGACTTCCAGCATCTGCAGTATTTTGCTTTGTCTTATTCTGGTATTTGATTCCTCTTACAAGCGAGACCAATATACCATTTGTCTTCCTAATTGCTTGCTACAATTGCATGCTGTGTGTGTTCCTTGTACCAGTACATCTAAGTCTCTCTGATCAGCATGAAAATGCTTTTTTTAAAAAAATCTGCCTTTATATTCTTAATAGCAAAGTGAATAACCTCACGCGTGCTTACCCACATTATATTTAATCTGCCAGCTTGTTGCCAACTCACTTAACCTATCTCTATCTAGCTATTTGGCAGTACAGAATATTGCTGAAAAAAGTACTTTTATTATCAAAGCTTTTCATCTTGCACTCATCAGGTCACCCTGTGGGACAATGGCTACTCATCGCCTAAGGCCATCACTTTCAGCCCTGAAACATGCCCAATCTGCCTCAGATTACCCTCATGTGGAGATGCCAGTGTTGGACTGGGGTGAGCACAGTAAGAAGTCTCACAACACCAGGTTGAAGTCCAACAGGTTTATTTGGTATCACAAGCTTTTGGAGCACTGCTCCTTCATCAGGTGACTCACCTTGGAAGGGATAGGTATCTCCAAAATGTGAGCAAGTAAAGCTTGCTGTTACATGCTACTACTGTGCAGTAGCAACATGATTGGTATTCAACACCAACAAGATGCTGTTGTCAAGCCACAAAGATATTCTACATATCACACAAATGATAATGTGGTGTATGAATTTCAGTGCCAGTGTGATGCCAGGCATTTGCATCCCAAAGATTGGCAGATCAAAGCAAACAGCTTGTCTCAGCCGCTGTTGCAACAGGCAAGGTACAGACCTTACTCAACCAGCCCATGCTTGCAAAACTCAAAAGAGTGTCCAATATTAAATGTGATTCTGCAACTGGACAACATTTGCTAAATAATCCTCAGTGTGCTGAGAATTATGCTGATAAACAATTTAAGTTTGTCAATCAGGCTCACAGTGTGACACATGTGTGCTGGAACAGGGGTCTGTTCTTTGCAGACAGAAAGAACATGTACATAACACACATTGCACCTGTTTCAGTTAAACAAAATAAGAGGTTCATTCCTGAGGGAAATGCCTCTACCATAGTCAAGCTGTTTGTTCAGCAGTTAACTGCCAGTCACTGTCAACTGGTGCATTGTCGCTGCAACCCTTCCAGCAATAAGAGTCCATTTGCCAAGCAATCAGCACTCTCTTCTCACACAGCATAAATTTGTTGATTTCCTTTGCATTGCTTCTTGCAAACAATTTTTTTTCAGCAATACTGTCCATCTCTTTGCAGGCTTTAGTCTCCTCCTCAAAGCTTGCATTTGCATCTAGTTTTGTGCCTAGCCCCTACAAGTTTATCAGCCAGTCTCAAAATGGGACCCCTTCCAAGTTATTTTCCCCAAAATTCAAGCTGTGTGGTCACTTTAAAGCAAAATGGGGCAAGGAGGAGGCTATTTGTTTTATTCCCATGGAGTTAATCTATGTCCAATCCCATAAATTTATTTTAAATCAGGATGCTTTTATGTTATATGCATATTAATTGTTAACTCCTGGATCTCAACCTACATTTGTATTCAGACCAAACATCCAGCTGCACTCAGTCCTTACACGAATAAGGGACAGGAGTAGGCCTTTTGGCTCCACCATTCAATCGGTTGATTCCACTGTGGCCTCAAGGACACATTCCAGCTGACCCCACCCATCTTCTTTGCCTCCCTTGTGAGTGAACTGCATATGTACCTGTACTTACTGACAGACACGCACACACACAAAGAACTTCAAGAATACAGGAACGCCTAATCACTCAACTTTCTCTGAAGACTTTGGCCTTTTCAGGACCTGATTAAGAATTTTGTGACCCTTCCTCATTTCGCTCTACTTGCTGATGAATCAGGAATTGGTCCAATTTCATTTTAGATCCTTAAACATATTATTTACTGAACTGGCTGGTAATCTACTCTGAAAGCTGAGTCTGTAAGAAGATTCTTTTCAAGCTCAAAGTTACTTGAGGTCATTATGGTTTTCTCTGGTTCTGTATCAATGTTACTGAATTGTTCTTTTTGCTTTGGAAACATGAACTATATCTTGGCTTGAACGTTATTTTCAAAGAAAGTAGATCCACTTTCCTCAGCCTCGCATCAGCTTAATGACCCAGAACTGTACTATTTATCAATTTTCACAGAATCCTTTCACCATATCTATTTCTGATTGCATGTATGAATCCACCAATGTTTCACAGTGTGTCAGTCACACATATTGGGCTAATGTTGCACTGAAACATCAATATCTTCTTTGTCTTTCGAAGTACTATTCCATCTCAAACATTGGTCTTCAGAATTTGGTCACTTTTAATGCTACTTTAACCTTTGGCTTACCTAAAATAACTAGTTGTGCTGTAACATTTACCATCTGACCCATTAATTAGTAAATTACCTGTGCTGTTGCTCAGACAAAAATAATGAATGATTATAAAATATTGTACAGAATGCTAATATTAAACATGAAAAACAATTTCCCTATTTTTGTGCGTTTTATTTGCTCTCCAAAATAAATCATTTTTAATCTCTGATCATTTGGATTATTTTTGAGTTCAACTTTTATGATGATTGGGTTCTTTCAAAATCTATTTACTTACAACAAATTAGACTTACCATTGCGTTTAAAGTTCTATGGCCATGTTTTTACACTATGTACTCAGCCCTTAACAAGATAAACTGTGATTAAATTGGATTGCTCAGCGATAATAAAAAAAACAACAGGGATGCAAAATCAATTTAAGAAAATTGAAACAAGAAAAAACAAAGGAATGAAGTGGATCAACTGCATTAGGGTCACCAACTGATTAAATGTTTTCCTGGAAGCTTCATCACATGATTTGATCTACACACCCCAGCTTTTAGTTAGCCGACACATTCTCTTTTTTGACACGCTGCCTTCCAATATCAAACAACTTACTTACAAATATACAGAGATGCACACGCACAGAGATTTGGCCCGAGTAGAGTGGGCAGAAAGGCTAAAAGATAGGACAGTGGATGAGCAGTGGCAGTTGTTTAAGGAGATACTCAATTCCTCACAACTAAAATATATCCCAGTGAGGAAGGAAGATGGTAAGGGGAGTTAAAAATATTCAAGACTAAACAAGGAGGTCAAGGACAATATAAAGACAAAATCTAAGGTATACCATATTGCAAAGGCCAGTGGCAGCCTGGACAACTGGGAAACTTTCAAATGTAAACAAAGGGATACTAAAAAAAAAACTAAGGTAAATTACAAAAGAAAACTAGCGCAAAATATCAAGAAGAATAGCAAAAGCAGGGAAGAGAATTGCAGACGTGAATGTCAGTTCCTTGGAAGATGAAACTGGAGAGTTAATAGTGGGGAACACTGAAATGGCAGAGATACTAAATCAGTACAAAATCAAAATGCTATCCATCAGAGTCAGCGTGGTTTTATAAAAGTCAAATCATCTTTGACTGATTTGCTAGAGTTCCTCGAAGATATAACAAGCAATGTGGATAATGGGGATCCTGTAGATGTAGTTCAGACTTCCAGAAGGCATTTGATAAGGTGCCACATGTAAGGTTAATTCACAAGGTTAGATCACATGGGATTAGGGGTAATTTATTAGCTTGGATAGGTGACTGACTGATGGACAGAAGACAGAGTCGGGATAAATGCTTTTCTTTTCTGGATGGCAAGATGTAGCCAGTGGGGTGCCACACGGTTCGGTCCTTGGGGCCCCAGATATTTACAATCTATATTAATGACTTGGATACAGGGATAGAAGGCTCCATAGCCAAATTTGCAAATACGCGGGACACTAAGTTGCAATGAGAAAATAAGAACCTTACAAGTGGATATAGATAGATTAGGAGACTGGGCCTTGAGTTAGGAGAAATGTGGCGGATGAAGTTTAACAGTGTGTGAGGTCATGCATTTTGGTTGGAAAAATGGGAAGGCAACTTATTATCTAAATGGGGAGAGACTTTGGGATGCTCTAGTGCAGAGGGACCTGGGTGTCCTTGTACATGAGTCATAGAAAACTAGCCTGCAGGTACAGCAGATAATAAAGAAAGCGAATGGAATGTTGGCATTTATAGCTAAAGCAATAGAATATAAAGGTAAGGAAGTATTGTTGCAACTGTACAAGGCATTGGTGAGGCCGCACCTGGAGTATTGCACACAGTTTTGGTCCCTTATTTGAGAGAAATGTAGAGGCATTGGAGGTAGTTCAGAGGAGGTTCACTAGATTGATTCCAGAGATGAGGGGTTTGTTGTATGAAGAGAGATTGAACAGTTTAGGCCTGGAATGTAGAAAAATGAGGGGAGATCAAATTGAGGTATACAAGATGATAAAAGGTATGGATGAAGTAGATGTGCAGCAGAATACTTCCTCTTGTGGGACATTCCAGGATGAGAGATCATAGTATCAGGATAAGGGGTAGCAAATTTAAAACAGTTGAGGAGAAACTACTTTTCGCAAAGCGTGAATCTGTGGAATTCGCTACCCCGAGCTGTGGTGGATGCTGGGAGTAAATTTAAGATTTTTAATTGGTAATGGGTTGAAGGGTTCTGGGGAGAAGGTAGGAAAATGGGGCTGAGGAGCATGTCAGCCATGATCAAATGGCAGAGCAGACTTAATGGGCCAAATGCCCTAATTCTGCTTCTATATATTATGAACCGACAGACGAACTGACACGCACGCAGACAGAGGGACCCAGGCACGCAGACAGAGGGACCCAGGCACGCAGACAGAGGGACCCAGGCACGCAGACAGAGGGACCCTCGTGGCAGGTGAAGTCACATGGGATCAGAGGTGAGCTGGCAAGGATACAAAACTGGCTCGGTCAAAGAAAGTAGAGGGTAGCAGTGGAAGGGTGCGTTCCTGAATGGAGGGCTGTGACAAGTGACGTTCCTCAGGATCCAGTACTTGTAATATAAATAAATGATTTGAAGAAAAACGTAATGGGTTTGATGAGTAAGTTTGTGGATGACACAAAGGTTGATGGATTTGTGGATAGTGATGAGGACTATCAGAGGATACAGCGGAATGTAGATCAGTTGTAGACTCGGACTGACAGGTGGCAGATGGAGTTTAATCCGGATAAATGTGTGAGGTAATGCATTTTGGAAGGTCAAAAACAGATAGGAAATATACAGTAAATGGCAGGACACTTAAGAGTATCGATAGGCAAAGGGATCTGGGTGTACAGGCACACCGGTCACTGAAAATGGCAATGCAGGTGGAGAATATAGTCAAGAAGGCATACGGCATTCTTGCTTTCAATGGCCGGGGCATTGAGTTTAAAAATTGGCAAGTCATGTTGCAGCTTTGTAGAATCTTAGTTAGGCCACACTTGGAATATAGTGTTCAATTCTGGTTGCCACACTATCAGAAGGATGTGGAGGCTTTAGAGCAGGTACAGAAAAGATTTACCAGGATGTTGCCTGGTATGGAGGGCATTAGCTATGAGGAGAGGTTGGAGAAACTTAGTTTGTTCTCACTGGAACGCCGGAGGTTGAGGGACGACCTAAAAGAAGTCTACAAGATTATGACAGATATGGATAGACTGGATAGTCAGCTTTTTCCCAGGGTGGACGAGTCAATTACTAGGGGCACAGCTTTAAGGTGTGAGGGGCAAGGTTTAAAGGAGATGTACGAGGCAGATTTTTGTTTTTACACAGAGGGTGGTGGGTGCCTGGAACTCATTGCCAAGGGAGATAGTGGAAGTGGATAAGGTAGTGACTTTGAAGGGGCGTCTTGACAAACACATGAATAGAATGGGAATAGACAGACATGGTCCCTGGAAGGGTAAGTGGTTTTAGTTAAGTCGGACAGCATGGTCGATGCAGGCTTGGAGGGCCGAAGGGCCTGTCCTGTGCTGTAATTTTCTTTGTTCTTTTTACATCATGTAATTGAGAAAGAAGAATCAGCAAAGTGCAGGCAGCAGTTAAAAGAAAGGGAACACCTCTGACATCTCGGAGCGTGATGCTGTGGCCACGAATGGTTGGTAGATAGGGAGCACAGGTGAAAGTGGGTTTCTTTTTAAATTGTGGGATATTGCATGTTTATTCTCGAGACAATTGTATCTAAGGATTTTCTTTGCTAGAAAATTATCGAAGGAAAAGTGTGTAATATATTGGTGAGTAAAATATGTAGAAAATAGTCGATTGGAAAAGTGAAAGCGAGAGTAAGCACTTAATTAATGTAGGAAGATAAAAACAGCCAGACACCCTGACACAGACAAGGACTTGGCCTTGTTAAGGTACTATGCACGTCTGCAATATTCAATAGGTTTCCAGTATGGCTGAAGTCTGTAATGCTGTTTGATCTATGTCAACTGTGAACCAGATTGTTGAGATAAATTTCCATTTACATTATAGCTGTCCACTCCATCCTGGGCATTTTATCCACTCTCCCCAGCCCATGCTTCCTTCACTTCCCCCGCCCACTGCTCGGGTTTTCCCTCTTCTTTTCCATTCCTGCCCTGACTGCTCCTGCTCCCACTGGCTAATTTTGTCCCCTCTTCACTTAACCATGGCTGACAGCCTCAGAACGAAGAGCTCACACTCACTGAAGCTGCAGCTGCAAGTAACAGTTTGGGCTTCTCCGGGGTCGATTCTAAAAATAAATAGGCCCTGAGGTTATTCATTATTAAAAGTCATTTATGACTCATCCGTGATTCACTGGCAAACGCTCCACAGATCTCTCTATTTTTATCCCTTTTCTCTGAACATCCTGCTTTCTCACGTTAAATCTGGCATCACTTTCCTACTCCCTGCTGTTTCTGTATCGTGTTATCATCCTAAATTGGGAAATTCCATTAGTATTGTTTCCAATTTCCACTCCTCATTCACCTTCTCTCATCTCCAATTTTTCTCTTCCTTGACTTGTCTATCGCTGTTTCTGGGGATAGGTTTTAGACCACTCTGCATTTCAAGTGCACTAACTCTCTCCCACTGTAGGGACACTATCCCAGTCTCCCACTTTTTCCACTTCATCAGCTCTGACAATGCTACCTCCTATACCAGTGCTTCCAATGTCTTTCCCTTCTTCTCAACCAACCATTCACCTCCACCATGGTCAATAGAGCTCTTGACTGTGTCTTCATCAATTCCCACACTTCTGCTCTCTCCCTTTCGCTTCCCTCCCAGAGCCAAGGTTCCCCTGGCCTTATCTTCCACTCAATAAGCCCCCAGTTTAACAGATCATCCTTCACTGTTCCTATCAATTCCAATATGATGGTGCCACCAACATCGCCACCCCCACCCCAACCCCTCAACTAACATTGTAAAGGGACCATTCCCACTGTGAGCACCCTGATCCACTCCTCAATCACCCCCAACATCCCGTCCTGCTTCACAGGGAACCGACTTGTGCAAGCGCATGGGATGCAACACCTGAAGTTTTACTTCCTGCCTTCCCCTTTCCTGACCACAGCCCGAATGCTCCTTCCAGGTTTAACAGTGTACCGGGTCTGCTGTTACTGCTGCAGTCAATCTTCTCTACACTGGGGAGACCAGATGGATTCAGTGACCACTCTGCGGAGCAACACCACTCAGATCGCAAATATTACACCTGTAATTTTAATTTTATGCTCCAGTCCTACTCTGACGTGTCATCCTTGACTTCCTGTTCCAATGAAACACAATGCAAGCCTGAAGAACAGAACTTTATCTTTCAATTTGACACGATAGAACCTCCAGATTCAACACTTTCAACTAACACGCATGAATGTTTTTGGATTATTGGTGATGATTCTAGTTTCCAAGCTTGACAAATGCTATCCAAGGTGTGGAGAGTGGCAGCACCTTTATACAGCATTGTTTCAGACCCTAACACATACACACTACTTCTCTCTAGGGTATCATCTCTGTGCCAGTTCCCCTTCTACAGGTACTCTTCTCCTCCTCACCTGCAGGTCCTTGCTGTGGTTCTGCCGCTCTGCCATCAGTACTCGGTCCTGAAGGTCCTCAACTGTGTTCTGCAACAGTTCATTTTCCTCGATCATGGCACTGATGCGTCGCTCCAGTTCACGTTTTCGCTCCGTAAGTGCCTTTATCTGAGATCAGAAGGTAAAGTCAGACGTCAGAAAGCTACACAACACGTGCAGTGAGTACTGTGACAGAAAACGGGCTCAGGCAAAGGCCACAGAGATGCAGTGAATGAGAACAGGTAAGTAACAGGCCCGGAAAGGTAAGAACAGGGGGAAAAATCCAGAGGGGAGAGGTAAGATCAAGCAAGAATGATCTTCCAGCTATGGGAAACACAGGACAACCACAGCATCTGGGTACTCTAAACTCCCACTGAGCACAATAGGAGTTTCCAACCACCCAGCAGTCATAGCCCTTAAAAACCAACTCCAGAACAGTTCACAAAGAAAAAAAAGTTTGTTATAAATGGAGAGGAATTACTGTGCATGCATAGGTTTCTAACTTTGTCTGTTCAGGGGCGGCAGGTCACTGTGATGGGGATAAAGGATTTGTTAATAATAATGAAGAACAGCTGACAGGTTGCAAAGAATCAGGTAGAAAGTATTCATACTTACTTCTAGAATCTGCTGCTCCATAGCACCACACACAGACAAAAGGCGGGGAGAAAAATAGAAAATTTAAGAGTAATGAACAAGATTTTTAAGATTTTGGTAACGTGTTTTAGATGAATGAAGAAACATTGATATGATTTTTGCCCCCAGTACAAGCATCTTACCTTTCTAGTTTATATTCGAATGGCATCATTATGAATATACAAAGTTACAGAGCCATAGGCTGGTCATGTTTCAATATTCATTACAGATCTTGCTCATTCTTATCCATTGTATCAACAGGCTTTTGTAACATCACAAATACTAGCAAAACCTATTAATTTGCACTCAAACACACTGGGGATTCGACAAATAAAACAGGCCATTCCCACATACCTCCTTCTATACCACCCACATACAGTTGTGTAGAACACCAGACAGTTCTCCCAAGTGTGCTTGCCCTGTATCTTCTTGAACCTGTGCAATCCCTGTGTGGTGAAGATAATGACCACCTCTGCCAGCACAGTAAGAGAGGGAGTTTCATGATATTGACTAAGAAATTATGAAGAAAGAGCATTATAATTCCATGTCAGGATGCTGTGCGGTTTTGGAGAGGAGCTTACAGGTGGTGGTGTCCCCATGTCCCTGATGCCTTTGGCTTTCTAGGTGGTAGAGATAGTGGGTTTGAGAGGAGTTGTTGAGGAAGACTTGGTGCTGCAGTGTAGCTTACATAGATGGCAGCCATATGAAGGAAATGTTTAAGGTGATTGATTGAGTGTCAAACAAATAAGTTGCTTTGGCCTGGATAGTGTTGAACTTCTGAAGTGCTGTTGATGCTGCATTCTTCCAGGTAAGTGGATTGCATTCCATTGAACTCCTGATCTATTGTAGATTGACAGGCATAGGGGAGTTTGGTAGCAAGTCATTTGCTGCAGAATATCCAGCCTATGACCTCTTGTAGTTACAGGTTTTTTTTATGACTTCCAGTTAACATTCTGGACATTGGTTATCCGTGGAGATGTTAACAGTGGGAAATTTGATACTGGCAATGCTACTGAATGGCAAGGACAGGCAGTTAAATTCTATTGTTGGAGATGTTCATTGCAGTAAAATAGATCAGGAAAATGCCACATTTAAGGTGCTGTCTGTGTTGAGTTTACTGATGTGAACTTGTCCAGGGTGCTCAAATTGATCTCAATGTCCTCATTTCAGATATGGTAACAATTGAGATGATTACTTCTCCTGTTTACTACCCAGCTATTTCTACTGGAAGTGTATTTGAGTGAACACTGTGTTAAGAACAAGTTTTGACTTGGATGTGATGCATTTTGCAGTTGAATAACTGCTGCCTCTTGCATATACGAAGAATGGCCACTGACATCTGGGAGCCTGCATACACAATGGAGCTATTTCATTTGTACATATGTGAACAATGTTCACACCCAATCACCCAACATGGAGAGCACCGTACACAATCACACTGCACGGTTTGTATTTGATGATTGAAAGCTCATGTACATGACAGAGGCCTTTTGCACGCTCAGTGGGCAGGATTTTCCAGCTGTTCCCACAGGTGAAATCTTCCAGTCCCACCGATGTCAATCCCTTGCCAGGGTTCCCCAGCAGCAGAAGGTACAAACAACAGGAAACCCCACTGGCAGCAGGAGGACCAAAGATTTTGCCGCAAGCTAATGGCTGACCACCTCCGCTGCCGCAAAACATGCTGTGGGAGGTGCGGAAAATCCTGCCCATGGTGATACTGGCACAGCTCCATCAACACTCAAACAAAAACTTATCTTTAAAACAGACAGTTGGAAGCAATTTGAAGATGTGTTGGGCAGTGTGTTTATTTGAGAGTTATTTTGCCTCTATAGGAGAATATAAATATGATACAAAACTAGTCTAGATGCTGTTCAATTCATTTTGCAGTGAAATGGCCAGCCACAGTTTTGATATTGTTAATTGATTAGAAACTAAATCACTCCACTTTCTTTGCCTGATCCATCATGTTTTTGAAATGTTAATACTTGTGCATTTAGTCTCATATCAGGTATTTAGAATGGTTTCTAAGGTCAGGTGACCAGAGCAAATGATGCCATAGACAACATAGTAAGAAGTCTCACAACATCAGGTTAAAATCCAACAGGTTTATTTGGTAGCACGAGCTTTCAGAGCGCACCTGAGTCTGCCTGATGAAGGGGCAGCACTCTGAAAGCTTGTGCTATCAAATAAACCTGCTGGACTTTAACCTGGTATTGTGAGACTTCTTACTGTGTTTAGAACATAAAACAGTACAGACCCTTTGGCTCTCAATGTTGTGCCGAGCTATGTCCAACCCAAGATCAAGCTATCCCCTCCCTATAATTCTGGTGTGCTCCACGTGCCTATCCAATAACCGCCTGAAAGTTCCTAAAGTGTCCGACTCCACTATCACAGCAGGCAGTCTATTCCACATCTCAACCACACTCTGAGTGAAAAATCTTTCTCGGACATCCCTCCTATATCTCCCACCATGAACCTTATAGTTATGCCCTTTAGTAACAGCTACATCCACCTGAGGAAATAGTCTCTGCACGTCCACTCTATCTATCCCCCTCACCATCTTATACCCTCTGTTAAGTCACCTCTCATCGTCCTCCGCCCTACAAAGAAAAGCCCCAGCTCCCTCAACCTCTCCTCATGAGAACTACCCTCCAAACCAGGCAGCATCCTGGTAAATCTCCTCTGCACTCTCTCCAATGCTTCCACATCCTTCTTATAGTGAGGTGACCAGAACTGAACACAATATTCCAAATGTGGTCTCACCAATGTCCGGTATAGTTGCAGCATAACCGTATGGCTCTTGTTTGTCCTACCAAAATGAATCACCTCACACTTATCAGGGTTAAACTCCATCTGCCATTTTTCAGCCCAGCTCTGCATCCTATCAATGTCTCTTTGCAGCCTGCCAGAGCCCTCCACCTCACCCACTACTCCACCAAACTTCTTGTCATCAGCAAATTTACTAACCCACCCTTCAGCCCACTTTTCTAAGTCATTGATAAAAATCACAAATAGCAGAGGACCCAGCACAGACCCCTGTGGTACACTGCTGGTAACTGGCCTCCAGTCTGCAAATTTTCCTTCCACCACCACCCTCTGTCTTCTATGAGACATGATGTGGAGATGTCGGCGTTGGACTGGTGTGAACACAGTAAGAAGTCTCACAACACCAGGTTAAAGTCCAACCAGTTTATTTGATAGTAAACCCACAAGCTTTCGGGGTTTGCCCCTTTGTCAGGTGAGTGGAGAGTTCTGGTCTCAAACAGAGCATATACAATGTATACACAGTTTACAAAATACTGTAAACTGTGTGTGCCTTGTATATTTCTGCTTGAGACCAGAACTCTCCACTCACCTGACAAAGGGGCAAACTCCGAAAGCTTGTGGGTTTACTATCAAATAAACTGGTTGGACTTTTACCTGGTGTTGTGAGACTTCTTACCGTGTTCTATGTGTCAGCCAGTTACTTATCCAATCAGCCAAATTTCCTTCTGTCCCACACCTCCTTATCTTTTTCATGAGCCTACCATGGGGAACCTTATCAAACAGCGTACTCCAATCCAACACCGACATCTCCACATCATAGACCACATAAACTCTAACTACAAGGGTAGTTTATCCAAATTTTTTGAAACAGAAATCTTGTGATTTTCATGAGAAAACTGTCAAAGTCCAAGAATAAAAGCACTAGAGAACTTGGTTTCCCTAAATCTCCAATTATTGACCTTACTAAGCAAGATGACTAAGAGAAGAGACATTTTCAGTAACATTTAATTTGTGGCTTTGGGACAATACAAGTGCTTTTTTTGCTGTCAGCTAAATTTAGAGTACTGGGAATTTAACATTTGTCACAACCCAAGAAATCCTTACAGTCTGACACCAGGAGGCTTGATCACATGGTCACAATATCAGAATACATCGTCTATCTAGCTCGGCAGGATTGCAAATATGTAAGCATGTACTTTGATAGGAATAGGGACAAACAGGGAATCACCACAGTGGTAACACTTAAGGGAGATCTCACCTCAGCTTGCAAGCTCTCCAGTCGTGCTACATGTTGGTTTGTTGATGTGTTCTTCTCCCGGAACTCATCACGAAGGTTGTGAACTTGCATTGACAGCTGCTGCTCTATCTCAGCTGCCTAAAGAGGAAGAAGCAAAGACATGAGATATGGGAGAAGATGTGCATATTGTCTAAGCATGATTCATAAAAAAGGAGGTCTAGTGCCAAGTGATGATGCACATTGTGTGACATTACAATTCCAGGCATGGATGCAAGCATACTATGGTGCTATGGGAGGTGGTGGCGTAGTGATATTGTTGTGGACTGATAATCCAGAGACTCAGGATAATGCTCCAAGGAGCCAGGTTCGAATCCCACCACAGCAGGTGGTGAAATTTGAATTCAATAAAAATCTGGAATTAAAAGTCTAACAAAGACCGCCAAACCAGAGTCAATTGCTATTTAAAAACCATCTGGTTCACTGGTGTCCTTTAGGAAAGGATATCTGCCACTCTTCCCTGGTTTGGTCTTCCACTGACTCCAGACCCACACTGTGATTGACTCTTAAATAAAGGATGGGCAATAAATGCTGGCCCAGTCAGCGACATCCACACCCAATGAACAAATTTTAAGAGAAGAAAATTACTTATGCTGACAGCAGCTTCTAATCCTGAACCTTGGGATACCTGGTAACAGTATCCTCCTACACTCCACCAACACAAGACAGGATTGTGATGGAACTCCTCACTACTCACCTGGACAGGTAGAGCCACAGCAACACAAAAGTGGCCAGATACCATTAATTAAGTAGCAATTAAATTGACTGACCTTTCTGCTACCTGCACTCAATATTCTTACTCTCACAAGCACCTGGATTAAGCAGTAACTGACAACTAAAGCAGGATGAATGGAAGCTGCCCAGTCTAAGTCCACCATAATGCACAGCAATGAGAAAGCTCATAGTTGGGCTGGTAGCTGCTGGAAGCCATTGCTGAGATTACACATTCAGACATTCATGGCTGGCTTCATTCCTGCTCGAACTGGTTTGCAGCAAGATGCTGGGAACCACGTTCAAATCCCACCTTGGCAGATGGTGGAATTTGAATTCCATAAAAAAAAATCTGGAATTAAGAATCTAATGATGATCATGTAACCGTTGTCAATTGTTGGAAATGTCCTTTAGAGAAGGAAGTCTACCATCCCTTATCTGGTCTGGCCTACATATGACTCCGGAATCACAGCAATTGGTTGGCCTCTCAACTCTCCGATGAACCAGGACAACTAGGAATGGACAATGAATACTGGCCAGTCAGTGATACCCATGAACCACGAATGAATAAAAAAGACAGGTAGCTACATTTAACGTGTGATTTTTCCAGAGTTTGGATGACAGCAGATCTGAAGTACGACTAAAACAAAATGCCTGCTGATGGAAACTCTCTCCAGTGGACTGGGTGTTATGTATTAATAGCGATTCTCGGAAGCTGCACTAAGCACTGTGTATCAACATATTCATGTATTCACTGGAAGTGGTGTCACAGGTCACTAGCATAGGGAAACTGCCAGAATAAAAAAAGCAGGTACACAGTGAACACCACCTTGTAAATAAACTCTGCTATTTTTAACCCTTCGTGCTTCCTAGCACCAATTCTCCAATATACAACACAGGGTCATGTGATGTCTGAAACAATCAGTTTGGATTACTAGTGATCCAGGAAGGAAAATTAAATCAACTGAGTAGAAATTCCGAGAGCTTGTGGAAATCTATTCTGGTCGTGTGTGATTCTGCTCTGGGGTGTTCGCGTCTCTGCTCTGGGGTTATCCTGTTTAACTCCTGTGAATGATTCATTTGTTTCTGGGGAGTTTATGTTCACATTGTAATTTTTTTGTTGTTCTTTTGTTTTAATGATGGCAAATACTTTAGATGTCTTCAAGCAAAAGAGAGAGAAATAATCTGTGCAATTCTGTAGGATTTTCTAGACTCTTGAGAATTAAGGTTTCTGTTCTAATCAGGCCAGGACAATGTTCCATTCTAAAGATAACATTCAGGATTAATGGGAGCAGTGTTGAAGGGTATTCCGAGAAGTGCCTGTAATTAGGACAGAGAAACCCATCAATGATCAGATACCAGAGGGAATTTCCAGTGAATTCCAGGAGGATTAGATCAACCCCCATTTCCATGGCTCTCAGGAGCTTATGCGATCTCTCCCACTCCCTCCCTCCCCCCCACCCCATATAACTGAGTGGCTCCACTGGGAAACATCTGACTACAATCCTACTCAGCAAATCAGCAAATTCCAATATAGGAACATAGAAACAGCTGTAGGCCATTCAACTAGATCATGGCTGATCACCTACCTTACTGCCATTTTCCCACATTATCCCTATAACCCTTGACACGATTAATATTCGGAAAACTATAGATTTCTGTTTCAAACATAGTCTAAGACTGAGCCACTACAGTCTGCTGGGTAGAGAATTTCACAGAATACCTACAGTGCAGGCGGCCTTCACTCAGTCCATCGAGTCTGCACCAACCACAATCCACCCAGGCCCCATCCCCCTGACCCCACTTATTCACCCTGCTAATCCTCCTGACATTACGAGGCAAATTACCATGGCCAATCAATCTAACCCGCACATCTTTGGAGTGTGGAAGGAAACCGGAGCACCCGGCAGAAACCCACACAGACACAGGAAGAACTTCCAAACTCCACACAGTGACCCAAAGTTGGAATTAAACCTTGGTCTCTGGCATTGTGACGCAGCAGTGCTAACCACTGAGCCGCCCCGTTCAAAGATTTACCAACCTTTGTGTGAAGAAATTCCTCTTCATCCTAGTCTTGAATGGCTGGCCCCTCATGCTGAGGATGAATCCATTGGATCTAGGCTCATCAGTCAAGGGAAACATTTACCCTGAATTCACCTTCCATTCTTTGGAATTTGAGAGAATACAGACCCAGTTTCCTCAAAAAACAACACCATCCATCCCAGGAATTAGTCTGCTAAACCTCTGGGGCACTCCCTCTGTGGCAAATATATCCTTCCTCAGAGAAGGAGACAAAAACTGTACAAAAACATACTTGGAGTGGTCTCGCCAAGGTGCTATACAATTGCAGCAAGACATCTTTAGTCCTGTACTCAGTGATGAAGGCCAACATACTATTTGCCTTCTTAATGACTTGCTGCCCCTACGTGCTAGCTGTTAGTGACTCATCGACAAGGACACCCAGGTTCCTTTGTACAACATCACCTTCCAACCTCTCATCATTTAAGATATATTCTGCCTGTTTTTTTTCTGGATAACTTCACACTTACATTATATTCTAGACATGAATGCAGAAATTTTGCAACTGGATAAACAAGAAAGCAAATGACATGCAATATTAAGTAGATGATGCGAGTTGGTGCTAAAAACTGCAAACATGAATAATTGATTGCACGACAAGGGATACATCATTGAATAAAATGCAGCTGGAGAGCATGATTGCACTCACTGAATAAACATTATAAGTTTATTCGTACTGTATGATAGCAATCGCCTGGATAAACAGTGTTAATGTGTACAAATATATCTATAGAGTAGATGCCCAAGGTTGTTAGAGTGAACACTCTATGAAACATTTAGTACGAACAGGCTGTTACATGGGTTTCTCCAAAAAAAAAGGGGGTACTTCAATGAATGCTATCAGGGTAGTTCTTTAAACTCAGTAGGAAATGAAGGAAGGCCAAGGGAACTAACTCAGGCTCCTTGGAACTGAGACAAAGAGGGAACACTGACCTAAAAAAAACGTTCCTTTAGTGCACTCATGTTCTCACACCTTCACAGACAATAGATTACTTTTGCTGTGCACAATCACCACTGGTTTGTGGGCAAATTCAGCAGCAGGGATCTCAATTTAACATCAACTCCAAAGATGATGCCACCACCAATGCAGTTCTGCACTCAAGTGCCAGCCCAGATTCCGTGCTCAACCCCAGAGTGAGGTTTGAACCCATGACCTTCAGGCTCAGAAGTGCTACCAACTCAGCCAAGACAACACCTGAAATTTAACCCTTAATCTGCCACAGATTAGACTTTGCGTCCATCAGCGGTACAAAACCAGAGGATCAGGCCCCTTAGGAATGAAGACATTACTATGGGGAAGTTCTTTGTAATGGGCCAGGCTGATTATAAACTACAGGGCAAGGAGCAAATTCAATATGAGTAAATCTTTCACAGTGACAACCCAGCCTAATGCTGGACACTATCACTAAGCACAGTGAGTGTGAGCTAATATGAAGCTTTTAGAAGCTACGCCTAATTCAATAAGAAGCACATGCATTTAACATCAGGTCAGATGGATAATGATGGGTTAATCCTTAAATTTGCCCTGAAATAAGAGGGCAAGCGAAATGGGACTTCTTAAAATTCCTCTTCACATATGCCAAAATTTATTCTGATTAAACAGTTATGCAACCTCAATTCCACAGAAGACATAGAAAATGCACAGCATAGAATGAGGCCATTCATTCAGCCCACTGTGTCAGTGCTGGCCAAAGAAGGTGCCACCCGTTCTAATCGCACCTTTCAGCAGCACGTCTGCAGCGTTGTAGGACGCTGCATTTCAGGTGCAGATCCAGGTACATTTTAATTGAGCTTAGGCTTTCTGCCTCCACCACCAAACCAGGCAACGAATTCTAGCCACACATGGCCCTCTTGAGTAAAGAGTTTTTCCTCATGTCCCCACTAAGCCTTCTACCAATCTGTGCCCCCTAATCTTCTCCGGTAAGGGAAACAGGTCTTTCTGATCCACTCTATCTATGCCCCTCATAATCTTGTACAACTCAGTTAAGTCAGCCCTCAGCCTCCTCTATTCAAGGAAAACAACTCTTGTTTATCCAATCTTTCCTCATAGCTGCAATTTTCAAGCCCTGACAACATTCTTCTAAATCTCCTCTGCATTCTACAGCGATTATGTCCTTCTTGTAATGTAGTGACCAGAACTTTACACAAATTTCCAGCTGTGGCCTAACCAGCGTTTTATACAACTGCATCATTGTATCCCTGGGCATTCCATATCCTTTATTTACCACCTTATCTGCCTGCCCTGCCATCTTCAGGGACCTGTAGACATGCACTCCAAGGTTTCTAACTTCCTCAACCCCTTCTATCTTCCCATTTATGGCGTATTCACTTGTTTTTTTTTGCCCTCCCCAAATGCATTACCACACTCTTTTCTGGATTAAATTCCATTTATCACTTTTTCACTCACTCAAGCAAACTATTGATATCATTCTGGAGTTGATAGTTATCCGCTTCACTGTCAACTACATGACCAATTTTTGTGTCATCCACAAATTTTGCAATTGTGCCACCAATTCATTAACTGATACAACAAAAAGCAAAGGTCCCAGCTCTGAACACTGTGGAACGCCGTAATGCTTTCCATTCGCAAAACATTCATCCATCATTCTCCTTTATTTCCTGTCGCTGGGCCAATTTTGAATCCAACTCACCACATTCTTCTGTATTCCATGGGCTTTTTAATTTTCTGACCAGTCTTCCATGTGTGATCTTATCAAATTTCATTTTCACAAGGCTTAATAAACTCCACATAGCCAACATCCACTGCACTACCCACATCAATCCTCATTGTTAATTCCACAAAAAAAATCAGACTAAATAAGCAAAATACAATCTCTTCCTAACAAAACCATGCTAGTTTATCCTATCTCTCAGAATTGTTTCCAATAATTTTCCCACCAAAGACCAGCCTATAATTGTTTGGCCTTTCTCTCATAACCTTTTTAATTAATGGTATAACATCAGCAGATCTCTCCCCACCCCCACCATATCCCCATATATTTAGTATGGCCAATCCCCTAACCCACAGATTTTTGGACACTAAGGGACAATTCAGCATGGCCAATCTGCCTAACTTGCACATGTGGACATCCATCCAGCCTTGGTGATTTATCCATCTTCAAGGATGACAATCCCTCCAGTACTTCCTCTCTCATTGTGCTCATTATATTTAATATTCCACAATATTCCTAGGATGTCTGAATCATTCCTCCCCGGGTAAGATTTTTGATTTTGATTTATTGTTGTCACGTGTATTAGTATATAGTGAAAAGTATTGTTCCTTGCACGCTATACACACACAAAGTACTCTAATTTCTTCTCAGTATGGATGGCAGATCTTCTAAATCAGTCCATAGTTTAGTATCACCTGAAAATTTAGTGCACTATTAGTCTCCTTACTTCAAGAGAGGATATAAATACTTTGGAAGCAGTTCCAAGGTTTACTACATTAATACCTAGATTGGGCAGGTTTTGATTTTGATTGCTTTAGTATGGTCATATATACTAGTATGCAGTGAAAAGTATTGCTTCTTGTGAACTATACAGTCAAAGCACACCATACATAGAGAAGGAAAGTGTGCAGAATGTAGCGTTACGGTCAAAGCTAGGGTGTAGGGAAAGATAATCTTAATAATGTAGGTCCATTCAAAAGTCTGATGGCAGCAGGGAAGAAGCTGTTCTTGAGTCGGTTGGTACGTGATCTCAGACTCTACTATCTTTTTCCCGACGGAAGAAGGTAGAAGAGAATATATCCGGGGTGCATGAGATTATTGATTATGCTGGTTGCTTTTCCGAGGCAGTGGGAAGTGTAGACAGAGTCAATACATGGGACATTGACCTTCATTTGCGACCCTTTGTAGTTTCTTGCAGTCTTGGACAGAGCAAGAGCCATACCAAGCTGTGATACAATCTGATAAGGATGCTTTCTATGTGCATCTGTGAAACCTGGCGACTGGTGAAGAATTTCCTTAGCCTCCTGAGAGAATAGAGGCATTGGTGAGCTTTCTTAACCATAGTATCAGCATGGGGGGGAAACAGGATAGGTTGTTGGTGATCTGGACACCTAGAAACTTGAAACACTTGACCATTTCCATTTCATCCCCGTTGACATAGACAGGGACATGTCCTCCACTATGTTTCCTGAAATCAATGACTAATTCCTTTGTTCTACTGAGGGAGAGATTATTTTTGTCACACCAATTCACCAGATTTTCTCTCCCTTTCCTGGATTCTGTCTCATGATTGTTTGAGATCCGACCCACGACAGTGGTGTCATCAGCAAACTTGAAAATTGACTTGGAGAGGAATTAGACCACACAGTCATAGGTGTATAAACGGTATAGTAAAAACTGAGGACACAGCCTTGCAGGACACCAGTGTTGAGGATACTCAGAGGTGTAGTTCCCTATCCTTACTAATTGCAGTTAGATAGAGACAAAGTACTCACTGAGAACTCTGTCCCCACCTTCCACATCCACACATAAGTTAGTTTGTACATCTACCCTTTAGTTACTCCTTTGCTCTCGATGTACTGGTAATACATTTTTGGATTTTCCATTAATTTACCTGCCAATATTTTTTCATATCCTCGCTTTGCATTCCTAATTTCCTTCTTTATTTCATCCCTGTATTTTCTATACTCCTGACTTTCTGCAGTATTAACTTTGTGACTGTCATAAGCTTTCTTTTTTTACTTTATCATACTGAGCATGCTTCAGGATAGCCAAGGATACCAGATTTGGCAGTACCACCGATTTTCTTTGTGGGGTCATGTCTACACTGTGCCCATAGAATCTCACTTTTCAATGCCTCCCACTGATTTGCCTTCAAGTAGTTGTATCCACTAGCAACTCATGCCATCGCATCATCTAAATCACAGTCTACCAATAGATTAATGGATCTTGTTACATTTCGCTCTGTGGGCCAGGGTTTCAAAAAACTACAAATTGTGGCTTGTACAGGTCAGTGCGTGCTGAGCACTGAACCCTCATCCCCACCACCCCCTCCCCCTCCGCCTCCTCCCCCTATTCCCCTCCCAATAGGGAATAGAGCTGGATGATACACAATTCTGGGTAATCAGAAAGCATGTCAGCACAATTTATGGCATTGTTATTCTCCCACATTCACAAATTACTTAAAGCAACTTAAACTAAAGAAAGACAGAGAAATCTGGTGCTTGATCTCAGTGTTTCTGCATTACAAGGAATGGAAAATAAAAGTCAGCTTGTAGATCAGTGTTAAGATGTCTATTCCACAAATGATGAAATATAGACAATTGGAAAGTGAGGGAACGAATGGGCCCCATAGCATGGAAGACAACATATTTTGTTAACTTCACAGTAACAAAGTGTTGAAAATCAGTACGTAATTATTTCTTAGTCTAAATCTTTACATGTTCCCTGTATTAACATTACCTTCAGGAAATTCAGTAACCAGAGGGACACAGTTTGAAGATAATCAGCAAAAAAACAGAGGGGGAGGTAGAATCACAGATTAGTAGAGTGCAGAAAGACCCTTCGGCCTATCGAGTCTGCACCCATGCAAGAAAAGCCCTAACCTGCCCATCTAATTCCACTTGCCAGCACTTGGTCCACAGTCTTGAATGTTATGGTGTGCCAAGTACTCATCCAGGTACTTTTTAAAGGATGTGAGGCATCCTGTCTCCACCACCCTCCCAGGCAGTGCTTTCCAGACCGTCACCACCCTTTGAGTAAAGGTTTCCTTAAATCCCCCCTAAACTTCCTACCCCTCACTTTTCACTTGTTCCCCTTAGTTGAAGGGTCAGTTACAAGGGAACACAGGTGCTCCCTATTCACCCTGTCCATGCCCCTCATAATCTTGAACACCTCAATCAGGTTGCCCCTCAGTCTTCTCTACTTCAGAGAAAACAACCCAAGTCTATCCAATCTTTCTTCATAACTTCCAAACCAGATAGCAAGCTGGTGAATCGCCTCTGCACCCCCTCCAATGCATTCACATTCTTCCTATAATGTGGAGATCAGAACTACACACAGTACTCCAGCTGTGGCCTCAAAGTTCTATACAACTCCAGCATGACCTTTCTGCTTTTGTAATCTATACCCTGATTAATAAAGGCAAGTGTGCTATATGCTTTTATCACCATCCTATTTACCTGCCTTTTCACCTTCAGAGATCTATGGACAAACATGCCAAGGTCCTTCTGTTCTTCGGAACTTCCCAGTATTACACCTTTCATAGTATACTTGTTGAATTACTTCTTTCAAAGTGCATCACCTCACACTTTTCAGGTTTAAATTCCATCTGCCACTTATCTGTCCATCTGATCTATATCTTCTTAGAAACATAATTGTCAGGACAAGGATTATAACATACCCCTTCTCTAAGGAGCTTTTTTTAAAAAAAGTTTATAGAAATCTGCATCAAACTGTGAATGCTGGATCAAGTGAAGCTTTCACGACAAATTTCTTTTGTTCAGTAAGGATATCAAGAGACTGGGAGCAATGGCATGGAGTCGAGGTCAAGTTCAGCCATGATCTAATTGAACTGAAGAGAATAGAGGCTCGAAAGGTTGAATATCCTATCTGTATTTCCAATCATAATGTTTCTGCAATCGTAAGGATGAGCAATATCTACAAACTGCAAGGCACTCAACTTCTCTGTTAACTATCTGGCCAATCTTTGTGCCTTTTGCAAACTTACTGATCCGAACATGCACATAGTCGACTATGTGATTTATATAAATGACAAACAATAGGAGGTACAGCACGGATCCCTGTGGTGAGTTGGTGTTGTTATTTGGAACTTGAAGCTTGCTGCCTTAAAGGGTGATGGAAGCAGATTCAATTGAACTTTCTAAAAAGGAGGATTTGGATAAAGGGGAAGATGTTACAGGACTGTGGGGGAAAAGAACTGACAAAGGGTAGTGGTACTAATTGGATAGCTCTTTCAAAGAGTTCATACATGCACAATGGGCTGACTTCCTTCTGGGCTGTAAGAACCTCTCCATGTTATGACTTTAACACAGCCAAACAAGAACTTCAGCTGACATAGATACCTCATTGTCAGGACAAGGATTATAACATACCCCTTCCCCGCAGAAATGTTTTGTTTGATGATTTCTTGCAATCTCTCAATCTATTCTTTACTCCCTCATTATTTTTCCCCTCTGCTTAAGTATATTTATGTACAGCCTTTTACTTTGCAATACCTTATCCAAATAGCCATTCTTTATATTGGAACATTGAGCATCTGCAGGCTGTTTGAACTGTTCTCCTCTCACTCAGGAGGCACCAACAGCTAGTTACAGCATCAAGATGATCAGCCAACACAGCAAGCTGGGTGAAACCTGAGGCCCCAAAGCACTGTGTGTCATGCAACCTTTTAAACATTTCTGGTACCATTTTAACTGCTGGAGGATGATTAATTAATCCTAGCTATTAGCTTGCAGTGTTTGAAGATGAGAGACACCATGTTGCATGATTAATGAGGTGTTTTGAAATAACTGCACTCATTGGCTTAATGAATTGGCAGCAAAGGATCACGAATGATATAATCCTTCATGAAGAACAACAAAACATATAAATTGTTGGATACTGAAAGATTTGCTAAAGGGGGGGGAAAATGGAGCCCAATGCCTGAACTCGATCCATTGATTGGGGAAAACCATGCATAAGGAGACATTATCGTTCAATGAAAGTTAGGCCATTTAGGAGGAAAAGAAGCAAGAAGCTTTTTTTAAAAAAAGTTCATAGAAATCTGCATCAAGCTGTGGATGCTGGATCAAGTGAAGCTTTCACGACAGATTTCTTTTGTTCGGTAAGGATATCAAGAGACTGGGAGCAACGGCATGGAGTTGAGGTCGAAATCAGCCATGATCTAACTGAACTGAAGAGAATGGAGGCTCGAAAGGTTGAATATCTTATCTGTATGTCCAAACATAATGTTTCCGCAATCGTAAGGATGAGCAATATCTACACACATATTACTTTCACTGCATTTCCCTTGGTGAATGATGATCAAACTGCAATAATTCCAGTTGTGAAGGAAGGATGCACGAATCTCAATAAACTGCCTTGACATAGGTGGAACACTGACCTCTTCCCAGCATCCCAGCTGTAGAGGCACACAGCTCTATCGATCATTTCCAATGAGGACATACAATCACCTACTGATTTGAATGTAAATTTTCATTATTAGATGACCTGTAGTTCATCAGCCAGCTCAGCATTACAACATGACCTATATATGAATGTTCAGTCAAAGCAGTGGGATGTACTAATTATAACTTTAACAGATATTAAAATCATCAGCCACTACAACGGAGCAATCAGCTTCTCACTACAACTTTCATATCTGCCCACACAGTCGTATAAGTTTCCAAAACGCTTGAAAGCTACTCTCCAGAACCTTACAGCATTACTAAATACCATGCCATGTCTGGAATACCACATCAGTTGAGCACATGACATTAATTCCAGGACAGAGCCTCTTCCTGGGTCTCAGTGGTAGACAAGACCATGTGGATGGGTTTCCAATTCATTCTTCGATTTGTCAGTATGCAGACAATGATGTGTAAGGTCATTGTAAACAGAACAGAAGCCCCACCAATTCAGCACGTGTTTGAGGGGAATGAGATGTGTCCTTAATGAAGCAAAGCAGTGTGATCTATTTCATAGAAGGGAGATTAAAAGAAAAGAACATCCATTTTATTCAAGATCCTAACCAATTAAAGCAGACGAGTTACAGAGTGACAAATGTGGAAAATGTAATATTTTGCAGAGGTCTGTAGGTAGTTGGGTAATCACTGAGAAGGCATCAGTAATATTTTCGGTTAAAGGACTCCTATTTTTAAAAAATGCTGTAAACATCCAAAATGAACTGATTTTAAGTTAACCAAAAATATCAATAATTACTTAAGTAAGCCTTAATAAAGCAAAAAAAAACTACAGAATAACAATATAGATAAGTGTTGGAGCAAAAAAAACTTATCAGTTGATGCCCAAAAGATGAAAGGGTGCTATATTGACTCATTGCAGTTCTTCATGAACTGCATTTTGAAGCATAGGGGTAGGGCTGAACATTTGAGGCTTTGTGGGTGTTTATATAGAAACTTTTCTCAAGAGATTAAAAATGTGAAGTTGCGTCACTGACACACAGTTTAACATTTTTTTCCAAGAACCAAGATGGTGCCAGACTTCTTGCAAGCTGTGCCCAGCATACCTTCTAATCCTATCTTTTACACTTGTTCCATGCTTCTAAAACTTTATTCTAACTCTTTCATTAAGCTGATCTTTCTTGAAACCCTAGCTATTACTGTAACATTACATTCTGCATCCTCTCCTTTCCTTCCCTATAAACGGTATGCTTTGTCTGTATAGTGTGCAAGAAACAATACTTTTCACTGTTTACTAGTGCATATGATAATAATAAATTAAATCAAATGTACAGAATAAAAACCCTTGTTTATTTACATTCTTTTTTGTTCCATAACTGACTGCTATTCCTTACGTAAGGGAGCATTATGGGCAAACAAATCCAAAAGTTAAATTTGGCAGTGTTAATCGTAAGTTAATGTTATCGTAAGGATACACAGGTGAAGGACATTGTTAAATTGAGCACATTGAGCACCTGCTCACTAGCCTGCTCCTGGGCCTGGCCAAATTGGCCATCAACAGGTCCAGGCAGCAAGCTGTTGAGGGGATTGTTCACCCTGACTGTCTGCCACTTTACTGAGGCTACCTTTATGGCTGGGTGACCTTGGAAACAGCATGTGATGTCCACCAGCATGCTTCAGGCCTTCCACAATCAGTGGGCACTGAAGGGACTGGGGTCCAGTATCCCCCCTGGGATTGACACTTTGGTTTGATTCTGTAAGTCTCCTTTGAAGTTTAGATAACTTTTTGTGACAGGCCCCCACCAGGGGCCAACACCCTCTTCTTAAGAGCATAAGAAATTGGAGCAGGAGTAGGCCATCTAGCCCCTCAAGCCTGCCGCGCCATTCAATAAGATCATGGCTGATCTGAAGTGGCTCAGTTCCACTTTCCCGCTTTCTCCCCATAACCCTTAATCCCCTTGCCTACAAAAAACCTATCTACCCGTGTCTTAAATATATTTAGCAAGGTAGCCTCCACCACTTCAACAGGCAGAGAATTCCAGAGATTCACCACCCTTTGAGTGAAGAAGTTCCTCCTCAACTCCGTTCTAAACTGCCCCTCCTTATCTTGAGGCTGTGCCCTCTAGTCCTGCTGTCCTTTCTGAGCGGGAAGAATCTCTCTATCTCTACCCTATCCATCCCCTTCATCATCTTATACGTCTCTATAAGATCCCCCCTCATCCTTCTAAACTCCAACAAGTATAAGCCCAGTCTATTCAGCCTTTCTTCATAGTTCAACCCCCTCAACTACGGTATCAGCCTAGTGAACCTCCTCTGCACTCCCTCCAAGGCCAAAATATCCTTGCACAGATGCAGCGACCAAAACTGCACACAGTACTCCAGCTGCGGCCTCACCAGTGCCCTGTACAGTTGCAGCAAGACCTCCCTACTTTTATATTCAATCCCCCTCACTATGAAGGCCAGCATCCCATTCGCCTTCCTGACCACCTGCTGCACCTGTAGGCTGGGTTTTTGCGACTCATGCACAAGGACCCCCAGGTCCCTCTGCACTGTAGCGTGCTGCAGCTTTTTGCCCTTTAAATAGTAATCCCTCCTACTATTATTCCTGCCAAAGTGGATAACCTCACACTTGCTAACACTGTACTCCATCTACCAGGTCCTCGCCCACTCGCTTAGCCTGTCTAGATCCCTCTGCAGACTTTCCACACCCTCCACACAATTTGCTTTTCCACTTATCTTTGTGTCATCAGCAAATTTCGACACCCTACACTCAGCCCCCTCCTCCAGATCATCTATATAAATGGTAAATAGCTGAGGCCCCAGCACCGATCCCTGGGGCACTCCACTAGTCACCAACTGCCAATCCGAATAGCACCCATTGATACCTACTCTCTGCCTCCTATTCTTGATTTTATTTATTGATTTTTTTTCTTGATTTATCAAAAGAACATAAATAGGAACACGAGGTGTCCACTGGTATGCTTTCACAGCACATCACCAGTCCCCAGAATGAAATGTTAATTTGATTTGGTAAGTTTCCTTTTGGATTTTTGTCTTTTTGTTAACAGTGCCCCTTTATGGGGCGATCACATTAATTTATACGTCAATCTGTTTAATTGATATACCCAAGAGTATAAATAGACAATAACTGTGACATTGGGTGTGAGGGAAGAGCTGAGAGACAAAGTCAATTAACTCCCTTAGTGAAGGAAAGTTCTATGTCTTGCTTTTGACTTCAGTTAACAGGTCGGGCCTCCACATTCATGGGATTTGAGCAATCTCACACTCCCATCCCACCTCCTCACAAACGTTAAGGCCCGCTGATGAACTGGCTCCCAACTACATATATAATTATTAATTAATAAATTGAGATGAGCCCCCCACCCGCATTTCTGAACTAGCAGTAGCCAAAGGAGAGAAATCACAATAATTAAAAGGGCATCGATAGCAAGGACTTAATTTTCAGAACATTGGAACTTCACAAGCAGAGAATCAATCATAGGACTGCTTTTCTGAGTATCTGTATTGCATGTATATACTTACCAATATTCTGTAGCAAAGAAGAGCCCAAGGATGGCTTGAATATAAAAGTACATGGGCCTGAAATATTAGTGTAGCAATGTGGCCTCAATGAGTTTTTATTTTGAGTTTTATTTTAGAAAGTCCAGCCAGCTACCTGGGGAATGGTGGTTAGTCACAAATCATAGAGTGGAGTGAAAATGCCTCCTGGCAGCTTTTAACCATCTACACAGGCAGTGAAGTGCTGGCAGACAGACAGATAGAAGAGTGCAACAGCTCATTACAAACCTTTAGAAATCACAGTTTGCACTTGCAAACATCTCTCCTCCAGGGTGGCAAGTGGCATCCGTCACTCTACAATTTCTCTGACGTTCTCCTGCACAACATTCCTCTGAGCAACACAACTTAGCTGTCTCCAGGCACTTTCTCAAAATGCCATCTAAATGATCAAGGATCACACTTCTAACCCCCCTCCAATCTTGATGCCATTTTGAATCTGACCCAGACAATTACCCTCCACTAACAGTCCCATTCCATCTTCAATGCGGCTTCCATTCTCACGTGGGTAGCTCTCTGCTTCCTCTCACTGAAGGAGAGAGCACCCAACCCCAGGCACAGAGAAATCCTAGGGTGAACCTGCAGCAACGGACACCCTGACTCAACTGGAAATGGACTTCACATAGCTTGTGATATCACACTGTCACTCGGCATTTAGCAGTCACTGATATTGAATTTAAATCACCACCAAGTGTCATGGTATGCATTTTGTGGAGGTTAAATCTTTTCTCATCAGCACAAACACATGCCAATGATCTCCTGCAGATTCTTCAAGGGGAATGGAGGAGCTGCTGTGGAAGGAGGCTAAAGGAAGAGGACAAGCACTCTGAGAAAGCACTGTCACATGACTGATGTGCACCCTTCACCAACTCAAATACACTCAACTTGGTGGGTCTGCATTAGGCCTTTAGGTTGTCACACAGTGAGGTGTACATCTCATGGAGAAAAACCTCACCTTGCTGGTTCAATGGAATGCAGCAAAATGCTCTCCAGCTCTTGGCTAGCAGAGAAGTGTGGCTGGACCAGCAGAAAGATGGAGAAAGAACCCAGGGCACTGAGGGCTCTGCTCACTCCTCATTCCCCCATGTTCCCAATGGGGCAGATCGACAGGATCCTCTACAGCTCCAACGCCCAGAGGTTGTCCATCATGGGCATCTCAGCTATCAGAGCAGGGGAACGCGCACTCTGCCTCCAGGCCAGCAGAAGCTACAGGGATCACACCACATCAGAGTAGAAGAAAGCAGATGAGAAAGATTTGAGGGGATTCACTTGGTTGTGCATTATTAAGTAAATGGTACTACTTTAATATTCCGTTCAATGAATGAATCATTTTATCCGAATTCCACACTCTCCTGGTCTCTATTTAGTATATACAGATGGCCCCGTCCACTCGGACAACAGCCTTCAGGTGAATGGCCTGACCAGGTTTTATGATTGAATGTGACTTTTGGATTATTGATGACTGGAATGAATTATGGCGGGGCCGGGGAGGGGGAGTGGGCGGGGCAATGAGTGGGGCCAGGGAGTGGGCGGGTAGAGAGATGGGATGGGAGTTTCGCACATGACTTTAGACGGCACTGTTAGATCTCTCACACTCAGACGTAAGCATGCCAAGGCCATCGCAGCTTCTCGTCAGTCAGGGAAGTGACTGTAGCTACATTGGCCACAACAAACTCAGACATTATTCACTTCCTTCTTCTTCTGCAGCTCCCTTCCTTTCTACAGTGCAATGCTGTACAGCACACAGCAGGTTACAGCCATTTGGGTGGGGCTGTTTGGGGAGAGTTCACCTTCCTATGCCCCTTCACAGATTATTCCTCCCTCAGCCACCTCCTCCCCATATGTTGCTTATGTTACAGAACAAGTGAAACTCAAAAACCACCCTCAGACCCGTGAAGGGTCATGTCATTTCCTGTGGCCAGCCAAAACCTCCAATTTGCTGCACAAGTAAGTGCAGTGTTTTCAACAAGCATTGCCTGAACACAAAGAAATCATTAGCACCAAAGCTGCAACTTGAGTGGCACATTATATATAACCCCAGAACAGGGCTTGCTTCACAATGCTTACTGGTTGAGTATTGAATAAGGAATATGCTGTTTGTACATGTATTAAACTTTTTTATTATCCCAGCATCAGTCCAATCACATCAATTACACCATAATTTCACATTTTCGATGTCTTTGGGCAGACATGCCTGTGTATGTCTCCATTTCACTCTTACAGTGTTGAGTTACACAGGAGGTGGCCAATGTGCTTGGCCATTAACTGCACTACACTACACTGTGCAAATTCATTTTACAACCGCAGTCACAAGAGACATACGGCCAGCACTCCTCGTCCCCATGGAGGAACTCAGTACCTAAACTGAGCTTCATACAGGGGCTTGTTTTGAATAGGAGTTTTACATCCCAAAAATAGGACCTGGAGCCACAGACCCCAAAGAGAGAGCCAGTGCCTCTGGGGGCGATCGGTGTGGGGGTCCTGCTGCCACTCTGCGCTGGGATCAGCCACAGAGGTAGGCCAGCGATCAGGGCCAGGCATCGAGTTGGGGGAAGATTGAGGCAAGCCCAGACACAGACAGCGATTGGGTCATCAGGGGCAGGTGGAGGTGGGTGTGGGTGTTGAGGGGGGGGTGGGGAGCAGCGATGGTGGAAATCGCACGGCCAGCAATGAGATTGCTGCACTGGCCAGCAATTGGGAGTCCGGTAGTGCGGGACTATTGCACATGCGCCAATCATAGCATTGCCAGATTGGCACATGTGCAGCGGCCCGTTCAGCACTGTGCAGCCTGCCTCTCCAGCGGGAGCAGGCCCTGCCCCCTGCTTTTTCACACAAATTATGCTAGTATTCTCTGCAGTGCACAGAGTGTGGAAGATTCATTTTGAAACTCCCACTGAAAAAAACCAGAGGGATTTCCTCCAGTTTTTACACATATTCGACACTTAGAATTTTTTGGGGAGAATTGCCCCCAGTATCTTTCAATCAGTTAGGTTCTAATGAATAGTAACAGTGCAGCATAAATTCATGTAAGCAGACACACTGAAGTATCATTTGTCAGAGATTCAATGACAATAAATAAATGCATTCTATAGTAAGTTCTTTCCCAAGATAACACAGTAAAATTTTCAGGTGAAATGCAGAAAACAAGAACTCCCTTAATTTGCCTAACCTTGTCACAAAGCTTCAAGAAAGCAGACTGGAAGAGGCCCTGGGCTTGGAGAAAATCCTGTAAACCATCAAAATTCCCAAAATCTATTTATATTTTTTCCTCAGTCAGGAGTTTTAAAAATAAAATAATTATTTTCTCAACTTCAAGAATTTCACACTTCATTGTACAAACCCCCCCGTGATCAAGTAGAGGAATAATAGACAAACTAGCTCCCCAGTCTTGAACTATCACAAAATATGGGGGATCGAAACACATTATACTGAAAAAGATGTTACTAATCACCTCCTCCATACTAAGGAGAAACAATGAAATTCTGGCCAGAAGCAGAGAGGCAGAAATTGATAAGTTATTAACCATTTAAAGACCACGTCACATAACCCAAGCCTCTTGCCTTTTGGATGGTTTTATATTACATCTTTGGACTTCACAACCAGTCTGCTGTTTTAACGTCCAACTGCTGAGCCACAAAGAAGCAGGCTCCTCCTGGAAGAACAACAACCTATCAAACCTGGCTTTGGTGAAAGATTTCTCACCATCACCTACAGAACTGACTCAGCCTCTGCACACCCATGTTATGTTGTGGTATCAGCACCAACCGAATAGCAAGTCCTACAAATACAGTCTTCAGCCAGCTTAACACAAATGCCTACGTTAGAGAATTCTTCATTGGACTCTGACTTTGATCTCTGTAACGCATGTGAACTAATATTCATTTTTCTGTGAAAACTCCTTCCTAGCTTTTGAATGTGGAAAATAAACTAAGCTTCTGAGTTCATCCTAATGGAGTTTGCAGTGGATTATTAATGAATTGGATCACTAAAAAACCGTGGAATGAGAAATGTGCTGCCCCATGTTTAAAAACAAATTCAAACCACCTTCTGCTTACAGACAGGTGGTAAGAGGAAATCTGTGCAGTTAGACATTCTGTCTCCTGTCTATAACAATTCTTTAAAATTCTCTTTGACTCTCAGATCTCCCTGCCTGAGGAAATTAAATATGTTGCAATAATAACTTCTGAGGTTCCCAAACAGGACAACGAAGAGCATGTCCTGATTATTGTGAATGCTCTCAGTCCACTGTCAGGTTTTATGGATGGCGACAAAAGTAAAACATTTTTGCTTTAAGGCTTTTCTTGCCACTATTTTTAACTCAATCATGGAAATTAAGAAGTTAAAAGCCAGTTTGTGCTCTCACAAACTATATAATGTTTTGAAGATTCAGTACATATCCTCAGACTGAGCTCATCTGAGGGATGCAGCCTGTTCACCATGCCCCATCCCACCCCTCAACCAGATGCAACGGGACATTTAAATTGATGCTTACTTCAGTGGGACCATAATTTCCCACCAGGCCAGAATCCTGGTCCCTGTAACTATCCTGGAGATATTTACTGGATAGGCATTACTCAAAGCAACATATTTTATTTGGAGCTTTTGAAGACACGGTGTTGAAATTCTGAAGCATATGAGTGGAGGTGGATGAGTCAAACATTTAGTGTGAAGACTGATTATTGTGGCACAGATTTTAGGAACATAGGGGCAGGAGTAAGCCATTCAGCCCATTAAGCCTGCTCTGTTGTTCAATAAGATTGCGGTTAACAAGCCATCTTAATGTCTTTTTCCTCCCCATACTATCCCCAAATTCCTTTGTCATTTGACATTCAAAAATCTATCAATCTCGACTTTAAACATCCTCAATGACTGAGATTCCACATTCCCTTAGGGTAGAGTATTCCAAAGATTCACAACCCACAAAGTAAAAATATTTATCCTCAGCCCTAAATGGCTTCCCACTTATTGTGACAATGTGCTGCCTGGTTCTAGACTCCTCAACCAAGGGAAATATCTTACTTGCATTCACCTCGTCTATTCCTTTAAGTGTCTTCTAAATTTCAAATAGATCACCTCTCATTCTTCAAAACTCTAGAGAGTACAACCCCAGTTTCCCCAATCTCTCTTCATAGGACTGTGGGGAAGTGGTGGCATAGTGATATCGTCGCTGGACTTGTAACCCTTTGGGGAAGAAATCTGCCATCCTTACCTGGTCTGGCCTACATCTGACTCCAGATCCACAGCAATGTGCTTGAATTTTAAGTGTCCTCAGAGACGGGCAGTGAATGTACAAATAAAAACAAGTTCCACCATCACAAGTCTGCAATCCTCTTTGCACTCCCTCAATGACAATAACATCTTTCTTAAGATAAGGGAACCAAAACTGCACGCAATGCTCCAGGTGTAGTCTAACCAAGGTTCTATACAACTGAACCAAGATATCGCTAATCCTGTACTCAAATCCTCTTGCAATAAAGGTTAACATACCATTAGGATTCCTAGCTGCCCACTGCATTCTAGCTTTGAGTGATTTACTGATAAGGACACCCAGGTCTCTTTGCACATCTACACTTTCTAAATTCTCACTATTTAAGAAAAATGCTTCACATCTGTGCCTCCTACCAAAATGGATAAGCTCACATTTTTCAACACTATATTCCATCAACCGCAGAATGGATCTTAATTTGAATTTATTTGAATTAATTTGAATATAAAAGTAGGGAGGTCTTGCTGCAGCTGTATAGGGCACTGGTGAGGCCGCAGCTGGAGTACTGTGTGCAGTTTTGGTCGCCGCACTTACGCAAGGATATTTTGGCCTTGGAGGGAGTGCAGAGGAGGTTTACTAGGCTGATACCGGAGTTGAGGGGGTTGAACTATGAGGAGAGGCTGAATAAACTAGGCTTGCACTCATTAGAGTTTAGAAGAATGAGGGGAGATCTCATTGAGATGTATAAGATGTTGAATGGGATGGATAGGATAGAGGTGGAGAGGCTCTTCCTGCTCAGAAAGGACAGTAGGACTAGAGGGCACAGCCTCAGGATAAAGGGGGGGCAGTTTAGAACGGAGTTGAGGAGGAACTTCTTCACTCAAAGGGTGGTGAATCTCTGGAATTCTCTGCCCGTTGAAGTGGTGGACGCTGCCTCGCTAAATATTTTTAAGACGAGGGTTGATAGGTTTTTGATAGGCAAGGGGATTAAGGATTATGGGGAGAGGGCGGGAATGTGGAACTGAGCCACGGCAGATCAGCCATGATCTTATTGAATGGCGGGGCAGGCTCGAGGGGCTAGATGGCCTACTCCTGCTCCTATTTCTTATGTTCTTATGTAGAATACATCTTCAGCAATGTTGGAGGTGAGGGGAAGCAGAAGGTGATGGGGGAAGTCAGTTGGTGAAATGGAAAACACACACACACACAGAACAAGTGGAGGCAAAATAATAAAAGTAAAATAACGGTAGCAAACAAAGTATTTGGAGCGGCACGGGGCACAGGGGTCAGCACTGCTGCCTCACAGTGCCAGGGACTTGGGTTTGATTCCCAGTTTAGGTCACTGTGTGGAGTTTTTACAGTCTCCCCATGTCTGCGTGGGTTTCCTTTCACAATCCAAAGATAGGTTAGGTGGGCCATGCTAAATTGCCCCTTGGTGTCAGGGGACTAGCTAGGGGGTTATGGGAATAGAGCCTGGGTGGGATTGTGGTCGGTGCAGACTTGATGGGCCAAATAGTCTGCATCTGCACTGTACGATTCTACGAAGCATGAAGGATTTGAGATCCAGGACTAGTCTACTCAGAAGGAACTGGACCTATTTATTCAGCTTTAACTAGTGACCTGAATTTGTGATGATGCTTTTATTCTGCACTAGGCTAAATCTAGCACACAGTTATCAAATCAATGATTATGATCGTTAGCCTCCATACCACCCTCTCTCTCATACGCGCTGACAGCTCTTATGATCCTTGATTCGTTGGAGTCCTGAAAATGACAGATGTAACATGAAGTATTAAATTCACCTATTTCATGCTCATAGCCAGACTGAATGCTAATCAGGATTATACCTGCAACAGCAACTTTATTTCATTGGTATAGGACAGATGGTGCTGAGCAGTGACAAATCACAGTAATAACCAGGTGACTAACCATTTTGATTAGAGTAAAATTTACCTTAGATCTACAGGAAAACCATTACAGAAGGAGGGCACAGTTCAGTTGCTGTGTGGATTCCTCCAGGAACCAGAATTTCAGGCATGAAGATTTTTAAAGAGCATCCTGCAATATTTAATCTCCATCAAGCCGGCAATTAATAAAAATCTAATATTTGGATCACCAATGTACCGTGCCACATAATAGTGGAATGCAGGCATGCCGCCTACAATTCTCTGTTCCAAATTACAGCAAAGAGGCTAGGGACCAGAATAGTAAGGCTACAAGAGTTAGATTGTATTGAGTAGCAAATTAAAGCACCAGGAATACATGCCAATAGTGATTCGTCACAGGGATTTCACCAATTAAGGATCCTACCAAAAGCATTAACCTGCTTTTCAGACATTGACTACCGCACTCTATATTCTAATTACTGTATTTATTACAGGTGTCCAACAGAGATTTTGTTTTGCATCTATTCTTAAATTAAGACATGCTGCTTTCATTTCACTCAAATGCGTCTCCACTTTGGTATGTCATTTGCAGGGCCAGTAGACATAGAGCAGAGGTTTGCTGATGGTTGGGAATAGAGTTACATGGAGTGTGAAATAAGCAGCGTTTGATTGTTTGAAATGGAATTTAAACGTGAAATGTAGCAGGTTAATAAGTGCTGTCAAATTTGCCACAGTAACAGGTGTAATGCTGTCCCTTCAATGTCAGCCGGAGCTGGTGTTGGAGCCCATTTACCATTTAAAGAACTGATGAAAAGCAATCTCATTTACAGCAGAGAACAGCACAAACCAGTGATCACTGATAACATGTCCGTACATTCAGTGACTCAGCCATTTTATATTCTGCATGTTGATTGAGTAGCCCTGCTTCCATGGTAACAGCAAGTACAACAGCTCATCTGTGTTGGATTCATACCTTCTTAATCTCATCGAAATGAAACACTCTATGTACACAACACTAAAAGCAGATTTCACCACATCAAAATCCCTTACCCATTACATAAGGTACTCACTCTCCCTGACATGAAGCCTGTGCACCATTTTGGCATATTGTTTTCGTACCCTCAATTTACTGCCTTCGTCAACTCCACAGGCAAGTCCCTTGCCAACATATTTTTGAACCTTTGCAAATGCACAAACATGTACCTCAACGGCAAGTGCCATCACCAACAATCATTTTGCCATTCCACATAGACCATTGCACCTCTGCCAATGTCCATCATGGCCTCCTATATGTCACACTGCCAATGAAAACATTTCAGAGGTACACACCTTCTCCGGTCACTGCATAGCTACAACATTTTAATATGGAATAACCGATAGAGCATTGCATTTGTGCCAAAGCAAATTTGATCTGTTGTAAGATATTAGTGAAGAAGCCTGAACCTCACTCAACTCCTTTCTCCAGTGTCAAAACGCTTACCCTGGTGAGCTGTTCCAAGAGGCGTTGATTCTGTTCAGACAGTTCCCTCAAGGCTCTTACTTTCTCTTTATTTGCCTCGCGTAACTGGACCTGGTGTCTCTCCAAGTCATCTTGCAGCTGCTTCAGATCACTCTCCAGCTCAGCAACACGGCCTTCCCATTCACCCTCACGGTTCTCGAATCGTCTCCGTAACTCATGCTTCTCTTGTTCCAGATGCTGATGAGAGAGACAGGAAAACAGCAGTCATCTTTATAGATAAACAAAGAATTAAGGAACTTATGGGGAAAAAAAACAATAAACACTAACAATTCATGAAACCACATACAGGAGTTGCACTCGTACACAAAGCTCATTGTCAGAGGATGCAAAAATATATATCACATGTGATTTGTACATCAGATTTTAGGGCATGTACAAGGCTCAAATTAGCCAATAAAAAAATAAAAGCAGTACTCAATGCTGTATCCTGCTGTTCCAGTATGTGGGTATATTAATCAGTGATCAAAATAAACGCCTTTACTGTTTCTCGTTTTGTTACAAGTTACCTTCCAATAGCGATTTGAAAATTGTTGGCAACTTTCCAAACCAGCTAATGAATTTAGCTGACACCTCTAAATGCCATCAATCTTTCCACACTGGTTATGTGACTGTACCACTTGATAATGTCTGTCGACTTTACAGGGACATGTGATAGCTAACTCAACAGCAACTTGCATTTATATAACACCTTTAAAGTATGGAAAAATTCCAAGGTGCCTCATAGCAGCATCAGAAAACAAATACTTGACACCAAGCCCCACAAGGAGATAACAGGACAGATGACCAATAACTTGGTCAAAGAGCTGGATTTTTAGAAGGATGTCTTAAAGGAGGAAAGAGAGGAATAGAGATGGAGAGGTTGAGGAATTCCAAAGTTTAGGGCATCGGCAGCAGAAGGCAAGTTGACAATGGTTGAGCAATTAACATCATGAATGCTCAAGAGGCCAAAATTGGAAGAGCGTGGGAAGAAGGTAGGGCTGGAAGAGAAATGAAGCAACAAGGCCATGGAAGAATATGATATAAAGGATGAGAATTTTATAACTGGACTGTTTTAGGGCAGGAGCCATTGTGGGTCAGCAAACACTGACATAAAGAACGAACAGAACTTGGTATATGTTAGGATACAGGCAGCAGTGTTTCGGATGTTCCCAAGTTTATGGAGGGTGGAAAATGAGACGCAAAGTCACACAGGGTAGAATGCAGTCCCAGCCAATCCCAAGACTAACAGTTGTCAGGTGAGGATGATGTGATCAATAGTATCAAAGAGTTGAAACTGATGAGAGAAGACAATTCCGTTTTGTCCAATATCGCATTACTTGGTAAGAGGAGCTTCCATACTGTAGTGGGGTGGAACCTGATCGGAGTGATTCAAATGGGAAAAATTAGTGCAGATTTGGGAGCTGGTCAAGAACTTTGGAGATGAAAGGCAAGTTTGAGATGGGATGGTAATCTGCAAGAACAGAAGAGTCAAGGGCTGATTTTATTTTGAAATTAGGCGTCCTGGTGGCAGGACTTGGGGGAGGAGAACTGTTAACACTACCAGCTAACGCAAGAGCCAGAAGGGAAGTTAGATGATCAGCAGTTAAGTGAGAATAGGGTCAAATGAAAATAGATTATGAACAAGATGAGCTCAGAGAGGGGAGATGGGGAGGAATCAAAAAGATGAGAATTCAGATCTAGGGAACAGGAAAACCAGAGAGGAGGTTTGGCTCAGTGGGCTAGGAGAAAGAGAGAGCAATAGAGAGGCAGCTGATGGAGGTGTCTTAATCTTAGTGACAAAGAAAATCAAGAGCTCCTCACACTTGTTGGATGAAGGTATGAAGGAGACAGCGTAGACATTTCTGAAGACAGTATGCAATACAGAAGATGGAGTTTAAGCAGTCAGGAGAGGCAGATGATAGAGCCAGTCTTGCCTCAATCCAGCCACATCTGGCAGTGAATGGCTAAATGTCTGTTATATCTGCTCATTACTGGATTCCTTTTGCACTTGAGAGAAGAGAGATGAGGGCCTTATCAGGGAAATGGCTGGGGTGAGAAAGAATAATGGTTGCAATGAGTATCAAAGGTGGAGATGAAGGCGCGGCTGAGAAATGGTTTTTTTTATTCATTCGTGGGACGTGGGCATCATTGGCTGGGCCAGCATTTGCCGATTCCTGGTTGCCTGAGGGCAGTTAAGTCAGCCACACTGCTGTGGATCTGGACTCACATGTAGGCCAGATTAGGTAGGGACAGCAGATTTCCTTTCCTAAAGGACATTAGTGAATCAGATGAGTTTTTCTGACAATCAGCAATGGTTCCATGATCATCAGAGGATTCTTAATTCCAGATTTTTTTTTAAACTGAATTCAAATTTCACCTCTTTCATGATGGGATTCGAACCCAGGTCCCCAGAATATTAGCTGAGTTTCTGGATGAATAGTTTAGCAATAATACCACTAGGCCATTGCCTCCCCTTGCAGATTTTTTTTTCCATGGCTTCGCTGGAGATGCCAGCATTTGTGGGCTATCCCCAATTGCCCTCGAACTGTTCTGCTGGACCATTTCAGAGGGCAGTTAAGAGTAAACCACATACTGAGAGTCTGGAGTCACATGCAGCCCAGACCAGCAGATTTCCTTCCCTAAAAGGGCATTCATGAAGTAGATGTATTTTTAGGATAATCAATGATAGTTTCAAGGTCAACATTAACGAGTCTTGCTTTCATTCCAGATTTATTAATTGAATTTAAATTCCACCGGCTGCAGTGGTGGGATTTGAGCCCATGCATGAGCATTAAGGTGGGCCTCTGGATAATGTCACTAACCCAGTGACATTACCACAATGTTATTGTCTCCCTCGAAATGTTATACTAAATGGTGGGCCAAATTTGCAATGGCAGTTCTAAATTAATTGGGAGACTTTATTTCCAGGGTGGATAGCAGTGTGAGAAAGTGATCAGTGATGGTCTTATCTGTGATCGACACACTGGAAATAGTGAAGGCACATGAGTTGGCAAGGGGCTGACTGTGAATGTGGATTGTAGAGTTTACAGGCAGCGAAGTAAGTGAATGAATGGCTTGGAGTGATATGGAGACTAAAGGCAGTAAGCTGAAATCTTGTGAATAGGTTAATAGTTGCAAGGTGTTGTGATGGATTGGGAGGTGGAGGTTGAAACAGTTGGTATGGGAGTTGGGATAATGGGTATAAAAGAGGAAAACAACTGCTTTTTATTTCCCAGAGCTAGAAATAGTCAGGTTGGAAGAAAGCAGAGACATGAGGATGGTAAGGGAGTCAGTGATGTTGTCAGAAATAACTTAATGTTGATCAAGTGCTCAGAGATGGTACAGCTAGTTTGTCGCAGAATTTGATTATAAAGAGTGAGACTTGTTGATGCTTGTCTGGGTTAAACCAGATTTATTAGGCAGATGATAGAGCCAGTCTTGCCTCAAACAAACATTCTGAATGCTGTGACCATCAGGCTTTAAGGGTTAAAGAGGGAGCTATACAAGTGGGACCAGTTGGGGTAGGAGACGATACATGACTTAGTGATTACATAGGCATTGATGACTCGGTGACCCTTTGAGTAGGTTAAAAATGGATGTGGTATTGTGAACAAAGAGTCAGAGGAGAGAGAATTGGAGCTTGAAAGCAGTAATGTGGAAGTAGGAAGTGTCGGATGATGGTGGGAAGGACAAGGGAAGAATTAACTTTTTTTTCAGCAGCAGATATTGAAGCTAGTGTGCTTGGAAGAAGGCAGAGCCACTCGCATGGTGATGAGAAAGCTTTATTGCTGTTTGAATGCTCAAAGATTTTAAAGCCATTTGAGAGGCCAAGCTTACACAGGTAGATAGTGACATTTCTATGAATGGAGTTAAACAAGGGTGGCTGGTAAAAAAGTGAGTGAAGAGAATCATAGAGCAACAAGACAGAAGTTGAAAGCTTTGAGGGTAAGTAATTTCTCACGCACAAGCTCAGAGGAGATCCAGGTGGAATTTTATGAACCAAAGATCCTGAAGTGGTTCCAGAGATATTTCAGTCACAGCTGGATGTACTTGGCCAGGAAGCATTCTTGGGTCTTTGTAAAGCAATTTTTGTTAATTGACAAACAACAGGTAATATCACAGATCTCTGCACAAACCCAGGTAATAAGCATATGCTGCAACAGATTACTTTTTCATTGTAGCATATAATTTAGCATGAACATGTTTGATTATAATCAAAGCTTAAATAAATAACTTTGAAAATACGATACACTGATGAATTTTCAAGAACAAAAAAAGGCCACCATTTCCAGGCATAATTTTTCAAGGACCCACAAAGAGAACAAATGAATCACATGGCAAAGTGTAGCAGAATGTGAAGATAAAATATACCAAAGGGCACCTTGCAACATGACACCTACTCATTGCAGGGAATCTATGTCAACATCTCAATATCTCACCTGTCTCTTCTGGTTTCACATCAAGTTCATTTCTGACAGAAATTTAAAAATGTCTGGTTTGCAAACAAGAAACATTTCATTTGGCCAAATCCTTCCATTTTTAAAAAATGGATCTTTTTTAAAAAAATTATTTATGGGATTTGGGCATTAATGGCTGAACCAGCATTTATTGTTCATCCCCAGTTATCCTCGAGAAGGTGGTGGTGAGCTGCCTTCTTGAACCACTGCAGTCCATGTGGTATAGGTACAACAACAGTGCTGTTAGAGAAGAAGTTCCAGAATTTTGACCCAGCACAACAATATATTTCCAAATCAGGGTGGTGAGTGACTTAGAGGGGAACTTACAGATGATGGTGGTGTTTCAGGTATCCACTGCCCCTGTCCTTCTAGATTAAAATTTAAAGTTCATTCATTAATGTCACAAGTAGGCTTAATTAACACTGCAATGAAGTTACGATGAAAATCCTCTGATAGCGGTCGTGGGTTGGAAGGTGCTGCCTTTGGAAGAAGCCTTGATGAGTTTGTGCAGTGAGCTTTGGCGATGGTACATGGCTGCCACTGCTCATTGATGGTAGAGTAAATGTTTGTGGAAGAGATGCCAATCGAGCGGGCACTATAGCAACCAGATAGGGAATGAGGGAAGATGGTTTAAGTCATGACTTTACATACCAGTTCTGTTTATAATACAGAATGGTATAAAACTGTGAATGCCCTTTCTCAGCAATCCCCCAAGCCTCCACCCCAAGCAGGCCACAGCCCTTAATGCACAGCTGGAGTGTGATGTGGCGAGAACTGCAACTGGAAGCTATTTGCTACTGTATTCATTAACCAGTTATTGCAAGTAAGACAGCATAGCAGACATTTTATAAGGTTTCCAATGACTGGATGAATTCACTGTGGAATTACAATTCTTCTACCTTACACACTTCTCTCTTTTATGACATTAAAAGTGACAGAGCCTTACTTAAAATTAGTTAAAATGGAAAAATAAATCTATTAGCAAAAGACACTTCTGAACAGATCACAAAAAACTAAACCTATTTTATACTCAATATACAAATGTTTTAAGTTTAAGTTTATTTATTATTATCACAAGTAGGCTTACATTAACATTGCAATGAAGTTACTGTGAAAATCCCCTAGTTGCCATACTCTGGCACCTGTTCGGGTACACTGAGGGAGAATTTAACATGGCCAATGCGTCTAACCAGCACGTCTTTCGGAATGTGGGAGAAAACTGGAGCACCCGGAGGAAACTCACGGAGACATGGCGGGGGGGGGGGATTGTGCAAACTATGCACAAATAGTGATTCAAGCCAGGAATTGAACCCAGGTCCCTGGCACTGTGAGACAGCAATGCTAACCACTGTGCCACCCATGCAGAACAAGCAAGAAGATTTTGATTTAAGAATTACTCTCTACCACCATATAAATTTCCTGTTCATTGGGAGTTACACAATGTGGCAGCAAATTAAGTCCTTTCACATTCAACAGCAACACTTTTACTTGCACAGCTCCAAGTAGTTGTGTAGCTCATTCACTGAGGTCAGGATTTATAAAGTTGCTTTACAGTAGTTTTATTCTCTTTGTCATGGCCAAAAATGATGCTTTCCCCACAGCTCTCTGTCACATCTCCCATCCAAATCTACACTCCATGTCAGGATATTGGTTCCAATTGTCAGCCATATTAGATGGCTGCAATACAAACAGCAAACAGAGCAACACAAAAAAAAAATCACTCAGTTCAAGTAATTAAAGATTTTGTTTCAACAACTTGTAAACCAAATTGGGTTTCTATTGTAATTTGTGCTGCAACAGATATCAGGATTCATAGAAATGGTCTGAGTGATCTATTTCACCTTTAACTCTGATCCCTTCTGCTGTAGAAGGAGTGTGTTTGTCCAGACAGGGTTATTTATTGGTAACTTAATCTAGCTAACTTCATTTAGTTATCAGTTAACCATACAAAGTGATGAATAACAGAGCTGAATTTTTAAATTAGGAAGGACAGAGGACACAAGGAATTGGAATGGGAGGAAAACACTGAAAAATCTGGATTGCTGAAAGATTAAACAGTCAAGTTTAAAAAAAAAACAGCAAACAGCAAAAATTAGGAATTTAATACAAATTCAAGTTGATCATTTTTCAAACTTAAAAATCCTAATGAAGAGCTGGATCCATTAATGCTCAAAATGAACAATGCCAATTTGGGATCACAAGATTATGCTTTGCAAGTCTTAAGTCCAAAGATGGGCAGGTTAGGTTGATTGGCAATGCCAAACTGCCCCTTAGTGACCCAAGATATGTAGGTTAGGGGGTTAAATATGTGGGGTTATGGGGAAAGGGCCTGGGTAGTATACTCTGTTGGAGAATCGCGCAGACTTGATGAGCCAAATGGCCTCCTTCTGCACTGTAGAGATTCTATGATAAAGGTAACAGAATGAAGGCATGATCAAGAGCTCCACTGCCTTGAGATTCTGGAAAGAGTACATGAGTCAGACTTGTTAATTTGAATACCATCAGTATGTAGGGAAGAGGTAGAACGTGTAAAACCATGTATAGAGCTTAGGAGGAACGAGAGAGAAGCTCAAATGAATAATGATCATACAGGATTATGAATAATAGAAATTAGAAACATATCTGTGTCTAAACAAATATCTCGTCTAGTTTACCATTTGATTATAGATTAGGCTGATCATTATCAGCATCAATACAACATCATTCCCTGTAACCATCTGTATCATTGTCAGTGCCTTGGTAATTTATTCACTGCTTATTGGCGTAGGAGGGTGGATGGTTTAGTAAGGGCCCAAGAAAAGGATTGAATAATCAAAAGAAAATTCTTCAATTTCACAAAAATTATACAATACTCAAGAGTGTGAATCCCACTGGGTTCTGCCACTATGTGTATGTATGAACACTAACTACCTCCAAAATACATGACCCCAGCCAGTACACAGAAATTTGAACCATAACTATCCTCAGTGTAATCTGCCATACAATGGGATTATCTACACAATTCAATTTACAAGGTCTCTTGGAGTTAATATGGGACAGAACAACACTTAGCAGCCCTGACCAAAGAGATATTTTTTCTAATCTTTGAAACAGTTTCATGATGAGGGTATTCTTAGAATAATTTGTTTTGCTGAAAACATAATCATCTGAGAGAGGTGTGACTGAACCTTGCAACTTCTTGTTTCCATGGCAGCTGCTGTTTTCTCTCATGATAAATGAGCAGGGCTGGAGACCACAGATTCAGCAAAGAAGAGGGGCAGTAAAACCAAAAGGAAGTTGCATGTTGCCCCTCTTCATTGATATTCTCCAGTAAAACTCTTGCTGGACATGGGAACGTGAACCCAAACTATCCTCATGGTGCAAGGGTCCTGGCAACATTGTCAACAGATAGGAATTTAAACTATTGCCCCATCATCAGGAACATCCTACTTTCCATGTTGCTACCATCAAATGAATCAGCTGAATCGTTCCTAAAATCCTTTCAGAATTGTGTAAAAGTACATTTTTAGAAGTTGCAAAAAGGATATATTTCTGAATTATTCACAGATAATCAAATATACTAATATTTATTTGCCCATAAAAAAATTGTCCAATAAGATATGTAGCAATGCGTGTAATTTTCATTACTTTGTTGCATCCTGTTTGACAAGACTCAATTTAGCATCCATATCGAGGCCAATCACCTGATATTTTCTATTGCTTGAAATGTGCTCCTAAGTTTAAACGTGATTGAATGCGTCCCTTTTTATCTTGTGCATGTATGATATTGTTACATCTGAAGAAAGGCGACACGTCCCAACATTTTTATATATGGAAAGATACAGTAGACACAACTTTCATTTGTGATGTTATCTACATTGGATTGATACATATGATGCATTTCCAGCACACTTTGGCCTCTTGTAAGGTCAAACCAAATAAACAAACTCAAGTTAAATCAGGACGAAGTATAAGGGTCAGCTCCCCAAAAGGAGGGGGAACAGGCCAAACAAAATCAAAGTACAAATTTAATTTGAAAACATCAAATTAAAATGTGATTATTAGGGTCGATACACTTTGGAAGTTTCAGGATTTTAAGCAATGCAATGTAACTTTCCACAGTGCTACCCCTGAGGTCTCACAATGAGAGGGTGCCAAGACCCTTATGGGACAGCCTTTGGACATGCAAAACTAACTAGTAAAATACTAAGATTCTGAGTTACTAAAAACTTTATGACAGGGTTGTGGCACATTGAGAACATTACATAAAGAGTTGTACGAGTTCTTCACACAGTCGCTACACTTCAACAGCTCAGTGTTGCATTTTCATTTCTGAGTCAGCGGGTAAGGATTCAACTTCCACTCTGCAAAATTAAAGAATTAATATAGGCCTTCAGCGGGGTACAAAAGTAAAAATGTTGGAGGTGCTTAAGCTAAATTACACTTTAGATTGAAGTTCCACTTTCCCTCCCAGCCAGGGATGAAGAGGCCCACGACATGAGTACATGAAAGAGCTTCCAAGGCACTGGTCAATATCTTCTTCAATCTACATCATGAAAAAAGATGATCTGGTCACCTAACTCGTTGCCGTGTGTGCAATCTTGATGTGCAGAAACTGGCTGCCACCTTTGCCAGCATTACAGCCATATGATACTTCCAAGTTTATGGGAAGCTGCTACAAATTCTTACTTTTCTATAACAGCAAGTGAGTTTAGAGCATATCACAATAAGATGCCTTATCTAATACTGACCCAATAGTTTTGTCACCATGTCAGTTATAAATTCTGTATTGCACATGCTTTGTTTCATGTGGTGCAGTGGATGTTTTTCCCCTTCATCTAGTGATTCTATAAAGGCCATAAAGGGCAGCACAGTGGTTAGCACTGCTGCCTCACAGCGCCATGGACCTGGGTTTGATTCCTGGCTTGGTTCACTGTCTGTGGAGTTTGCACATTCTCTCAGTGTCTGCATGGGTTTCCTCCATGTGCTCCAGTTTCCTGCCACAGTCCAAAGATGTGCGGGTTACGTGGATTGGCTATGCTAAATTGCTTCTTGGTGTCGGGGGATTAGCTAGGGTAAACGCATGGGGTTATGGGAATAGGGCCTGGGTGATTGGTGCTTACTCAACAGGCTGAATGGTCTCCTTCTGTGCTGTAGAATTCTTCAATTCTATATAGAGTACCTTTGTCTGAAATCCCTAAAGTCCTCTAAAAGTTCTGCATTAAAAATAATTTATTTAACTTCTATCATATCATTTTCCCTAAAGCTGTAGTCTAAAGGTAGTTGAGAGCATCACTTGCAAGTTTAAATTGTGACTCTCTGGCAAAGGCTTCCATTTCTTGCAACATTCACTATATTGCTGTTGCCTTTATGCAAATACCGTTGCTCATCCCAACCCAATGCAACCCACCATCCTTTCTGAGGAGCAGGGGTTTGAAGATGTGTAAATGAAGATTCAAGGATATCACACAAAACATTGAAGGTACTACCTACACCACAGGAATTGCAGCTGTCCAAGAAGCAGTTCAACACCACCTCCTCCTCAATGAGAATTAGGGATGGGCAATAAATGTTGGCCAAACCACACCCTCTAAATTAATCCAAAAATACTAACTGGCAATATGGGCTGAATAACCAATTCAAATATTTATAAAATGTCCAAGTATATTGAATAAAATATCTGCAGAGGACATAGAGTCGTAACAGTGTACTGTTTACATTTCACACTGAACAAAACCGAACAGACTGTTCTCCAGCACTTGGACTAAGAGAAATGGACTAAAAAGAAACTGAATTTAAGATTCATATTTCATTTATCTGGACTGAAATAAGCCAATTATACCGTTCATGTGGCATACGTTTGGTTGAGAAATGGGAAAGACTGTAGGAAGAACGTTAATTTCTAATGTCAAGCTGGGAAAGGAAGGAACATAGTGATTTACTTTGCCACTATTTTGCTTCCTCAGACTACGAAGGCTGCCCTGCTTGCAGGATTGGGGACCAGGCCTCAGAAAACCATATCCCAGCTTTAGGCTCGGAGAGCCAATTGCATCTGTAGTTTTCTAATTCTGTTACGATACATGTTTGTTCTTTGACAAGGAGATCATTGAATTGGAAAAATTCACTTTTTGACTAAACGTTCAAACCTGGAGACTGAGGAGCAAATAGGGGCTGTGAGCAGCATGGAAATACATTGAGGCCAATTTTCCTTCTTTCCCGTGGCCTGAACACAAGTCAAGTACAAAGCACATGCAGTGTGCCAGATGGTTCTTGAACCTGTCTGCGTTTGCAAGCTCAAATCATTATCATGGCCCTGGCATTCTTCAGGAATACCTCCAGTTAAGGAATGAGACCTAACTGTCAGAGGAAAATGTACCCCAGACTGCTTTACCTAGTTGTCTATTCTTTTAAATATTTTGTAAGTTTCACTAAAATCACCTCTTATTCTTCAAAACTTCAAAGAATACAGGCCCAGTTTGTCCAATCTCTTTTCATAGGACAGTCCAGTTGTCCCCAGAACAAGTCTGGTGAACCTTTGTTGCATTCCCTCTATGGCAATAATGTCCTTGGTGAAGGAGCTAGTTCTCAGATCCTCCACCCTTTAGGTTATGCACAATTCAGACAATATTTGTTCCTCTACCAAGCAGAGATTCAGGAAAATGAGACTGCAAATAAGGTGAAAGTAGCATTAGTATTTGAATGCTCTGTCCACTCTTGGCGTTAATATCTCTTGCAACCCAATGCAGAGACCTATATAGATACATGTAAAATTGAAAGGGGTATCAATCCAGCATAACTGTCTCCATCTCTTTTCCTCTGCTTTGAGACTGTGGAGAAAGTTCCAAGGACACCTCGCAAACAGAAATTAGTCCTGTAGCATCCAATGCTGAAGTGCAGGCGAGTAACAATAAGTCTCTGGTCCATCCTTCGGATGCTTTGATAAAGAAGGTACATGGTTGAGGGCTGATAAATCTTTAAATTATATGACTAACAATAAAATGTGGACACAGGTTTGTGTGTAAAGCATGCTTACATGTTCAGTAAAATTGATATTAGTGATTTAATGGAGCAGGCGTTTTGTTCTCCTGTTACATAGGCTTCATCTGCAGTTCTCGCTCCTCCCATCATTTTCATACTACTCATCATTGACACCACCCAGAAATGTAGCATTAACTTCCACGAATGCACTGAAGGCATGATCGGTCTTCCTTACTCTTTCTTTATCGATCCTGAGGCAGTTGTAAGGCTTTTCATTCCCAGGCCAACATTAAGAAGTAGACAAGTCAACACTTCTTCCACCATTGTGTTGAGTTACAAACCAATGCCACCAACTTCCGCTCTCAACAGCACCTACACACTCTAGCCTTGACTACTTCAACATTCCTGGGTGACATGATTGAGAGGTACAAGATTATGAGAGGTATAGATAAAGTAGACAGGAAGAAAAGTTTTTCCTTGGTGGAGGGATTAATGACAAGGGGCATGGATTTAAGATCAGGGGAAGGAAGTTTAGCGATGATGTAGAGAAAAACTCTCTTACCCAGAGGGTGGTGGAACTCACTGCCTGAAAGGATGGTGGAGGCAGAGACCCTCATAACATTGTAGAAGTATTTAGCTGTGCACATGTAATGCCAAGGTATACAAGGCTATGGACCAAGTGCTAAAAAATGGGATTAGAATAGTCAAGTGGTTTGACTTTGACCGGTGCAGACTCGATGGGCTGAGGGGCATTTTTTTGTGCTGTAGACCTCTAATGACACCTTCAAATAATTCCAGAAGCACAGAATCTTGGTGTTATTCAATTCCAATGTTCTCCAATCTTTCTTTGTCAGAATGTCAACCTCTAGCTCCTATAAACATTGGCCCATGTAGGAGGCTATGACCATTATCTGTACCTGTGCAGTGTTCCAGATTACTGACCCTTCCGAGCTTGCGATCTCTGCTAGCTCCCTATGCCTCACTGAATAAATTTAAAGAGACTCCTTCTCACCTGCAGTTCTCTTGTATCCTTTCCTAACCTTATCTCTATATGTACATTCCCAGCTTTTGCTCTTCCTATTCCAGTACCACCTTCATTCTATATTAGCACCTGCTCTTTAAGTCACCAGCCCAATGTCCTCTGGAACATATTCTCTGAATCTATCTACATTTACACCTCTCTCCATGCTTTCCAAAGCTTCCCAAGAATCTGCCTTTGTTACTCCAACCTATTATTTTGTTCTTCTGCCTTTTGCCAACTTTGCTTTTGATTCTAAGAGACGTCATGCCACAAGAAGTGCTATAGAAAGGCAAGTTGCTATCTTTCATCACAAAGAGAAACATACTCTGTATTTTCCCTCGCATATGCAGGCCTCTATTTTGCACTGAATTGGGGAAGGAGGCTTGCTTAAAAACAAACACCCAAGTAGCATTGTGACAGCTGAACACTGACTAAAAGGAGAAGAGAGGTGGGGGAAGGAGGGGAGGGGAGGGAGATGTTATACTGACCTATTTTCATGAAATTCAACATTCGCAAGTTACTGCTACTCAAAACCAAGAAAATGCTAGTCCAAACAAGGAACCCTTTATTGCATATCAGCACCCTAGTGTATCAGCAGCAGCCCTGTATGTTCTGCAGCAGGAAGAGATAAGTTTCACTGTTGAGGCTCGTTCATTTGATATAAATTGAAGCAATGTACCAGGATCTGACACAAATTTTACATGGCATTTCTCTGGAACTGCCGTCACAGCCTCAGGAACTGATTCGGAAGACAAAGTGTCCCTCCTGCAAAAGTTGGCAAGCAGTAAAGTGCCCTAAAGTTACAGATTAGCATTATGATATCAGTATCCAACTACGTCTCAAGCATTTTAGTAAGGTCCAGCAGAAAAAAGGTCACCAGTCAGCAATGAATGCGCTCCTCTAAACAACATGGAGTTTAAGATCAATTTCATGCCTAAAAAGGTACAAGAGACCCAATCCAGCTCACTGGGTTAAATTTGTGTCTAACAAATTGTAACCTAATAGTTTCTATTAAAGTCAAGCACCACAATATACACTGCACATCACTCTCAATGACATTCACGGAAAATAATTAGCAAAAAAATTTGTGACGCTACACCTCTTACAGATTCGAAGATTTTCAATTGACACCTTTCTTTTGACATTCTCCAATCAGGATCCATATCATGAGATTCCGGGATAATCTGATGACATGAAATCGTCAGTGCACTATTGGAACTGTAACAGGTAGGATGGACAGCGATGGCAGAGAATGAAATTGGATAGCAATAAATGACCTGATCATTAGGCAAGGACCGGGCAAACGTTATGAATTTGGAAACAGTGGTATGAGATTCCATAAAGTGGGTAAATTTAGGATGAAATGGAATTGCTGAGGTGGGATAATGCTTCTAGGGGAGGAATAACAACTGGGAATCTGTTTATCAAGATTAACTAAATTGGTCTACGATACAATATAATACGATGTAGGGGGGAGAAAAAAGGGGGAGGGGAACGTTTGGATGGGGGGGGGGGTGAACGTTTGGATGGGGGGTGTTTAAACATAGAAAATAGGTGCAGGAGTAGGCCAATTAGACCTTCAAGCCTGCACTACCATTCAGTATGATCATGGATTTTTGGTATCTCACTCCCGCTTTTACTTCATACCTCTTGATCCCTTTAGCCACCAGTGCCATGGCCAGTTCCCTCTTGAACATATGTAACAAACTGGCCCCAACAACTTTCTGTGGTAGAGAATTCCACAGGTTCACAACTCTCTCAGTGAAGAAGTTCTTCCTCATCTCAGTCCTGAACGGCTTACCCCTTATTCTTAGACTGTGACCCTAGTTCTGCTTTTCCCCAACACTGGGAACATTCTTCCTGGATCTAACTTGTCCAGTCCCATCAGGAGTTTATATGTTTCTCTGAGATCCCCTCTCATTCTTCTGAATTCCAGTGAGTACAAGCCTAGTTGATCCGGTCTCTCTTCATATGTCAGTCCTGCCATTCCAGGAATCAGTCTCGCTGGACTCCCTCAACAGCAAGAATGTCCTTCCTCGGGCTGGGAGACCAAAACTGCACACAAACTCAAGGTGTAGCCTCACAAACACCCTACACAACTACAGCAAGACATCCTTATTTCTATACCAAATTCTCTTCCTATGAAGCCTAGCATGCCATTAGCTTTCTTCACCACGCACCTGCTGTACCTGTACGTCCAACTTTCAGCTACTGTTCCCCCATGGCAGCCAGGTCACTCTGCAGTTCTCCTTTTCCTGAACTGCCACCATTCAGATAATAATCTTCCTTCCTGTTTTTGCCACCAAAGTGGATGACCTCACATTGATCCACATTATACTGCATTTGCCAAGTACTTGTCCATTCAGCCAGCCTGTCCAAGTCACCCAGCAGCCTCTTAGCATCCTCCTCACAGCACACACTGCCACCCAGATAGTATTATCTGCAAATTTGGAGATATTGCATTCAAATGACCCAATTATTCCCACTCTCTGCTTCCTGCCTGCCACACAACACTACGTTAAAGTCCAACAGGTTTATTTGGCAGCAAATGCCACTAGCTTTCAGAATGCTGTTCCTTCATCAGGTGACCTCACCCGATGAAGGAGCAGCACTCTGAAAGCTGGAGGCATTTGCTACGAAATCAACCTATTGGACTTTAATCTGGTGTTGTGAGACTTCATACTGTGTTTACCCCAGTCCAACACCGCATTTCCACAGCCTGTCTGCCAACCAGTTCTCTATCCACATTAATACATTATCCCCAATATGATGAGCTTTAATTTTGCTTGCTAATCTCTTGTGTGGGATCTTGTCAAGAGCCTTTTGAAAGTCCAGATACACAACATCCACTGGTTCACCCTCATCCACTCTACTGGTCGCATCCTCAAAAAATTCCAGATTTGTCAAGTACGATTTCCTTTTAGTTAATTCATCCTGTCATCACTTTCCAAATACTCAGTTATTGTTTCCTTAATAACTGATTCCAGCATTTTCTCTCTCTCGGTCCTTTTTTAAAAAATGGGGTTACATTAGTTACCCTCCAATCCACTGGAACTCTTCCAGTGTCTACAGAATGCTGGAAAATGATCAGCAATGTGTTCACTATTTCTTGGGCACGTTCCTTGAGTCCTCTGGGAAGAAGAGCATCAGGTCCTGGGGACTTGAGTTTTAATCCCAACAATTTCCCCAATACAATTTTCTGACAAATAAGGATTTCATTCAGTTACGCCTTCATGCTAGGCCCTCTGTCCCTGAGTATTTCTAGAAGGTTATTTGTGTCCTCCTTAGTGAAGGCAGATCCAAAGTATTTCTTCAGCTTTGTTGACCATTATGAAATCAAGATGAAATGCGAGTGTTGGGGATGGAAGTTCGGATGTGGGGGGTGTTGGGATGGGGATGGGGATGCGGGAAGAGGGGTGTTGGGGTATTGGGATGGGAATGTGGAAGGGGGTTGGACAGGGAAGGCAGCATTGGAGTTGGGGGTTTTGGGATGGGCATGGTTTTAGAATATACATGTTGGGATGGGGGATATTGGGATGGGGGAATGTTGGGAGGGGGAATGTTGGGAGGGGGAATGGGATGAAATGGGGAAGTTAGAGGTGAGTTTTGGGATGGGCTTTTGAGCGGCGTTGAACTACCAGAAGCGATTCCCATGGGGAAATGGTGAGCGGTTTACCTCCAGCTTGTCGGTGAGCTCTCTCTGCATCTTCTCGAACTGGTGGCTCAGCTCCTGGTTCCGCTCCAGCAATGCTTTCCCCAGCTTGGCCGCCAGGATCAGGTCACTATCCTTCTGCCGGAGCTGGGACAGCAGCTCCTCGATGGCGGGCTGAGCGGCCGCCTCCTCGCCCGCAGCTTCTGGCCGCTCGGCCATGGGGAAATGTTCGTCGTAGAGGAGACTGGGGCCGGAGCCGAGCCCGGGGGCAGGAGGGGGGCCCGGGCGGCTGGCGTGGGGATGGAGCTCGGCTTCCTCTCCGGGCTGCTGGGGCTCCTCGCCCTGCGGGAACTCGTGCAGCCAGAGAGCGGCCATGGGCTCGGCTTCTTCCCGGGGCTGGGGAGGACGGGGAGGGGGAGGCAGGAACAGGGGGAAGGGAGGCGGCCTCGGCTCTTAACGCGATCGGCTCCGATCCCGGCTCAGCGCCCGGACTGCAGCGAGTCCCATCGACCTGCCTGGGGATCGGGCTGGCCCGGCCCGGCTCTCGGTGTCCGCCTCTCGGGCTTGCGGCGGGCTCCGGCTGCTGCCCCGGGACACAGGTGCTCTTGTCCGGCTCTGCTGCTCGCTTTCCTGCCGCTGCTGCTGCCCCGCTCCGCCGGGGATGGCGAGCCCATACTTCACAGGGATACAGCTAGAGACATGATGCTGCGGATTGCGAGCAGAGACTCAGAGTGCTACCCAAGCTGTCCACACCCCTCTGACGGAATCTGACACCTGCACAGTACACAGCGCTCATTGGCACAGAGCAAGTGTCCCCATCCTTAGCAGACAGACAGGGAGGGACTGGTATAGGTAAATAGAGGGCAGGAGCCAGCAAGAGTAAAAAAAAATGCAGAGAGAAATAGGGAGCGTGAGATAAAACACAGGGAATGAGAGATGAAGTACAGGCTGGGAATATACAGACGATGGGATAATTACAGAGAGAAAGAAATAAGAGACAAGGAGCTTGAGATAAATATAAGTGTTGTGGATGGAGAGACAGACCAAAAATACAGGGGAGATGCAATCTCATGTAGTTAGGAAGAGATAGATGCAGAATAAGTCGGAGAGAATTAAAGGGGATGAAACAGTGATAAAGAAAGAGAGAAATATTAGCGGAGGAAGTGATACTGTATGAATACAGGGATAGGGAATGCAGGCTGGGATAGAGTGAGAGTATAATCATAGCTTGATAAAGAGGAAAAAGACACTGGATCAAATAAGAGAGAGGAGGGAGTAAATAAGAAAAATGAGATGTGGAAAATACAGACAGAAACAGCTAAATTTAGGAAAGATAAGACCAATTCAAATACAGAGTCAGAGAGAGAGAAATAAGGGAGATTTGATCTGGGTGAAAGATAATTAGAGAGCAAAAGCGAAGTGAGAAATAGACACAGGCAAAGAGCAAAGACATATAGCTACTAGGAGAAATGGTGAGAGTGATAGAAATTTACAGAGTTAGAGGAATAAAAGATATAGACATGATAAATAAAGTTTATTTATTAGTGTCACAAGTAAGGTTTACATTAACACTGCAACCAAGTTACTGTGAAATTCCCCTAGTTGCCACACTCCAGCGCCTGTTCGGGTCAATGCACCTAACCAGCACGTTTTTCAGACTGGGAAGAAATTGGAGCACCTGGAGAAAACCCACACGGACATGGGGAGAACCTGCAAACTCCACACAGACAGTGATCCGAGTGGGAATCAAACCCAGGTGCCTTGTGCTGTGAGGCAGCAGTGCTAACCACTGTGCCACCGTGCTGCCCACAGAGAAATATGAAGTATAAATCTAGTGAACCTTTGTCGCACCACTTCAGCCAAGTATATACTTTCCTTCGCTACAGAAACCCAAAATGTAGACAGTACTGAAAGGTCTCACCAAAGTCCTCAATGACTGTAACAAAACTTCCTTAGCCTTGTACTCAAATTATCTTGAAAGAAAGGTCAATGAGCTATTTGCCTTTCTAATTGTCATTAACTTTGTTTCATGTATGAAGATACCCTCTGAAGCACCAATGTTTAATAGTTACTCATCATTTAAAACATATTTTGTTTTTCTATTCAAAGAGAATGACCTTACATTTTCCAATATTATATTCCATCTGCTTATCCTATTGTGTATTTAACTCATTTTGCTGACAGTCCATGTCCTCCTAACTCACTTTCCCAAGGAAGAGGCAAATAAATGCAAGGTTGAAAGAAATAGAGAAAGACATACATGAATAGAAAAGGAGCGATGTTTCTTTTATATAGCATTGTTATGACTTCAGCCATCCCAATATGCTTTCCTGCCAATATAATACTTTAAAAGTGTAGTGACTGTGGTAGAGCAGGAAATACAACAGTCAATTTGCTCACAACAAGGTTCCACAAACAAGAGAAAAGAATCAAATAATCTTTTTCAGTCTTATTGGTTAGGGGATAAATATTGGCCAGTCTCCAAAGAACTTCAATGCTCTTTTTGAATAATGTCAGGGTATAGTTTACGTGTATACATCAACAATTTGTATTAATGTAGTAGTTTTAATGTTGAAGATTGTCCCTCTAGTGTAGCTGGAGACATGATGCTGCAGATTGCAAGCAGAGACTCAAGTGCTGCCAAGCCGTCCACACCCTCTGATGGAATCTGACACCTGCATAGCACACAGCACTCATTGGAACCGAGCAAGTATCCCCATCCTTAGCAGACAGACAGGGAAGGACTGGGATAGGTAAATAGATGGCAGGAGCCAGCAAGAGTAAGATAAATGCAGAGAGAAATAGGGAGCATGAGATAAAACACAGGGAATGAGAGATGAAATACAGGCTGGGAATATATAGACAATAGGGATAAAGAAAGAAATATTAGCGGAGGAAGGCTCTTCACAAGGGATTATCAAACAAAAATGGAATGTAGACACATAAAACTGGGAAGGTCTTATGGAGGAGTGGTAGTATTCCTACATCCGGGCCAAAAGCTCCAGGTTCAAGTCCCATACTGGGTCTTGACGGCTATGGATGGTCATTAATGACAGGGCCAAATAGGTTAATCATCAACCTGCAAATCCTTCCAATGTGCCAATGGCAGGTGGTAGGAGCAGGAGAGTCCCTTAGTCAGCCAGAACCCACAGAAGGCAACTACTGTAGTACTTTGTCAAATGTAAGGCCCAACACATGGAAGTCAATGTTTCCAACACCATCTTTGAACATGGTATCTGAAGGGAGAGACACAAAGAGGTATATGAATGGGTGACAAAAAGCTTAGTCAGAGAGATAGTTCTTTAAGCAACGGAGAAAATTGAAGCGATTTAGGAAGGGATTTGCAAAGGTTAGGAACCAGCCAGCTGAAGGCATAGCCACCAAAGCAGGAGTGATGTGCAAGAGGTCAGAATTGAAGAAGTATATGCACCTCAGAAGATCATACACTGAAGAAGGTTACAGGGATAGAGAGGGGTGAGATATTGGATTGATTTGAAAATGAGCAAGAGAAACTGAGGCCAAACGGGGAGCCAAGTTAATTAAGTAAGCATAGTGGTGATGGTGATGTGGATTATGTGAGTCTGGATATAGGCAGCAGAGTTTCGGATGAGCTCGAGTTTAAAGTTGGCCAGAAGAGCTTTGGAATAATCAAACCTAGAGCTAACAAATGGATTAATGAGAACTTCATCAGCAGCAGAGATGATGCTAGTGGGGAAAGTGGCAATGTTATAGAGGTGAAGTTGGCAATCTTAATGATGGAGATGGAATGAACATGGGGTCAGAGATCAGCTCAGGGTCAAATAGAATATCGAAGTGTGAACAGTCTGGTTCAGTCATGGACAATAGCAGGTTGAGGGTTGGACTCACTGGCTAGGGAACTGAATATGGCAAAGCCAATGACTCAGGCTTCTCATCATTTAATTGGAGAAGATTTCTGTTGATCCACAGTATGTCGGACTGGCAACATTACAAATTAGAAGTAGTAAAGGGATCAACAGAAGTAGTGGTGAAATAGAGTTGGGTACACATGTATAGAAAAACAGCAAAGAATTGTAAAGAGAGTCAATTATATGTAAACTGAGAAACAGACATACTACTGAGTGATGGGCACAGCTGCATGTGTATTGAAGGAAAGCTGTCAAAAAGCATATGTACAGACCATGAATGGGATAAGAGCATCAACTCAATTTTCCCCATTCTTTCTCTTCTCAGCTAAAGGTACTTGATTCAAACAAAGCCTCGAACACTTCAATATTCATATTTATTGTGAGGGCACACAACTTTGAAAATCATCATTGCCACCCTCATCTGATGGCCACTTTCCAATGAGATCACTGGACATTGATTATGGACTGGAAATTTGGTTATTTTTTAATTTCTTTAATTGGGGAACGGGGTGACCAGCTGTAACATCAGAATTGCAGCACTGACTGAGCTGATTTAAATTCCTCAGAGCAAGCAAACTTCTTATTATGTGAACCATTATGAGTTAATTGCAAATTGTAAATTTGACTAACCTGATGTTATTGTACCACTTATTCAAATGTTTTCAAATCGATATAGCAGAGTATTGATATTTATCAGTATATTTATTTGTTGTTCACATGTTTGTGGGATGTGGGCATTGCTGGCAAAACTGGCAGTTACTACCATTGATGATTTCCCTTGAAAAAGTGGTATTGACATGTCTGCTTGAAGCACTGCCCAGTCAATGTGGTGTAGACATACCACCCACAGTGCTATTAGGTAGGAAATTTCAGGAATTTAATCAAATGATACTGAAGGAAGAGAGATATATCTAGAAGTCAGGATGGTCTGGGACTTGAAGAGCAACTTGCAGGTGATGGTGTTCTACGTGTTCAGTGCCCTTGTCTTTCTAGATTACAGTTAAAGAAACTTTATGAGTTGCCTCAGTGCAGTATTGTAATGCTGTATACTGCTGCCAGGGTGCACTGGTGGTGGAGAGAGCAAATGTTTATATTTATTGGATTAGGTGCCAATTAATCTGGCTGCTTTGCACTGGATGGTGTTGAAATTCTTGAGTGTTGCTGGAAGCGGACTTATCTGGGCATGCAGAGAATATTTTATCACAATCCTGTAGCCTTGTAGATGGTGGACAGGTTTTGGGGTATCAGGAGGTGAGTTATTCCCAGCATCTGACCTGTTTTTGTTGCCACAGTATTTATGTAGCTGGTCTGGTTAAATTTCTAGTCAATGTTAATCTCAGAATGTTGTTGGTGTGGGATTCAGTGCTGGGAATGTTATGGAAAGATAATTACATCTTTCTTACGGAGACAGCCATTGCCTGACACTTATCAGCCCTATTATGATCACTACTCAAGTCATGCTGCACGCAGGCACAGGCTGCTTTCTTTTTGACACTCTTACAGATTTTTCAGTTTGGAAGAAATTGGGTTGAAATGCCAGTTGAAGGAAAACTAAAGCTCATAAAGGATACCCAACAATACAGAATGTGCTGTAGAGGATAGTCGATGGGAAACCAAAGTAATTAGTTCAATTTTAATATTAAATACCTACATTAAACATAACATTGTTACTACAGGGAATTTAGAGCACAGGGACAGATCATTCAGTTCATGTCTATGTTCTACACAAGCCTTTACTCATTTGAACTCACCCTATCACCGTATATTTCTATTCCTTTCTTTTTCATATTCTTATCTAGCTTTCCTAAATGGATCACCTACTTTTTGCAGTAACACATTGACTTTATGTTGTAACTCTGACGCAAATTTGCATGAAACTTGAATGTCCAGCATTTATCTCATATATTTTCATGATTTGGTAAATCTGATTAATTATAGCTGGATGCAAAATCAACTGTAAATACATAGGAGAATAATTTCTAATCTGGCCATTAAAGGGTGGCAATGAAGTTTCATTTGTCCAACTGGGGTAAGTACAGACCTTTAGAAATAAACAACAAACTATAACAAAGATAAAGAAATCAGAGGCAGAGATTTACAGCTAACTGATAAAAGACCAGGGGTGGGACTTTTTAACGTAGCAAGCTACATGCACTGTCTGAAAAGCTAGTGATAACATATGCAACAAAATCTTCAAAAAGGAACTGGATATATATACTTGAAAGGGGAAAAATTCAGCTTTTTGGGGAAAGTGAAGGGGTGTAGGACTCACTAGATAGCTTTTTCAAAGAGCTGGAACTAGCACAATGGGCCAAATGGCCTCACTCTGTGATGTGTCATCCTATGATTCTAAGTGTAGATTTTGCTTTATAGGGTCATAGAGATTTACAGCATGGAAACAGGACCTTCGGCCCAACTTGTCCATGTCACCCAGTTTTTAAAATTAAGCTAATCCCAATGCCCACATTTGCCATATCTCTCTATACCAATCTTATCCATGTAACTGTCTAAATGCTTTTTAAATCACAAAATTGTACCCACCTCTACTACTACCTTTGGTAGCTCGTTCCAGTCACTCACAACTCACTGTGCGAAAAAATTGCTCCTCTGGACTCATTTATATCTCTCCCTTCTCACTTTAAACCTATGCCCTCTAGTTTTTGACTTCTCTACCATTGGAAAAAGATATTGAATATATACCCTATCTATGCCCCTCATTATTTTATAGACCTCAATAAGATCACTCCTCAGTTTGCCTTGGTTTGATCTACCAAAATGCATCACCTCATATTTATCTAAATTAAATTCCATCTGCCATTCATTAGCCCACTGGCCCAATTGATTGAGATCCTGTTGCAATCCTAGATAACCTTCTTCATAGTCCACTACGTCATCAATCTTGGTGTCATCTGCAAAATTACTAACCATGCCTTCTAAATTCTGATCCAAATCATTAATATAAATGACAAATAACAGTGGACCCAGCACTGTTCCCTGAGGCACACCGCTGATCACAAGCCTCCAGTTTGAAGAACAACCTTCTACGAACACCTTCTGTCTTCTGTCATCAAGTCAATTTTGTATCCAATTTGGCTACCTCCATCCTGGATCCCACGATGTTTAACTATATGCAACTTACTATGTGATACCTTGTCAAAGGCCTTGCTAAAGTCCATGTAGACAACATCTACTGCAGTGTCCTCATCTACCTTCTTGAATACCCCTTCAAAAGATCAATCAAATTCATGAGACATGATCTTCCACTCACAAAGCCATGCTGACTGTTCCTAATTCTTCAATCCTTCAAGGAAGTAACTGGTTCACATCTCTGTCTGTTCAAGTTAACCATTTTATCAGAGGATGGTACACTTGTCGTCTGGCAAAAAGTATAGCTTTTTCTTCATAAGTCGGAAATTGAATGTGACTGTCAAATATACCACTTTATTATCTCGGCCTCAGAATTATTAAGCATACATGAACAGTTCTGAAGTTACAAGTAGATAAACTTACTCACCACTTCTACTTTAATGACCCTAATTATGGTTGATTGTGCTTGAGGCAGACAACATTATGCTCCGAACCATATTATCTATTTCTTTCATAAATTTTGATTGGGATGGCACTAAAGTTGGATAAATATGGTTTGGGGCCCAATGGTGAGAGAATGTTGAAAGTATGTGTAAATTACAATGCGAATTGAAAGTTTTGGAGAGATCTATTAACATAAGAAATAAGAAATAGGAGCAGGAGTAGGCCATCTAGCCCCTCGAGCCTGCCCTGCCATTCAACAAGATCATGGCTGATCTGAAGTGGATCAGTTCCACTGTCCTGCTTTCTCCCCACAACCCTTAATTCCCTTGTCTATCAGAAACCTATCTACCCGTGATTTAAATATATTCAGTGAGGTAGCCTCCACCACTTCAATGGGCAGAGAATTCCAGAGACTTACCACCCTTTGAGTGAAGAAGTTCCTCCTCAACTCCGATCTAAACTGCGCCCACCCCCCCCCCCAACTTATGTTGAGGCTGTGCTCTCTAGTTCTGTTATTCTTTCTAAGCGGGAAGAATCTCTCTACCTCTACCCTAGCTAGCCCCTTCATTATCTTATATGTCTCTATAAGTTCCCCCCTTAGCCTTCTAAACTCCAATGAGTACAGACCCAGTTTATTCAATCTCTCCTCATAGGCTAACCCTCTTATCTCTGGTATCAGTCTAGTGAACCTTCTCTGCACTCCCTCCAAGGCCAATATATCCTTTTGCAAATGCGGCGACCAAAACTGCACACAGTACTCCAGCTGCGGCCTCACCAGTGCCCTGTACAGTTGCAGCAAGACCTCCCTGCTTTTATATTCTATTCCCCTCGCTATAAAGGTCAACATTCCATTCGTCTTCTTGATCACCTGCTGCACCTGCAGACTGGGTTTTTGCGACTCATGCACAAGGGCCCACAGGTCCCTCTACACTGTAGCATGCTGCAGCTTTTCACCCTTTAAATAATAACCCCTCCTACTATTATTCCTACCAGAGGGGATAACCTCACATTTGCTAACATTATACTCCTTAGTTGAGCAAATCACCATGAACTGATAAATTACTGGCATAAGCAAAAAATCGCAGCAGGCTCAATTTTCTTTTCAAATAGGTAGAATTTTGCATGTGGAAAATAGATGATCTGGAGGAGGGAACCGAGCGTATGGTGTCGAAATTTGCTGATGACACCAAGATTGGTGGAACGGCAAATTGTGCGGAGGGCGTGGAAAGTCTGCAGAAGGATCTAGATAGGCTGGGCGAATGGGCCAGGAACTGGCAAATGGAATTTAATGTTGGCAAGTGTGAAGTTGTCCACTTTGGTAGGAATAATGGTAGGAAGGACTATTACTTACATGGCGAAAAACTGCAGCATGCGACGGTACAGAGGGACCTCGGGGTCCTTGTGCATGAGTTGCAAAAACCCAGCCTGCAGGTGCAGCAGGTGGTCAGGAGGGCTAATGGGATGCTGGCCTTCATAGCAAGGGGGATTGAATATAAAAGTAGGGAGGTCTTGCTGCAACTGTACAGGGCACCGGTGAGGCCGCAGCAGGAGTACTGTGTGCAGTTTTGGTCGCCGCACTTACGCAAGGATATTTTGGCCTTGGAGGGAGTGCAGAGGAGGTTTACTAGGCTGATACCGGAGTTGAGGGGGTTGAACTATGAGGAGAGGCTGAATAAACTAGGCTTGTACTCGTTAGAGTTTAGAAGAATGAGGGGAGATCTCATTGAGACATATGATGAATGGGATGGATAGGATAGAGGTGGAGAGGCTCTTCCCGCTCAGAAAGGACAGTAGGACTAGAGGGCACAGCCTCAAGATAAAGGGGGGGCAGTTTAGAACGGAGTTGAGGAGGAACTTTTTCACTCAAAGGGTGGTGAATCTCTGGAATTCTCTGCCCGTTGAAGTGGTGGAGGCTGCCTCGCTCAATATTTTTAAGACGCGGGTTGATAGGTTTTTGATAGGCAAGGGGATTAAGGGTTATGGGGAGAGGGCGGGAAAGTGGAACTGAGCCTCTTCAGATCAGCCATGATCTTATTGAATGGCGGGGCAGGCTCGAAGGGCTAGATGGCCTACTCCTGCTCCTATTTCTTATGTTCTTAAAATACAATGGAAAGTATAACAATCATTTTTTTCACTTTCAAACATTTCCCTTCTTTGATGTTTCCTCTGGATAAAAGCTTTGACAAAGGGTCATTTGGACTCAAAATGTCAGCCCTTTTCTCTCCTTACAGATGCTGCCAGACCTGCTGAGATTTTCCAGTGTTTTCTCTTTTGATGTTTCCTCTTGGTTTGTTGTGTCTCAATCTGCCTCTGCAGCCAGATTTTATTCCGAGGTTTTGAAGCAGAGTTTGGCTGTTATCTGCAGTTTTCCTTTAACGTTGTCATAGCCCCCAGGACTTGCATCGGAATCACTCATTGCCTCCCTGTCGGACTTGCTGAATATGAGCTCCCTGGGGATTGGTGATTAACTGACCAGGTGGAGTTCAGAAATAGAACCCTGTCTAAAAGCAGGCCCCTGAGTGGGTCCATTATTCCATTGTCCACTAAAAGGTATCCACTATTCCATTGTCCTGGTTGGGACCTTTTTGCATTCACCATAAGCTTCTAGTTTTACTTTCCGATATTTTGTGCAATAAAGCACCGCTCCTTTACAGCTGACTTCTGGAGTTATTATAAATGTAAACTAGATAATGTGTTTCATGATTTAAAAGGACTGCATATTCGGCTCTGGTGATAAGAATTATTGAAGTTAGAAGACAGGCCATGGCATTCAAACCTATCAGGCAGTGCTCTAACTATCAGGACCATTCTCAACATCTGGCTTCCCCGTTGCCGTGGTTACCGGTAACCCGCGGCCTCGAGGTCGCGCCTGATTTCCACCAATCAGCCGGGGACGCCTGGTTGCACCAATCCGCAGGCCATCCGGCCGTTACGTGCCGCCCCGCGCTGTCCAATCGGAGGTGGGCAGGGTGTCTCGAGCCAAGTTTGAAGGGAAGGCGAGAGGGAGCCGTTAGGATCGCGCGCGGGAGCGGAGTGAACTTGGGAGTGACCCCCGGACAGGCTAAGACCCACCCGGAGGCCAGACAGGCTGAGAGCCCATTACTGCCCACCGGGAGCCCGGACAGGCTGAGACTCACCCGGAGGCCGGACAGGCTGAGAGCCCATTACTGCCCACCGGGAGCCCGGACAGGCTGAGAGAGTGTCTCGAGCTGCTGGACTGACCAGGTAACCAGCCCCCCGCCCCCCTCAATTCCCGGGACAGGCTCTGATCACCGGGCCGGTGTTGTTAACCCAACTGTCCCGCGTGATGAGCACTGAATTGGTTTATTATTGCCACATGTATTAATATGCAGTGAAAGGTATTGTTTCTTGTTGTGTTGTTTATTATCCCCCTAGTAAAAAGTCTCACAACATCAGGTTAAAGTCCAACAGGTTTATTTGTAGCAAACGTCACTAGCTTTTGAACTGCCAGTTCCGAAAGCTAGTGGTGCGCTGGCATCTCCACATCATTATTATCCCCCCTCCCATGGGATGGGCACTGTTCATAGAATCCCTGCAGTGCAGACGGAGGCCATTTGGTCCATCAAGCCTGCACTAACTCTCTGATAGAACATTTTAACTAGGCTTTATCCTCATAATCCCGCGTATTTAACCTGCTAATCCCCCAACCTACAAATCTTTGGACACTAAGGGGCAATTTAGCATAGCCAACGCACCTAACCTGCACATCTTTACTATGCAGACATGGAGAGAACATGCAGACTCTGCACAGTCACCTGAGGCTGGAATCAAACCTGGGATCTTGGTGCTGAGAGGTAGCAGTGCTAACTACTGTGCCACTGTGCTGCCCTTGTCTGCAGTTTACTGAAACACCCCACCCTATGGGATTCCCCCCCCCAAGGATGGGCATTGTTTACTGACTTGGGGGGGGGGTGCGGGGTGAGAATGCTGTACTGTCAATGAAGTATCAACCCAGATTGTGTGCTAATAACATCCTTCAAATGGATTATGTGCTCCTGCCACCCAACAGCCAACGTGAGTACCCACTCATCCACTCACCCACACACAAAAACAGGACCTTTAAACTGACTAGACAGAACACAATTTCTCCTTCCTTCAACTGAAGCATGTTATTAGCATATAAGCTGGGTTGATGCTTCATAGCACTGAGAATGCTGTACTGTCAGAAATTCTATCTGTCCTCTCAGGCAGTGCTCAAATCTCTTGGGAGTGGAACTTGAACAGAACAATTTTTGATTCAGGTGCAAGACTTCCAACACTGAACCAAAGCTGACACCAAGGTGCAGGTTCTCTGTTCTGAAGATCATTTGTGAGAGTGCTGGGTTTTGTCAACATTTGTGAATCTTTCACTGTTCTGGTACTGGTTCAAATTTATTGAATTAGCTACCTGAGCATAATACCTGTATAGCATGATCCAATGGACTGTTGGTTCAGTTCCATAATTATTAGGTTACCACATTATTTCAAATACTAATCCTCATTACAGTAGCACTCAACACATCTGGGGAACAAAATCTACATGCTGAGAGAATCATGGCATGATACACATAGTAGAAAATTATTCAGTCCACCAAGCCAACGCCAGTAAATTGGAAGAGATACCCATTCCCCTGTCCTTTTCCCTTTAGCCCTGCGATATTTTCCACTTTGACTGTTACCCAATTTTCTTTTGAAAGTTATGCTATGTATACTTCCACCATCTTTTTGAACAAGCTATTCTAGATCATGACACCTCACTGATTAAAATAGCATCACTGAGGAGAAAGTGACCAAACAAATTGCTGTGGCACTATATAAAGATTGTGAATGGTGCAATACTTTCTTTGCCTTTCCTGGTCTGTATTTCACTATATTCAGTTGACCTAATGCTCTCAGGATATCTAGGAACGACTTTCCCAAATGTTCTTCACATAATAAGAACAACTTTATAACAAATATGCATTGGTAGCTTTTACCTTCTGAAGTTCTGTTTGAACCTAGCCTGATAGGATGACTTGCCTCTGTCACTTTTATGGAGTCCTGAGTTGTGATGAGTTCAAGACCATCACAGTCCTGGTTCTAAATCAGAGAATTCCTACAGTGCAGAAGGAGGCCATTTGGCTCATCAAGTCTGCACTGACTCTCCGACACAACATCTTAAGCAGGTCCAGCCCCTGCCCTAGCCTCATAACTCCACACATTTATCCCACTAAGTACTTTGAAGCGTAGACATCTATCACCATTCTGGTGGCTGGTACTGGAAGCCAAGGAGATAGAAAGACTTTTTTTAAAAGTTAAATGTTTATATTTTGAAGAGAAAAATTGAGTCTTTAATCTGAATTTAGCTCTTAGTATGTTTAACCTTGGAGTTCTGAGTTGGCAAAGTGGAGGAAGATTTACTTTGTCTTTAACCCATGGTTTACTTGGAAGTGTTTTATTTTGATGTTGTCATGTGTCCTTATGAGAACTGTTCCATTCTTCAGTATAGTCACTTCAATTACCACAGGAAAAAAATGAGGAGAAAGCAACATTTATAACTGCCATCTTAGTTATTGGAAATACTTTTTCCTTTTTTAGTGAAATGTTGAAGTTTAAATATGGTGGCCGCAGCCTTCTGGAATTTGGGGCAGGTGAACCCATCACCAATCGTTGTTCCAGGATGAACCTGTTTTTCCAGGTTGGTGAGTCAGTGTTTTGATGCTGAGTGTGAAGTTGGGCAAGACTGATTGAGATGAGCAAATGCATTCAAATCAGATGTAAGAGATGGGAAGATTGGTGATAAAGTATTCCCACTTGTAGATAAGCAATTGACATTGGTGAAAAATACTTTATATAGTGCTTTTCACAGCCTGCAGATGTCTCAAAGCAATACTGACATGGTTGGATGTTGTCTTCCTTTATTCTTTGATGGAATGCGGGCATCACTAGTAAGACCACCATTTGTTGCACATCCCTCATTACCCTTGAAATGATGATTTGCTAAGCCATTTTGGAGGATCGTTAAGAGACGAGCACAGGTCTGTGGACCTGGAATCGTGTATGGGCCAGATCAGGCATGGATCATAAACCTGATCTTCAAAGTTTGTTTATTAGTGTCACAAGTAGGCTTACTGCGAGGAAGCTATACACTCTGGTGTCTGTTTGGGCACACAGAGGGAGAATTGAGCATGGTCAGTGCACCTAACCAGCACATCTTTCAGACTGTGGGAGGAAACCTGAGCACCCCGAGGAAACCCATGCGGACATGGGGAGAACATGTAGACTCCACACAGGCAATGACCCTGGGAATCAAATCCAGGTCCCTGGCGCTGTGAAGTAGCAATGCTAACCACTGTGCCACCTTGCTGCTGATAGGCTCTTATAATAGTTGATTAAATTATCTTTCAATTCCAGATTTTATTAATTAAATTCAAATTTCACCAACTGCCATGGTGGGATTTGAACCCATGTCCCAGAGTATTAGCCTTGGCCTCTGGTTTACTAGTGACATTATCACTACACCACCATCTACTACCACCCCCATGTGCTTTGAGTTAAGTAATTCAGTTTCTGGTTGTCATGGTAACTGTATGCTCTCAGGCATAAGTCAACATCTATTAACTCAGTACTAATAATCTCAGATGCACCACCTTGAATTTATGGGTGATCTGGAACAGCCCCCTCTCACCCCCTGAAATTCTATGTAATCTGTGGCTTCAGATCAGTGAGGTCATTGGGTAGTTCGAATTCACAAAATACCCCAGAAATTGGAACAGAGCTGAATAAATTATATTAATAAGGATTAGCATAGTATTAGCAGGCCTGGGCCTGTTAGCCTCCCGTGCCGCCCCCTCCCCCTCCCCCCACCTGAGGCCCAGAAGTATTTCACTCCAGTGGGGTTTACAACAGCTAGATCTCGCTGGAGCAAAGGGGGGACCATGCTGGCCCCTCAGGAGTGCGGGGGTAAGAGGGTGTGCTCCATGGGCAGTGCTAGCCTCGACCCCTGGCAATGTCCAAGGGGTAAAATGGCAATGCCCAGGGAGCAACTTGGCACTGCCCACTGGGCATTGGTCTGTGGCAAGTGGTTGGGGCCAGAGGGGGCAGGGCCTCTGGGAGGGATTGGTGGAGGTGATAGAGGGAGAGAGGCCAGTGATTGGGGCTGGTCAATGGGATGGTGGGGGTGTGGGTCGGGGCTGGCCTGAATATGTCTGGTGGGACAGTGATTTGGCCGTAGGGGGGATTGGTGAGGCAGCAATGTGGGATCACAGCTGACCAATGATCGGGAGGCCAGCAATGCGGGGTGACTGCACATGTGCCGATCTCAGCGCTGACAAATCGGCACGTGCAGGGTCCGCTCAGTGCTCTGCTGCCAGCCTCTCCAGCAGGAATAGGCTCTTTTCTATGCGATTCATGCAAGCGTGATTCTGTGATGCAGAGCGTGAGAGATTCATTCTGAAAGTCCCGCTGAGAAAACCAATGGGATTTACTCCAGTTTTTACACAGATTCAGCACATAGAATCCCATTCTATGTTTTCCTGATCCTATTTTTGCTGCCATGTATTAAAATTGAACCAGTGTCATGTATATGGGGCACATTGCCCCTGTTCTGTCATATTGATTGTCCTAGTTTAACACCATATCATTTAAATGAAGGCTAAATCTCTGTTGCTCAATGAATTGGACAGTGCAGGCAATATCAAAAGATAGAGGGGTGCTGGGGTAGTGGTAATGTTACCGGACAAGTAATCCAGAGGTCCAGACTAATGCAACGGGAACACTTTTTCAAAATCACCAAGGTGTCTAGTAGGATTTAGCTGGAATTACTAGAGAGGCGGTGCTCAACAGACTGGAGGGGCTGATTGTGGACAAGTCCCCAGGACCGGATGGAATGCATCCGAGGGTTCTGAAAGAAATGGCGGAGGTGATAGTGGATGCCTTGGTGGTTATTTTCCAAACGTCGCTGGATTCCGGGGAAATGCCGGATGATTGGAAAACGGCTAATGTTACGCCGTTGTTTAAGAAGGGTGCCAGGCAAAAGGCGGGGAATTATAGGCCGGTTAGTTTAACGTCTGTGGTAGGTAAAATGTTAGAATCTGTCATTAAGGAGGAAATTGCGAGGCATCTTGAAGGGAATTGCTTGATAGAGCAGACGCAGCACGGTTTCATTAAAGGGAAGTCGTGTCTGACAAATTTACTGGAGTTCTATGAGGATGTGTCTAGGGCGGTGGATAGAGGAGAGCCGGTGGATGTGGTCTTTCTAGATTTTCAGAAGGCGTTTGACAAAGTGCCTCACAGGTTATTGCAGAAGGTCGAGGGACATGGAGTTGGGGGTAGGGTGTTAGCGTGGATAGAGGATTGGTTGTCAAATAGGAGGCAGAGAGTGGGGGTCAACGGGTGCTATTCGGATTGGCGGATGGTGACTAGTGGAGTGCCCCAGGGGTCGGTGCTGGGGCCTCAGCTTTTTAACCATTTATATAGATGATCTGGAGGAGGGAACCGAGTGTAGGGTGTCGAAATTTGCTGATGACACCAAGATTGGGGGAAACGGCAAATTGTTCGGAGGGTGTGGAGAGTCTACAGAAGGATCTAGATAGGCTGGGCGAATGGGCCAGGAAATGGCAAATGGAATTTAATGTTGGCAAGTGTGAGGTGGTCCACTTTGGTAGGAATAATGGTAGGAAGGACTATGACTTACGGGGCGAAAAACTGCAGCAGGCGACGGTGCAGAGGGACCTCGAGGTCCTTGTGCATGAGTCGCAAAAACCCAGCTTGCAGGTGCAGCAGGTGGTCAGGAAGGCGAATGGGATGCTGGCCTTCATAGCGAAGGGGATTGAATATAAAAGTAGGGAGGTCTTGCTGCAGCTGTATAGGGCATTGGTGAGGCCGCAGCTGGAGTACTGTGTGCAGTTTTGGGCGCCGCACCTGCGCAAAGATATTTTGGCCTTGGAGGGAGTGCAGAGGAGGTTTCCTAGGCTGATACCGGAGTTGAGGGGGTTGAGCTATGAGGAGAGGCTGAATAAACTGGGCTTGTACTCGTTAGAGTTTAGAAGAATGAGGGGAGATCTCATTGAGACGTATAAGATGATGAATGGGATGGATAGGATAGAGGTGGAGAGACTCTTCCCGCTCAAAAAAGACAGTAGGACTAGGGGGCACAGCCTCAAGATAAAAGGGGGGCGGTTTAGAACGGAGTTGAGGAGGAACTTCTTCACTCAAAGGGTGGTGAATCTCTGGAATTCTCTGCCCGTTGAAGTGGTGGAGGCTGCCTTGCTAAATATTTTTAAGACGCGGGTTGATGGGTTTTTGATAGGAGAGGGGATTAAGGGTTATGGGGAGAGGGCGGGAAAGTGGAACTGAGCAGCGACAGATCAGCCATGATCTTATTGAATGGCGGGGCAGGCTCGAAGGGCTGGATGGCCTACTCCTGCTCCTATTTCTTATGTTCTTATGTAATGATGACTTTGAACCATTGGATTGTCTGAGAAATCCATTCAACTCACTGATATCCTTTAAGATGGAAATCAACAGTCCTTTCCATAATGGCCAACTTGTGACCCCTGACGCACTGCAATGTGGTTGACTTTTAAGTCCTCTTAAATGGTCTAGCAAGCATATCAGTTTATTAAACCTTTATGGAAAAGTTGAAGAATAATAAAATCAGATCCATTATTGACCTATCCATTTGAAATATTAACAGCCCTGTCAACTCTGCAAAGTCCTCCTTACTAACAGCTAGGGTGTTGTGCTAAAATTGGTAGAGCTGTCCCACAGACTAGTCAAGTAACAACCTGAACTTATCAAATTGTATCTTGCAACCAGTGTCCCAGATTCCTCCCTCTGCATTTTTGGGAATGTCCTGTCATATCAGTAGGTCAGACCCACCAGAGGTGGTGGTACCACCAGACAGGAGTTGTCTGGAAGTCCTCAACTTTATCTCATGGCCTCAGATTGAACGTGGGTAAGGAAAACTCCTGATGAATATGTACTGCATGTCTGAGATGCTGGCTTTCAGATCTCGTTTAAACGAATGTCCTGTTTGTCTTCCAACATGGATATTAAAGGCTTCATGGAGAAGGAAAGGGAAATTCACTGTGTCCTGGCTAACATTTATTCCTTAACACCACTAAAACTATTTACCTAGTTATCGCATTGCTGTTAATGGGACTTGGATCTATTTCTACAAAGAGATATTAGATTAAGTAAACAGGTAAACTTTGGCAAATGGATTTCAATGTTATCAGATATGAGGTCATCTACTTTGGACTGAATAGATCCAAACTATAGAATCATCTGAATTGGCTTCTCACACCACTGGAAACTCCAGCCTCTTCCTAATTCTGATCTACATGCTGTCCCTTGACAACATAATTGGAAAATACATTTGGTTCCTCAATCTGCCAATCGACCAGGGTTTGAGCAGTCAAGATAGCTATGAGAGTTGGTGGGTTTGTAATGAGCATTGGTGGTCAGTCTATCTCCGGAAATGGAGACAGAGGTTCAAGGAAGGAAGTATTGGAGATTGACTATGAGGTGAGGAGCGTAGAAATTGGAAGCAAAGTAATATATTTTCCCAGGTCCAGACAAGAGCATGAGTTGATGTAATGGGAAAAGAGTTGCGCGAGTAGGCCTAGAACAAGGAGTGTTCCACATAACTCTCAAAAAGACAGGCATAATGGGTCCATGCAGTTACCCATGGCTGTATTTTTACTTGCTGGAAGTGAGCAAAGTTGAAGGAGAAATTATTTAGATGGTTAGCAGTGCTGCCTCACAGCACCAGGGACCTGGGTTTAATCCTGACCTCTGAAGTTTGCATGTTATCCCTGTGTTTGCATGGGTTTCCTTTGGGTGCTCCAGTTTTCTCTCCCTCCCCAAGAATGTGCAGGTTAGGTCAATTGGCCATGTTAAATTGCTTCTTAGTGTAGTGGGGCTAGCAGGATGAATATGTTGGGTTACGGGGATAGGGCCTGGGTGGGATTGTGGTTGGTGCAAGCTTGATGGGTTGATTGGTCTCCTTCTGCAATGTCAGGATTCTCTGTCCCTCCTTATTTCTGTAACTTTCTCCAGCCTTGCAGTCCTCTTGGATCTCTGTCTTTTCAATTCTGACCTCTTGTGCATTTCTGGCCATGTTTTCAGCTGCCTTGACCCTCAACTTTGAATTCCCTCATCTCTCTACCTTTCTCTCCTCATTTGACACTCTCCTTGAAACCTCCTCCTTTGACCCAGCTTTTGGTCATTTGTTCTAATATCTCCTTATGTGACTTGGTGTCAAATGTTCTTTGAAAGCAATACTGCAAAATATCTTGGGACATTTTACTATGTTATGGCGCTACAAAAATGCTACGTATTGTTTTACAATGCACATGCCTTTGATAGTGTGGGCAACCTATTGGGAATTTAACAATTCTCATTGCACTTTGTCAACAGGGAAAGACTCCATTTCTGGGCCGAGCACTGCAGCAGTCTTCCCACCGACTGACCAGAGAGGGGCTTGTTGATGCAATCTTTGTCCTCTTTGATGAATGTAACTGCCCTGAGCTGATGAAGATTAAACATGTGGCCAACTTTGTGAATAAGTGTGGGTACTACAACATTAGCTGTAATAAATTTTGAGAATTCGGATTTCTCTTTGAACAGGCCTAAAGCTCGAACTACTGTAAATAGTTACTAATGTATTTGAGCATTACTGTCCTACAAACTGTTTCCCTCCATTTTCCTATGTTTATGTTTTTATTTTATATGCTAAGATTTTCATTGTGTTAGGTACAACAAACATGAGCTGGGTGACAATGATTCTTGACATAGACCAGGCATTATAAAGTTAAGGGACATGTGTACTCTTGTCCTCCAATTAATTGTTTTACAGGGAGCAATATCCACATTCCTGGACCTCTTGGAATTGCCCTAGTTAAGGTGCATTCAGGTTGATATTGATCAGATAGCTTGCTACACATTCTGTTTCCAACTTCTGATGTGCGACAGAGTCCTATACACAGTCCAACAGACTCCTATCCTGATATCTTATGGAAGAAGGGAAAGAGAAACAAAATGTTTGTTCTTGAGCTGTTTAATTCCATTTCAAAACCACAAAAGATAATTGCAAGAGAAATTGGAAATGTCAGTTGATGGAAAATTCAATAGAATACACTTTTCCTTAACTGGAACTGATGGATCTAAAGTGATTACTGGGAATAAATATTATACGTGTACCTGACTATTGCCTTCACCACCACCAACTCCCTCACCAATCCCCACTGAAATTTTTGAAACTCAGACTTTGTCTGTTTATTGCATTGTGTTCTGCATAAAATTACATTGAGTGGCAATACAGAAATGGGCCGTTCTGTCAATCTGATCTATACCAGTGTTTATTAATCTAGCCCTATCAGCATTTCCTTCTGTCTCTTTCTCTTTCATGTACTCGTCTAGTTTATTCAATATACTTGTGCTATTCTGCTCAACAATGCCTTGTGAAATTCTGTTACATGTTTTTACCCTTGCAGGTGAAGAAGTTTCCTGAATTCGCTTGTTGGATTTATTTATGTCCCATAGTTTTGGCATCTCCCACTGTGGCAATTTTACCCATGTTTGTACAGTAGAGTTCTCACAATTTTAAAAACCTCCATCGCTTCAGTCTGTACTTTTTAGGGGAAAATAGCCCCACCCTATTCTGACTGTACTGATCATATCTCATCTCTGTTCTGTTTCCATCCCTTTTGCATGAGGAATCCATTGGAACAATATATGCTAAGGAGAAAAATATTAAAATGAGCACATTCACAGTAAATGAAAACACTTTAAAGTTACTTATGTTGATGATATTGGAACAGAAAGTCTGGATAGTCAGTTAACATGTAAGCAAAGGGAGAGGATGGAATGGAACCAATAAGAGATCAAATAGAATGTGCTGGAACCTAAGTGAGTGGGTGTTCTCTCTCTCTCACTCACCCACACAGGCAAGTGATCCAACAGCAAGAGACTGTGTTCGAGAGAGAAAGAGAGGCCTTTCTCTTTCACACCCCCTGTTTTTGAGCGGAACAATTCCAATCAGCACCAAAATTCTGAGTCCGTGTTTGCTCCACATGGAGTGCTGCAGTTCGGTGAATCATGCCGGCAGTATAATAACGACCGATTTAACCATGTTCAGCCCAGGTAACGTTTTAAATACCTGTGTTGTGTTATATCAGGTATGGGTGTTTTTCTTGTAGTTGATTCGAAGTCTCTTTTCTGTCTGCAGACAAAGATACCCTGGCTGAGATGCGGGAGTTACAACCCTGTGCTGAGGATTTTGAAGTGAAAAGCGTGATTGGTCGTGGTATTTTTGCCGAAGTGCAAGTTGTACGAGAGAGAGCCACCAACGATGTTTATGCAATGAAAGTGATGAATAAGCAAGCACTGATTGGACAGGATAATGTAAGACGATTGTCTATTCTGTAGATTTAGGTGGGATCTTAGTACTGTTTTGTAAGATATCTGCTGTTGCAGGACTTGGAGATCGGCTCAGCTATTAGTTATTCAGTTGTAGCCATCTAAAATTGATTATTGGAAAAGTTACCAAGTCTGCTTTGTTCAAGAAAAAATAAACTTAATTTAGTTGAAGTTATTACAACTTTGCATGTAATAGTATTCAAATCAACAATAGTTATGATCCAACTCCTGTAGAGAGAATTGGTTAGTTCATGTTCTGGGCCTTGATTTATGCACAGGTTGACTGTCAAAGCTCATTTTATTGCTACCATTCCTCAACAAATTATGTTGGTTTATCTTATCCACGTGAGATCATGTCTGCTGGGAAATGGAACATTTTTTTAATTTGAGTACCTGCTGCTTCTGTCAGGTCAGATGCAGAGAAGAGCAACCTTGGTTTATAATTCGCTCCAATTCTCCCCCCATTCCTTCCTCACCCCCAGTTAATGCTGTGTAACATTTCCATTGCTGGTGTCAAATTCATGTAGTCCCCTTGTCTAGGCTGCTTTAAAACCATATTCTCAGGACAAAATGGCAGTGTACTCCAACCTCCCACCTCTTGACTCCCAAGCACAAGGTTTTGAATATTTGGTTGTCTGCATTGATTACAAGTTTCTATAATTATTAAGATATTTCTGAATCTTAATTAGAGTTGAGACTCAATACTGTACTGGAGATAACTAAAGGCAAGAGTCTACCTTAAAGATTTAGTTTTTTTTATTACTATGAACATTCTCTGAAGTAGATGCTTGTCTTTCACAATGTGTGAGATGCCTGTTATAAAGAATATCTCCTGATGGCTGCATTAGACAAATAGTTGTCACATGATAGCATCACTATGGCTACAAGGGCTTTGTGGAGAGCATGTACACTTGAGATTTCCCATTCGTGGAGCAACTGCCCTGCAATGCATTTGTACTTTATTATTACTACGTTGTGAAACAGAATGTCACTGAATAAACTAGCTCACTAGTCTATATTTCAAGATTGTTCTTTCTGGTTGGCATTGGGCCTTGTCTGACAATCCTTTCCCATGGCATTCATCTTGGCCAGAATGAAGTAGAAAACGGTTCTTCTTCCTTTTACCCGTGACATACTTTGGAGCAGTTATACAGATGGGGATTATTAAAAGAGAACTAAATATGTAGATGATAGTGGAATTGACAAATTGCTAAAACAAAACCTGATTGTTCATTGACCAAGCAGCTTGTGAAACATTGCTCAAGCTTCTCAGGGTACAATCTATCCTCCTACACCCATGTACCATGATAGAATTAGTTACCTGGTGCTCTTGACTAATTAGGATCAGTTTTAAGTTCCAATGGCAAGCTCTGGTTGGGTGTTTGGGGGAAGAGGAAACCAGACCAATCTGAGGAACCTGATCAGTTGGGGAATTGAGAAATTTTCTATCTCTGAATGAAGTTGTTACACTGCTCTTACTGGCTTCTTCACAGTTATTCAAAGAGCACAGGATGCTGAAATGAGAGGGCTTCTTCTATCAGTCCCATGGGGATTGTAACATGATAAGGTGGAAGGGAGAATTGGAGCTTAAACAGGATTTTAAAAAAAACAATGTTCAATTTGTGCAAGCCACTTGGTGCATTATATATGACATGTATAAAATACTGATTTAATTGTATCAGTGTATGGTTTCAATAATACCTGTAAGTTTAAGACGAGTTGTGTGGTTTAGAGTTGGTTTGTACAGCTTTATTGCCATTTGCAAGCTTTACCCATCCCACTCTTAGATTTTTTTTTCTTGGTTGACAGGTGGTGTTTTTTGAGGAGGAATGCAGTATCCTGTCACGCAGCAGCAGCCCCTGGCTGCCACTACTCCAGTATGTATTTCAAGACAAGAGCTATATCTATCTGGTGAGTAGTGCAGCAGCATTGAGCAGTGGAAAAGGGCTAAAATTGAGCTTTCTCCATTGAAGGCTGCTGGTGTCCTTGGGATAACTTGAGAAAGGCAAACCACCTGAATCATGATTTATTTCCATTTCAAGACACTCTTTACCCAAATCCATTTCTCACTCCTTAACTAGGCCGTATGTCAATGGGTGCTCGTGACTGTTTTACCCAAATAGCCCTCTGTCGTGGTTGAACCTAGACTGAAGTTTGGCAGGCTTGGCTAAGGGGAGCATTGCAGCCAGATCTTATTCTGTCCTAATGTGTACACAGTAGCAGATTTGCTGGCGCTACAAGGCAAGTGGAAAGTAAACAGTAAGGAGGATGCAAAGGAATATCAATTGGCTAAGTGAGTGGGCAGGAAGGTGGCTGATTGAGTGTAACATGGGAAAATGTGAAACCAGCCACTCAGCAGATTATTTTTTTTGAAGACAAGTAAATGTTGGGATGTCGGCGGATTTAGGTGTCATTGAACACAAATAACAGAAAGTTAATATTTAGGTATGGCGAGGAGTTAAGAGGGCAAATATTAACCTTGTAAGGGATTGGGATACAAGAATAAGGAAGTTAGACTGCAATTATATTATGATTTAGTAAGAACACAGTGGAGTACTGTGAACAATTTTGGTCTCCTTGTGTAAGAAAGGATATACTTGCTATAGAATAGGTGCAGCTAAGGATTATCCTTTGGGAAAAGCCTGAACAGCCCTGGAAGCCGGGTTCGATTCCCAGCTTGGGTCGCAGTCTACACGGAGTCTGCATGCTCCCCGTGTTTGTGTGGGTTTCCTCTGGTTTCCTCCCACAGTCCAAAAGATGTGCTGGTTTAGCATTGGCCATGCTAATTCTCCCTCAGTGTACCCGAGCCGATGCCAGACTGTGACATTTAGGGGATTTTCACACTAAGTTCATTACATTGTGTTAATGTAAGCCTACGTGTGACAAATAAACTATAGTTTTTGGAGTTTAGAAGAATGAAAAGTAATCAAATTGAAAAGTATCACATTTTTGGAGGCCTTGTTAGTGTAGATCTGAGAAACCGTTTCCTTGCAGAGTTCATAGCTAGGAGTCATGAACTTGAGACAAGGGGTCAGTGAAGTAGAACTGGGATGAGAAGAAACTTCTTCACTTAGGATTGTGAATCTTGGACTTCTCTCCCACAGAGAGCTAGGAATGCTCAGCTGATGATTATGTGCAACATTGATGAATTTTTGGAAACAAAGGGAATTCAGGGATGTGGGGATTGGACAAGAAAGTGAAGTTGAGGTAGAAAATTGTGACCTTAATTGAATGGCAGAGCAATCTAGAGGTGATGTATTTCCAGGCTGAACTCTGCCTGTTCTTATTTCACATGTTGTAATTTAAGCATAATGGATACATTTAGTTGCTAGTCATTGCATGAATCATGGCACAAGTGGTAGTTGGTATGCATGGAAAATCAAGTTCTGAATCACTCCAGGTTGGCAAAAGGTATTGTATAATTGCTACTTGTTTCAAATCGTGCTACGTGTAACCTAAACAGGACAATAAAGACCTATCAGTCTGTAAATAAAGATGCTGCACTAATGTGACACATTTATCAAAAAAATCTGTACAGATGAATGTTATTGCTTTACTATTAAGTTCTGTGCATTTTGTAAAAAAGAACTGCGTAATATATGCCTTCTGCCAGGGGATGTCACTGGTGATCTTTGAATCGATGTATGTGTATTTTTGTGTGGTGTTGGAACTATTTGATTTTGAAGCAACTAGATAGTCATTTTTTTGGTGAGGGAGAGGGGGAATGCTGAACACTGTTGTTTTGCTCACTTCAACAGGTAGGTTTAACTGTTTGGTTAGGCAATGTGCAGATTTTCTACTAGCTTAAAATTGTCAAGGGTTGGCAGTCTGTATCTTGTCCATTGCTAAGGAGATGATGTCATCATGCTAATAGTCGGCAACACGGATAAAGTAGTCTGTCATTTCAAATGTACTTGCATTCTAGATTGCTAGGTAGTAAGGGAACTGATGTTTTGTTTTTAGACATGTATTGCCTTTTATTTACAGAAAGACTATCACAAACATGCACCTCCAAACCCAATAATTTCAGTCTGTATCTGTCCATAAGAGCACAAATGAATCCCCAGTTAATGCCCACTACCTACGTACTATTAATCACCCAATGAATATGCAGTGAAAGTTGACCTAAAATGCATTCGGATTAAAGGGGGTTTTTTCCCCCACAGTTGAAGGGAGACAGACTTGGGTGTAACGGGAAGTTAATTCCCTAAAAAGTGAAATTGGTCTGGATCCTGACAACAATTCTGACCTTTTGCAGGTTTCACCTGGACAGGTTTGAAGGTGAGCAGTGAACTTCTTTGGAGCTGTTGGAAATGTAGTTAGATTATGCCAACATGAAATTAAGTGTGTCTTTTAACATTTAGCTTTTAAAACCAGTGGCTCTATTTTCCAGTTGTCAGTAACTCTCCAAGTCAACCAGCAGATTCTGCGGCAGGGTTTTAAGTGAAATTGACAGGCTGGGAAGCCTTTGTTGTGTAAAAATGGAAAGCTGCAGCCATGCCTCGGTGAGGCTGCTGCTCATGGCTTTGCCAAGAGTCCTTTCATTGCTTGGTAGGTGATTGCTAACTTTGAAGTCACTTTATCTAGTCTTGCACTTCAGTCACTTTTAATTCTACTTCCCTGATGTCAGCCTTTGCTGCAGCATGGGAGAAGCTTATGCAGCTCTACATGCCTCTACACAGGGTAGAGATCTGGCTCCAATGAGGCAAGACTCCAACACAAGATCTACAGGCAGGGGATCATCTCCGTGGGCATGTCTGGGCACCAGTCCCTTAGAAGACTGTGGTTTTTGGTGCTGGTACCTGCAACCTCCTGAAACTAGACTTCATTTCTAGTGGAGGAGGTAGTCATGTTTTGCCAGTGACTATTAAGGTGCCTGTCACTGGAGAGACAGTTATCTTTAAGGTCTCCACCTCTCAAGATAGTTTGCTCGCTTTCTCTCCTTGTAAAAGCTTTGGAATTAGGCTTGTGTGGAGAGGAGAGAAGGATTTAGAGATTGGCTGTGACTATGGGCATGGGAGAACAATAAGATGAGGCTCACTGAGTGTTAGTTGTTTGGATGGGACTGAGAGGTGCCTGGAAAGAGAAATAAGCGGAACTCCAGGATTTGCTCTTTTAAAATTTGTTCATGGGATGTAAGTGTCACTGACAAGGCCAGCATTTATGGCAAATCCCTGTCCATCTTGACAAGGCAGTGATGAGCTGTCCACTACCTTGAACTGCTGCAGTCCATTTGCTGCAGATACACCCACAGTACTGTAATGGAGGGAGTTGCAAAATTTTCGATGTCAGGATGGTGCGTAACTTGGAGGGGAGCATGAGTGATGTTCCCATGGTTCTGCTGCCCTTCTACTACTTATACTTCTAGGTGATTAAGAGTGCAGGTTTCAAAGATGCTGCTGATCAAGAAGGCAGCATTGATCTGGACGATTTTGAGCTGCTTGAGTGTTAGAGTTGCACCCATTCCTGACTTGTGCCTTGTAGATGAAGGACAGACTTTAGGAAGTCAGGAGATAAGTTACTTGCTGTTGAATTCCCAACCTTTGGCCTGCTTTTGTGGCTACAGCTTGTCTGGTGAAGTTTCTGGTCAGGAGTAACTCCCAGAAAGTTATTGATGGGGAATTCAGTGATATTGATGCTACTAAATGTCAAGAGAAAACAGTTAGATTCATTTTTGTTGCGGATGGTGATTGCCTGGCATGTGTGGTAGGAATGTTACTTGCCAATTACTGTCCAGGTCTTGCTGCACATGGAGATGGACTGCTTCTGTGTCTGAGGAGTTGTGAATGGCATTCAACATTGTGCATTAATCAGTATCCCATTTCAGATCTTGTTTTGGAGAAAAGTTCATTGAAAGACCTAGGACCTGAGGAGTGCTGTTTTGGAGAATCAGTGAATAAGTCAGTGTGGATTTAACACCTCAAAAATATTAGGCCACTCTCCTTTCCTACACTCCTGAGATCTTTAGTCTCCAGTAGTGGCACAACACTTTTAATGCTTATTTGCATGGCTGCTTGGTTGGAGATGTTGGCATCCTTCCTGTCTCTAGAAAGATCACCTTACTTCAATCCTGCAGGTTTCACAGCAGGATCACCAGGGAGGACCCTCTCCAGGTCTCCTCACCATCCCTGTGATTGCTGAAGAATCAAAAATACATGTAAATTTATATGAGCCTTTCTGATCCATGCTGAGATTTCTTTAATTAGAATCTTTGACAAATCATTCTGTTCATCTTTGCTGATAGGGAAACCCAGAAAAGAGATGTTAATGCTGTAGCTCAGTTAAGGACCTACGCCAAAGCGTGGGGGGGGTGGTGGAATAGAGCTTGAGCTCGCCGGGAAAGCCAGCTGCTGAGCATGCTGGAGTGCCATTGTGCAGACACCCTGATCTCCCAGTGTACCTTAACATGGGGCACCATGTTAAATGACCCTATCAAACATGGTATGTATCTTTGGAGTGAACCTGATCTGACCCACAAAAGTACCAAAAAAAAGTGCGCGCATTCTCACCAATAAACATGTTGACCTCACCGTGGCCAAAGCCGTCTGAAGATGTCAGCACAGGGCTCTCGCCCCAAAGCTCAGGCCCCTCGCCCCAAAGCTCAGGCCCTGCCCCAACTACCCAGAGGCTTCAATAGCCTCCAATGCCCTTGGTGAGGCTGTCATGTCTGGCCTTCGCTGGTGGACACCATTCTCACTGGGGAGAACCTCAACCAGTGAGGTGGTAAAGGTAAGTTATCCCAGGTATGGATTGGGGGAAGCGAAAAACTGATTTTTCACTTCCTACTTGAACTTGCCACCTTGCCTCACCAAAATCCAGGCAGGACAATGTCTTAGGATGCTTTTAAACATTTAAAAATGTCTGCTGCCTTGTAGATTGCTTCAGGCTTGCCCCCCATAGAAACCAGAGTGTTCAGATTTTGCTCTAATAACAAGATGGGAGCAGGAGTATGCCAAAAGGTTTTGTGGGGAATTCCTGTGGATCAGTCTTTCCTGTCCTATCTGGTGATTTGGCATGATAGGTTGGGTATAGGGTGATGGTAATGTTTCCTGTGAAACTACTTTCTAATGCTTTCTGTTGATGGTGAAGAAAGGAAATTTGAAAAAGTGAAGAATTATCAGGAGACTGAAAGGTAAAAGTAATGATTACTTCCTCTAAGGCTATTTAAAGATGCCCTGACTGGGAGGTTTATTGCACATTTAAATTGAAAGTATTGCTCCTATACTTGCCTCTTTTTTCAAGAAGGCTTCAAAGATTTTACTTGCATGCAAGTACAAATGTGTGTTAAGGAGAAACTAAACTGGTAAAAGCTGTTATGTGTAATTCATCAAGATAAACTCGAACTTCTTTATTCAAAAGATCCAATTTGAGCTGTATTTGCAATAAAACCTGGTATGACTCTTCTCTTTTCCAAAATACTTATGGAAAATTTGAGTATTTGTCCAACATGAAGTCTTCCCCCGAGGCATAAAATGCCCATTTCTGCATACTTCTCCAGCTTGACATTTTTACTCAGTGGGCCCAATTTTACCAATTGGAGCCTAAGGGCCGGATCCATGCGTAATATGGATCCAAGCCCGGAATCCTCGTTCCAGCACGCCTCTACGCTTCTTGCCAGCTCCCATCCAATCCGTGCTATGGGTGGGGCTTAGTGCTGCTGGACTGTTCGGATCTCTGAACTATGCATGTGCAGTTTGAAAAACATTGGAGGCAGCACGCCCGGGCGCTGGGCTGGAGCACGCGGCTGTGACGGGTTGTGCCTTCTGAAAGATTGCTTCCTGCTGAGTATCCTGTGTCAGCATACCCAGGCTGAACAATTCCAATAGAACATCAGTAGTTTGCTTTGGAAGGCAGGTCTGTGCCAGGCTGTATCCTGTTTTGGTGGTCCACTATAAATATCCAATACAAGGAGCCTAAAAAAATTAATAGGCTGCCAGTCGATGTTTCCCTTCTGCCAGAAGCACTAAGGAAAGCAAGATTGCACAAATGTGATTCCAAAAGAGGAGCAATTTGAAGATGAATTTAAAGTTGACAATTATAGCAAATTCTGGACGAAGAAGTAACCTCTAAAATTTTGGATGTTAGAAACAGCCATCACTGGACTGCTTGACTGGCGTTAACATCAGTGGAACTTTGACAAATGCACATATTGTTGTGATGCCATTAATAAGTTGTGTTTTTTATTTATGATTGACTCCATTTATTTATTAAAGTGTGTTTCTACGGGAAGGATACAGGGAATGAAAAAACAGATTCCTGTTTTTATTTCTATTATTACATGCAAGGCGAAAATGCTTTGAATGTTAATTAGACAATACCCATTAACATTAATTTTGTGCCTCCTGTTCTTGACTACATTTGTGTGGATTTGACTTGTGTATATTTAGTTGTTTGTGTGATGTATCATTAAAACCAGTTGCGGGGGGGAAAAAAGCAGAAAGCGGCTCTCTGACAGATCATTCTCGGGGGGAGGGGGAGGTGTGCAGATGGATCTCTGGTTGTGGGGGGCGGGGGGCACAGATGAATCTCTCGTTCTGGGGGCGGGGGCAGATGGATTTCTGGGTTGGGGAGGTAAAGATGGATCTCTGGCTGGGGGGCGGGGGGGGTCTGCTGCCACTCTGCAGACGATCCCTCCTCCCCACCGGAGGAACGAATCCTTCCTCCCGGAGTGGACGAGTGGCCATGCCATCCCACCAAACCTTCAGGATCAAGCGATTCCTTGCTAAGAAGATGAAGCAGAACTGGCTGATTCCACAGTGGATACGCATGAAAACTGGCAACAAGATCAGGGACAACTCCAAGAGGAGACAATGGAGAAGGACCAAGCTGGACCTGTAAAGGGATGCACCATCGTTGGTACACTACCAGCCATAACCATTTCTCCCGCTCTCTTGCCCCTGCAGGGAAGAGTAATCTGTGGCTGGTAGTGTATTAGTGATGCTACATCCCTTTACAGGTTCAGCTTGGTCCTTCTCCAGTGTCTCCTCTTGGGGAGGAGGGATCGCCTGCAGAGGTGCACGGACGCACACGCACATGCATGAGATCCATCTGAGCCCCCTCTCCTCTGGCAGACGCCAGCGGAACGGTGTGAAACCTGGTCACTTTGGCCGTAGCTCCAAGTCTGTGGCCAGGAAGATACTGCAGGCTCTCGAAGGATTGAAGATGATCAAAAAGGATGGTGGAGAGAGACCAGCAATCAAAGTAGTTTGGGGGTGTGCTTTGCCGAAGGTGAGGTGGGGGCTGCCTCCAAGGGGGGATGTCTGATCCAGTGGGAGGAGCGGGTTCTGCGGAGGATGGGCTTCGGAGGTCCCCCTGCAGCATTCGGATTTTTATTTTGCAGGCCGCTTACAGTGTGGATCCAGAATGGACCCGAAGATGGTAAAGTGGGATTTGGCAGTCGAGTTGGGCGCGCAGTTCATTAAATTGATTTTAAATGCATGCTAATGCATTTACATCGTCGGGCCATCCGATTCAGATGCGGACTGGATCTGCGTCCAAATTGGGTGTCAGTAAAGTCATGATCTGCTTGGATTCAGGTGCAGATTGCATTAAAGGCCCGATGCCTGAAATCAGGTGCGAATTTTTGATAAAATTGGGCGCAGTGTCTGCTTCTAACTGCAGGTAACTGAAGCAGCACCTTGGTAATGTCACTCACTTGCTTATGCTACATTGTACTTAATGTACTTCAGCTTCATTGAAAGCTTCAGCATCATGTTGTACTCAACCTAATGGTGAATAAACATCCCATTCACTTTGCCTTCAATCCAGCTGCAATGCTACAACTGACTATTTAAAAGTGGATTTAGTTCATTGCCATTAGAAGATCTGATGGAAAGTGAAGATGTGTATTGATTTTAAAGTAATTGGTACACCTAGCTGTGTGGGTAATTGGGCATTGATCTGTGCTAAAGTCTGCGTATAATTATTTGAAGACTATTTTGAAGATGAAACTCAGTTTTAGATGTGCAAAATTAATACTGAACAGTATAAAAAGCTGTAGTTGGAGGAATCCTTCCTTGTAGGGTGTGTACTCACTGCCTTGTGTAGTGAAGAATTGCTCAGCCCCTGATTTTGGAATCTTAAGTCTGCTTAAAAAAATGAACCCTGTGATTTTGATTAAGGCTAAACCAGACACGTTTGTATTCCATTGAGAATGTTTATTTCAATTTTCTCCACTTATACAAAGGTGCTGACTTGCTCGGTATGGTTCCATTGCATATCAGCAACCCCCCCTAATACTTCACCAGGTACCTATATTTGAGCCAAGGCTATACAGCTGGATTCCATGACACTTCTCAGTTGATGCCCAACTATGTATGAATTTCAAGTGATGGTCTCTGGATGGAAACCCAGCCTTTTTTGTTTCTGGCTTAGAAGCATGGAAGTGTATTGTAACACTACAAAACTACATGCTGCTCAGAACAAAATTGCATACAGTGTTGTAGCATATTTATTAATGCGGCTTTTGTTTTGCTTTTAGGTCATGGAATACCAACCAGGGGGTGACCTGCTGGCTCTCCTAAATCGGTACGATGATCAGTTTGATGAGAGCATGGCTCAGTTCTATTTGGCTGAGTTGGTTCTGGCCATTCATAGTGTTCACCAGATGGGTTACGTTCATAGGTAAGCAACAGTATGGGATACTGGAATTATAGGCCAGTAAGAAAGAAATAACCGTGATCTGAAGATGCAGTGGACCAAACTGAATCTCCCTTCATGGAGTGTTCCTTGCCTATACAAGATAACAATATCACCTGAGAATGAAGTTTAATTGATGATAATATCCATTAAACAGCACAAATCATAATTAAGCAAGCAAATAGAGTACAATCTCACCTTGTTAAGAGTATCTTTTATAAGCTTATCTGCTCCTAGCAGCAGGAAGTAATAATTGCTTTGCACTTCTATCCTATAATTTGCTTTCATACTTGGTCTGGACTCTTTTTTTTCCTCACCGCATAGGTTATTTAGCAAAATTAGCTGTTTTTATCAAACAACCTCATTTTATTTAAAAAAAAAACAAAATTCACCGGTGAAGCAGTGAGCAAGGTGTCATGAGTCTAAGTAATGCTATTAATTTAGCCAAGAGATGGCAATCAAATACATTTCAAAAAGTTAGAGTTTGTATTTGAATTAAATGGCTTGGTCTTACTCATGGGTCTCTTGTTTTTAAACCAATTTGTTATTGTACCCAAGTGAGACGGAATATTACATTGTGTGTGGAGTTGAATTTAACTCCTTCTTACTGTGACAGAATTAAGTAAGAACGTAAGAACATAAGAAACAGGAGCAGGAGTAGGCCATCTAGCTCTTTGAGCTTGCCCCGCCATTCAATAAGATCATGGCTGATCTGAAGAGGCTCAGTTCCACTTTCCCGCCTTCTCCCCATAACCCTTAATCCCTTTGCCTATCAAAAACCTACCTACCCGTGTCTTAAATATATTTAGCGAGGCAGCCTCCACCACTTCAACGGGCAGAGAATTCCAGAGATTCACCACCCTTTGAGTAAAGAAGTTCCTCCTCAACTCCGTTCTAAACCGACCCCCCTTTATCTTGAGGCTGTGCCCTCTAGTCCTACTGGCCTTTCTGAGTGGGAAGAGCCTCTCCACCTCTATCCTATCCATCCCATTCATCATCTTGTACGTGTCAATGAGATCTCCCCTCATCCTTCTAAACTCTAACGAGTACAAGCCTATTTTATTCAGCCTCTCCTCATAGCTCAACCCCCTCAACTCCGGTATCAGCCTAGTGAACCTCCTCTGCACTCCCTCCAAGGCCAAAATATCCTTGCGTAAGTGCGACGACCAAAACTGCACACAGTACTCCAGCTGCGGTCTCACCAGTGCCCTGTACAGTTGCAGTAAGACCTCCCTACTTTTATATTCAATCCCCCTTGCTATGAAGGCCAGCATCCCATTCGCCTTCCTGACCACCTGCTGCACCTGCAGGCTGGGTTTTTGCGACTCATGCACAAGGACCCCGAGGTCCCTCTGCACCGTAGCATGCTGCAGCTTTTCGCCATGTAAGTAATAGTCCTTCCTACCATTATTCCTACCAAAGTGGACCACCTCACACTTGCCAACATTAAATTCCATTTGCCAGTTCCTCACTCATTCGCCCAGCCTATCTAGATCCCTCTGCAGACTTTCCACACCCTCTGCACAATTTGCCATTCCACCAATCTTTGTGTCATCAGCAAATTTTGACACCTTACACTCGGTTCCCTCCTCCAGATCATCTGTATAAATGGTAAATAGCTAAGGCCCCAGCACCGATCCCTGGGGCACTCCACTAGTCACCAACCGCCAATCTGAATAGCACCCCTTGACACCCACTCTCTGCTTCCTATTTGACAGCCAATCCCCTATCCACGCTAACACCCTACCCCCAACTCCATGCCCCCTAACCTTCTGTAACAACCTCTTGTGTGGCACCTTATCAAATGCCTTCTGAAAATCAAGAAACACCACATCCACCGGTTCTCCTCTATCTACCGCACTAGACACATCCTCATAGAATTCCAATAAATTCGTCAGACACGACTTCCCCTTAACGAAACCGTGCTGCGTCTGCTCTGTCAAACAATTCTCCTCAAGATGCCTCGCTATTTTCTCCTTGATGACGGATTCAAGCATTTTACCTACAACAGACGTCAAACTAACCGGCCTACAATTCCCTGCCTTTTGCCTGCTACCCCTTTTAAACAACGGCGTAAGATTAGCCGTTTTCCAATTTTCCAGCACTTCCCCGGAATCCAGCGAGGTTTGGAAAATAATCATCAAGGCATCCACTATCACCTCCGCCATTTCTTTCAGAACCCTTGGATGCATTCCATCCGGTACTGGGGACTTGTCCACAGTCAGTCCCTCTAGTCTGTCTAGCACTGCCTCTCTAGTAACAATAATGTCAGTCAGGCCCTCCACTCTACCATCTTTCCATCGCTAACACCTGGCAAACTATTCACGTCCTCCTCCATGAAGACCGAAGCAAAGAAGTTATTCAAGGCCTCAGCCATTTCCTCATCCCCCACCACTAAGTCCCCCCCTCATCCTCTAAGGGTCCAACGTTCACCCTAGCCAGCCTCTTCCTTTTTATATATTTATTAAAAACTCTTACTATCCTTTTTTATATTTAGCGCTAGCCCAGCTTCATAGTTTATCATTCCTTTCTTTATCAACTTCTTTGTCATTCTTTGTTGATATTTAAACCTCTCCCAATCCTCTTCTCGCCCACTACTCTTAGCCACTCTAAACGCATCAGCTTTTAATTCAATACTCTCCTTTACCTCCTTCATTATCCATGGCTGATTATCTCTCCTCCTATGATCCTTTTTAACCATCGGAATAAATTTCTGCTGAGCACCAAGAAAGATCTCCTCAAAGATCCTCCACTGTTCCTCAGCAGACCTACCTTTCAATGTGCTCCCCCAATCAACATTTGCTAATTCCGCTCTCATCCTATCGTACTCCCCTCTGTTCAAACAAAGGACACAGGTCCGGGAACCCACTTTCTCCTCCTCCATCTGCATCAGAAACTCCACCATACAATGATCACTCTTCCCAAGCGGATCCTTCACCACAAGGTCCCTAATTCTACCTGACTCATTACATAACACCAGATCCAAGATAGCTCGCTCCCTCGTCGGCTCCAACACACGCTGTTCAAGGAAACTATCCCGGCAGCATTCCAAGAACTCTTCCTCAAGCCCACCGTGTCCAACATGGATCGACCAATCAATATGTAGATTGAAATCCCCCATAATTATTGCTGTTCCATTCCTGCACGCTGCATTTATTTGCATGTTTATAGCCCACCCCACCTCCAGATCATTATTTGGGGGCCTGTAGACGACACCCACCAGCGTCTTCCTCCCGTTACTGTTCCTAATCTCCACCCACAATGATTTCACGTTCTGCTCTTTGGCTCCTATATCTTCCCTTACTACCACCCTGATGCTATCCTTAATCAGCAGAGCTACGGCCCCCCCCTCCCCCCCCTTCCCTCCCGTCTATCCTTCCTAAATGCTTGATACCCCGGGACATTCAGCTCCCAGTCCCTGTCACCTTGCAGCCCCGTCTCTGTAATGGCCACCAGATCATATCCATTTGTGCTGATCTGCGCCACCAGCTCATTCACTTTATTCCGAATGCTTCGTGCATTTAGATAAAGTGCCTTCATCCCAGCCTTCACCTGGACCCTATTTGCAGGAATGCTACCAACCTTACTCACGCACCCTACTCCCTTTATTATTGGGACATTCTTGGCCTTTTCCTGTACCTGTACTCTCTCCTTTACTTTAGACCCTGTAATTTCACCTACCCTCGCACCCTTCCCCAATTAGTTTAAAGCCCTATCTACAGTCCTATTTACACGATTCACCAGGACTCTGGTCCCAGCACGGTTCAGACCAACACCATCCCACCTATCCCAATACTGGTGCCAATGCCCCATAAATTCACCACCCCTCACCACACCAATCCCTGAGCCACCCATTCATCTCTTTAATCCTATCTACCCTATGCCCGTCTGCACATGGTTCAGGCAGTAATCCAGAGATTACCTCCTTGTCGGTTCTACTTTTTAATTCCATTCCCAGCTTTTCATACTCCCTCCCCAGATCCTCAGTTCGCATTTTGCCTATGTCGTTGGCACCCACGTGTGCCACAACGACCGGGTTCTCACCCTCCCACTCCAGGTTCCTCTGCAGCCCACCGGAAGCTCACCGGAATCTTATTACTGTTCACGCCAGTGGGATTTTCCCATCCTGCCTCACTGAATGGAGATTGGCTAGTTGCCAAATTCTCCAATCTCATTGCAGTGGGAGCATGGTATGAATGGCAGGTAAGATTGCACCCGTGTTAAATCTTGAGAGATGAGTCGTTTTTTTGCCCACAAGGGGTTTACAATAACTCTTAACATACTTGGTGACTTATAACATATGTTCACATTGCAAATGGAGGACTGGCAATGTAATCACAATTTTTAATACTGTATCTATTCTGAATGAAAAATTGATAGTTTTTGTTGGGTGTAGTGGGAACAATCTGCATTAAGACAACAAAAGTTGGATTTTTTTCCTGTGGGCGTGCTGATATGTATCCTTTCAGCCAGGCAGTAGCGGTTTATGGCTTTTTTTTGAGAAAGCCACATGGTATACACTGATGGTCGACAATTTTTTTAACGTAACATATTTCAAGTAGTAAGAACAGCTCACGACATTTCAAAGGTGATAATTGCCAGCGGCCAGATGTGGTAAGTGTGAAGTGTTTTCTAACAATATAGATTGTTGTACTTTCCAAATTGCAAATTGTAACAATAAGGACAACATATTAATATTCTTGAGTTTCCTGCACCTTTTTTAATGATTACTTTCTATTTTTCCATGAATTTGGCTGCTCTTATAGGTTAGCACTGTCTCTATGCTGATGAGTTATTTTCTCTTAATAATGGAAAACCTTTTCTTTTAAGATTATTTCAGCTATCACCCAATTCTATTCACAGGTTTCTGTTTTGTTGTTTCCTCAGAGGATGCAGAGCTGGATGAACTAAAATATATTTCCACATTGCTACCGTATGCTTGCAATATGACTGTTTCATGAATTGTCATTTGTTGTAGATTAAATTGGACTATGTGCACTATTTTAACATTTGCAGTTTCAGATGTAAACTTTACTCCTATCAATCTGAGATTCATTAGAGATCAGCAGAAAATGAAACTTGTTTCTCTTTCTCTTTAATATTTTTTTTTAATTGCATTTGTGACACGTGTGAGGACTGTGCCTCAAAATAAAAGTTATACCAGACTCCATAGTTCCTACCATTCCTTGTCCCAGAGCTGCCCACCTCGATAGTTCGTGGTCTCACTTCTTCCTTCCATTGTATCCTTAATTGTTCTCATCACTTCCTTGATTCTCGTAAGTACAAATTACTTTTCCCAAATATTCCCTTGCCCATACACCTCTGAAGCTTCCATCCTTCTCCAAATACTCCTGCATTAAAGGAGTACGTCCCAGTTACTCCTGCTCCCTACTTCTGCTTTCTGAGAAAAATCACTGTTGTGGCTACCTCCTAAACTGTGACCCTGAACTAGCTTTATTTTGTTTGAAGCACAGTGCTTTTATGATTGACAGCTTAAGCTGCACTCTAATCAGTTTCTCAGCAGGTGATCTCCTTCTAGTACTTCCAAGATCACCAAGATCCAAGGCAGCATGGTAGCACAGTAGTTAACACAAGGGACCTGAATTCAATTTCAGCTTTGGGTGACTGCAAACTCCACACAGATATTCTCCCTGTGTTTGTGTTTCCTGCCCCAGACCAAAGACGCCCAAGTTAAGTGGATTAGCCACATTTAGTGTTCTAAAATGTGTAGGTTGGATGGATTAGCTACGATGAAGATGTGGAGTTCGGGATTGGGCAGGTTCGGCGCTTGTCAGAGGGTTGGTGCAGACTTGGTCTGCCAAAAGGCCTCCTGCACTACAGGAATTCTATGATACCCTGTAGCTTTACAACTCTAAAATTATCAAGCTCTTACCACTTACCCCAATAGATCTTGACCCTATTCCTATTGCTCCTAACATGCCTCTTTCCCAACTCTTTCTATGCTTACTGCCACTGCAACCACTCCCTCTTTATCTTTACACTGTCCTAATTACAGATGCTTGCAGAATTACCCCTTAACAATGTCACATCCTATTTTGGTACATCCTGTCACGCCCAATGCCTCTCCCATCCTTGATGCCATCAGATGTTTGCAGCACTTGTCAGATTGCACTACCACTGCTCCCAAAACCCACACCCTATCTACTCCAAACCATATGGCTATCTTTCACCTGCTATCACTCCACTCACTGTACCATTACATGCAGTACAATCTGGAGCATTTTCCCTATCATTTAACTATTATTGTGTTTTAAAGTAAGGAATAAAATTAGCAGCATAGCTAAATTACCGTATAATTATAATCAAAGCCACTGATTTACAAGTTCTATGATATTGTGGACATAACCAAATTGCTTTGAGACTTAAAATACTGTTCGAATCCACAAAATACTTTTGAATAATAAATTGCACTTTTATTATAAATACCATCAATTAGTGCCAAGATAGTTAATAATAGGGTGTTCTAATCGGACTTTGTAATGTGCCCTCCTACCGAAGTAAAGCTAACTCTGATGAAGAGTGCTGCAATGGTGGGCTCTTAATGGGAATCCTGTGCTGACTAAATTAATAAGCCAGCAGTGTTGGAAATTAATAAAATGCTCTGGAGTTAACTCGAGACCCAATTTTATGATATCAATATTGCACAATCTGTGATCCTGGTTATTGCGGATAAATTAGAATACAGCTCTCGCGTGAGTTTAATTGGACACAGTACCAGGTCAGAAGATAGGATTAGAAGGAAGGAGTATCTTGCTGCACTTTGCCAAACTCAGCTGAACTCTGTCCACTAAAAATGGTTGCTGCCTTTATCAGTTCCTGATACATGACCGCTTGAAATTCCTGCACTTCAAAATAATGGTACAGTAAAATCCTGATACACTTGTTCTTCAATAACTGCTGAATAAACTTATTGTCAGCCCCCTCATTGTTGAATATATTGAGATTATGAAGAGGAACACCACTGACAGTGCAGCATTCTCTCAGTAATTGTTTGGATATATGATCAAGTGCTGGAACATTGGACTGAAATCCAATGCCGTCAATCAACTATGCTAATACTTTTATGTGACATTCTAAAATCGTCCATTAATCAGATGTTGTAATTGCAATGTTTCTTGTATTGCAATTTGAAAACATTGATTTTTGTCTTTCTGCTCTCAGAGATATCAAACCTGAAAATATCCTAATAGATCGCACAGGACATATTAAACTGGCAGATTTTGGATCAGTGGCCAAACTGACTGCAAACAAAACGGTATGTAAAGACCCTGGAATGCTTAAGCTAATCTGTATGTGGATAATGCAGCCTGTTAGGTCCAAGCGTGCATTTGGGAGAACTGTAGTCTGATTGTAAATGGATTGTTGCAGGATAATGTAAGAGGTAGTGAAATGCTGTATGGAGGGTGCCGTTTTCATTGCGACTCACAGATGGGGGAAAAGTAATTTGCATTCTCATTTTTAGTGGCTGAGATAAAAAGCCACAAGTACCTGAGGGGTTTTACAGTAACTGTATTTAGTTCTTAAAGGGGGATTTTTTATTTATAGAAATAAAAATTTTGTTCTTTGACAAGAAAATGCAAGTACGAAGAAGAGAATGCAACTGATATGGCAACAGCATTCTTTTGTAAACGTGGTCCAAAGATATGGAGTAATAATGTTGTTATTAATAATAATAATTATTGTTAAAATTCAATTATATTGGATTATGCAATATGTTACATTTAATGGCCGATAATTCTGGCTTTAAATGGCCCAGAAAATAAGCACAAACTTCATGTATACAGCAATCATCATCCTGTGGTACTACTATCATATCAAAAGCATAAAATGCTGGAGAACCTCAGCGGGTCTGACCGCATATGTGAAGAGAACAGACCAAAATTTTGAGCTTGAATAACTCTTTGTCAGAATTCAAAATGTTAACGTTTCAGACTCCAAACATTAGCTCAGTTCTCTCCCCACAGGCGCTGTCAGCTTTGGGAGATTTTCCAGCATTTTCTGTTTTTGTTTCTGATTCCAGCATCCGCAGTAATTTGCTCTTGAGGTATTACTATCTCTGCCCAAGAGAGTAAATGCAGTACCTTCAAGATCAGAAGATCAGAAATGAAGGAAAATGTCAGCTGTGTCTCTAGCTTCTGAGACAGTAACGTTATTATTTAAAGTTGTATTCCTGAAATTTGAGCATCAAATCTAGAAATTATACTCCAGTGCAGTACTGAGGAGTGCTGAACTGTTGGGTAGTCTTTCAGAGGAGATCGTAAACCATGGTTTACGATCCAAGGGAATTGAGGGTTATGGGGAGCAGGCGGGTAAGTGGAACTGATCCACTTCAGATCAGCTATGATCTTATTGATGGCGGGGCAGGCTCGAAGGGCTAGGTGGCCTACTCCTGCTCCTACTTATGTTCATGGTCCTGTCTGCTTTCTAAGGTGAAAAGAAATTCCTATGATGCTATTTTGAAGAAGAGTAGTAAACAACAGCATGGTGGCACAGTGGTTAGAGCTGCTACCTCACAGCGCCAGGAACCCGGGTTCAATTCCAGCCTGGATGATGTCTGTCAAGTTTGCGCATTCTCCTCATATCTGCATGGGTTTCCCCCAGTTGTTCCAGTTTTCCCCACAGTCCAAAGATTTGCTGGTTAGGTGAATTGGCCATGCCAAATTTTCCTTCAACATCCCAAGATGTGTAGATCAGGGGAAGTACCTGTGGTAAATGCACGGGATACAATTGGGGGATGGGGGGTTCAGCTGTTTGCAAATTGGCTGCCAAGCCTCTTGCACCACTAGTGACTACACTTCAAAAGTACCTCATTGAATGTAACTTTGTGAACAGCACACTTACTATTACAGCTTTTAGAATATTTGCATCTTATTTATCAGTTGAGCATATCAGAAGCACCAATGCATTAGCCACCCCAAGCAACAATGCATTTAATACCAGGTTACCAAGACGAGAATCACAAGGCTTTTTGTTTTGACAAGGCTTAAAGTGTTGGAATCTATCACTAAAAGTCTTAACATTGCACTTTGAAAATCATAGTATGATCAGGCAATGCTAATGTAAGAACATAAGAAATAGGAGCAAGGGTAGCTCCTCGAGCTTGCTCTGCTGGTCAGTAAGATCATGGTTGATCTGTGATGGTCTTAACTCCACTTTCTTGCCTCTCCCTCAAGACCTTTATTCCCTTGTCAATCAAATATTGTTTTAACTCGGCCTTAAGTAATATTCAATGACCCAGCCTCCACTGCTGGCTGGGAGGGAGAATTATAAACACTAACAACCCCCAGAGAAGAAATGCCTCCTTACCTGAGTCTTGAGTCAGAGACAGTTATTTTTAAACTGTTCCCTAGTTCTAAAATCCCTGAAAGGGTGAATATCCTCTCAGCATCTACCGTGTTAAGCCCCCTCAGAATCATAGGTTTCAATAAGGTCATCCCTCATTCTTCTAAACTCCAATGAGCCCAAACTGCTCAACCAAAGAAATCCCTGACACCCTAGGAATCGGTCTAATGAACCTTCTTTGAATTGCCTTCAGTTCCTCTTTAAATTAAGTGACTAAATTGCATACAGTATTCTAGATGTGGTCTTACCAATGCTTTATACAGTTGTAACAAAACCTCCTGATTTTATACTCCATGTCCAACATTCAATTTGCCATCTTCATTACTTGCTATACCTCCATACACAGGATATCCAGGTTCCTCTGTAAAATAAGTTAGTTATTGAATGAGTCATTGATGTGCATCATGATGTAATTGTGAAATCAGCAGTTATTTGCAAGAGACAAAGAATAAAGATGGAATTGTCTGCACAGAATAGAGAGAGAGAGAGATGTGCCGACTTTGAAGCTTATGAGGTACAATGATCCTCCAAACCCTGCACAATCACAACATATCTTCACTGAGCAGAAATGCATTTATATAACTCGGCCTTCTAGGAATAGTAATCAAAGTCCTTCAGCAGGACAACCAGATACCAGTCAGGAAGGAATTCCCAAGATTCAATGACAAACTGATGGATTTCAATTCAGCAGCAGTTGAATTAATTAAGCAGTGGGTCAATCATCTGTATTTTACGAGCATCTAGACACCCACTGAGCCACTGCTGATCTCTCAGTCCATCTCCATGATAGGCTGCAAAGGGTTGAAATACAAGGCTCTGAAGAAGGTGGTGACCACATGAGGGAGGGACCTCTGGACCTCTATTGGCACTTTCTTGAAGGTTATGAGAAAGTATAAAGCAGTAAGGGCAATAAGGTGAGATAGCGACAGGAAATTAATTTAAAAGTTCAGTAAAACTTGCAGCAAGATGTATTTTCTCAGAGCAAAGTTGACCAAGCATATACTTGGTCAACTCCCTTCACGTCAATGTGATATTGCTGATAAAGATTGCACACGTCTACATTATCCTAAGGGTCCTAATTAAAGTACGATGCTAGTTTGTACTTGGATCCAGCTCCTCTTTCCCATGACGCCATATATTGGTCAAGCAGTTTGACCAACATGGCCATTACCTAACCCCAGTTTTTCAAGAATAAATTCAGAAAAAAAATCTAGAAATTAAATAGGGCAACCTAACTAAATTAGGAGGGTTTTCTCACCTAATATGGAATGGTGATTAGGGGTGGTCGATTGGAAAGTTACAAGGAAAAAATGTCAGTTTTGATGGCTTTGATTCTGTCAGCACTACAATGAATCTACACTCAAATAAATTTATTTTGGCGGTAATCAAAATTGCTACATTTTGAATGTCTGAGACTTGGACTTGAAATATAAAGCTGTTCTTACCATCTACATAAATCCTCACTCTGAGCAATCCTGATATTTCATTGGAAGAGAGATGTCAGGGAATTTGGCACTTTGGGTCTACAAAATGTGATGCAGTTTATGGGATGGCATCAGTCTGCTTCCATGATTAGAAAATTAAATAAAACCTTTAAAGTATTGATTTTAATTGCACTCTCCAGAAAATTCAATTTTTTGATTCACTCAAACTTCTAAGGTGGTCTTCCTGATATGTAATTTTTTTTGTTGGGATGATGTTGGTTATAAAATGGCATCTCTTAAAGCAGACTTTGTTGTCTTCCGTAGGCTAACTAAGTTTTTATTAATATTATGTGTATGTGCAGTAAAGGGTACAGGAGAAAAGCTATCTCTATATCTAGGTCTTTACATGCCTCTGCTCAGCACCATACTAATCTTAGATCTGATTTATGTGCTGCCTTAAGGCAATGTGTGGATCTTACTGTACTTGCTCTCATTATCCCTGGATGAGCCATTCCCTTATACTAAACATGCCCACAAGTCATTATCCAATGTATGTGACGTTTACTTTGTGTCTTGCATTTTTAGCAGTTCTGAGAATTTGCATTGTTGTTATCACATTATTGCTGTAACTAAATTATCACTATTATCAATATTATAAGTTTTCCATTTCCCCCCACTTCTTAAATTTACAGGTTCAGGTGGCCTGGAGACTTTTTTGGAGTTAAAGAAGTGACAGTGAAATGTTCCTCTGCAAGATGCAGCGATGATTTGATTTGATTAATTATTGTCACATGTATTAGTATACAGGGAAATATATTGTTCCTTGTGTGCTATACAGACAAAGCAAACTGTTCATAGGGAAGCAAAAAAGAGTGCAGAATGTAGTGTTGCAATCATAACTAGATTGTAGAGAAAGATCAAGTAAACATAAGGTAGGTCCATTCAAAGGTCTGGTGGCAGCAGGGAAGAAGCTGTTCTTAAGTCGGTTGGTATGTGACTTTAGACTTTTGTATCTTTTTCCAGACAGAACAAAGTGGAAGAGAGAATGCCTGGGCTGTGGGGGGTCCTTGATTATGCTGGCTGCTTTTCCAAGGCAGCAAGAAATGAAGACAGTTAATGGATGGGAGGCAGTTTGCATGATGGACTGGGCTTCGTTCATGGGCGATTGGTTTTTAATTCTTGAGGCATGTGGTCTCCAAAATATGAAATAACTCGCATCTATTGTTTGTATTATATTTACTTTCATTAGAGGAATTAAAGCCATTACAAATATTGAATTCCTTTTGTTCCAACTCGTTTTCAGTATGATGTTTAAAAGAGCAATAATGTTCCGGTGCTGTTGTATGATGTAAGTTGAACAACTTCCACATATATACTACACAATGTAAATTAACTACCTGCAGCATTAAACTATCAACTCTTGGTAATTTTTACAGCACTGAAGAATGAAACAAATGCAGTTACCTGGTTATTAGTTCTAGTTATTTGGTTTTATCTGCTTTAATATACATGTTTTCTTTTGCCTCTGACAGGTTAGTTCAAAGCTATCAGTTGGTACACCAGATTTCATGGCTCCTGAAGTACTGACTGCGGTGAACGGAGATGGATGTTCTTCATACGGTGTGGAATGTGACTGGTGGTCGCTAGGGGTGATTGCTTATGAAATGATTTACGGGAAGTCTCCATTTGTTGAGGGAACATCAGCCAAAACCATCAGTAACATTAAGAACTTCCAGGTTTGTATTTGTCAGGTCATTCAGAACCGTATTTAGTGTTTTGGATATGGTTTGCGCACTGACAATTAAAACCAATTGTTATCAAGGATTTGTAATTAAGTAGGTTGCATTGTTTTTGTGCTGCTGAATTGTTTCTTCGAGAAGGCCTGACAACCCAATGGGTTGTTATTCTGGAAGAAGGACTCTTTTTCCTGCACTTCGAAATTTAGCAAATTTCTGAGCTTGTCCTTGGGCACATAAGCTGCTGAATAGTTAATTGCTCATGAGTTACTGTGGATGCTGCTATGACATATCCAAGGGTTTTGCTTCAAGAGTCAAATCCTGAGGGTAGGTTTCTTGTCCACTCATGATGTGCAGAATAGGGAAAGAAACAATTATTTTAAGTTAATTCATCTCCATAGCTGCTTTATGTAGTAATGCGGGCGAGACTAATCTGTCACTGTGGAGAATAATAGGAAAAAAGCCTTGAATTTTTATGTCTCCTTTTTGGAGTGTCTGAACCTTTGCACTAAGCAGGAAGCCAATTTTCTTCCTCTAATTGTCAGAGATTCTGCCTCATCTTTTGTGTTAATGATAATTTACATTTCTCAATAGTTCTGTAAGATGTGAAGTCTGGCTTTTTGTTCATTAAAATATTTCCAGATAAAATATTGCTGAAAATATGTTTGCATTAGATGACCTCTTCCATTTTCATGCAGTATTTTGCTAATCCTAATGTGAAAGGCCACTCCATTAGCCTCCATTTTCCATTGAACATACACACGAAAGAACCTGTCAGTGGGAATTGGCTTTCCAGAAAGGGCTGGTTGATGCTGTTGAGTTCTGCCAGGCAGAAGTCGTAGAACTGCTTCCAACGCATTTGTATCCTTCCTTTAAATAAGACGACTAATAGCGTACTAGATTTTCAGGTGATAAACTATGGGCTGATTTAGAGGGTCTGCCAGCCATTCTGAGGAGAAATTAGAATACCCCAGAAGGATGGGAAATGGAAAAAGGGTTTCTTTTTATTAATTTGTGGGACATGGGCTTCACTGTGTGGTCAGGATTTATTGCCCATCCCTAGTTGCCCTTGCGAACAAGGTAGTTTGTGTAAATGCTTCCCCTGTTTTTTTTTATTGAACTGAGTGATCTTTTCCTCTGATCTGTATGGCTAGAGAGAAGTGCAGTTGGTTAGGATTCTTGGATGAGTAATTTTTCTTGATCCCTGTGTTGGTTCATTCACTTGCACTGGGATGTTTTACTGTTAATAGAGCTTAATTATATGCTGCAACATCCATGCTGCTCTTTTATTGCAGAGAACTCTCAAATTCCCAGAAGAGCCTAAAACTAGTAAGGAGTTTGATGACCTGGTGCAAAGCCTGCTGTGTGGGGCAAAGGAGCGGTTAAACTATGAGGGACTCATCTGCCATCCATTTTTTACAAACATTAACTGGAACAATATCAGACACAGTGAGTTATCCCTGTTGAATTGTGCGTGGTCTGTCTCCTCATTGACCACAAGTTGTGACAATACAATTTTGTCAATTGACAAAATTCACTTTTATTCTGAAGCAATTATAAAGAACTTGGTAACTTTGATGTTGATGCTGTGCTGACTGAGGAGCTGCAGTAATGTACTTGCTATTCCAAGAAAATTTCATGAATATTTTGACTTGTGATTTTATTGCTGACAACATGCAAACCTATAGAAAAGAAAAAATGCTGCTTTTGCCAACCTCTCTGGCACGGTTGTTTTTTTTTTGGGAAGTTGTTACTACTTTCTTGATATTCTGAAACAAATGTTGAATTCTACGTACACTTTGTCATTACTGTGTTTAGATATTGATCCGGTGAAGTGAAGCAATGTTCAAGTACCAATGTTGTGTTCAAGAATGTGGGTGTTTATTTCAGCTAAAGTTGAGAGTTTCTTCCCCGCATCTTGGGGTTCAACCTTACTCTGGAGCAAAGTGGTAGTGAGAGAATCTTGCTCTACTTCAATGAAGAGACAGTTTAGACTTTGATCTTGGATTTACACTGCAAAATCTGAGCACTTCTGTCAGGTAAAACCACTTGTTAATCAATTTACAGTTGTAGTACAAATTTAGCCTTCGTAACCTAGTCAAATTTATAAATCAGTATAAATTGGCAATCCTTGGTGAGAGAGACCATGTAATAAGTCTCACAACACCAGGTTAAAGTCCAACAGGTTTATTTGGTAATAAACGCCACTAGCTTTCGGAACACTGCTCCTTCCCTCAGGTGAGTGGAGAATTCTGATCACAAACAGGGCATATAAAGGCACACAGTTTACAGAATACTGATTAGAATGCGAGCCTTTACAGCTAATCTGCTATTCAAGTCTTAAAGATGCAGACAATGTGAGTGGAGACACATGCTTCAACCAGATGAAGTTGAAGTTCTCAGCCGAGGGCTCAATTTCTGCCCCACCACCAAAATGGACCCCTGTCTTGCAGCAGACACAAGAATTCATCAGTTGAATGAGGCTGCAGGAGTTCTTCACAAACCCCAAGAGGCCAACAGCGAACACAATGAGACAGCCAATGAACCGGAACAGCCGACAAAGATCGGCAATGCAGCAACCAAAGAGAAAAGAGTCCAATTGGACTCCTCCGGAAGGCCGCTGCCCTCGACTTGACACGTGCGCCCAAGCCATCAGGAGGTGCATCAACACTAGATTCATCAACCACAGTCACAAGACAGCCCTGAACATCACCCAAGCACAATGCAATATCATCCATGCTCTCAAGACCAACCGCAACATTGTCATCAAACCAGCAGACAAAGAAGGGGCCATCGTCATACTGAACAGAATGGATTACTGCAAAGAAGTGTACCAACAACTGAACAACGAGGAACACTGCAGATAGTTACCCTCAGATCCGACCAAAGAACACACCCCGTCAACTCAACACCCTGTTCACGACCTTTGATCCGGACCTTCAGAGCACCCTCCGTGCTGTCATCCCACGTACTCCCCGCGTTGGAGATCTCTGCCTCCCAAAGATGCACGAGGCAAACACACCCGGCCGTCCCATCGTATTGGGCAATGGGATCCTGTACAAGAACCTCTCCGGCTACGTCGAAGGCATCCTGAAACCCATTGTACAAAGAACCCCCAACTTTTGTCGTGACACTACGGACTTCCTACGGAAACTCAGCACACGGAACAGCTGAACCAGGGGCACTCCTTGTCACAATGGATGTCTCAGCACTCTACACCAAAATCATTGCTGCAGCTGCCTCAGTACTCAATGCTGACGACTACCAGTTTCCAAATGCAATTTTACAACTCACCTGCTTCATCCTGGACCACGATGTCTTCACCTTCAATAACCAGTTCTTCATCCAGACACGTGGAACAGCCATAGGGACCAAATTCGCACCTCAATATGCCAACATCTTCATGCACAGGCTCGAACAAGACCTCTTCACCGCACAGGACCTTCACCCAATGCTATACACTAGATACATCGATGACATTCTCTTCCTTTTGGACTCATGGTGAGCAATCACTGTAACAACTATATGATGACATCAACAAGTTCCATCCCACCATCAGACTCACCATGGACTACTCTCTGGAATCGGTTGCATTCTTGGACACACGCATCTCCATTTAAAGGATGGTCACCTCAGCACCTCACTGTACTGCAAGCCCACAGATGTCCTCACGATGCTCCATTTCTCCAGACAGACACCTCCAGATGCTGAAAGATGCCCTCAGAAGAACAGGATATGACATTTGACTCATCGATCGACAGTTCCGACTCGCCACAGCAAAGAAACCGACCTTCTCAAAAGACAAACACGGGACACAGAGGACAGAATACTCTTCGTCTTCCAGTACTTCCCCAGATCAGAGAAGCTATGACATCTTCTCCGGAGTCTTCAACATGTCATTGACGAAGACAAACACCTCACTAGGTCACCCCCATTTTTTGCCTTCAAACAGCCACACAACCTCAAACAGACCATTATCTGCAGCAAACTACCCAGCCTTCAGGAGAACAGTGACCACAACACCACACAACCCTGCCAGAGCAACCTTTGCAACACATGCCGGATCATCGACATGGATGCCATCATCTCATGTGAGAACACCATTCACCAAGTACATAGCACATAATCTTGCAACTTGGCCAACGTTGTCTACCTGATATGCTGCAGGAAAGGATGTCCCGAGACATGGTACACTGGGGAGACCATGCAGACGCTACGACAACAGATGAATGAACACCGCTCGACAATCACCAGGCAAGACTGTTCCCTTCCTGTTGGCGAACACGTCAGCGGTCACGGGAATTCGGCCTCTGATCTTTGGGTAAACGTTCTCCAAGGCAGCCTTCACGACACACGACAGCGTAGAGTTGCTGAGTAGAAACTGATAGCCAAGTTCTGCACACATGAGGATGGCCTCAACCAGGATCTTGGGTTCATGTCACACTATCTGTAACTTCCATGACTTGCCTGAACTTGCCACACCTCACATCTGTCCTGTCTGGAGACAATACACATCTCTTTAACCTATGCTTAATGCTATCTCCACTCACATTGTTTGCACCTTTAAGACTTGAATAGTAGATTAGCTGTAAAGACTTGCATTCTAATCAGTATTCTGTAAACTGTGTGCCTTTATATGCTCTGTTTGTGATCAGAACTCTCCACTCATCTAACGAAGGAACAGCATTCCAAATGCAAGTGGCTTTTACTACCAAATAAACCTGTTGGACTTTAACCTGATGTTGTGAGATGTCTTACTGTGTTTACCCCAGTCCAACGCCGGGATCTCCACATCGAGAGAGACCATGACAGGCTTCCGTTGCATTTTAGTAAGTCAGCCTCAGCTGCATTGTGCAACAGCATAGTAATTTCCGAAATGCAGGGGTGATTCTCCCATTGCAACCTGCAACACTTCTGGCGGGTCAGGCTCGGAGAATTGCGTCGTTGGCCTTGTGTCCGGGATTTGCACACGTGCCAGGATTGCGTGCGCGTCTCCCAGAGCCGGAGAACAGTCAGAGTCCAGACCATGCTGGAAATCAGCAGGAAGACAGATAAGTCATTTGAATCTTTTTTTAATGGAGTTTAAATATATTTAGCATTTCATTATTGGGAACTTGCCAAGCCCCAATTAAATCTCCCACCCTGCCAGGAATACTTCATTCCAGCGAGGTTCAGAGTAGTTCCCCATGCTTGGGGAACTAGCGGGAGACCCCTCCGGAATGAAAGGTGGGAGGGGCGCAATCAGGACCCCCCAGAGGGTTGGGTGGCAGGAGTAGTGCCTGGGCATGGGCACCCTGGCAGTGCCAGCCTATGCCTAGGCATGGGCCAAGGGGTACCTTGGCACTGCCCATCGGGGGGGAGGGGAGAGTTCCAGAACTGTCAGACTCTGGCGTGAATAGAATCTGTCCCCCTGGGTTTTTAATGAGATTTTAATGAGAGTGCGCAGAGTGGGGAGATTTGTGTGAAGTTAAACTGAGAAACCAGTCGTGATCCAGAACAGTTTTTTTCAGCACTTTTGGGAGAATTGTCCCCACTGTTTTTTTGTCAGTAAGAAAGAAAGATCCTACTTTCTTTTCATTGCTGTTTAGAATAGCATTTATTGCCCATCTGTAAATACCCTTGAGACGCTGCTTTGAAACACTACAGTCCATGTAGTATAGGTACACTGTCAGCCGTGCTGGGGAGGGAGTTCCAGGCTTTTGACCCAGTGACAGCAATATATTTCCGAGTCAGGATGGTGAGTGGCTTGGAGGGCAACTTGCAGGTGGTGATGTTCCATGTGCCAGCTTCCCTTGCCCTTCTAGGTGTTAGTGGTTGTAAGTTTGGAAAGTGCTATAATGAAGCTTGGTGAATTCCTGCAGTGCATCTTGCAGATAGTACACACTGCTGCTACTGAGCACCCGTGCTGGAGGGAGTGGATGTTTGTGAATGGATACCAATCAAGCAGGCTACTTTTTTTCTGGATAGTGGCGAGCTTAAGTGTTGTTGGAGCTACACTCATTCAGGCAAATAGAGAATATTCCATTCCACTCCTGACTTGTGCCTTGACTTTAAGTCAGGAGGTGGGTTACTTGCGGCAGGATGCCTAGCCTTTGACCTGCTCTTGCAGCCATGGTATTTATGTGGCTGGCCCAGCTCAGTTTCTGGTCAATGGTAGCCCCCAGGATGTTGATAGGGGATTCAGCCTTGCCATTGAATGTGAAGGGACGATGGTTAGATTCTCTTATGGTCATTGCCTGGCACTTGTATGCCACAAATTTTACTGGCCACTTGTCATCTCAAGCCTGGCTATTGTCCGACTCTTGCTGCTTTTGGAAACGGACTGCTTCCCTATTTGAGGAGTCGCAAATGGTGTTGAACGTCTCTAATCCTTAGTGTTGGGCCTAATATGGCCCATTTAGCTAACAATTGCAACTTTACCATTGTGTGCAGTTTGAAAGATTCTCTCCTTTTGAGAGGCAGAAGTCTTGTCCGTTGAAACAGGAAGAAATATGAACATGACTGTTTCAGTGCTTCCAGAGTGAGACACTGCGCTTGCTGATGCACGTTTTTTGGGGTACAGTGAGTGTCTTGGAATTCTAGAGTGTCATCAGTGGCTTTCACGCAAAATGTGGGGCAAATTGCACCAGACATTATACGGACGGCGTTAGTGTGCACGTGGTAAACTTCCTCAGTACCTGTGAAGACTACACAGATTGAGACTAAATCATCACACAACTGATTTGATGCCAGTGATGTTGTTTTGGAGTTCACTCCTCCAGCTTGCGCCCTCATTTAACCACGCACAGCTGAGCACATGTTCAGCATCAAGAAGGAGCTAGTTAAAAGATTCAACTGCTTACAGGTTAGTTGCCTTTTTAATTTTTCCTGGTTGTTGCTACCATTCTACAAGTGTTTGTTACTTTTTATTGTTGTTTCAAGTTGCAGTATGCTATAGGCAGTGGTGTGACGGATGCTGAAGCAGTGTTTATTGACTTCAGGCTTCCGCACAAATACATCGCTCCTCGATGCTAGTGCATAAGTGGGCACAATGAGTACCTGAATGTAGGGGGTGAATTTTGTATGATAGCTGTGCTTCAGTAAAGATCCCCTCACTGAGATCTGTCATTGCTGCAGGGTGAAGTGGCTGTGAAGATGACTACAGATGAAGCTTTATTCCTCTGGCCCCTGCAGGGTGGAGTTGGAGAAATTTGTAACACCTTTATAGTTTGCCATCCACTGTTGCATGAGGGATGCCATAGAGGTTTTTTATTCAATATGAGCTCACGACGTTTCATTCTGCATTTCCAGAAAGCAACCAGCTGAGTGAGCTTGTAGCTTCACATTGATTGCAAACTTCCCCATGGTGCCATATACTGCTCAAGTTTTTCATTGTGGATCTTACATGTCAACTTTGCCCTATGTTGCAACAGAAAGGAACTCTACTCCCTCAACGTGAATATCAGCAACCAATCATACAGGCCAATGCCAGATGCCCTGGTTGCAGTCATGATGCCTTTGTTTTGTAGCAGTCAACTATGCTAGCTCAATTATGCTAGCTGTATTCGAGCCACCCTGGTAATGGCTGGCTAATGGCTGAAGATGGCTATCTGCTGATGGAATGGCTAATAGTTCTGGTGCACAACCTTCACAGTAGTGTGAAACGTTTGTACAATGAAATGTGGTGGAGCAGACCATTGGCATGCTGAAACAATGCTTCCACTCCCTGGAAACTCTGGAGGATACTTGCAAAGTGTTTGTATAAATTTGCCCCTCGATGTGGGGAGAGGGGAGAAATTAAGAGTTGCATGCATCTTCTAATCATCTGCAGCATGTAATTCAAAACTGAATGTAGGTTAGGAGAATTAGCTCCTAGAACACATTTACCTTCTGTGCTTTCTGCCCTGTTGCTAGTTACAAACTTAATAGTGAATATCGAAATTGTGCTCAGCATTTCCTCATGAGGGTTAGGACATTCTGGCATGTCCACTCTGGGTAGTTCCTGTTACATCACACCTTGTGCTATGTTGTCCTGCAAGACAAATAATTGTTGTTAATTATGCAGTCTGCTTGACCAATGTGAGTGCTAAGTTTGAATAGTTAACTGTGTTCAAGTTGAAATGTGGGTGTGAGTCTTAAGTGTTAAGTCTGTGAAAGTGAGGTAAAGTATATGATGAGTCCTGATTGGAGGTAGTTGTTATGTGAGTGATGGGGAAGTGAAGATGTGAGCAGTGTTTGAGGCTTGTTAAAATATTGAAGATGCATTAGTCCTGGCATTGATCTCTGCAGTTATCTGCTCACACTGCATTCTTTGTGTGTGGAGGAGCTCATGATGCCTTACAGAACATCTCTCCCATTTTCCAGCTCATCAACTACAGTCCCCTTTGCAGCTTGGAACTTTTGATACCCCTCTTTCAGTGTTATGCCATTTTCGCTGTTTCTCAGATCAGATTTATTGCATGACTCACACCTGCTTCAACCATATTGGATGCACCTTTTAACAGGTACAGACTAGTTTTTAATGGCGTAAGGAGTTATAATTTTGGATAAAATCTCCGTATTTGGGAGATGCCATAGTCATGGATATTTTTGAAAGTGTTTTATTAACCTATAGTGCCCATTAGACTTTTATTTATTTAGGAGTATAAATAAGCATGAAGGTGCCGTTACGTGCTTTGCCATCACCAATATATTTTTTTTTCAGCCCACCTTCGAGTCTACATTATTCCCACCCAAGCCTGTGGCCTTACACCTTTTGAGTTTCCTCTTCTGTTACCATGCCCTAGATAGCATCTATCTCCTTGGTAAAGACAGATGCAAAGTATTCATTGTAAGAAAAGGCAAAAAGTAGTGCCATGAGAGGAGCTGGCTGCCCTGTTCCTTGTACCTCAGGTGGAGGAAACATTCCCTTTTTAGGGCTAGATACCAAAATTCTGAGTCCCTTATGGACTGGTTAAAATTTCAGTGCATGGGGAGAAGACAAGAGGCCCAGCTTACATGTTGTGTCTGAGGTGCTTCCCAACTGTGCAGTAGACAGTATAATTGATAACAGAGCTCTGTAGCTCGCTGATCAATGCATTAGTTAGTTGAGTGGAAATATGGGTGAATTGTTTTATTTGTTGCACTAGACCGGATTTAATGATGACCAATTTTACCGGTAGTGTGACAAGCTTGATATTAGCTTGGATGTGATTGCCGGTCATGTGTGCATACATTCTGCGCTAGTTGTTATTTGGCTTTTGCTGAGCATTCTGTTTATAATACTTTATACATCATTACAGTCACCTGTTCAGTGGGTTTATAACTGGGACTTTAGAATGAGTCATGCATTAATGAATATACAATGAAGAAAATCTACACTGCACTGTAGAACCAGTGAGCTCGTGCCTCCAGAAACAGGAATTGTGAACTGTTGCTCTGGTAGTCTGTACTTAATGCAGACGGTGCTGTGAAATATGGGAAACTGATGTGCTAACCTGTTATGGACTTGTAATGGCGACAGGATGAATATTGGGCATCACTCAGGGTACAGTCATTTCAATTCATTTTATAACTGGATTGTTGTTCATCTCCTTTCCATAGTGGGTTGATTTATATCGGTTATTGATCATCTTCAGGAGGAATGTTATCATATTTCAGGGATGTGAGCATGTTTTTGGTTTATTTTCTGAACCCATCCATGTACTATATAATGCTGCATTAATGTCTGAATGGAATAGGATGCCATGGAAACAAAATTGCCAATGTAAGCAGTGCTACAGAACAGGAACAGTGTGTAGGTGTTCCATCCCTCTGAAGGATAGGCTCATATTGATCCTCAGCATAATTATAGTCTCTAAGCTGCATGTTAACCTCTTCAGTGCTGTAAGAGAAGTGCAGCTGAACCCTACGTCAGCCGGCAATCTGTTTTGCCGCCTATTTTCCAGCTTCCTTTCTCATTTTGTGTGTGAGAATAAATTATTCAGTTTCTACTGATCAAATCATTTTTATCACCAGGATAAAACAGCTTCATCTGGATTCATCTTTGCTAATCCTGAGTGAACAACTCTGGTCACTGTACAAACCTCCTCTACCCATTGCTGTGTTGTTTTTCTCTTTTTAAGGAAGTCATGTCTTTCTAACGTTTGAGTGCTGCCAGCTGTCTGGTACCTTACCCCAAGCAGTCTGTGTTGGAATGCTATTTAACCATCCTGTGATAATCTGCACGAACCTGACAGTATAAGTGAATTTTCCAGTACTCGTTGTCAGATTGACTTTTTGTGTCTTTTTGGTACATCATTCCCAATCAAGAATCCAATTTGGTCCAATCAGAGGCCCCACGAGAGACAAAACAGATCCAAGCTGCTGAAGACAGGCTGTTTCTCCTGTTGGGTTCGATCAAACAAGATTCAAGCTGACAGGGTGAGGCGTTACACCCCATCCTGTGCTTGATCTGAACTTCATTTTAGCCAAAAGGTTGAGATGGCTTCAAAAAATTGAGGTGACACCTCCATGTAACATCATTGGCTTAGACCAGCTGCAGGATTAAAAACGGGGTGGCATGCCAGTGTTGCACGCACCAGTGACCCAGGTTCAATTCCTGGCTTGAGTCACTGTGCAGAGTCCAATTTGTCCAGGTGCTCCAATTTTCTCCCATAGTCCAAAACATGTGCTAGTTAGGTGCATTGTCTGTGCTAAATTCTCCCTCAGTGTGCCCGAGCAAGTGCCAGACTAGGTGTGGTGGCTAGGGGATTTTCACAGTAACTTTATTGCAGTGTTAATGTAAGCTTACTTGTGACTAATAAATAAACTTTTTACTTTTAAAAATTGCATTTGATCTTAGCAAAAAGGCCAATTGTTATCCAGGAAAGAAATCCAGGCTGTTTGTTCCTCCCTTCCTGCTCCCTCTGGCCAAAGGATTCAGATTAATCGTCATGTCCTCTTTTGGTAATATTTGCTTAAAAGGGGCTGAATCTGCAACCTTTTCTAGTCTGGTTGTCTGAGCATTGGTTTACCCATTACAGGAGTGGGAGTAATCTTTTAATAGTATGGTAGATCACATCACTTTTACATTGGAGCAACTTGAATGTTTAATAATGAGGGGGCAGATCTTGATGTGGAACCCAAAATGCCTTATAAAATTGAAATTTGTGTAAGCTCGTACAGTGGAAAAATGTCAGCACAAAAACATTGTCGCCCCAACAGCCACTGAGAATATATTGGCACTGACTTTTTATTTGTGAACAGAGGAACTAGGTCGAAGTTTCCCTGTGAAAAGCAATGTTGTGGTTGGTTCCTGATCCTTGGCGATTGAGCTGGCCAAGGAAAGGTTGTTACTTCACGCACACGAAAAAAAATGGATGGGTGAGCTGGGCTAGCCTGCTCTTGCTTGCTATCTGGTGGTGGCTTCTGGTACCGCATTAACAGAGAGCTGGGTGTTGATTGGTTTAACTTCACTTGAGGAATGGTGCATGGTAGGGGAGGGGAGAGAACTTCAAAGAAAAATTAACAAACTTCAAGGAAAAAAAGCAGGCACTACAAGTGTAGCTGCAAGTGTTGAAGCAATAATAGGGCATGTATTTCCAAAAGGGAACAAAGTAAAACTGCTGCAGAGTGAGAATGACATTGAAAACAAAAGTCACCCATTCAGAGTGGGGATGCATTAAGGATTGGGAGGTGCCTGACTCTCATCCATTATAGGATGAAGCTTTCTTGAGGGTCAGTCTGTTAATTAGTGACCATCTCTGACTTGATCTCAGCTATTAGTTGATTTCTTTTAAATAAAAATGAATCTATGGAATAGGGGAAACAGCAGAAATTGCCTCTTTGACTCAAATCTACTTTCTGGTATTTCAATTCTGCCCTTAAACCAGGAATAAAACCAGGAATACTTACTGGGTGAAAGGATATGGGAGAAGGTACATTGTGTGATTGATAATGTGAAGCGAAACTAAAGAATTAGAATAGTGTATTCAAAAATGTCAAGGAGTGTAATAATACCTTCCACAAGGATCCGATCCTTTATAACTATTGTTTACAATAGATTCTCCATAATTTCTACAGTATTACTGTGCCATAGTTTTCCTCTGCTTCAGATTCTGCAATGCTTTATGCGCAAAAAGATATATTTCAGGTGGGGACAATAACATCTTGTGTGCGTTGCTCAAACTTATATGATGCTAAAGATTTTTAATCTTCATATTCAGCTTTGAATCTCGGTCAGTGAAGTGTCATCTCTGCACAAACCTTGTCAGGGTCTTGGTAATTCAGGAGGACAATGCATTTTGCTGCTACAGTAGTCTGATATCTATCTGGGAACCTTTGGATGGATCACAGGGTTGTTAGTTTGCCTGCAAGATGACCTGTGAAGCCTCTTGTCATTTCTACAGCTTCCCTGCCACATGGCACAGTCCAACCAAATAGCAAAGTAAAATCAGTGGCTGCGTGCCTTAGATCGACAATGTGCCTGACTGCTGTACTGCCAGCAGATGTTTATGTTCCCAACAACAAAGGGGATTGCCTCTGTCTTTTGGAAGGTTCCCTTCAGCTAATCTCGTGTTCTTGGGGAGGTGGCAGCAATATGACCCTACGTGAAGAATATGCTGCAGGACTGACCAGCTCAGAGCTGTCATGGTTAAACCTGCAGTTTCTCGGACAAAGTAGATTGGCACAAGTACTGCAGTGCTGACTGAGTTTGGCTACTAGCATATTCATTACTGAAAAATTGTACTTGCAGTGCAGAAAGTAAGTTTCTGCAGACAGCAGCAGTCTGTCATTGTCAATTGGTTCTGCAGCATTATCAGATTAGTCATTTCCAAGGAGGGCTGTTGATGAATTAGGATTATTACAAAATGTATTGACGATTATGGCGTACCAGAATGCTCTAAATAATTGCCTTTGAAACCTGTCTCTTTATTGGTTAGCTGTGTACTAGGTATTGTGGAAGCCAGGAGTAAACCCACAATGTAGCTACGTGGATCTTAATCTTTACTTTTCATAATAATTATTGCAGCATTGTATTATGAACTTTTATATTGCCACAGTTGTTTTGGCATCAAATAAGAAGTGATTCGTGTTGTGGCATAAGGATGGGTGGAGCCAGGGCCATTATAATTTTCCTCCTATGTATCACAGTATTTTCAGAGAAGCACAGTGTATATGTAACACAAGCTTTTGATTGCATCTGCAGAGCAATATTAGAGATCATTCTGAGCTATATGGCTGTCAGGTTATCTGTGAGTAAGATCCACTTTTACCTCAAACTGATGTAACGAGCTGTGACAGCCTATTGAATACACAGCTCCAGTAGTGACTCACTCCTCATTTTTATTGATACGATTGCATGCCGGCTGTTGCCTCTTCGTTCACGATACTTTTGCCGGATTCCAGCATATCTTGTGCTCCCTTTGCAGTTCCACCTCCTTTTGTACCCACACTGGAAAGTGACGATGATGTGTCCAATTTCGATGAGCCGGAGAAAATCTCGCGCCCGACGATCAAGACACGGCAGCTGAACAAGTCAGGTTTTACAGGAGAGGACTTGCCATTTGTGGGATTGTCCTTTACCAAGACACTGGCTGCACTCTCCTGCTCCGAGTAAGTACGATCACTCAGTTAACACTTTCACCCTCAGTGTAATGCTAGTAGTTCTGCAAAGGTGCAATGTATTTCAGTGTAACAAGAAAGTCTGACAATTGTGTTTTGAAACGCCTGTGCAATATGTGCTTCAGGGTCATTATCTGTTATCTTTTTAAATATTGATTTTTTTTTATATAAAGATTTTTCCAGGAAAGGATGTTGCTTCATTAAACTTCCAAGATGTCCAAGCAGCAGTTAATTTGTAGAGAATTATTGCTTCTTTGCTAAGCTGGGATCAAAATTTCCAAGTGTGACCACAGTTACCACTTGAACAAAGACTGCTCCTGCTGTCCACTTTCCTGCCTTTTGAAATTTGCTGTTAGTTAATCTGTAGGTTGCCCCAGTGTATATATAAACTCCTTTGCTTTTGTAATTCTTTACGCTTTTGTCAGGATGGTCATGTGACCTAAGGGGACAGACTCAATCCTTGCTCAACTGGAGTCTGTGGAATTTTGGTCTCTTTCTAAAGTTGAGTTCAAATTCCACTCTAGAGACAAACGTTTGGTTAGGAAAGACTCATGGATTAAATGTGTGGACAGTAGACAAGTGAGGAAAAAAAAATGAGAGAATATACAAAGGGATTATGAGAGAAGTCAATAAATATGAAATTAAATTATCATTATTAAAACAAAATAGTAAAATGTCTTACAGGTGCATAATTTTTTAAAAAAGGAAGGCTGTGATGGGAATGGGACTATTAAAGAATAGACCAGATTACAGTGATAATGATAGGGAGATGCCAGAAATGGTAGATAATTACTTTGCTTTGGTATTTTACCATGGAGATAGATCAAGTAACATGCCTTTAAATGATATGATGGGACAAGTTATGAGCTAAGCATATATTTTTTTTAAAAGGCATGTATTGAATAAACTGAAAAGAAGAAAAAACTTTTGGTCTGGATGGATTTCATTCACTCACTTTTATAAAGAATGCAGGGAAGAGGCAGCAGATTTAATAATTTGATAAAACAAGGAGTCATACCAGAGGACTAGTGGATAGTTAATATATATCTTTATGGAAGACAGACAGATATGTACAGGGAATTACACAGCAAGTTTGACGTTGAGAAACAAGATAATGGAGTCCTTACAAAAGGAGAGAACAGAAAAACCTCAAATGAGAAATATAACACAGAATAATCAGCATGGATTTGAAAAGGATAAAGCTTACTTTGCCAATCTTGTTGAATTGTTTGCAGAGGTAACAGAGGGAGTAGACAATGCTAATACAATAGATGTGTTCTTTCTGGATTTTCAAGAGGGCATTGATAAGGGGCCTCATAATAGACTGATGAATAAAGTCCGGTAATATGGAGTCTGGGGACAAGTGGCAAAATGGATTGCCAGCTGGCTTCAAGACAGAAAGCAGAGAGTGGGAGTAAAGGAAGGTAGTTACTCAGAAGGTGTAAAGTGCTGTTCAAGAAAGATCAGTACTGTTCACAATTATATTACTGATTTGGAGTTTGGAATCAAAAACAATATTTCTAAATTTGCTCATGACACCAAAATGGGGTGGGCGAGAGGGGGAATATGATGGTCTGAAAAATTGACAGACACTTTCAAAGCTCGCAGAATGAGAAAACAACTGGTGATTAAACTTCAAAACTACTGATTCTAGTTAGTACATTTTAATAGGAAGGGCACATATCACTTGGAAGATGCAAATCTAGATGAGATTGCGATGCAAAGGGATCAAATTAATCAATCACCAAAAGTTGCACTGAGGTTTGGAAGGCCATTTATAAAAAAACAAACACTAGATTTTATTTCTGGAAGAACAGAATTGAAAAGTAATGAGGTTATTGCTAAGCCCATATTGGGCCTTGGTTACACCTCATTCAAAGGCATTCGATGCCTGATCAAATGAGTGCAGTCAAGTGGCTTTGATGAGCAATGTACGACTTCATGGCCTCTAGCCAACAGCGCTCAGACTTGGGATTTCTGTCCCGGGATCTTTGATTCCAGGGAAAGACCTGCCATGCCCAATTAAGAACATAAGAACATAAGAAATAGGAGCAGGAGTAGGCCATCTGGCCCTTCGAGCCTGCCCCGCCATTCAATAAGATCATGGCTGATCTGTCGTGGCTCAGTTCCACTTTCCCGCCCTCTCCCCATAACCCTTAATCCCCTCTCTTATCAAAAACCCATCAACCCGCTTCTTAAAAATATTTAGCGAGGCAGCCTCCACCACTTCAACGGGCAGAGAATTCCAGAGATTCACCACCCTTTGAGTGAAGAAGTTCCTCCTCAACTCCGTTCTGAACTGCCCCCCCTTTATCTTGAGGCTGTGCCCCCTAGTCCTACTGTCTTTTTTGAGCGGGAAGAGTCTTTCCACCTCTATCCTATCCATCCCATTCATCATCTTATACGTCTCAATGAGATCTCCCCTCATTCTTCTAAACTCTAACGAGTACAAGCCTAGTTTATTCAGCCTCTCCTCATAGCTCAACCCCCTCAACTCCGGTATCAGCCTAGTAAACCTCCTCTGCACTCCCTCCAAGGCCAAAATATCCTTGCGCAGGTGCGGCGCCCAAAACTGCACACAGTACTCCAGCTGCGGCCTCACCAATGCCCTATACAGCTGCAGCAAGACCTCCCTACTTTTATATTCAATCCCCCTCGCTATGAAGGCCAGCATCCCATTCGCCTTCCTGACCACCTGCTGCACCTGCAGGCTGGGTTTTTGCGACTCATGCACAAGGACCCCGAGGTCCCTCTGCACCGTCGCCTGCTGCAGTTTTTCGCCACGTAAGTAATAGTCCTTCCTACCATTCTTCCTACCAAAGTGGACCACCTCACACTTGCCAACATTAAATTCCATTTGCCATTTCCTGGCCCATTCGCCCAGCCTATCTAGATCCTTCTGCAGACTCTCCACACCCTCCGCACAATTTGCCTTTCCCCCAATCTTGGTGTCATCAGCAAATTTCGACACCCTACACTCGGTTCCCTCCTCCAGATCATCTATATAAATGGTAAATAGCTGAGGCCCCAGCACCGACCCCTGGGGCACTCCACTAGTCACCAACCGCCAATCCGAATAGCACCCATTGACCCCCACTCTCTGCCTCCTATTTGACAACCAATCCTCTATCCACGCTAACACCCTACCCCCAACTCCATGTCCTCTGACCTTCTGCAGTAACCTCTTGTGAGGTACCTTATCAAACGCCTTCTGAAAATCCAGAAAGACCACATCCACCGGCTCTCCTCTATCCACCGCCCTAGACACATCCTCATAGAACTCCAGTAAATTTGTCAGACACGACTTCCCTTTAATGAAACCAATTAAGGGCCTGATTAGTGCTTAATGTTGAAAATCTTTCTTAAAATAGTTTGACGGAGCTCTCATCCGTTCCATAGCTGGTGGGCTAGACTTCCTGTCATCTTCATTAAATACTGTGCAATCGGTCGACTGAACAGTTCTATTTGTGGATTTTTGGATGGAGGTAGAAAAGGCCTGTTCAGGATTGGGGACTGTGATGTTATAGGTTACGAGAGAAAAGATTTCCAAAGGAGACGGGGCCAGTGACAGTCAGTGAAGCAGATGTTGGATGCTCATTGTTGGGCTGGTGGTCAAGGTGGATTTTGGAGAACGTGTCAGAATTATCATTCAACCCCTGTCAGTTTAGAGATCTGTTTGCCAAGCAGCAGCAGCGCTATCTTTGTCAGCAGATTTAATGACCAAGTCAAAGTTGGACCTGAGAGAACAATGCTACAAATTTAGAGGGAATGAATGGTCAGAATGAATGAAAGAAGCAAAGAAATAGAAATGGCTACTGTCTTGCTGCCTATTCCCAATAATAAGCAAGCATAATAATTCACTTTTGTATGGTATAGTGCACCCTCAATATTAACCATACTTGTGCAGCTTGAACCTGAGGTGAGTGTTGCCGACTGAGTCAAGATGGCAACATCTGATGTATGAGCCTGGCAAAGTGTGCAGTGTTGAAATCTGATTATAGCTATATTGCAGGACATCTATGGAAATATGTTGAAACTATATGCATGCATGAGGGGATCTGGTAATCAAACATATTTCAGGGTGGCTCATTACTTCTTCCCATAATGTGTTCGCCATGCAGCACCTAGACCTGGCATAACTTTTGGTCAATTAGTTACGAACATAGCAATGGATATGATGATTTGAGAACCTGGTATTGTTATGCCATTAACATGTACACATTTAACATATTTGCAATATAGTGTTGAACAATAATAGGCAGAGGAACATAGATGTTTGTGGGTGAACCTAATGGCTGCCTGCTGAGTGTTGCTCGGTTTGTCCCTAACATAAATCCATTTCTGTCTACTAATTAAATCATGCCAAAGTACTTTCTATGTATAGATAGGGACACAGACTGAATCAAAGTACAAGATGGAAGAGAGGTGAATTGAAAATGCTCCAGGGAGTGAGAAACCACTGCCCCCTTCTGCATGGCAGGAAGAGGGCTGCTGAGCATCGCATTCAGATATGGAAAAGTCTGAGCTGAGCAACAGCCTCACCTGAACTGAAAAAATTGAGAAAAGAAGTTAATGAAGCCCTTGGGAAAATGAATATTTCAACCTCAGAATGGTAGCAAACTGTCAGCAGTTTGGGAAAGTGGGTAATGGAGTCTGAGAACAGAATTGATACGATTGACAATAGTAAGAAATGCAATGACAGCTACTGTTTTGTTAGAAGATAGATGTGAGCGCTTCAAATTTCATGAGATGGAATATCTGAATTTATGGGGTGCCAGAAAACTCAGAAGGTGGAGACGTTATCCAGTGGGTAGAAAGCTTTCTCAAGGACATTTTAAGCTCCTGGTCGATTTTCCTCTAGAGCAGGCTCACAACTGCAACAAAGCCGTCAGATACTAATGCACCCCTGAGGTCACTTGTGGTGGAATTTCTCCGCTTCCGGATGAAACAGTACATTCTCATCAAGACTTGGGGCGAGAAAAACTTCCAATTCAAAGGAAGGTCAATCACACTAGATCAGCAATACTCTGCAGTGAAAACTGTGTGGATATTAAGCAGCCTGGGGAGAAGAACACAAGAATCCAAACACCTTATGTTCTTATGTTTTTATGTTCTTACCTTACCCATTGATGCTGAGAGTCCATCTTGAAGATGGAAGCAAAACTTTTCATTAGCATGAGAGGCTGCAGAGGGATTGAAACATCTGGGCATCACTGCAAGCCCCTGAGGATGAGTGGTTAGAGAGAGAGAAACATGCACATCACCCGATGGCATACCGCTGGTAGAAATCAACGATAAAGCCATGCAGTGGTTTGAGACGCAGACAGTCTGCTTCGGGCATGATGAGGGTAGGCAGTGTTAAAACAGTGGTTAGATGCGTCTCAGACATGAGTAGGAACAAAATTAAAGTTTAAATTGCTGACTCCTTAACTTGTATGTTATCCATGGACTGGGTTGGCTAACTAAAATTCAATTGCAGCCAACATGATGGGTGCAGCTCAGGTAATCTGGTGTAATGTTAGCCAGTTGATGTGATACTGTTCTTTTGGGGATATTCACCATGGCCAATCCACCTAACCTACACATCTTTGGACTGTGGAGGAAACACACATAGAACTGGAAGAATGTGCAAACTTCACACAGACAATCACTCGAGGCTGGAATCGAACCCAGGTCCCTGGTGCTGTGAGGCAGCAGTGCTAACCATTGTGTCATGGTGTCCTCAGTGTTACTTTACATGTGGCTGAGTACTTTTTGCTTTTTTATATACACTTAATTTTGTTTATTCAGAATTGTTTGGAAAGTTTTTTTAGCCAGTTCTTATAACAGTTGGGTACAGGAACAGTTAGACAGGGGGAGCCAAGTCCAAATGGCTGTGCTTGTTTAGACAGGAAAGTTCGTTCAGCTGTCCTATCACCAATGCAGCTGAAGGCTTGAGTAGCAGAAGGTCTGCTCCGGAGATTCCTTGTTGTTATTATACACGATTATGTATTTAACAAGTTGGATACTGAGACACTAAGCCTTGCTTTTGTTGATTTGAACTATTTTTGTCCTAGCCCCACTTGGAAATGGGTCAGATTTGCAGTTAAAACTTTGGTGTGCGTAGTTTCTATCTCACAGTATTCTCAAGGGAATAATGTTAAAGCCACTGTGGATATCGCCCCCATCCCCCATGTTCTCTTCTCTCATATTAAGTTATTTATCAAGCTGGGTACACCTGAAATATCAATTGAATACCGATTATTATGGATGCATTAAAGGTAATTAGCTATAATGTGAACATAACCCTATTAAGGGAAAAAAAAATTCGCGGTTGAAATATCTGTGTTGCAAAATTTCATTTTTACATGAATCACATTTGGCCGATATTGAACATAATAAGCTGGGCAGATCTTGGACAAACCAAACTTTTCTCCTTGTGCATCAGGGAGAAAAGGAGATGTTGCAATCTTATTCCACAGATTGGTGTAATTCTGTATCCACTCGCAACACAAAGACACCAAAGACATGTTCGTATTGCTTAATGGGGCAGAAATGTCACTGATAAATGGATAAACCCCAATGAGGATTACGCACAATTTATTAAAAAGATAAAATCATACAATATACAGTGCAGACTATTTGGCCCATCCAGCCTGCACCGAAAACAATCCCACCCAGGTCCCATCCCTGTAACCCCCCCACATTTACAGTCCCAATTCCCCTGACACCAAAGGGCAATTTAACATGGCCAATCCATCTAACCCATACATCTTTGGCGTGTGGGAGGAAATCAGACCTCCTGAGAGAAACCCATACAGTCAGTAACCTTAGGCCGGAATTGAATTCGGATCCCTGCCACTGTGAGGCAGCAGTGCTAACCACTGTGCCACCATGCCACCAGATCTTCAATCTTATATTTGATAAAAGTACAAGATTGCACTTATTGGGAGGGAGTTTTAATTATGTCCCAAATGGCAGGTAGGCTCTCAACATCATCAAACCACTGCTCCAAGATGAGCAAATCAATGAGGAATCATGTAATAGAAGCTGGGCTAGTAACACATGGCAGCGCCTGTTGCGGAGTAGCAGAGACTTTACATTTTACTCTGTTACTCCCACGTTGGTTATTTCTTTACAAATAAGTCAGAGGCTGATGGAATAATTCCACAGACATCTTGCCAATAGCTCTCTGAGATCATGGTCCGATGGTTGTGACATGGAATCTGTGACAAAAATCTACCTCAAAGGGGTGCCATTTGAATGCATCGCTTGGGCAACATGGTGGCACAGTGGTTAGCACTGCTGCCTCACAGCTCCAGGAGCCCGAGTTTGATTTCCTGCTTGAGTCACTGTCTGTGTGGAGTTTGCACATTCTCCCCATGTTGGTGTGGGTTTTCCGCGGGTGCTCCGGTTTCCTCCCACAGTCCAAAGATGTGCAGATTAGGTTAACTGGCATGCTAAATTGCCCGTTGGTGTCTGGGGTTGTGAAGGTTAGAAGGATTTGTGGGGTAAGTATGTGGGGTTATGGGAATAGAACCTGGGTGGGATGTTAGTGCAGACTTGATGAGCAAAGTGACCTCCTTTTGCACTGTAGGATTTCTGAGAACTCAATGCAGCATCAGATACCTTACCCCTGATTTTATGGCACTCTTGTGAAGGCATATTTAAGACATTGCGTCATCTCATTTGCTTGTGCCAAAAGGAAGAAAAATGAATTAAAACGGATTGAATTGGAACAGGAAATAAGTAATTTGGAACAGTAACACAAAAAGCAGCATTCATCTGCTTTGATGGCCTCCCTCACAAAGGCTGGCAGAGACCTAGATAGTTTGCTTTCAGAACAAGTCAAAGGAAGATTTGCAAAACCAGAGAGAAACGAATGCAGTGAGCCGCTTGTTGGCATTTCAATTAAGAAAACAGCAATCATCCAATATTGCTGCAAAACTTGAGTCAAAAACACCCCAGACTTCCACAGGAAATTGTACAAGGATTCTGGTGGTTGTTGGGATAGGAGAAAAAGTAATGACTTTCTGCAAAGCATCAACATGACAAAGTTGTCAGAAAATAACACTAAGGAATTGGACAAGTCTGTTGCCAATTTGGAAATTGATGAAGCAATAGATGCTCCCAAAAATAGTAAAAACATGACACTGGTTGCATAAACAAATTTTTTATGACTTTTAAAGATGTACTTTATTTCAGGCCTGTCATTACTCACTAGGAACTGGACCACTAGGTCTTTGGTGGAGAGATGCAGTCACGATGGTTGTTCGTGAGGAGGGTAGGGACCCAACAGAGTCTGGGTCATATCAGCCCATATCATTATTTAATAAAAATTCTAACATCAAGACTGGCCAGTAGATTAAATAGGATAACAACTGAGATTAAAGTCAGACCAAACTGGATTTATAATGGGGTGTTGCTCTGGAGACAATCTCCGCAGGCTCCTTGATATCATGATATATTCCCAAAGTAGTGGAATTGAGGCCTGAAAATAAGTTTGACCGAGCATCATGGGTGTACTTTTTCGCACTTTAGAACAGTAAAAAGTCTCACAACAGCAGGTTAAAATCCAACAGGTTTATTTGGTAGTGCTGCTGCTTCATCAGGTAAGAACTTCATCACCTGATTAGACAATATAGACATAAAAAGTGTTATAGCTGGAGAAGAGCTGCACAAATTGTCATTATACGCTGAGGTGTTGCTATACTTACCAGATCCTACAACATCCAGGTTTTATCTGAAAAAGAGGATTCAAAAGTTTAATTATTATTCAGGTTACAAAGTTAATTATGATAAAACTGATGCAACAGAAGTAAGTGGACAGATTCCCAAATATATTAAGACAGTGCTTTTAAATGGCCCAGTCAGGGCATTAAATATCTCTGTTCTTGTTCCACCTTCAATTGATAGAATATATGGAGCAAAATACACTATTATCATTAACCACTTTAAGTGTGATCTGGATCGGTGACTGATCTTACCCTTCTCTGTATTAGGGTGGATTGAAGTTATCAGGATGAATGTCCTCCCCAGCTTATTGTACCTGTTCCAGATGTCTACATTAAATATGCTGGATTATCTGATCTCCTGTTTTATATGGCAAGAAAAATGACCCAAAGTGTGATTTAACACATTACAGCTGACTAAGCTGGAAGCAGGTTTATCATTCTTGACTTTTAAATTCTATTTTTGGGCAGCTCGACTAAAATTATGACAGCTTGGCTAACAGAGTAGAAATGCGATGGCTGAACCTGGAGAAGCCAGCATGCCAACTTCCATTAACAGCGCTGCCTTTTATAGGTAACAGGATAAGAGACTGCAGAATGAGTAATTGGATGAGATTGACTTAATATTTGGAAAGAAATTCAGCAATCATTTCTTGGCTCTGACCACTATTGGATCTATCAAAATGTCATAATAAGAACTTTAAGAAATGGTCGGAATATAGTCCCCCCTTGCTTCACCAGTTATTCAGCAAGCTACTCTATTTGCACAGATGAGGGGGGAATTCGGCTTTCCAATACTGGCTTTTTAAGATACCTGCAGGTAAGACATTTTATTTTAAAACATGAAGACCTAAACAAACTAAGAAGTCCACCTCCACTAGAGTCATACTTTGCAAGCATTCAGCGAGGTGCCACCGGCAGAAAAGTAAAATCCTGGATGTATCAGACGTTGCTCTCCATGGTGCCTAGCAATTCCTTATACATTAAAATAAAATGGGAGGTTGAAATACAACAGATGTTGGTGGAAGAGTGGAGTGAAATCTGCTCTGAGGCCCATCTTGTCATCTGCTCAAATATCTGGTGAGAAAATGAATGGAAGCTGTTCATCAAGTACTTCAGACCACATTGTTGCACCAACCCCCCTCCCCTCACCTTTCAGCAACTGCTGTATTAGATACAATTCCTGTGGGGATGGAAGGAAGAAAACATAACTATCTTTTACAAATTTGACTTATAACTGTCATTAAAGATATCATCTTCAACTGACAAACCCACATGTGTAACCTATGATTCTTGGTTATCTAAAGCTATTTGAGATGGAAAGAGTCATACAATCATTACAATTACAAAGCCAAACACTCTTTCAAAGATGGATCCCGGTAATGGGAATATTGGCCACATGAACTAAACCATAAAGAGCAACCCCCCACCAACCCAATACAACACCACTCATTTTATTTTCTCTTTTTTTAAACTTTGTCTCTTGCTATGCCTGTTTGCTCTTTCTTATTGTTATCTCTCATTTATATTTATTTGATATAAAAAGATTTTTTTAGCTGTGCTTTCCCATATATTTTTAATCTTTTTTTACTTGTAAGGAAGCAGTTTTTATACAGACCAGCCACCATCATCAAATTTTTGTTTATCGACTATATCAACACTTCACTGTACATGTAACTTAATCCTGTGTTTTTGTAATATTGTCTCTTATGTATTTCTGTCAACAGCACTGATGATTAATGTGATTTGCAATTCTAAGGGCAGAATTTTACGAGAGTTTTTCTAAGTATTAGGCGTGAAACTGGGAGAGTTCCAAATCTGTTTTTTTGGGCACGTCTTCATATGCGCTCTGACTTTAACATTTTGGGTGAGTTTGTTTCTTGTTACAGAAGGCAATGGGTGGGGCTTCACATGCCCAACAGCCTGTAGAAGGAGGTATTGCGCATGTGTAGATCTCTAATGCTGCACATGTGCATTAATAGTAGCAGGGGGTCTGATGACAAAGAGAGCTGTCAGGCCCCTGACACTGCAGGCAGCCTCAAGAACCCCCCCAGCCCAAGATGCAGCCCTTGCCGCCCAGATCAATCACAGAACTGCCGTTCTGTCCCACTGATCACATGCAGAGTGACAGCGGGTAATCTGCCTGGTGGGCATTGCCCAGGTGCCAGGGTAGCACTGCCTGCCTGGCACTGCCCAAGGCATACCCCCACCTTGCTCTTGGCCTCTCCCAGGGGAGACTTCAGCAGCCACCAGTGAGGCCACCACACCTGTTCCCCGTTCATGGGGAGCAGGTGTTTTCCTTGCCACAGAGAACCTCTCCTGGCAAGACTATAAAGGGAAGTGAGCCCGGACAATAAACAAACAAAACAGAATTTAAATAAATTTTAATGCTTTTCTCCTGATTGAAGTTGGCTTTGGACTTTATCTTATTCTGATAGATAAACGCATTTGATAACCGGGGTGCTTCTTTTCCTGTTTAGCTAGATTGATCTTTGCAAGCAAAATCAGGGAGATGGGTTCTGTAAAAGGTTATAGGCTGAAAGCATCTATTAACCCACCCTTTTTAAAAAAATCCTTGTCATATTAAGCACGCTAGTGTAAAAGAGACCATTAAATAATTATGCCTCACTTGTATCACGAGGGTTATTCTTTTTCTGACATCGCACTTAAAAACATTTTGAAATTTGACAGTGTTGCTAAGGTGGGCACGCAGTTTTCAATCCACTGTATACAGGCTGTTTCTCCCAGCACATACACGCTCACACTTGGATGTTTCTGCCAGCCTGTGCTGGGTGGACTTGAGCTAGTAAGTAGAATAGATTTAGTAGTTGCACAGTGCATGTTGTCATTGTATATTACTGTATTTTATTGCTGCCAAATTGTTTGAACCTATGGAATTTGTCAGTCCACACATGTATAGCTTCCAGCACCTTTTCTGGCACCCTGGATTAAAGCTAATCTACTTGTTTTCTCTCCGCTTCTCAGCATGGTACAGCTCTAAGAGAACATTTGGATCCTGGAGCTTGAGCTGTCAATTAAACCCATTCCCATGCTCTTTTCCTAGTAAGGTTTTTTCCCTTCAATTATTTATCTAATTCTCTTCCAATACGATTGAATAACCTTCCACTGCCATTTCAGGCAGATCATGATAACTCTGTTTAAAAAATTTAAATATTTCTTTATGTACCCTCTGGTTCCTTTGCCAGTTGTCTTAAATTTGTAAACTAGTTCTCCATCCTCCTGCATCTGGAAACAATTTTGCTTTATTCACCCTATTAAAACTCTGTACAATTTTAACACTAATTAAGTTTACTCAACTTCTCTGCTCAAAGGCAAACGTTGAAGTCAAACTGCTTCAATGTAACTGATTGTTATCCCTTCCCTATTTGCCCTTGAAAAGATGGTGGTGAGTCATCTCTTTGAATTACAGCAATCTACTTGGTATCAGCACATTTACAGAGCTGTTAGAAAGGAAATTCCAGGTAATAAACCTAGATGCAGTAAAGGAAGGCAGTACAGTTCCATGCCAAGATAGTTTAAGGCCTGGAATGTAACCTCCAGGTGGTGTTCCCATGATCTACTTACTGCCCATGTCACTGATTTGGAAGTTGCTGTCAAAGGACAAATTGCTGCAGTGCATTTTGTGGATGGTATCCACTGCTGTCACTGTGGTGGATGGAGTGCCTGTCAAATAGGCTGTTTTGTCCTGGATAGTGTCAGTGTGTGGTTAGAGCTTCACCTATCTGAGCAAGCAAAGTATTCCATCACAGTCCTGACTTGTGCCTTGTAGTCGGTGGACAAGTTTTAGATAGCTAGGAGGTGAGTTACTCACTTCAGGATTCCTAGTCTGAGCTTCTCATTTAGTCTTGGAACTTATTTGTCTGGTCCAGCTAAATTTCTGGTCAATGACCACCTCCAGGGTATTAATGGTAGGTGATCTTGCAATAGTAATGTCTTTGAATGTAACCAATTCATTAATCCCAGTTTGATCTATGGCACTCCAATCCCAAACACTGTATCTTTTTCTCCCAAGTCATTTAGCAGGTTGTTAAAAACTGGCAGTAAAGAAAGTTGACTAAAATCTCCTTGGAACAACGAAGATTGGGCAAATAGTGAGACTAATGATATCACCTATATCATAATGAAGCAAGAAATGCTTGAGACAATTGACATGTATCATATTAATCCACTGACCCTTGTGCCTTCCATCAAAATCAAAATTGAGTAGATGTGGACATAACCTGGCCTGGAACCATCACACCAATTATTTGATAATTTCAGTTCAATAAGCACTGATTATACTGACCTGGCTTCCATTCACATGGTAGATCTTTGCTTAGCTTCTCAAAATACTTGATGCTCTTCCCAATGCAGCTCACTTCGATTTGGAGTTTGGCTGCACTGCAGCAAAAATGAAAGTTTCAGTAATTTCACTTTGGCTAAATGGTAAAGTAAGCTCTTTCTCTAGTACATGATGGTTTCTTCCTCAATTAGAATAGATAGCAAGGTGTACTGTCGCTGTTACAGCATATTGGGCCATACAAAATGCCAACAGCACGTAGAGTCTGATGGTCTTAATGATCCTGATAGCAGCAGTGTAACTTGGGAGGCTCTGACGGTGGAGCGACCTTCTGGCTTGGCAACATGGTTGTGTTTGGGTGTTAGTGCAGATTTCTTTTTGCCGAATCACGTGAATTTCACGTATTGCAGGAGGATGTCATTGACCAGGTATCCATGTTTTTGGAAAGATTAACTCTTCTATGGTAAAGTTATTTTGGTGCTTTTCTCTCTTTTTCTCTCTCATTTTCTCTCTAGTTACGCACTACCAAGTTAACGAATTCTGGCCACTTACATTAATTTTAAACACACTGAGGGCAATCATAAATGATGCACTACAACTGAAACTAACTCCATAAATAATCCCATTCTTGTTTCCAGGTCAGTAACGTCACTGATGGACTCTCCAGCCAAGACTAACTCCCTGGAAAAAAAGTTGCTATTAAAGAACAAAGAACTGCAGGAGTCACAGGATACATGTCATAAGGTATATATGGTACACTGTTTTTCTTTGTTTGACTTGTTTTGCTACCTTGGACAAGGCAAAAAGTTCCACATTCCTCCTGATTATCAACTGCCGAATGGATAACACTGTCTCTCTTTATTTTTACTTCCCTTACCCCCGCAGCCCCCATTTGAAGATTGTCATATTTTACCACCACATTGGATATAGAGTTTCTGTTCAGACCACTGAGTGTGATCTCATAGTTGGCTTCATAGATTTTATAAGTGATATATTGCATTGTTTTGTAAAGGCAGAATGACCTAAAATATTATAGCCTATTATTTCTTAGATCATAGTTGCACAAATATTGCACAAAGATTTGTGTCTTTGTGTTGACCTTAACAATATTGTCTTAGTCCCAAATTTCCCGTAGAGCTCATTTGACGATGCCAGAATATAAAAATTGGTATAAAAAGAGTGAAATCAGTGGCATTATTGTGCATTCTAATTTCCACATTCTAAATGCCTGGAGTGATGCTAAAAATGATTGGTTAAGTCATGTCCCATGAATTTGATCAGAGATAGAAACAGTCCATGCAGCATTATCTGATTAGCATTCAAACTTCAGTTGATGGGTGGTATGTAACATTCACACCACACAATTGTCAGACAATGACCATCTCTAATAAGAGAGACTATAGTCATCTCTTCTTGACATTCAATAGCATTAGCATCACTAAATTCCCCTCACCATCAATTTCCTGGGAGTTACCATTAACCAGAAACTCAACTGAACCAGCCAAATAAGTACTGTAATTACAAGATCAGATTGGAGGCTGGGAACCTTGCAGTGAGTAATACACATCATGACTCCCAAAACTTGCCTGCTATGATGAAGCACAAATCAGGAGTGTGATGGAAAATTTAACTATTTGCCTGGATGTGTAAATCTAACAACAAGACTCCAACAGTTCAGTGCTGTACCTTACAGGACAAAGCAGTCTGTTTGGTACCTCATCCATCACTTAAATATTCACTCATTCCTCCATTGGCACAGGGTGGTAGCTGTGTGTACCATCTACAAAATGCACTGCAGCAAATCACAAAACCTGTGATCTCACCACCTAAAAGATGCCTGGGAACACCACCACCTACAAATCCCACCCCACCCCTTCAGGAATATACCATCTTGACTTGGAACAACATTGTCGTTACTTCTTTGTCATTGACTCACAGCATGGTGGTTAGCACTGCTGCCTCAGTGCCAGGGACCTGGGTTTGATTCCTGGTTTGGATGGATTTTGCACATTCTCCTCATGTCTGCATGGGTTTCCTTCAGGTGCTGTGGTTTCCTCCCACAGTCTGAAAGATGTGCTGGTTAGGTACATTGATCCGAGCAGGCACCAGAATGTGGCGACTAGGGGAATTTCATAGTAACTTCATTGCAGTGTTAATGTAAGCCTTACAGGTGACTAATAAATAAACTTTAACAGCAGATGGACTTATAATGGTTCAAGAAGGCAACGCACTGCCACCTTCTCAAAGGAAATTAGGAATACACAATAAATGCTGACCTTGTCAATTACATTAACATCCCATGAACAAATTATGCAAACATTTTACTTTTGCATTTCTTTAAAATAATCAATCTTACTAATGAAGTAAAGTTTGGTTTTCAGTGGTGCAATTAACTGAGTAAGCTGTTGCCTCCACTCTTGCCTCTGATTACAAGTATGAGGAGCGCGTGAATTTCTTTATTATCAAGAATCAAACCATCCGAGCAACTGTCTGCGTTATTTCCTCCCTTCCCCTGGCCTACCAGGCTAAACCTTGTCTGAAGCTCCCCTGACAGTTTCCCTGAATGTGTTTCTTTCTCTGGTTTTTATGTCCTCTCTGAGCTCCTCTTTTTATCAACATGACATCTACCTTCTTGCTACCCAGCTTTCCTTCCTGCTGCCTGTTAGCTGACATTGCTAATGGTTCTTTCGTCTCAGGTTCTTTCCTTCTCTCCTCCAAGTCCGCCTTCATCACCCCTCACCTCAACTGATCCTTCCACCCTTGCTGACCTCCATCCTTTGTGTAACCTCTCTTTAACCCTCAAATCCTTGAATATTTTGCAGCCAACCAAATTTGTTCCCATATTTCCTGGAACTCCGTCTGAAGACCTCCATTCAAGTTTCCACCACCTCTAACAGTACTGAAATAGCTCATATGTAAAAGCCAGAAATGTCATAAGTAGCCGTGAAAAGGCACTAGTCCCCTTCAACCTTTTGGACCAGGCTGCGGCCTTTGACACAGTTGATTGCATCATCCTTTTCCAATGCCTCCCAGTTATCATCCAGCTGGGACTGCACTCATCGGTTCCATTCATATCTATCTGATCTCATCCAAAGAATCACCAATTTGAGAGGATCTTATGAAAAACTTTCTGGAAATGTTAGCTTTCATTTTTAAGTGATGTACGTTCACTTTTAAACAAAAATGTCAGGTGCTTACTTCAATCCATGTTTTGTTTATCCTGCTCCTTTTTTTGATAGATGAAGTCAGTATCTTCAGTACTCTATTGGCTTCTGCCAACCAACACAAAGATAACTAGTCCTGTGGTCATGTTCGTGCTATATAAATGGTGGAATTACACCAGCTGCTCTCCACTCACAGCCATATGGTCTGTCTCTGAAATGTTGCTAATGATTGATGCTATCAAGCGCTAGCAACTCAATGTGTCTTTCTCTCTCAAACATTGTACTTGTCACGTGGAAAGTGCATTTTACTTTGGTCATATCATTATTGGAGTACTGATTAAGTAGTGATGAGCGAAATGTGTGAACTATGGCGAAGGTGCAGAGGAGAGCAATGGAATGATTCTTGCTATCAGAATAATGCGTATTGAGGTGAACCAGTAATATTGAGTGTTTTGATGAGAAGGTGCATTATAAAGGGGATATTAAAAGGTATTGTATAGAAGGTGAGTCTGGAACACTGCTTCAAGCTAAATAAGTTATGACATTGCAACAGGGAAGCACAAGCTCAAATTGGTAAAGACTTTAGGTAGAAGTCAGGAATGTCTTCACATAACATGAATAACTGGTTGATTTTCCAAGTAGGACCACAAATGCAAAAACCTTGGAATGATGCATGAGACAGATGGGCTACTGTAATAGAGCAAGATCAGTAGATGTTTTAGGAGATCAATAAGTTGAGTTACACAAAATGGCCTCCATCATCTTCACTTGTGAGTTATAGCTAAAATGAGCAGAAATATAATCAACTATCAATCAGAAATTTTGGATATGATGAGCATTTAAGACTTCTCTGTGCTGGTTGTGAAAAAATTGATGGCTTTATTTGATATTCTGCTTTTTTTTTTCTAGATGGATCAAGAAGTCACCCATTTGCAACGTAAAGTTTCTGAACTGGAAACAGCACTTGAGCAAAAAGATGTGGAACTTCAGGCAGCTGAAACTCAGAAATCAATCATGGAGCAGGACTTAGCCACGTACATAACAGAATGTAGTGTAGGTAGAAACCACTTTATATTGGAGTGTGGCTAGAATGACTCTCAGGTTACCTCCATATGGCCAAGAGAACTTCGGTTTTTTGAACATCTCAGAGTTTCTTTAGTCCCATGATTGACTTCAATGACCTCAGCCTTCTTGACTCCCAGATTGGAATTCCCTGCTTTCTTGTTTGAGACACTCCTTGAAATCTGTCTGTTTGAGCAAGTTTTTCCTAATATCTCCTTGTGTGCTTGATTGCAAATTTTGTCTGACTATGCTGTCATGGTCATTTTTGCTATTATACGAATGCCAGTTCTTGTTATATTATCCGTTTTATTTGTAATTTAAAAGGGAAAGTATGTGGAGAACTTGTGTGTTTATAAACAGACTTTCTGAGGGAGGAATATATGTTTCTAGTAGGAAATGTATTTGTACCATCATTGGCTGGCACAGTGTGTCCTGCCATAGACTGAAATATTTTTCTTTTTGCCTGGATGCTTTGCGTTGGTGCAATTGCGTAAATCTTTCTGGGCGTTATTATCGTAATGCAAGTACCTTTATAATGAAATGTTGACTTTACTATTCTGCCGGTTCCCTGCCGTGCACAGTGTCCCCTCTCTTTCCCCCAAACGTCACAATTTTTCTTTATACCTGAACAGTGTTTAGTAATAGCCTATTTAAATATGGAGAGCTACTGCACCAGAGCTTAACCTTTGGCTGTGTGCAATTCTATTATTGGCATACGGTATGCAACCAAAGCCTTTACCTTTCTTTAAGCCACAAATGCTGAGGCCAGATAGTGTCGTCCTTGAGATTATGGAGTCAGCACAAATTTATGAATTGAACAGAGAATTTCTTGCTTGTGTATTTTCATTCCATAGCATACAGCAAATTTGCCCACCAAAATTTAGACAGAACCTTCCCAAGCAATTTCTGTCAATATGATCACCTAATTTTAAGAACTGTTATCAGAGATTCTCAGTGATTGATACCCACAATCTTTAACTGCAGTGTCCACTGACTAGCATTTTAGTTCTCAATGCCAATTTCAAGCTTCTGAGTAGTTGCTGTTATTGATAGATTTATTTTTCAGGCATGATCTAAAGAATTATTGTAAGAAGCATATCTTCAACTGTAAGTCAAGAAGGCAACTAAATTCGGAAATATTCCAGGAGTACGTCCTCAAACTAGCATCAGTCATTATACTCGATCAGTAAACGTTGAAGCACTCAAAATAACGTTGAAGCACTCAAAATATTTCCTTCTCTTCTCTTAGTTCCAATCAGAGCTTACTCAGACTTTGGTTTGCAGATTCCTTTATAGTGCAAATGTAACACAGGAATAAAGACCAACACGACTAAAATGTTAATATTCCAATGCTGCCCAAGCCAACGTAATTTCCATCATTATGTACAACTGGAAATGTCGTTAGCTTGGCACTGAACTGTGACTGAGATGGGATTCATGCAAGCTGCAAAGATGTAGGATAGTGTGCTTCACTGGCAATAACATAAACACAATAATGACATGAATTGTGGGGCCATTACATTTTTAGTCAAGAAAAATTGGTAACTTTTTAAAAAACCTCTAAAGAAAGAAGAGCCTTGAGTGCAAATAGAACCCAATGTATTCTACTAGCATGCGGCAGAAAATCTAATGCCAGTAGTTCATAGGCCCCCTCACAATAGTTATACTGTTGGACAGGGTATTAAACAATAATTCACTGGAGCTTGTAACAAAGGCAATGCATTGGCTTTGGGGGACTTTGATCTTGGTGAAGGTGGCCTGAAAGATGAATTTGTAGAATGCTTTTGTGATAGTTTCCTGAAGCAATATGTTGTGGACCAAACTAGGGGGGAAAAAAAATTTAGATCTAGGATTGAGCTATGAGGCTGAGTTTATTAGTAATGACACAATACAAGATCCACAAGGAAATGAAGATCATAATGTAACTGAAATCCACATTAGGTTGGAAATGATGTACTCTGATCACAAACAAGAATCTTAAACAAACCATTTATGTAGATATCAAAGGAAAGCTGGCTATGGTTGATTTAAAAAGTAGTTGAAAATGAACAGTGGAAAACATTTAAAGAAACAATTCATAAGAACATAAGAAATAGGAGCAGGAGTAGGCCATCTGGCCCTTCGAGCCTGCCCCGCCATTCAATAAGATCATGGCTGATCTGTCGTGGCTCAGTTCCACTTTCCGGCCCTCTCCCCATAACCCTTAATCTCCTCTCTTATCAAAAACAATTCAAAATACATTCCGTTGAAAGCAAAAATTCACAGAAAAATTTCACCTTGTCTAACCCCTTGCTAACAGCTATGCTGATAAGGTGGCACAGTGGTTAGCACTGCTGCCTCACAGTATCAGGGAGCTAGGTTCAATTCCTGGCTTGAGCCACTGTCTGTGTGAAGTCTGCACTTCTCCCCATGTCTGCGTGGGTTTCCTCCGGGTGCTCCGATTTCCTCCCACAGTCTGAAAGACGTGCTGGTTTGGTGTGTTGTCTATGCTAAATTGGCCCTCAGTGTGCCCGAACAGGCGCCAGAGTGTGGAGACTAGGGGATTTTTCACAGTAACTTCATTGCAGTGTTAATGTAAGCCTGCATGTGACACTAATAAATAAACTTTAAACTTAGAAGTTATGGATAGTATGAGATAAAAAGAAAATGCTTATGATGTTGTGAAGAAGTAAGTCTGAGGATTGAGAAAGTTTTAAATAATAGCAAAAGATAACAAAAAATTTGATATAACAATAGAATTCAGTAAATTAAGCATGAATATAAAAACTGATTGCAAGAACTAAAAAAGAGAGCAGCTAAAGTAATTATTAGATTTTTAGAAGCAGACACAGGACAAATTATGGGGAATGAGGAAACAGCAGAGGCATTGAACCAATATTTTGTCTGTCTTCAAGTAGAAGACGCAAATTATATACCAATGATAGAGGGTAATCTAGGGGCTATTAAGAGACAGGAAATTAAAATGAGTAATATTGGCAGAAGAAAAAGCATGGAGGAACTCGAGACTAAAATTAAGCAAATCCCCAGGAACTGATGGACATCCTATGGTGCTAATAGAGATAGTTGCAGAGATTTGGAATGTGTTAACTAGATGACAGATGGAGTATAATGTGGGGAAGGGTGATGATATTCACTTTGGCCTTAAGGAAAGAAAAGCAGAATATTTTTTAAAATACTTGTGTTCAGATGGACTTGGGCTTACTCATAAAGGAATTACAAAAGATTAGCATGCAGATACAGCAAACAATTAGAAAAGCATCTGGCATGTTTATTTTAAAGAAGTCTTGCTACAATCATGGAATACTGTCTGAAGTTTTTAAGGAGGGATATATTTGCATTGGAGGCAGTACAGCAAAGATTCACTGGATTGGCCCATGGGTTGACAGAGTTGTTCTACGATGAGAGGTTGAGTAAATTATTTGATTTATTATTGTTACATGTATTAACATACAATGAAAACATACTGTTCATAGAGAAGGAAATGAGAGAATGCAGAATGTAGTGTTACAGTCATAGCTAAGGTATAGAGAAGAAGCTGCTTTTGAGTCGGTTGGTATGTGACCTGAGACTTTTGTACCTTTCTCCTGAAGGAAGAAGGTGGAAGAGAGAATGTCCAGGATGAGGTCCTTAATTATGCTGGTTGCTTTGCCGAGGCAGCGGGAAGTATACACAGTGTGTGTGATGGATTGGTCTACATTCATGACCTTTTGTAGTTCCTTGCGATCTTGGGCAGAGCAAGAGCCATACCAAGCTGTGATACAACCAGAAAGAATGTTTTCTAAATTAGGTCTAAATTCTTTGGAATTTAGAAGAGAGAATGATCTCATTGCAACCTACAAAATTCTGAAGGGGCTTCACAGGGTAGATATTGAAAGGTTGTTTCCTCTGGCTGGGGAATGTGTTCTTGGGTTTCTTAACTTTCAAGTACTATTTACACCAGTACACAGACAAATAATTTGTATTAACTATCCGTGGTGTAGATTTCATTGTTGTCTACTGCAAGGCAAATGAGGTCTTATGCTCTTCACTAAACTTTCCCATAAAATAACAGAAGAAGATGCTTAATAGGTACATTTTTATAGGATGCATTAAAGTTAAGTTCTGGCTAACCAGATTTCCTTAATGAGTCTATTTTGTTTTTTGTAGCTGACAATTTTGCTTGACTTTACTGCAGCATATTAAAATAAAACTGGCTCTTGTGTAAACTTAGTTGATTGTTCACATATTAGCCTCATCACCTAAAGCATTGATGGCACTCAATTATAATGTGAAAATGAAAAGACAAAAATGTTTGTTGAATTGATTTCAGTTTTTATGGGCAGGTGGTATGGTCAGATTTACTTTGAGATTTTTTGTTTATAGGCCACTGCTAATGAGATTAATTTAATTTTGCAGCAACAGCACACAAATGTGCCTAAATTGTCCCAAAGGATTTGATCCTTTCACTGTTGTATCCAAGTGATTAAGAATTATGTATCTGCCTGAAGGCTTTCCTTATTGCCTGACTGGTGTTGTGATTCTGATTTTGCAGAGCCTGAAGCGCAGTCTTGAGCAGGCACGTGTAGAAGTATCTCAGGAGGATGATAAAGCACTCCAGCTGCTGCAGGACATTCAGGAGCAGAGCCACAGATTGCAAGAGATCAAAGAGCAGGTAACTCTATAAGAGGGAATGGTCCCTGTTCAGTCCCACAATTAGAATTGGAAGCGGTTGATTCAGTGAGGGGTTCTCCAAGTCCTATTCATATGTGGCTGAAAATGTTGAATCTTCACCAAGCTCAGCATTAATAAGTACATGTTAACTAACATGTCACCTTCATTATGAATAGTTACCAAGATCATGCATCAGTTGAGGTCAGTGCTGTTATACTTTTTTTAATATATAATTCAATCATGGGATGTGGGTGTCACAAGCTAGGCCAGCATTCATTGCCCATCCCTAATTGCTGTTGAGGAGGTGGTGGTGAGCTATCTTTGTATAGCACTGGTCTACGTCCACGTGGTATAGGTACACCCACAATGCTGTTAAGAAGGATTTTTGATCCAATGACGGTGAAGGAGTGGCAACATAGTCAGGGTAGTGAATGGCTTGTAGGGGGTCTACCATATGTCTGCTGCCTTTGACCTGTAGCAGTTGTGAGATTGGAAAGTGCTGCCTAAGGAGCCTTGGTGAGTTCCTGAAGTACATCTTGTACATGGTATCAATGCTGTAACAGCGGTGGAGGGAGTAAATGTTTCTGGATGGGGTGCCGATCAAGTGGACTGTTTTGTCCTGGGTGATGTCAAGCTTGTGTGTTGCTGGAGCTGCACTCGTCCAGTCAAGGGGAAAGAATTCCATCAGTTAGGTTATATTCACTAGAGTTTAGAAGTATGAGGAGGGATCTTTTAGGACTAGATGCAAGAAGGATGTTTCTGACGGTTGGGGTGTCCAGAGCTGGTGGGGGCAGCCTTTTCTAAGGATCTGGGGTAAACCTTTTAGGACTGAGATGAGAAATTTCTTCACCCAGAAAGTGGTAAGGCTGTGGAATTCACTACCACAGATAGCAGTTGAGGCCAAAACATTGTATGTTTTCAAAAACGAGTTAAATATAGCTCAAGGGGCAAATGCGATCAAAGAATATAGGAGGTAGGTGGGATCAGGCTGATGATTTGGAATATCAGTCATGATCATAATGAATGGGGAAGCAGGCTCAAAGGGCCAAATGACCTAGTCCTATTTACTGTGTTTCTGTCACACTCCTGCTGTGTGCCTTGTAGATTGCAGACAGGCTTTGGGAGTTGGGGAGATGAGTTACTCACTGCAGTATTCCTCACTTCTGAGCTGCTCTTGTTGCCACAGTACTTGTAAGAGGGCATTACCAAATAACTGTTTATTACAATTCTGATGCTAAAGTTATTTTTCTGAGATTGAAATCAGAGTTTGTTTAAATACTACTTCATTTCATTACAGAAATCATGCCCAGATATATGTTTCAAACTGGAACCTAGCTATGTACCATACGGGGTGAATTGAATAACTTGACCCCTTTTTTAAACTCTAACTTGGTGACCATGATTATTCTTGAATTTTGAATGAATAGTCGTCTTCATTTCTGTTGCCTGATTAATGAACTTATCTCTAGTGTTTAGAACTGAGTATCCACAGCAATAACTTTTGTATGATGGATATGGGTATCTGATGTACAGCAGTGGTGAAGAGGATGTACTGGAAAGTGATTAGCAGTCCTACAGAACAGTTTTGAGTTGTGGGTATTGTTTGATGACATGGGTGGTGTAGTATGGTTGGATGTCGTGTGGACAGTGAAACTGGGCTTGGTTGAAATGTGGGTGATATATGGGATTGGATTTCTGGAGTCTGTAAACCATGAGGGAGAATGCTAGCTCATTCAGAGCCAACACTAATTTCTAATTGATTTCTAGAAACATTGGTAAATCACAAAATACTTCAATCGATAAATATGTCCTTTTAAATAAATAAAGATCATAGTCACATAAATAAAGTTACTGTTCCAACTGTCATCTGCAAACACAAAATCAGATTCCGCATGTGCACTGACCACCCCAGTTCTACTTAGCCACCACTTCTCTCAACTCCCCCCCGAATATAATTTGTCATGTTGGTTGCCCAACATCAAATATTTAGCAGGCACATGATCAGAAAGGAAGACAGGTAACCTATTGGTAATCTCCAAGATAAGTCTGTGTTAGAACAACAATTGGTTCAGGGTCATAGCTCTGTTACTGTTTGTTCCCCATTTCATCCACACTCCTGTTCACCCTGCCCAAAGAAACTCTGTACAGCAGATTGGACTCTTGAAGGAGACAACAACAGCTAGTATTTATACACTTTGTAGTAATAACAACCAGTTAGTTGCACCTAAGACTGTGATGAGTGTTGATGTTGTCAGCAGCAGAGACTCCAACATCTTTAATACAGAAAACATCTTGAAGCATGTCATAGAGAAATGAGATCAATGAAATAATAGCTAAACATTTAAGAAATGGGAAGGATGAACACTGATAGTGACCAAGCTAGGGTTTTTGGAAGACCTTGGAGAATGTGATTGAAGGGTTTATGGTAGGAGTTCCAGAAATGGAAATCAAGCAGCTTCAGAATGGGTATAGGGTGAAAAATAGACAAGAGCCTGGAGCTAAAGAAAAGTTTAAGATTAAATGTTGTAGGGCTGAAGGAGGTTAGGTAGGTTGAAACCATGGAATTATATGAACACAAAATAGAACTTTGATGTGCAGGAGATCAATGCAGCAATTGCGCCTCGGGGTGATAGAGACATGAGTGGAGGTTTAAGCATCAGATGAGCTGAGCTAGAAGTGAAAATTGGCAATGTTATCGAGACAAAATTGGACAATCCTTCCTATATTATAGAAATTGGAAACTGAGTTGTCGAACAGAATACCAAGCTTATGAAAAGTCTAATTCAACATGACAGTGGAGATGGAAGAGAATGGGGTTAGTGATTAAGTTATGAAGTTCATGATTATGATAGGGGATTGCAAAGACAATAACTTTGATTCATGGCATAACGACAGTGGTCAGGAGAGTTGGGAAATAGAGCTGGGTGTCATCAGCTTATGTGGAAGGTGCGAGTGTGCCTCTGGGTGGTGTTGCCAAGGGACAGCATGTAAATGAAGATGCTGAAGGTGCTGATAATGCATATATATGTGGGGTTGTGGGAGCAGTACTTCTCTTGGATAAGATGACCTTGAGGAAGAAGAGAAGGGAAAGGAGAGAAACTGGAGGGGCAGGCATTTGGGGCTTCACTGGGCAAAAGGCTAGGGATAAGGGGGAAGCAGTTGGATTTAATTTTGAAAATCCGAGAGCTTGGTAGAGTGAGGGTGGAGACAGTTAGTGGGAATAATTTAAGGAAGATGGTGGCAGCAGGGAAAGCAATCTCAGAATTATCCTGTGTAGTAAACAGTTTTAGCAAAAGATATCAACCCTTAGTGCAGTTTGATATTAATCCAGATGCTGGTGTTCATAACTTTTTTTTCCTCCTGCACCCTTCTCCACTTGACTAATTTCTTGGAATGTGATTCTCAGATACCAGTTACTCTTTTGATAATTTGGCAAATGGTCACTAATCATGTGTAAGCCCTGGTGGTGACATGAGCCATTCAGCTGCAGGGATTGAAAACTAAATCCAAGCAGGTTAGCATCTCTGAATAAGAGTCTGGACTCAAAAACAGATGCAAAGCACTTGGAGCAATTTCTGATTTTATTTCCAATCTTCAGCATCTGCAGTATTTTGCTTTTATATTACTGGATGAATAGCATATCTATGTATGTAGATATAGTAATATTCATACTTCCAGCAGGGATCACCAGATGGCCATCGGTGAACACCATGTAGTTTTTTTAAAAAAAAACCTGTTTCCTGTCCATGGCCCATTAGGTCTATCACCCTCCTGCAAAGGTGGCTGATGACCAAGAAGATCGTGACTGGAATGTTCTTGGTTTTTGTAGTTCAGTTGCTCAGTGTATATACTTTCTGTGCCATCAGGGAAGCTAAATGGGACATTTTAAATAGAAATATTTGACATCATATACACCCAGGCAGAATTCTCGCAGTAGAAATTTCATCTATGTTTAGAATTGCCCAAAGGTTTTCTGAGAAGCTGCGGAATCTGTGGACAGAAGACCACTTCAAGCTGCTTCATTCAGCAGCAGAATAAATCATTGCCTTGAAATTAGGAGCGTGGGCCTCTACCCAAGATATAAATGTTTGACTTTCCAGTGAAATTGTAAACTGAAATAAACTGATTTTCCCTTAGACATTCATATGAATTAGCTTCACTGATGTCCTCCATAAGCAACCGCTTTGCTAAGTGTTTGATTTACACATTAACAGGAAATTGAATGCTATCCCTAGGACCAATCCATTTATAACTGTCCAGATATTAAATATATATGAAATCCTGGATGAGATTGAGGTAATAATTCAAAAATAGTGCCATGTTCATTATATTCCATTGTGTCTTTGAAGCTAGCTTGCTTGCTTGATTGACAGTGCTGTGCACCAGAAGAACTTCTTTAACCTGTGATAAATACAAGAAGCTGATGATCTGGTTCCAACCTGATTACAAATCATTACAGGGAGACAGATCATTGTAGCAAGGTAGAACTCAATAGGCATGAAGGTATGCCTATTGAACTAAATTACCAAAGATTTTATTTTAATCTCTGGAAACCATTTACATTTGCCCATTAGAATGAAGGGTTGTTACATATTGTACTTGAATGTTTACTTGAATCTCATCCAGGCTTTTCATACTCAGTGAATCGCTTGACAGTTGCAATTGGATTAGTTTAAGGAATAACATTCAGTGTCCGATTCATGTTTAAATTAAAGCAACTGGACGTGGGTTCACTTACAGGATAGTCAGGTGAAGCTAACTCATGAGATTATTTAATGGACACCTAAAGTTTACTTGTTCTGCAGTTCCATTGGGAAGTCTGCAGTCAGGCATAAGTAGCGAACTACCCCCTATTTTTGGGGCAATGATGGCGACCCAATGGTAAAATGACACTTCATAATTAGCAAACAATTCATAATTTAGCTTTAAATATTTGTCCTGTTAGTGCACTGTTTGAGTTATTGGGAGATAATTGGGCAACTTGTTCAATATCTGGTGTAACCAATGGTAAAAACCTGAACCGTTAACCTATTTGTCAACTGGCTTAAAATTTAATCTTAAAGCATAGTGAATTGCTTGGAAGGTTGTTTTTGTACAATTGGAAAGAGTATTTAGAAATGAAATGGCGAATTTATATCATAAGATCCCTACAGTGCAGAAGGCAGCCATTCAGCCTATCAAGTTTGTACTGACTCTCTTGCAGAGTATCTTACTCAGGCCCTTTTCTCCAACCTCTCACATTTTCCATGGTTAAACCACCTAACCTACACATCGTTGGACTGTGGGAGGCAACTGGAAGAAACCCACACCGACATGGAGAAAATGTGCAAACTCCACGCAGTCACCCAAAGCTGGAATTGAACCGAGGTCCCTGATGCTGTGGGCAGCAGTGCTAACCACTGTGCCACCGTGCCGTACTATCTAACTTTTTCTTTCCTCTCGTGTAGTCTGTCCAAAATTATATCAGGTTGTGCATTGTAGTTTCAAAGATTTAGAAGAATTGGATGGCTATTAGCCAGAAGATGTTCTCTTGTTTGTTTGTACTTCTCTTCTTGGAGTGCTTCCCTTCGCCAGTCCACCCCCCACCCCCACAACCACCTCGTGATAGCTTCAGAAAAAGTTTATACTTCATGATATTTGTGAAATGGAAAAAATTGGAATCTGATGGTCTGCCAAGAATTTAATGTCTGTCTTGAGAGACTGTGTTCATAATTTGTAAACATCTTCTGTATTCATCTGCAAATTCGACTAGGATATATAGGGCCCCATTTTACTAACAATTTGCGCCCGTTTTTGGGTGCAAAATCGTAGTAAAATCGGGTGTGAGGCCTTTATCGCGATCTGCACCCGAGTCCGAGCAGATCATGACTTTACCAAGACCCGCGAATGGCAGGGATCAGTTCCATACCCAAATCGGATGCAATGACAATTTAAATGTATTTGAATGCATTTAAATTGAATTAATGAACTGCCTGCCCAATTCTATCAGCATTTCCCCCTTTACTGCTGTGTTCGCCAATCTGGGACCACGCCATTAAGGACCTGCTAAATAAAAGTCTGAGTCGGGTGCTCCAGCCTCCGAAGAGCACCTTCATTGTTTGCAACAGCTCTGTGACTCAGATCAGTGGTGGGGGTGGAGGCAGGTCAGATCATTCTCTGGTTGGGGGCATGGTAAGGAGGGATGTGAGATCAGATCGCTGTCTGGTTGGGGAGGGGGGAGGAAGGGAGTGAGGTCAGATTGCTGTCTGGTTGGGGAGGGGAGTGAGGTCAGATTGTGGTCTGGTTGGGGGAGTGAGGAGGAGGGAAGTGGGTCAGTTGGATGTCTGGTGGGGAGGGGCAGATGGATGTCTGGTGGGGGTGGTAGGGCAGTCTGCTGCCACTCTGGGCGATTGGTGTGGGGGGAGGGGGCAGGGGTGGCGATCGGTCTAGGTAGTGGAGGCATGGATAAAAGGGGCAGTGATGTGTGTTCCCCTTATCCACCCCCCCCCCCCCCCCCCCCCACTACCTACACACATCATAGTCCCCCCTTATCCAACCCCCCACTGATTTTGCCACCCCTGTCCCCTCCCCCACTGATCACCTGCAAAGTGGCAGAGCCCTCCGCACCAAAGATTCATCTGCTTCTCCCCACCACCCCCAAAATACATTTTAGCCACCCCTCCAATACACCCTCGCTCCTGCTTTTCACTCCCAGGCCGCTTTCTGTGGCTTGGGAGTGACCTGACACGGGTGTGCTTTTTCCAATTTTTGTGTAACTGCGCATGTGTAGTTCAGAGTTCTGGTCGTTCTGGCAGTGCTAAGCCCCATCCACAGCACAATTTGGACCGGAGATGGCAGAGAGGGTATGAGGGCGCCTGAAAGCGGATTTCTAAGTCCCATCTGTACTATGCCCAGACTCAGCACTTAGAATGAAAATGGTAAAATTAGGCCCAGTGTAACTATTGTGGTCTTCAATATTTCTTCACTGAAAGAATCTTCTTCCAAATCAACCTGGGAATCTAATCCTGCTTAATTCATTCCAATTTTCCGTGAAAAGGAAATCCTGTCCTGAAATTCTGGCTGCAATCTTACCAGCTCACTTCTCTGGTTGATCAGTGCGGTGAGCCGGAAGATTACGTGAGGCAAATAATCACATTCACGCTTGTTTTTTTTTAACCATTTGCAATCTTACCATCTGTTTTCTGATGAAATTGGCTTTGCATCTAGAAGGGATGTGAAGCCTATGTCATTAGTGGGTCCCGAGCTCACTTGTACTTACTCCTTTGCCAATCGGTCCTTTCACCGGCAAGAATCACAGCTGGTCTCACCAGTGGACACAATATATGTTGACCTACCTGGGGGGAATCTGAGGCATTGAAATCCCTGGATGATTAGGGACATAGTTGGACAGTGCCCATGGGGTGGTGCCAGCCTGACAGTGCCCACTGAGCACCGAACTATGCCAGGGACAGTGCTAAAGACGGTCTGTGACAAATGACACGGTGAAGCAAAGGGCAGGGGGGGTGCTGTTGTGCAGGTTGAAGGAGGGAAGAGTGCTGCTGGGGGGGGGGGAGGGGGAAGGAGCTGTGCAGTGGGGGAACAAGGATGAATCTCTGCAGTGGAGGAGGCAAGGGGGGAGCTCTGCAAGGGAGGGTAGCACTGAGGGCAGAGGGTTATCAGCTGGGAGGGAGCCCCTCAAATGGCGGGCAGGGGGCTCCAAGGGGAGGGCATGTTTGTGCAGGGCCACAGAGGGAATCATGATGGGGGACTCATGCAGGGCTGGAGGGATCCTGATGCCAGCGACCATTTGCCGGAAGGGTCACAATGCAGCCAATGATGGGGTGGGGCGGGTGGAAAAAGATATCAGTTCAGTTGGAGATTGGCAGTACCTGCGTAATAGAGCCCTGAGTACTTGTTCCCCTCCTCACTGCCATCCTCTCCAATTGGTGACAATCGTGCTCCTGTCCAAAGAGTGGCAAGTGTGTCACAGATTGTGTATTTTTAAACTCATCCAAAAAATGAGTCTGAAATTCTCCCATTTTCTTGCTTGTTCGGCACTTGCAACTTTTTTTGTAAGATTGTGCCAGTCATTCTTTTGGACCTGTTTTGTGAAAGATTGTCCTTGACTGCTAATTGAACAGATAAGGTATTTATAAGAATAATGGCTGTAAATTTGATTTGCTACATTCAGGCACTAAAGAATTTTCAAAATGTTTGATTAATGGAGTGCATACCTGATACTGTCCATCTTAAACGAAAACTATATGATAGTGTAGGAAAACCAACAGGTTAGACACGAGGAGCACTTCATGAAATTAAAATTTACTTCATGGGTTTAATCCATCTTTATCGAGGCTACTATTGATGCTTTGAGTCACGACTTGAGATAATTGCCAGACTTGAATTAAACTAAATGGAAAAGGCTTTCAATTGCTTCTAAAATCCAGGTCACATCAGGAGCCAAATAAGAGATCCATGCACTGACCCTTGTAGTATTCCACTCAACATCTTTCTCCGTTCCATCCCTTCTTGCCACTTTGACATTACAACTCACACTACTACACTCTGTTATGCACTGTTTCCCATCATTATTTGAACTTCAAATCAAATACCACATGCTATCTGGGCTTCCATAGTTTTTAACTTTCAGAAGGTTTTATCTGGAATCTTGAAGGTTTTTCGGAAGCTGATTTTTTAAAAATTAATTTTGTGGGATATGAACGTCATAGCTTGATCAGCGTTTTATTGCCCATCCCTAGATGTCCTTCAGAAGGTGATGGTGGACTGACTTCTTGACTTGCATAGGGACTGCAGTGGTTCACCCACAGTGGTGTTGGGGAATTCCTGGATTTTGAATGTCATGGAATTTCCATGATCTAACTGTGAAATTTCCACCTGAAATTTCAGAATACTATTCCAAATTTATCATGAGTATGGCGTTAAACCTTTGTTTTGCTAAATGGATTCGCTGAGTCTGTTTAGTGGCTTCCAATTCTTGATAGGTCAATTGTATTGGTCAGATTTGTCCATTTAAATATGTTATGTTTGTGGATCTTCATCAATACCAGATTAGTCTTTCTGACTGGACATTGAACGCAAACTTCCGCCCGCTGTCTTATTCGGCTCCATGCTGAACATGCCAAATGCCTGAAGGAATTAGTTGCTACTTAGTTCCCCATAAACATATCAAGCACTAAAATAATTTGATAGTAATCTTATTCCATATATACCTGTATAAAAATCCATCTTGTGCAAAAGTCAACCCATGACTTGTCTGGAAATACCCCTAATTTTTCCACAGGCATGTAAAAATCGACTAGTTTTTCAGAAATCAAATCACTTTAATTATTAGTTACTTACTGATAATTGCTGCAGTTCATTAATTTAAAAGGCATGTGTGGGAATTTGTATGTTTTAGATTTCCCTATGCCAATTAATTTCAGTGACAATTTCCTAGCCAGTTGACAAGATTAATGTTTACCATATTATCAATCATGATGCCTTCACAGAAGAATAATAAGTACAGAGCTCCGTTTAATCTGTAGAGAAAAATGGCAGAATGGGTTAACAAGTTTTGTCAAAATGGTCTCATTATCTTTGGAGACATCCAACTCTACGACCTCGAAGAAACAAACGTGTATTTCAGTATTCAAAGCCGGTTCCAGTTGCTACACAAGATTCATGAAAAGCTGCAATTTAGTACTCCAGCAGAAAGCAACTATTATACTGCACCTGTTACCTGAGTTTGACAAAATCACCAAAAGAATAATGCACATTGATTGACCTGCATCAGAAATAAGGACGAAAGATTGATGAACTTTGACATGCCAGCAAACAAGACTATTTCCAAGATTGGCGAAAAGTCTTGTAAAGATGTCTGGCTATTCACAATGGTTCCACCTTGTATGGCAGATGGCATAATATTAAACTGATGGTGAGATTCAAGCAAAATGTCTTCCCTAAAGAGAAATTTCAGAAAGGTGTTGTCCATGCTTTTGAAGAGGCTGGATTGTTGAAGGTAGTTGCAAAAACAAGATCAAAGGTGTGCTGAACAGTATCGAGGACAATCACTTGTGCAGTGTTGATACCTGTGCTACCGATTTAATGTTGGAGTCGAAGAAGATCCATACAGTTATCAAGCTATTGAGAGAAATTGATAGTGATTTCAAAGAATTTTAAAGTATTATAGTTATTTCATTAAGGCATGTATTTATATTGTGCTGGATAAAATGAATATTGTTTGTAAAATTGTAAAATAAATGTTAGGGAATTAACCTGAATTCTTTAATGTTGCTGCTTTTTACATTATTCCATTTGCAAGTTTTTCTTGACCCAAATCAAACACAGATGTCAATCCTTTCAAAAACATAACCTATGTAAAAGTTAACCCCTCCGACTTCTCCAAAAACCTTAAAAATTTGAGTTTTAACGAGTACATGTGGTGTTTCATTTCATTGTCAATTACTCCACAACTTTGAAATATCCCTTGTCATCACCCTTTTATGGTTATAACGCTAGAAAATGTTCTATGACAGTAATCCATTACTATGCTTGTCTCTGGTTTAAAAAAAAATTGCTTGGGAAGGGAAGAGAAATGGTATAATCTTGTGCACATAAAAAACAGATGTGAAAGACTTGGATTGTGGTCTTAGTGGGTTGTTGGCAGTTGTAGGCAGCTAGTTCCATATTGAAGTAAAAGGTCACAACGGTGAGTTGTGCTCAGATGGAAGACTGGATTTGTGAGGAATTAAGAGACTGGAAGATTTGCCCAGCTTATTTAAAATAAATTTCAACAGCAGGCTTTTTGTTGATCCTAAAATTAAAGAAGTTCATTTATTATCTCACTTGCCCCAGATTTTTAAAATGCAACCTCTCAATTACTCATCTCTCTTACAATGCACAAAAGGTGCACTACAAGACTGTGTTCTCAGCCCCTTACTACTCCTACACCTATGACTTTATGGCCAAATTCCTCTCCAATTCAGTTTTCAAGTTTGCTGACGACACCATCATAGTGGGTCGGATCTCAAACATTGACAAGACAAAATACAGGAATGAGATAGAGAAACTGGTGCAGCAACAATAATCTCTCCTTTAATGCCAAGGACATTGTCATTGATTTCAGGAAGCGTAAAGGAGAACATGTTCCTGTCTACATCAATGGGGATGAAGTAGAAAGAAAGGGTTGAGAGCTTCAAGTTTTTAGGTGTCCAGATCACCAACAACCTGGCCTGGTCCCCCTTTGCTGACACTATAGCTAAGAAAGCCTACCAATGCCAATGCCTCTACTTTCTCAGAAGACTAAGGAAATTTGGCATGTCAGCTACGACTCTTACCAGCTTTTACAGATGCGCCATAGAAAGCATTCTTTCTGGATGTATCGCTGCTTGGTATGGCTCCTGCTCTGCCCAAGACTGCAAGAAACTACAAAAAATCATGAATGTAGCCTAATCCATCACGCAAACCAGCTTCCATCCATTGACTCTGTCTACAGTTCCCTTGGCCAGCATAATTAAGGACCCCACTCACCCTGGGCATTCTCTCTTCTGCTGCCGCCTTTTGAGAAAAAGATACAAGTCTGAGGTCATGTACCAACTGACTCGAGCAGCTTCTTCTCTGCTGCTGTCAGACTTTTGAATGGACTTACCTTGTATTAAGTTGATCTTTCTACACCCTACCTATGACTGTAACACTACATTCTGCACTGTCTCGTTTCCTTCTCTATGGATAGTATGTTTTGTCTGGATAGCGTGCAAGAAACAATACTTTTCACTGTATGTTAATGCATGTGAAATAACAAATCAAATCAAACATAAAAGCATTATATGCAGATGTAGTTAAAGCCATGATTATAACAGATATAAATTCCATTCTCTGTGCTGACCTAATGGCATCTTAATTGAGGTGATACTTCAATTAAAGTGAAAGATTTTTAGAAATAAAAGATTGTCATGTAGCTGTGAAGCTTCTTGTAGATAAATAGCCAGGATATTGGTTCTCAGGTGGATTTGGAAACTGGATCTGTAAAAGCTGGTAAGAGTCGTAGCTGACATGCCAAATTTCCTTAGTCTTCTGAGAAAGTAGAGGCATTGGCATTGGTAGGCTTTCTTAGCTATAGTGTCAGCAAAGGGGAACCAGGCCAGGTTGTTGGTGATCTGGACACCTAAAAACTTGAAGCTCTCAACCCTTTCTTTCTACTTCATCCCCATTGATGTAGAATAAACTGGCTGCATTAAAAGACTTTCAGCTATGATGATTTGGCTGTTCCAGAAGTTTCTCTATTGAATTTGCTTTGCCGTCCCTGAATGATACATCTGGGGTCCAGACTACCATTATAAATGGCAGTTGACATTGTTTTAATATATATCTGTCCCAGTTTGAGCTCAAATGTTCTCCTTTATTCTATTTGGCATGTGTTAAATCCTATGTTCCTCAAACACAGGTTCATCCTCAAATAATGAGATGCCTAAATTTCATCGGTCGTTGCAAAGTTTCCTTGTATAAGTCCGTGCTTAACTAAATATTAGATACAAACGCAGATGCTGTCGACACTTTAAATGCCCATGGTTGCATGTTAAGTTACAGCCATTCACAGTCTGTAATATCCAATATCCTCATGCTTGTACCAAGCATTACAATAACCTGCACTGGGAAAGTGTGTGCTGTGATTAAAAGTGACCTGGCTGGGAAAGTGAAAAGGAAGCAACACATTGGAAACTAGGAACAACTGTGAATTGTAGGAAACAACTGTTTGTTGTAGGAAATATAATCCTGTGGAGAATGTGATTAATAAAAAGGGAACCATTTATCTCTATAGTACAAAATATAAATAACCTACAAACAATAATAGTGTTTAGTCAATAGTAGGTGTTTTAATCAGTTGAAAGAGTAAAAGGTTTAATATTTGAAATCCTGTGTCATCCTTTTGGCTATTAACTAGAAGTTTGATTTTCTCTTTAAAGATTATTGGTCTCTATGGAGATTGTAACAAATTGCATCAATTGCTTTTCTCTGTTTTTAAGTCACTTATTTTTCAGACGTATATTTTTCAATGTACATTCTTACACGTAGAACAGATTGTTTTGTCGGTATGATCTCTCGGCAGTCAATTGTGGAAAGGAAGTGATCTAATTTTCAATGAGGTGTGGTCTCCAAGCTTGGTTGTTAGAATTCTGAACCTATTCAATCTCTATCAACTATTTGGCAGGCAAGGGTATATCATCATTTTTATGGGCTGCACTGTTATTTCCAAGCAAAACTGAAAATAAGCTGTTGCAGTACTGCATTAGCTGCAGCTTCAAATTTGTGCAGTCCCATAGTGCTTTACTTACATTTCCAATTACCAGTTACTATAGTAAAAAAATTGCGCACTAACCATAGCAGCATCAAAGTCGGTACTTGAACCCGCTAAATAAAATATTGTAAAATGTATATTCTACAATGATGCCTAAAAATATTCAGTATTTCATTGGTGGTAACTACTTTCAATCTCTAGAACTTGAGCTGAGGGCCTAAGTACATTTTGGGGTTTTTTTTGCAGCTTAACTCTTGGAAAAGTGCTTAAGATTTTTTTTTCCTTTCGCGGAATCTGGGTGTTGCTGGCCACAGTAAAAAGTCTGACAACACCAGGTTTTAGTCCAACCGATTTATTTGATAATACTCTCAAGCTTTCGAGGTTTCCCTCTTCGTCAGGTGAATGGAGAGTTCACCTGACGAAGAGGGAAACCTCGAAAGCTTGTGAGTATTATCAAATAAATCGGTTGGATTAAAACCTGGTGTTGTCAGACTTTTTACTGTGTTTACGCCAGTCCAACGCTGGCATACCCACATCATGTTGCTGGCCAGGCCAGCATTTATTGCCTGTCCCCAATTGTCCTGGAGAAGATGGTAATGATCTGCTGCTTTAAACTGCTGCAGTCCATGTGGTGAAGATACATCCGCAGTGCTGTTAGGGAGAGTGTGCCAAGGTTTTGACAGAGCAACAGAGAAGCAATAGCAATTATGGTTCCAAGTAAGGATGGTCTGTGATCTAAAGGAAAACTTTGAAATAGTGGTGACTTTTGTTCTTCATGGAGGTCGTGGATTTGAGGAAGTGCGATCAAAGGAACTTTGGCAGGTGATAGAGGGAGGATTGCATATTTATGGTATTGGATAGGGTGCCAATTATACTGGCTGCTTTGTTCTGGATTGTGTCACACTTCTCCAATGTTGTTGCACTAATCCAGGCATTGCAGAGTATTCATCATATTCTTGATTTGTGCCTTGTAAATAGTGGAATGGCTCGAGGGAGTACAGAAGTGAGTTATTTGCCACGTGATACCTCACTGCTGAACTGCTATTGTGGTAACGTTATTTAGGTGCCTAGCTCAATAAGTTCCTGGACTGCAGTGACCTCCAAGATGTTGGTGGTAATACATTAAATGTCGAATCGAAGTTGTTAGACTTTCTCTCTTGTTGGAGATGGCAGTGGCAAGTAACATCTGTGCTACACATCACAGTTTTGAATGATGTTTAGAGTTGCTGCATGTGGGACTGCACTGCTTCGTATTTCAGGAGTTACCAAAGGAACTGAACATCGTATAGCCAACAGCCAATTGGTCTACTTCTGATCTTATAGAATCATGGAATCCTTACAGTGCAAAAGGGGAGCATTCAGCCCACCAAGGACAGAAGTTCATTGATGAAGCAGCTGCAGATATTTCAGACTGGGACATCACCCTGAGGAATTCCTGCAGTGATAACTTAGGGCTGAGACGACTAGCATCCAATAAGCACACCCATCTTCCTTTTGTTCAAAGTACGATTCCAGTGGACAGTTTGTCACCGATTCCCATTGATTTCAGTTTTACTAGGGCTCTCTCCCTGGGGCTGATGCCACAATCCATTAAAAACTGCCTTACTTCTGAAAATCAGCCCTTTTGTCCAGATTTGAATGAAGGCTGCAAGAAGTCTGGAGTCAAGAGGCCTCACTGGACCAAACTCAGTATTGGTGAGCAGGTTGTTGCTGAGGAGGTGCTGCTTGATAACACAATCAATGCCAACTTGCACCATTTTGCTGATGTTTGAATGTAAACTGGTGGAATGGGAATTGCCTGATCAGATTGGTCTTGCTTTTTGACATACCTGGACAATTTTCCACAGTGTCAGGTAAATGCTAAGGGTGCAGCTATTTCTGGAGCACAAGTCTTCGGTACTATAGCCGGGATGTTGCCAGGGCCCATGGCTTTTCCTGCATTGACTTCATTAAAGAGTTTCTTAATATCATGTAGAGTAAATTGATTTGTCTGAACCAGATGGGCACCACGACAGCTCAGTAACTATCACTGTTTGCTGTACAGATACAAGGATTTGGGCCAATATCTGTGGGAGTTTGCTCATTCTCCCTGTGGCTGCGTGGGTTTCCTCCGGGTGCTCTGGTTTCCTCCAGGTGCTCCAGTTTCCTCCCACACCCCAAAAATGTGCTGTTAGATTGATTGGTGTAACAGATTGTCCCTAAATTATTCTCCCCTCAATCTGGTTTCCAATGTGGGTGCCATAAGCATAGACATGGGTCAAGGGTGGAAGAGGAAAAGCACATTGTTAAAATGGCGATGCGGGCTCGTTGGGCCGAAGGGCCTGTTTCCTGTACTGTTTTGTTCTTTGTTCTTTATTAACATCTATGATGGTGGGGAGCTCTGGAGGAGGCCCATATTGATTATCCATTTCTGGCTGAAAATGGTTCCAAATGCATTAACATTGCCTTTTGCATGAATATGCTAGACATTTGCATAATTGAGGGTGAACTGTTTTTGGAGCCTTCTCTGATTATTTATTGAATTGTCCACCACCATTCATGGATGTGACAGGACTGCAAAGCTTTGATCTGATCTGTTGATTGTGGGATTATTTAGCTCTATCTGTAGTATGCTGCTTCTGCTGTCGAGCACACATGTAATCCTGTGTTGTAGCTTCAATTTTAGGATGTCTGGTGCTGCTTTTGGCATGCTGTCTTATGGACCAGGGTTGGTCCCCTAGTTTGATAATGGTGGAGTGAGATGCACGCCAGTTACACATTGTGGTTGAGAAGTACAGAAGGAGGCCATTCAGTGCATCAAACACTGCCCATCTGCCTACCTGTAATCACAATTTGGCAAGTCTCATCTTCTGCACTTCCCCATAACCCTGAGCTATCTATTTATCTTATGATGCGTATCCAATTCCATTTCGAGAGCTGGAATAGAATATGCCTTCACCAACTTCTGCAGTGAATTCCAGATTCTAACCACTTACTGCATAAAAGGTTTTCGTGTTACTTTTGCTGCTTTTGCCAAATACCTAAAACCTGGGTCTCTTTGGTCTTGACCCATCTGCAGTAAAAAGTCTGACAACACCAGGTTTAAGTCCAATCGATTTATTTGATAGTAAACTCACAAGCTTTTGGGGTTTGTCCCTTCGTCACCTGACGAAGGGACAAACCCCGAAAGCTTGTGAGTTTACTATCAAATAAATCGGATGGACTTAAACCTGGTGTTGTCAGACTTTACTGTGTTTACCCCAGTCCAACGCCAGCATATCCACATCTTGACCCATCTGCCACAGGCAATAGTTTCTCTCAATCTACTCTTTCAGCACTGCTCATGATTTTAATGCTTTTATTAAATCTTTTCTCAGCCTTCCCTTTCTATGGAGGACAGCCCCAACTTCTCCAGTCTACTCATGTAACTGAAGTCCCTCTTTACTGAAACCATTTTCTCAAACCTTTCCTGAATCTGCTTTAATGTCTTCGCATCCTTCCGAAAGTTGCGCTTAGGAAACTTTGTATCCATGCTGCTACTGTTCCTTGTTTGCCATGGCTCTCAACTTTGCTGATAATCAGGCTCCTTATCTGATGTCTTTTGGAAGTTCATATACGCCACATGAGCTGCATTTTCCTGATCAACCCTCTGTTACCTCATCTACGATTTACTGTTCTAAAAAATCTGTGTGCTGACTTTTTTTACCTGGGACAGACTTGCTCTCAACCCACTGAAATATGGACATACTTATTAGTAGCCTGTAACCACTATCCCTTGACTTTCACTGGCATTGCCATCATTGAACCCCCACTATCAACATCCTGGAGGTTACTATTGAGCTGAAACTGAGCTGGACTAGCCATATAAAATCGTGGCCACAGTAACAGATCAGAAGCTATGGGTACTGCAGTGAGTAACTGATATCCCCAAAGTCTAACTACTGTCTACAATGTGTCAGTAGTGTGACGGAACACTCTCCGCTTGCCTGGATGAGTGCAGCACCAACAACACTAAAGAACCGTGACACTATCCAGGACAAAACAACCCACTTGATTGGCACTCCATCCAGAAACGTTCACGCACTCCACTATTGATCAACAGTGTGTACCATCTATGTAATATACTGCAAGAACTCAACAAGACTCCTTTGACAGTATCTTCCAAGACCACAAGCACTACCATCTCGATGGACAAGGGCAGCAGGCACATGGGAGCACTCCCCTCCAAGACCCCCACTACCAGACTTGGAACTCTATCGAAATTTCTTTACTGTCACTAGGCAAAAATCCTAGAACTCCCTCCTTAGCAGTACTGTAGATGTACTTACACCACATGGATTGCTTTGATCCAAGAAGGCAACTCACCACCAACTTAACTCCAATTGAGGGCAAGTACTTCCAGATCATTGATGAATGCCACTTTGGGCAGCACCCTGTTTCACTAGGCTATTCAACTAACAATGTTTGAAAATATGAGTCTAACCCTTAATACAAATTTAAAGCTCAGAAAAGCTTCCCAGAAATTCCCTCTGAAGGAAATCACCAATTCCTCACTCAATCTATGTCTCACTTCAGTATATTCTGTGCCTTGTTCTCCCACGTGTCCATTCCCAGATCTGCCTTTATTTGCTGCTGCTCCTCTCATTAGAGAGCTCTCAGCATGCTCTGTCACAAGTTCATCCCCAGCACTGGCTCGCTCTCCTGCCTCTCCTTTCATTCTAATTGCTGTCACTGTTATGCACTATCGTGTTTCGATGGGTAAGCTTCTCTACCCGATGTTGCTGTCATCTTTGAACTCTTACAGGCAAATCTAGAACTATTTGAACCAACTCTTCACCCCTCCACATCAAACTGCATTACTCTGTCTCAGTATGAAGTATTAGCGTGGATGGTCTCTGAATCCAGTTGGTTTATAAATACACATATTGGCATCATGAAGTTTGTTTAAAATTTAATGACTATAGAAGTGAAATTAAGGAAGTGAGGAGAACAGGAAAGGCTATTTCTGCTGCCAAGTGCTTTAAAGCCTCGTTGATTCCCTCAGTCTAGCAGAATCAATATAATAATGTTGGACTTCTTGACTCTGGCATAGCTGATCAATGAATGAGCTGTTCCACTCTGTTAAAAACTTCTGGTTTAGAAATGATGCTCTTTTGAATTGGGCGTACGTTTAACAAGGAGATGCTGAACTTGGAACTACAAAACAGTCAACATAAACATCCACTAATTCACATGTAACATTAAAAAGCAGACTCCAAGATGAAAATTGCAAACCTCAACAAAATATTATTCCCAGAAAGGTGGGGTTATTCTGGCTGGTTTGCTTTGGGGTGTGTTGATTATTCACATTAAGATGTAAGCCATGTCCTAGGCTTGTTCCTCTTTGGATACTTGGCTTGGGCTATTATCTATTCTTGCAACTAGTGTTTTTTTTTAACATTCATGGCTTAGACCAGCATTTATTGCCCATGAAAGATGGTGGTGAGCTGCCTTCTTGAACTGCTGCAGTCCAAGTGGTATAGGTTTTGTACACTTACAATATTATTAGAAAGGGAGTTCTAGGATTTAGACTTCGTGACATGAAGGAATGGTGATTTATTTCTAAGTCTGGAAGATGGGTGGTTTGGAGGGGAACTTGCAGGTGGTCTTTCCTGCTACTGTACAGAAACAACCAATTTAAAGTAATCCATTTTGACCTTTTGATTAGAGCTCCCAGAGCTGAAATGTTAACTTGTTTCTGCCTGTGCAGATGCTGACAGATCTGCGAACTATTTTCTGGTTTTATTTCAGATTTATAACATTTGCAGTATTTTGTTTTCAAGATGAAGTTTTGCCCTGCCCCCCCCCCCCTTATAAAGGGGCAAGTGTAATTGTTATTTATTTAGTTTGATTCTGAGCTCTTTAACATGTTATCAAAGCTTGAGAATGCTTTGCTCCTTCCCACACCCACATAATGGACCTTGTTCTCTCCTCCCATTTTTTAAACAGGAATTCCATGCTCAAATGGAGGAGATGGAAGTGACTGTACGCCAATTGGAGGAGGATCTTGCTGCTGCCCGCCGACGGGCTGACCTCTATGAGTCAGAATTAAGAGATACTAGAATTACGGCAGATGAATATAGACGGAAAGCAGCTGAATCTCAGCAGAAACTACAGAAGGTTGGTCTGAGTACCTGCCCCAACAGTGGGTGGGAGGGAGACGGCATGGAAGAGTGTTGAGGGGATAAAATGGAAGTTTGCGCACCAAGGAAGCTGGGATGTGGTGAGGTCACGAACTTGTCAGAAATGGAGGGGATTGTCACAATGACAGAATGTACTTTGACATAACCATTTGATGGTCACGTTCGAGTTGGAATTATCCATGTTCCTAGTTGAAACCTAGACACGAGATTTTCATGCTTCTCATTCTGACTGGGTGGGATATCGTAACCACACTAGTCAATGAAGCATTCATTATGACAGATGACAGATTTGTGTGAAGGTGAAATCATTCTGTTTATGAAAGATCTTTCCAATATTCTCAAATGCACCCTTGAAGATACTGAAGGCTGCTTGTCACTGACTCTACTTTGCTCCCAATTTTGGCTACTTAGTTTGTCTTGACAGTCCAGCAATGAATATTACATTTTGTGTAATGTTGCTATTATTGATCTTTCTGGAGCAGATTCTACTCTAATGTTAAGAATGGGTGCAGCACAATGTGTTTGTGTGTGAGGGGGCACAGAGTCCATGCCCTGATTTGATCCAAGTCACTGACATCAAGACTGATCTTCCATTCACAGACCAGAGACCAGGGGAAAGCTGAAGTCGGAGAGGTGTACGCCAAACTGGAAAAGGTTTTTAACTTTTAACTTCACTAATGGAAGTGTAATTTAAGTGCATTGTTTGGCTAACCCCTAGCTTGAGAGTAACTGGCAGAGTAGTTTAAATAATTTACTATTCATTACAAGAGACTACTTATTCTGAAGATGGTAGTTCTGTATTAGAGGTGCTCCTAATAGGATTGCATTGACTGGTTGAATTTGGATTAATTTCGAGCAATCAACTAAATTAAGCTGTTCTAGAATTGAGTCTGCAAGAGCAAGGCTGGAACGAGAGAGAGATCTATGGGAGAAAGATGTATGCTTGTGTAAGAGTGTATATAAACATAAAATCTATGTAGTAGATAGAGACAATTGGTATAGAACTAAGGGTGAGGGAAAAATAATGTATTTGCAAAATAAAATCCAGAAATTAGGAAGACATCTACATTAATATTATGAAAAGGAGTCTGATTAATGTGAAATGGACCTGACTGCAAACTATTTCAGGGCAATGAAAGGTTATTTAATATATTGAATATTAATATTTAAACCTACAGTCTGATCTTTCAATGTGTTGTGTTGTTGAAGCTGAGGGCAAGTGTTTTTTGAGGATGGATAGTCAGCAATTAAGTTCATTCAGTGCTTTGTCAGAAAAAAGAAAGTTTTGTCCAGTTTCAAACTTGGCAAAATGGTTTGAGGAAACTAAAAGTGAAACAGCTTGTAACCTGGAATTAGACCATTATAAGCATTGCTATCCGCAATGTGGAGTGGATAAACTGCACAGAAGTAATATGTGTAAAGTTAAGCTCCGAGATATTGGAAAAAGTTGTGAAAACACAAATGTATTTTTGATCATTTCTGTCCATAGTATTTATGGCCAATTGTTTGTCTTTTAGATGAATGCAGAACAGCAAAAGAAAATACAGGAACTGCAGGAAAAACTCACTAAGGTAATACAGTTTAATGGCAACAATTCCCTGGGGAAGGAAGCAATATTGATTTTAATGGTGGTAATTTTCATTGGAAGGATGTAAATTGTTACCTTGTCTATCAATATGCAATTTTCTTCAGGCGGATGGAACTTCCACAGATCCAGTGCCTGGAATACTGGATCGGTTCAACCTCAGTAGGGGTTGGTATAATGATGGCCTGGGGGCTAGTAGACTCACCACTCAATATACTGAAATAGAATTGGTTGACAATAAAAAAAAAATGGAGCATGCTGAAATTTGTGCTCACTGATATCTGGAAGTATTTTTATAGGATGATCAATGGATAGGAGGAATGGTTGAGGGCAGGACACAGGATTAATTAAGAAGAAGGGTTGCTGCACTGGGAAGGCAGTACTCAGGAAAGATGAGGTTAAATGAGCTAAAGGGCCATCTAATTCCATTACACCACATGGTGTAAAAACATTGAACATCTGTTCAATGGTCTACTGTCTGAACCTGTTACAACAAATCATTGGTGTAAATGCGTAAGTCACGGAATTAAATACCATAACCAAACAAGGTAGAAAAACAAAATGACGATTGAAAAGTGCTTTAAGCCTCACATGCATTTTATTCCTAATGTGTCTAACTCTGCAATCAGCAATGCTGCCATTCAATCCTTTTGGTTACTAGTTTGAATAGAGTGCAAGAATCGACTAGTTTTTACTCTTGACAGCAAGGTATTATATCATTAACTTCAATGTACGTATTTTGGAGTTAATGGCATCAGGAACTTCAGACAGGACATAAAAGATCCCATGACATTATGGGAACAGGGCAATTCTCCTGTCATCCTGATCAACATTTATTCCTTAACCAGCACCTTTAAAACATTTTAATTGATCATTTATCTTATTTTCCTTGTTGGATTTGTGTGCATATCAGCTGCTGTGTTTCCTACATTGCGTCAGTGACGACACTTCAAAGTTACTTTCTTGAACTATGCAAAGATTGTGAAAGGCGAAATATAACTGCAAGTTTATCCTTCCATTTGTCTCAATGCAATGACTGAAACAATTGAGCTATATTTCCTCCATATTGTAGAAGTTTCCTGATTGGTCCATCCTCACTATCTGGTGTGATAATTCATTAAATACCATTACAGTCACTTTGTTAGAAGACATCGATCAGATCTTACTTTGATAATAAACACAGGAAGCAACCATTACACATGCTCAACAAAAAAACAAACAATAGATTCAAATAAGAATTAGTTAAGATCAGATAACCTAATTTAGTCGCTGAAAAAATATATATATTCTGACTGTTTGGGATAGCCCTTTTCTGTCAGGAGACCTACTAGGCTTAAATATAAAAAATTAATTCTGAACTGACCTCTTGCATAATTTTGTGCTATGACTATTTCAGGCAGTGAAAGCAAGCTCTGAAGCCACAGATCTCCTGCAGAATGTGCGTCAGGCTAAAGAACGTGCAGAGAGAGATCTTGAGAAACTACAGGGCCGTGAGAACTCTGGTGAAAGTATCAGGAAGAAACTGGTGGAGTCAGAGGTACATTAGAGATTCAATTACTAAACATAGTTTGTCAATGCAATATAATCTCAAATTGGCTCACAGCAGTGACCCTACTGACAAAAACACTCTGGTGCCCATCATAACTTCTTTGTTAATTTAATAAATAAGAAAAAAGCGCTTGGCCAAGAGCAAACTGCTAGCTACCCCAGAGCATTTTATGGCCTCCCCTTATTTCACAAATGGCACAAATGGCAGGAATTTTCGCATCAAGAACCTAAGCTACGTCAAATGCATTCAACAATCCATGATCGTCACAGATTTTTGATCCTCTATTGTTCTGCCAAATTTCACCAGGCCTACCAAGTTGGACCTACTTCCCAGCTTCATGTGACCTACTCCTGAATCCATTTCTTTCTGTTGTTTTGATCTGATTTATTATTGTCACATGTATTGGTATACAGTGAAAAGTATTGTTTCCTGCACACTATGCAGACAAAGCATACTGTTCAGAGAGGAGGAGTGCAGAATGTAGTGTTACAGCCATCGCTAAGGTTTAGAGAAAGATCAACTTAGTACAAGATGGGCCCATTCTGATATCTCTTCTTTACCTTCTTATAACTGTTCTAAGCACATCATGATCATGAAACCCACTTTATTATTTCCTTGATCCCATTCCAGCTAAATTGTAGAACACCCAAATTCCCTCCTTGCCCCCCCACCGTGCTAACTGACAGTATAAATGGTTTCCTCGCTTAAGGTATTTCAAAATCCTGTTATAACCCTGGCCCTTTTACTCACTCTAATCCCTCTGTTTTTGTAAAGTACCCTATATTCTAACTCTTCATCTCAAAAGGCTTTGAATTTATTATCGTCCGGACCAATAACATTTCCCACAATCCTCTGCTTAAATGTGACTCATTTTAACATTGTTTCACGTTAACATCCTTCATAAAGTAGTGTCAACATATCTGTTTTCCAGAGAAAGTACAATCTAGTGAATTTGCAATCAGATTATCCATGATCGTTTGAATGACGAAGTAGACTCAAGAGGCCGGCTGAGTAGCCTACTCCAAATTTGTATATTTGTACGATTCACTTTAATGTTGTTTGCTACAAATTTTCCCCCTCTTCTGTCCTCTCTCTAGTCCCTCTTCCTCTGACACCTAGTACTTCCTTAGTTTACAGTATTAACATTACTTAGCATTTACTAATTCATTTCTGCTATCTTCAAATGCATTTAAGGCAAAGTTTTGTAATGTGGATAAAATGTCTGGCCAATGGTCTATTGTCACAGTAAGTTGGTTAGTAGTGTGTTAATACCCTGTGTAACTGTCACTGCTGATGCAGTAGAAATTTCTGACGTGCTGGTAATTGTAGGAACGTCGCAAGTCTCTGGAGAACCAAGTGAAGCGGCTGGAGATGGTAGAACGCAGAGAAAACAAGCTGAAGGAGGATTTGCAGACAAAATCTCAGCAAATCCAGCAAATGGCTCAGAAAATCCTGGTATGTATAAGAAGTTAACAGTGAAGATAATAATGCCAGCAGTGCAAGAGAAAAAGTACCTGTTGGAAGATAATGTGAAGATATTACGTTGTAATATCTCTCCAGCCCAACGGTACCCCCTTCCCAGTTGTTTTACTTTTACCGGAAAATCCTCCTACCCTAGCAGAATTGGTAGGTGATCTATTAACAGTTTTACCAAGGTGTTATTCATGCCAACAATGAGCATGTCATGTGAGAGTGGTCTGATATTAATTCTTTATCTTTTTCTTTCCACCTGTAACTTCACAGAACAAAGTTAGAGAGTGGGGAGCAATAACATTGAATTGGTTTCCCTGAACTAGTGCTGGTGTGCTGCTTGAGACTGAAATGCTGCTTAATGCAATGGTGACATGTGCTGTTCAGTGCACTATTGGCTTTGTGTCAGTCTTTTGATTCTGCTGTCTAGCACTTTAATATGGAGGACAGCTGAGTGTGCTATATTAGGGGTCACTGTGATTGCTGTAAAATCTTGTCCTGCATCAATGCTGCACATACTCCTCACACTCTCACTCTCGCACTTGCCCACACCCCATTCTCATTGGAAAACTATCAAAATATGTTGGGGTGATAGGATAAGCAAAAATAATTTGTGTGGATGTGGAGACTCAATCTGTGCAAACCAGGAGAGGTAAATTTAGGTGGGGCTGTGGTGAATGAAGAAATGTATTTTATGAAGAAAATAATTAATGTCCTAAATGAACTGTGCAACTTGGCTCATAGAATTAACTTGTGGAACAGTCTACCAAGCAGTGTGGTCATTTAGAACACCAAAAAGGAATGGGACAGGTTCGTGAATCAAGGGATTTTAGGCCTTTGGGAAGTAGGAAAATGGACAAATGGTCACAGTGAATGCTGAAGAAGAAGTTAGAGTCTGTTATACGCTTGTTTACTCTAGTATTATTATAGATAAACAGCTTCCTGTGCTCTGTCACCAGCTTCTTCATCCATTTCAATCTATGGATTCTCTTTATTGCAGCAATGTGCTTTTCCATCCTCTACCCTGACCCAGTCTTGGGATATCCCCTTGCGGTTAAGGTCATGGTTTTAACCAATCTTGCTGTGGTCTTTTGATTTGATATGTTTCAGTATCCAGTGTAGTGCCATCCTATATTGAATAGATAAAGGCGGCTAATGCTGTGTTGGTGTGCTTGAGGGGTGTACGTTACCCAATATTTTAGTGTGTGAGTTGCCTGGGGAGACTTAAGTCTACTGGGTCATTTATTGACTTTGACACTACATAAGGACTACAAGACAATTGTGTTCTGAAAATATTTGATGTCTGATGCTTATTTACACAAGGCTCGGATAATAGCTAGGTTTTAATTCCATAAAGATTGTGATATGGATATTCCTACCTGTAGAAATCATCACATGAACAAAGGAATATGTTTATTCTGTTGTTTACAATGATGCTGCTTTTTCTAACACAGGAATTGGAGGAGAGCTGGTGTGAAGCCCAGGCAACAGCACAACGTATGGAAACCAATCTCCGACAGAAAGAACAGCTCTATGAAGATAAAATGAAGGTAAGAGGCAGAAAATGAATAATGGAAATCTGATTCTATAACAAGAACAACAAATATCTTGTATTGTTCTCACTGGCACGGTGGCTTTGTGTGAACAGCAAAAGCTGTGCAATTTATGCCAATCACCTTCAGTATCTTTTCTTTCACTCAATATATCAACTAATCTTAAATCTAGAGCAATCTAGATAGGGAGACAATGGCCTAGTGGTACTATCGCTAAACTATTAATCCAGAGACTTAGCTAATGTTCTGGGGACCCAGGTTCGAATCCTGCCACAGCAGTTGGTGGAATTGATTTTTTTATTAAAAATCTACTGATGACCACAAAACCATTGTTGACTATCGAAAAACCCATCTGGTTCACTAATGTCCATTAGGGAAGGAAATCTGCCATCCTTATTGTCCTTAGCCTACATGTGACTCCAGATCCATAGCAATGTGGTTGACTCTCAACTGCCCTTTGGCCAAGGACAACTTGGAATGGACAATAAATGATAGCCAGCCAGTGATGCCCATGTCCTACTAATGAATAAAACAAAAGGCGTCTTAGCTGAAAACAGCCACCAGTGGTGTCTTTTAGGTTCTTTAATTTGAATGACGAAAATGGATTGGGAGGAAAAATAAAACAGAGTGGTACAAAATGAATCTCAAGTTTTTCTCCTCATGACTTCTGAACAAGGCTGTTTGTCATTATTTATAAAAGGGAGTCCATCTTCTGTTCTTATTTGTGTTGTACTCTTTCCCAGGTTATGGAAGCTCAGGTGAAGATGGGCATTGCAAATAAAGAGTCTTTAGAAGATTCTCGCCTCCGACATGAGGAGGACTCGCGTAAAAAGTGCAAACTGATAGATGATCAGAAAGCGGTATGTGAGAAATTAACTTTAAAACGTGGCGCAGTGTGGCTGAAAATATTTAACTCTGACAAACGCAAAAAGCTAATCATGGCTTTTATCACTGTGGCTGGTTCTCAAAATGGGCTGTGATTCTCAAAATAGAATGTTTTCTCTTGTTTAGACTTTTGTCCTTCTGTCTTCTTGCTCTTTGTTGTCCGATTCCAGTCTTAATCTGACTTTATATTTCAGACTATCAATGCCATGGATTCCAAGATAAAGTCACTAGAACAGAGGGTAGCAGAGCTCTCTGAGGCAAATAAACTTGCAGCAAATAGCAGCATCTTCACTCAGAGAAGCATGTGAGTGTTGGAATGTCAAAGTCTGTACAATAAATGCATAAATATAGAGTTAATTAAATTGACAGTAGCCTATGATAATGTTGCCAGACTCAACTAATTAATGTACTATCCTCTCACTTTGCTTTCTCTAAAATGGTGATTGTACAGAAGGTAGCTTCTAATCTGTGTATGGTTAGACCTGGCAGGAAAGAAACCTGGCAATCAAACTATTAAGGCAGAAGAAAACAAAGGGAGAAGGAGATTGAGACAAGTATGTTTGTTGAGTGAACAAGACTGACTTGTATTTCCACCTGCTGGATTTAAACCAGGTCTAAATTAGGATTTTGTAGGGAATATGTCATAGAATTCATAGACATTGCTGCTAATTAGTAGCTCTTACTAAAAAACGAGTAGAATGTTGAATGGGATTGGCAAAGAAACAGTAAAAGTCCTAAGTGGAACTTTCTGTCCCTGTTTTCAGCAGGTGGAGGCAGACAACCAAGTGGGGGTGTCCCAGAACGGCTTTTGTGCATGTACATATATGCACAATTTCTACTTCAATCATTTTTACATCACAGCATTCTTTAAATAGAGCACCTGGATCCTTTGAGACTTGCTGAGGTTGGTGGGTTGGGCTCATTTAGAGTCCGCTCCCTAGTTTATTTTTTGGCGAAGTGTTTAAAAATATGGTGGGAAAATTCTGCAGTGCAGCCAATGAGCTACACACCACTTTTCCTGCCCAAGTACACACTTTGCCAAAAAATGACAAAGAAAATATTATAATGATAAATTGTTATCATAGTAACCATCTGCCAATAGGCTGAATTAAAAATGGACAAAGACATAGAATACAATTTCAAAACACATTTATTCCATGCAATAGAATTAAAATTTGTCATTCGATCACCTTAAAAGTAGTGGAGCTGATTGCTAACGCACAGAACCAGCCTCTGATTCAGTAATAAAATTGATATTCATTCCAAGATTGCAATCTGACTATGACTGGTGGTGGGACATGGTGTATCAGATGTGCTTTACTGAGATTGTAACTGTTTGAAGAATGTGCTAGGGCTGAGCCTGTGGAATAGGAACCCCAGGCAGACCAGAAAATTTAATTTGTTAAGACACTTTAAGGACTGCAAGACAGGTGATGTGTCAAGGCTGCAGTATATTGGTGTTCCCTGGACAAAAACATCTGCAGTAAACGCTGGTGTTTCAAGGAGTTTCAGCTCAGAGTCCTTGAGCTGGAGGCTGAGATGCAGACACTGCGACACATCAGGCAGAGAGAAAGTTACCTGGATGCTTTGTACCAGGAGGCAGTCATCCCATTTAGGGTAGGATCTTCCAATTTAGTCAGTGGCTGGGGACAGGAGGTGGGTAAGGGAACCCAGAGGGCAGGAGTGTCAGCCTCTGCAATTGTCCAAATAGATTTGAGATTCTCTCAATTTATTTGGGGCTGTGGGGTGGATGGGCAAACTGATACTGTTCTTGGCAGAAAAGAGCCAGAGTAGAATCATAGAAAAACTACACAAACAGGCCCTTCAGCCCACAAGTTGCGTTGATCTTATCTCTACCTACAAGGCTTACCTATAACTCTCAATCCTATTAAGTCCCATGTACTCATCCAGAACACTCTTAAAAGACCCTAACGAATTTGCCTCCACCACCACCGACGGCAGCCGATTCCACTCGCCCACCACTGTCTGAGTGAAAAACTTACCCCTGACACTCCTCTGTATCTACTCCCCTTAAACCTGTGTCCTCTCGTAGCAGCTATTTCAGCCCTGGGGAAAAGCCTCAGAGCCCACCTGATCAATACCTCTCATTATCTTATACACATCTATCAAGTCACCTCTCATCCTTCATCTCTCTAAGGAGAAAAAGATCGCGCTCTCTCAACCTATCCTCATAAGGCATGCCAGGTAACATCCTTGTAAATCTCCTCTGCACCCTTTCAATGGCTTCCACATCCTTCCTGTGATGAGGCGACCAGAACTGAGCACAGTACTGCAAGTGGGGTCTGACCAGGGTCTTGTACAGCTGCTGCATTATCTCCCGACTCCTAAACTCAATTCCTCAATTGATGAAGGCCAGTACACCATACGCCTTCTTAACCATATCCTCTACCTGCGAAGCCGATTTTGAGAGTCCTATGAACCTGGACCCTAAGATCCTTCTGATCTTCCACGCTGCTGAGAGTCTTACCCTTAATATTTTATTCCTTCATCCCATTTGACGTGCCAAAATGTACCACCACACATTTATCCGGGTTGAAGTCCGTCTGCCACTTCTCCGCCTAGTCTTGTATCCTATCCATGTCATGCTGCAACTTCTGACATCCCTCCAAACTATCCACAACAGCTCTGACCTTCGTGTCGTCAGCAAACTTACCAACCCATGCCTCCATTTCCTCATCCAGGTCATTTATAAAAATCACAAACAGCAAGGATCCCAGAACAGATCCCTGGGGCACTCCACTGTTGACTGACTTTCATGCAGAAAAAGACCCATCTACAACCACCCTCTGCCTTCTGCAGGCAAGCCGGTTCTGGATCCACAAAGCAATATCCCCTTGGATCCCACGCCCTCTCACTTTCTCAATAAGCTTTGCATGGGGGACCTTATCAAATGCCTTGCTGAAGTCCATATAAACCACATCCCCCGCTCTTCCTTCGTCAATGTGTTTAGTCACCTTTTCAAAAAACTCAACCAGGCTTGTAAGACATGATCTGCCTTTAACAAAGCCGTGCTGACTACTTTTGATCATACAATACTTCTCTGAATGTTCATAAATCCTGTCTCTCAGGATCTCTTCCATCAATTTACCAACCACTGAGCTTAGACTCACCGGTCGATAATTTCCTGGGCTACCTCTATTCCCGTTCTTGAATATAGGAACCACATCAGCAATCCTTTGGAACCTCTCCTGTCTCCATTGATGATGCAAAGATCATCGCCAGAGGCTCTTCTCTTCCCTCGCCTCCCACAGTAACCTGGGGTACATCCCATCCGGCCCTGGCAATTTATCTATCTTGATGCTATTCAAAAGCTCCAACACGTGCTCTTAACGTCCACACACTCGAGCTTTTCAGCCTGCCGCAAGTACAGGCGGCTGTGTTGCCAGAGTTTGGGACATTTTCTCAGAGCTGGAGAAGAGGGAACTAGGAAGGAGATTCTGCATGGAGAGTACAAAGAGCTGGGCACTAAATTGAAAAGCATAATCTCAAAGGGATTATTAATGGAGCAAAATTGACTCAGTCACCAATGGCAGCAAGGGGTCAAATGAGGGCAGGTGTGTTTTATTAAAGAGTAGGGACAGGGAAGAGAGAGGTTTTAATATGCAAAATGGTAAACAGATTGACAGGATGGGTCAGAGAGCCCAAGACTAAGAATAAATCAACCAATGAGGCTAATCTTTTCTATATCATTCCAATTTTAGTATAAATAATAGATGAGGCTCGAGGTTATAAAAATAATAAAAGGGCAAAACTTAAAGCTCTGTACCTGAATGCATCTAGCTTTCGACACAAAAGCCAAATGAATATGATCAATCATACTTATTAATCATTATTAATAGTCATGACAGAGACATGGGTGCAGGATGGCATGGATTGGGGCCTGAATATTGAAGGGTATTTGATTTTTTGGAAGGATACAAAGTTAGGAAAATGTGGAGGGGTGGTTCTGTTAATTAAAGACGACATCGGCACAATAGAGAGAGTTGACCTAAGTTTAGGAAACCAAGATATGGGAGTAGTTTGGTTGACTTGATAGGCTGAATAGCCTACTTCTGCTCCGATATGTTATGGGCTAAGATGAAGAAATATAAAGGTAAAAAGTCACTTGTGGAAGTGGTGTACAGGCTCCTTAACAGTCATCACTAGGTAGCACAGTGTATCAAAGCAGAAATAGTGGGAGTTTGAAAGAAAGACCAATTATCATGGATAATTTTAATCTACATATAGACAGATTCTGAGAATGTTTCCTGAATAATTTCTTGGATCAGCACATTTTGAAGCCAACCAGACACTAGGCTTCACTAGATCTGGTATGTGCAATGAGATAGGACTAATGATCTCATATTGAAGGCCACCTTATGTAGCAGTAATCATAATATGATTGGATTTTACATTGTTTGAGGGAGAGAAGAGCAGATCTAAGAGTAGAATTTTCAACATAAATAAGGACAATTATTGCTTGAAAACAGAGCCAGCTAAAGTGAACTGGAAAATTGGATGAAGGGAAAAATATATCCCAATATGGAGGAAAGCTCCTAAAAGAGGGATAAACCAACCACGGCTAACCAAGAAAATTAAGGAGCGTATTAATTTGAAAAAACAAGCATATAAGGAGGGAAAAGTCAGTGATAGCCACGAAGATTGGGATAAATTCAGCAAAGGAGGGCTAAAAAGATAATAGAGAATAAATTATGAGGAAAAACTGACAAGAACTTTTTTAAGTATATATAAAGGAAGAGAGAAGTCAAAGGGAACACATCCCCCTTAGAAAATGAATCTGGCGAGATCGTTATGGGGAACAAGGAAATGGCAGAGTTAAACAGATATTTTGCGCCAAGTTAGTTTGAATATCTTTAATAAAGAATACTGGGAAGGGATTGAGTACAATCTAATAAGGTAGATAAGTCCCCAGGACCCCATGGCTTGCATCCTAGGATCGTAAAAGAAGTAGCTACAGAGATAGTGGATGCATTAGTTGTAATTTTCCAAAAATCTTTGGATTCTGAGGTATTGGAGGATTGGAAAACTGCCAGTGTGACACACTATTCAAAAAGGGAGGGAGGAAAACATGGGTAACTATAGGCTGAATAGCCTAACAACTATTCTTAGATGTTGGCATCAATTTTTAAGGAAGTAACAACAGCACATTTGGAAAAAGATGATCTAATTAAGCAGTGTCAGCATGGATTCATGAAAGGGAAATTGTGTCTGAATAATTGATTAGAGTTTTTCAAAGAAGTCTCAACCAAAACAGGTGGAGTGGGCCTGGTAGATATATTGTATTTGGACTTGCAGAAGGTGTTTGACAAAATAGCACTCAAAAGATTAAGTCAAGCTCTGAGCCCATGGTGTTGGAAGCAGTATATTGGCATGGATAGAGAATTGGCTAATGGACAGGAAACAGCAAATGGGGATAAGTGATTCTTTTTCAGGTTGGCATTTCACAGGGATCAGTGCTGGGACCGCAACTGTTTGCAATATATATTAGTGACTTGGGGGAAGGAAGTGAATGTACTGTAGCCAAATTTGCAGACAACACAAAAAAATAGGTGGCAAGGCAGGTTGCGAGGAGGGATACAAACAGTTTACAAAGCGATATTTATGAAGTAAGTGAGCAAAAAGTTGGCAAATGGAGTATCATGTGAACTTGTTCATTTTGGAAGGGAGAACAAAAGAAAAGTGTTAACAAAGTGAGCATTGGTCCTGCAGAGAGTGAGTGTGTGGAACTGATGGAAAATGAGATGGGAAATGCTTTGCATTGGTCCTCACTATAGAGCAATGGTTCCCAGTGTGCCGCAGCCAGAATATTTTGGTGAGTGCAGTACTGGTGATGGATAGTGGCAAGTGGAGACTGGGAGACCAGTCTTGGACGTCCTGTGGGACTGACTGCAGGTACATTGACTTAAAGCAACAGATTAACCATGATTGGCCCCCAACTTCCAGAATAGTTAGACCGACTAATAGATGCATGGAAACGATGCAACTCAGAGTCAAACATACACAGAGGAAGGTTTGTCTTCACTGGGAAGTCTATTTACCAGTGAGCTCTAGCCAGTACCCCTGAGATCCAATTGTCTCTCACTTCTCTAGAGGTGAACCTCTAAAATTAATTCTGCGTTGATTTATCCCCATCCCCTGCCAAAACAGGGCTTGAATTTCCTTCAGTATCATTAACATTACAGTTTCAGTGAGAGGTGGATCACCATCGATGCAGAACCACGTAAATGCTGCTTTTTTTAAAAGAAAATCCTTGAAACACACAAGTAAAGGCATGGTTTAGAAGTGTTTCTGAAAAACAAATCTCAGGTTTCTATTGTATAGATGTGAAACATAAAATATGAATTCAAAGACCCATTGGCCTTAATTGATGACCTCCCCGTTTCCATCGACGTGCCCAGTTCTTTGAATCTATCCTCGTTTGCTTTCTCCACCACTTTTTTTTTCAGTTTAGTGGCACTCCTTCATCCTTTGAACAAGGTGAGAGAGGTACAATTTAATTGCTTATTTCTAGGATTTTTTTTAACAAGCAGCATTTCCATTTGGAAGTTGGAAGCCAATCAGTTATTCTGTTGCTTCTATTTCTTTTGTCATTCAGTCCTGCAGGGTGTCTGAGGTTGGGCTTCCAGGCCAGACCTGGCCTGGTAGCTGCTCTCCTTTCAGTCCCCTCTGTCACCCTTCAGTTTGGTCAGCTACTGCCCATAATCATAGTAAATGGAAATAACGGTGATGTCTATGAGAATCAATTCAGCTGAAAAGAGTGAGTGTGCCATGGAATTCTGTCACAGTGAAGTGTGCCATGTTACTAAAAAGATGGGAACCACTGCTACAGAGGGTACAAGTAAGATCCCAGAAATGGCCGTAAATCAGGAATCTGAAGGGGGAGTTGAAGGTAGATGACTAGTGTTAAAGGAATGGAACACTTGGGAGGAACTATAGGGCTGAACGTGATCGTAGAAATAGAATAAAGCAAGGTAATTGGAAGAATTAGTAGTCAAGGGTCTTGAATTTTAATTTGTTGAGGAAATGGGAAGCCACTGTAGGTTCATGAGACAATCGTAATGGGTGAACTAATTTTGTGCATTTCAAGATCCATGCAGCAGAATTTTGGACCAGTTGAAGTTGACGGAAAATGGAGGATAGAAACCAGAAAAGGCATGTTACAGATGTTTGGAAGCATTGGAGGGACTTGTAATGGTGCTCCTTGTCGCTCAGTTTGAACACACAATTTCACAAAATGTACCTTTTCTGTGACTCAGCTGGTAGCACTCTCCCATCTCAGTCAGAGGATTGTGTGGTAGGAGTTCTATTCCAGAACTTAAGGCTGATATTCCATTGCAGTACCAGGAATACTATACTGTCAGAGGTGCTGTTTTCAGATGAGGCATCTGAATTTTATACAGCCCGTTTGCACTGAGAAGTTTGCTGGCCTGGGACTGAAGTGGGATTCCTAGCTATTGCTGGTAGGCAGTCAATTAGACTCATTAATGAATCAGTTGACACCCAGTACCTCTGAGCCCACTATAATTTAGTAAAAGCATAGAAATTAAATGGTGGCCACGCAGATCTCCAATGTCCTTAGATGACCTGTGAGCAAAACCTGTCATGTTTACTTGAAACCTCCTGGGCTGGTGTGAGAGCAGGATGTTGAGCTGGAGGCTTCTGGTTCTCAGTGGCAGGATTTCTGCCTCAACCTCAGGAAAGGCCACAGATGGCCTGAAGGGCATTTGATTCCATCAGAGCTTCCCTCAATGGAACTGATGGGGCACTCCCTGCTGGCCCTCCAACCTGTGGGTGCAGGGTGACCAACTATCATGAAATTAAATAAAGGGCACTTCAATTGAGGGAATTAGCATTGTTGAGTGAAGTAGGGTGGGCAGCATGGACGGTTCACACTCTCAAAAAAAACAAAAGGGACACAAATCCCATGCTCAGTCTCCCACAGGCTGCCCTAAACATGAGACAAAATGCACCCCTTAAAGAATGCAATACAGAACAATTGGTCAACCTGGGTGGGCAAATTCTCTGGCATGATAAATGCTACATTGCCCATCCCTGAAGGCATTTTAAGAGCACATCTGGAGGAATCCAATTTCTTTCCCTAAAGAACATTAGTGAACCAGATAGGCCCTTACGACAATCGACATTGGGATTTCATGATTCCAGATTTTTTTTAAATTAATTTCAAATTCCACTATCTGTAGTGGTGGGATTTGAGTCAGAATCCCCAAAGCATTACCCTTGGTCTCTGGATTACTAGTCCAGCGACAATACCACTATGCCATTGCCTTCCCTCATACGTAGAACGATGTAGAATAACCCATGGTGAAGTTTTAAAGATGACTGGGGAGTTATCAGAAATGTCTGAGCTATTTATCCCTCCGTCGTCATCATCAGGGAAGCATGATCTGGTCAATGTCACATTGCTGTTTGAGAGAGTTATCTTGCACAGATTGGCTGCCACATCTCCAAAATTGCAACAGTGCTCCACTTGAGAAGTATTTATTTGCTGTCGAGCATTTTGGGATAATTGGTGATCATGGGCAATATTGTATAAATGCAAGATTCTCTTTGTTTAGCTGGATTGACAATTTACAATGTGGAGCAAGTGGAAGAATGTTAGATAAATAAACAAAATGAAGGGTTGTTTAAACACAAGCAAATTATTTGAAGGATGTTCTCTCGGTCAACCACTGTTCTTGACCTGGCCTGCTGTCATAAGGAACCATTAAGTATATTTGTAATTGTCTAAATTTCAATGGCAGGAAGGCACAGGAAGAGATGATTGCAGAACTCAGACAGCAGAAATTTTACTTGGAGACTCAGGCGGGCAAGCTGGATGCTCACAACCAGAAACTGGAGGAACAAATGGATAAAATCAACCAGGGTGAACAAAGCAGCAAAACCAAACTACTGGAGGTCGAGACCAAACTCAGGGAGGTGAGAATACGCAAATGAGATAATGTGGATGTAAACGTAAAAATTTTTAAGGGGCCTCCACATCCATGTAAACAACCAGTGTTAATGGTGTGAAATTCATATTTGAATTGATGAGTGGCAAGTCACATTCACGCCACGCAAGTGCCAAATAATCTCCAACGAGACAGAATTTAACCATTTCCCCATGAGAGGGTGACACGGTGGCGCAGTGTTGGCGCTGCTGCGGTGCAGCACCAGAGATCTGGGTTCAATTTTGGCCTTGGGTGACTTGTAAAGTTTGCAAGTTCTCCCTGTGTCTCCGTGGATTTCCTCCAAGTGTTCTGGTTTCCTCCCACAGTCCAAAGATGTGCAGATTTGGTGGACTGGCCATACTAAATTGTCCCTTGATGTCCCAAGATATGTAGGTTTGGAAGATTAGCAGGGCAAATACACACAGCTGCAGTGATCGGGCCTGAGTGGGATGGTCTGTCAGAAATTCGGTGCAGATTCAATGAGTCAAAAGGGATTCTGTGATTCATTGGCTTCACATTAACATTAGCCATGAATTTAATGAAATGAGCAATATAAATACTGCAGATACAAGAACAGGTCAGAGGCTGGGATGGGAGTACTCCTGCCTCCCCAAAGTCTGTCCACCATCTACAAGGCACAAGAAAGAAGCATGATGGAATACTTGCTTTGATGAGGGCAGCACAGCGGTTAGCACTGTTGAATCAGTGCCAGAGATCTGGGTTTGATTCCTGGCTTGGGTCATTGTCGTCTATGTGAAATCTGCATGTTCTCCCCATGTCTGCATGGGTTTCCTCAGGTTTCCTCCCACAGTCCAAAAGATGTGCTGGTTGAGCGCATTGGTCATGCTAAATTCTCCCTCAGTGTACCCAAACAGGCGCCAGGGTGTGACGACTAGGGAACTTTCACAGTAACTTCATTGCAGTGTTAATGTAAGCCTACTTGTGACACTAAAAATGAAAGGAAAGCTCCAACAACACTCGCGAAGCACAACACCATCCAGCACAAAGCAGCCCTGCATGAATGGCACCCTATTCACCGCCCTATCCACTGGCAAACAGTGGCAGCATTGTGTATCATCTACAAGATGCACTGCAGCAACTCGGCAAGCCTCCTTTGGCAGCACCTTCCAAACCCATGACTTCTATCACCTGCAAAGATATGGGCATCAAATACATGGGGACACTGGAAGTTTCCCATCAAGTCACACACTATCCTGACTTGGAAAATACCACTGTTCCTTCCCTGTCACTGGTTCAGAATCCTGGAACACTCTCAGCGCCATGGTTATACCTACACCATGTGGACTGCAGCAGTTCAAGGCAGCTCACCATCACTACCTTAAACATTTAGGGATGGAAACATATGTTGGCCTAGCCAGTGACACCCACATCCCACGTAAGAATTTAAAAAAATGTTAACAGATGTCTGTTATTTAGTTAGTAATAGCGATAGTCATTCTAAAAACTGATACTTTTGCTGGTATAATCTCAACAATCATTGATAGCAGTAGTATTCTGTGTTGGTGACCAGTAAGACCTTTCAAATAAAGGAAAAACTATAAAACTCGTAACTTACAATGACAGCTTGTATTTATATTGGCCTTTGAATGTAATTCGAAAGCCTTAAGGTGCCACACAGGTGTGCTTCAAAGCAAAATTTGACACCAAGCAACATGAGATATTAGGGCAGATGACTAAAGCATGATCAAAGGAGGGAATTCCAGAGCTTGGGGCCTTCGTAGCTGAAGGCATGGACACCAATGGGGTGCTCAAGAGATGAATATTAGAGGGGCACAGATTTCTGAGTAGTGGGGCTGGAGGAGATTAACAACAGGATAGGTCAGACCACAGAGGGATTTGAAAATAGTGATAAGAGTTTTTAAACTGTTGCATTGCTTAAATGGGAGCCAAGTTTAGGATACACAGTGCCATCTGGTAATGATATAAATATACTAATTCAATTTGCTTTCCCTTGCAGTAACCTTGTAGAATTAATACAGATTGCAGTAAACAATGCTGTTTGCTATATAGGAATCTTATTTTTGTGCTATTCTACAGGTCAGCTTGGAGCATGAGCAGCAGAAATTGGAGCTGAAGAAACAGGGGAATGAATTGCAGTTGGCTTTGCAGGAAAAGGAAGCTCAGATTCGGAGTCTGCAAAGTACAAAAACTGCTCTGGAGAACCAGTTGCAAATGGCCAAGGCAGAACTGGAGGAGACCACTGCTGAGGCAGAAGAGGAGATCCAATCTCTGAGGGTCAGTGCCATCATCGTGCCCAATCTGTGTGGGGTTGATATCAGCTGTTTATTTTTAGAAGACTCCTTGGATGATGCCTTTAGAGATTTTGGAAAGCTGCATAGTGGGAGGAGAAGTGTTTTCTGTCATTTGTGAAGTAACCAAGGAAACAATCCATTTCTGAGCAAGTTCTTTACAGAATGCTGTGGGCACAACAGGATTATGGAGTACATTTTAAGTGGAGATGCCTTTGCCAGTGTGTAATGTCTGAACCCATCCCTGACATTTGAGGGAGACTGCAACTGATACACTGTCATCCTTTGTTACCTCTGATTAATTATATAGTGAAGCTATTTGACTGAACCATGTGATCCTATATTTCTGTTTCCTCAGGCACATCGTGATGAAATTCACAACAAGTTTGAAGCCCTTCGGGAGAGTTGTGCAGTACGTACTGAGCACTTGAAACATTTTACTCTTATTGCAAACATTAACAGCTTTTTATTGTGTTTTTACTGAATTTACTGATCAATGAATTTGTCCTAGAGAATGGAGTATATAATGATATCTAACCATGTGCTTTAACCCTAATGCAGCCCGTTTTAGAGTTTTAAAACTTTTTCGTGGGATGTGGGCATCAGTGGCTATGCCAGCGTTTATTGCTCATCCCTAATTGCCCTTGAGAAGGCAGTGGATTACCACCTTCAACAGCTGCAGTCCACATGGTATAGGTATACCCACAGTACTGTTAAGGAGTGAGTTCCAGGGTTTTGATCCAGCAGCAATGAAGCCGGGATAGTGGATGGCTAGGAGGGGAGATTGCATGTAGGAGTGTTCCCATGCGTCTGCTGCCCTTGGCCTTCTAGGTGTTTGAGGTTATGGATTTAGAAGGTGCGATTGAAGGAGCCTTATTGAGTTGCTGTAGTACATCTTGTTGACGGTCCGTACAGGTGCAACTGTGTCTTGGTTATAAACGGAAAGGAAAATGAAGGTGTTGTGTGGGTGACAATCAAGCAAGCTGATTTGTCCTCAATAGCATCAAGCTTCTTGAGTATTGTTGGAGTTGCATTCATCTAGGAAAATGGATAGTATTCCATCACACTCCTGACATGTACCTTGTAGAGGGTAGACAGGATTTCAGAAGTCAGGAGGTGAAGTACTCTTTTTGGGTACTGGCTTAAGTGACACTCAAACTTTCAAATTATCATGCAATAATCTCTTTTATTGTATCTTATCAAGTTCCATGAAACTATCAAAGCCTCTATGTACACAACATATTTAATCCCTATCTTTCTTCATTATGCACAAAGCATTCAAAAGGATTTCAAAAATATCCAAACTCATCACCTGGACTTAGATGCTACCCATGTCAAGGCAAGGTGATCAGACTCCCTCTTGATGGGTTTTGTTCTGATCTCTCAATGCAGGGTCTTTTTTTTTCCTTCAATGATTGGTCCTGGGTTGTGTCTGTCTCTCGGGGGGTTGTATTTCTCTCAGGAGCATGACACACAGGGGTCTGCTTTCAAACACTATCTATTAGAGGCATACCAACAGCCAGGGTTCAATCAGCTCCTGTACCTGTTCTTTACACCCCTTGACCTGATAGAGAGTTCACTTTTAAGCATCGGTCTTTGCTTTATGGATACCCATCAGGCTGCACTTTGCACAGAATTCCTGGCCTCTGATCTACTCTTGTAGCCACAGTATTTGTGTGGTTGATCCAGTTCAGTATCTGGTTAATGATCACACCTCAGCATGTTAATAGTGGGGATTCAGTGATGTAATGCCACTGAATATCAAGGGGCGATGGTTGGATTATCTCTTGTTGGATATTATCATTGCATGGCACTTCTGTAGCACAAATGAGTTTCCTGATATATATCTTTTGAGCAGCCAGTGCTTCTTCAGGATTCATTTCCTGACTTCAGTAATCTTTGTATAGCACAGAACCATTTGCTAGCCCAAGCCTGAAATGTTGTCTAGGTTTTGCTGCACACTGGCACAAAATGCTTCATTTTCTAAGGAGTCACAAATGATGATGAACATCATGCAATCGTTAGTTAATTTTCTCACTTCTGACCTTGTGATGGGGGGAAGATCATTAACGAAGCAGCTGAAGATGGTTTTGCTTAGGACTTCTTGCAGTGATGTCCTGAAATTGAGATAATTGACCTCCTCCAACAACAACCATCTTCCTTTGTGCCAGGTATGATTCCAACCAACGGAGATTTTTCTCACTGACTCTAATTGACACCAGCTTTGCTCGGGCTGTTTGATGCCACACTCAGTCAAGTGCCGTCTTGATGTCACCTCATCTCACCTCTTGAATTCAGCTCTTTTACCCATGTTTGAATTAAGGCTGTAATGAACTGAAGTACTGAGTGGCCTTGGCGAAACCCCAGCTGAATGAATATCTGTCTGTGAGCAGGTTATTGTCGAGTCAGTGCCATTTGATAGCATTGACAATGACCCCTTCTAACACTTGGCTGATGATCGAGAATAGGCTGATGGGGTGGTAATTGGTCAGGTTGTATTTGCCCCGCTTTTTATAGTGAACCTTTCCATCTCTCAAAACAGCTGTTGTTGCCAATGGAGACTATCTTTTTTTAGCTGCTAGGGTTGTTTTAAATAGGAAATTTTCTCTCAGCGTAGACAAGTTTTGGCCTTGGCTTGATTGAGTTCTGGAGGGAAACAGTAAATGTACTAAATCATTGCACAGTATAATTCTCAATGTTATATTTTGGGGTTTTCTCACAAGAAATTAGATTGTCTACACATTTTAGCTCACCTTTCCAGCTGAGACCCAGTTCTCACAAACTTTGAAATTATCTTGACTAGCCTCAACACTAAGTTGATTTTCTGGCAATATGACTAATACAACTAACAGGAATAAATCTTCCTGATATATTTTATCTTTTTTTTGATCAGCCAATGCTTCTACAGGATTCATCTGTTGATCTCAGTAATCTTTGAGACTGTCACAAGGCCAGACCTGTTTTTAAGTTTATGCTATCGATCAACCTTATTGAACAAATGCATAAATGAGAAAATAAGAGTATGGAAACACAACTGAAGCAGGAGTAGGCCATTCGGCCCTTTGAGCTTGCTCCACCATTCGTTATGATCATGACTGGATCATCAAATTCAATATCATGATTCCCCCGCACCCCCCCCCCCCGATTCTTGAACGCTTTAACCCCAATAGCTATATCTAATATCATAGAATCATAGAAAAACTACAGCACAAACAGGCCCTTTGGCCCACAAGTTGCGCCGATCTTATCTGTACCTACTAGGCTTACCTATAACCCTCAACCCTATTAAGTCCCATGTACTCATCCAGAAGTCTCTTAAAAGACCCTAATGAATTTGCCTCCACCACCACCAGCAGCCAATTCCACTTGCCCATCACCCTCAGTGAAAAATCTTCTTGAAACCAGACAACGTTTTGTCCTCAATCACTTCCTGTGGTAGTGAATTCCACACATTCACCACTCCCTAGGTGAAGAAATTTCACTTCACCTCAATCCTAAAAGGTTTACCCCTTATCCTCAAACTATGACCCCTAATTCTGGACACCCCACCATCAGGGACATTCTTTCCGAATCTACCCTATCTAACCCTGACTGAATTTTATAAGTTTCCATGAAATCCTTCCTCACTCGTCTAAACTCCAGTGAATATAATCCTAACTGACTTAGTCTGTCCTCATATGACAGACCTGCTATCCTAGGAATCAGCCTTGTAAAACTTCACTGTACTGCCTCAATGGCATCCTTCCTCAGATAAGGACGGCAAAACTGCACACAATACTCCAGACCAACATCCTATACAATTGCAGAAAGACATCCGCTTCCTATATTCAAATCCATCTCTCTCAATTTACATCCATTCAAGTAAAACAGCGCCAGGAACCCCGAGACGATTCCTGGCTTGGGTCACTGTTTGTTTGGAGTTTGCACGTTCTCCCTATGTCTTTATGGGTATCCTTCGGGTGCTCCAGTTTCTTCCCACAGTCCAAATATGTGTGGGTTAGGTTGATTGGCCATGCTAAATTCTCCCTTGGTGTCAGGGAGGGGATTAGTAGAGTAAATATGAGGGGTTACAGGGCCTAGGTAGGATTGTTGTCATTGCTGGGTTGATGGCCCAAATGGCCTCCTTCTGCACTGTATGAATTCTATGAATAATCAGTCTTCCTATTATTGCTATCAAAGTGGATAATCTCACATTTATCCACATTATACTGCATCTATTATGCATATGCCCACACACTCAGCCTGTTCAAATCACGTTGAAGCATGTCTGCATCCTCCTCGCAACTCCCCTTCCCACCCAATTTTGTATCATCTGCAAATTTGGAGATCATACATTTAGTTCCCTCTTCCAAATAATTAATATATAATGTGAATAGTTAGGGCCTAAACACAGGCCCTTGTGGTACCCCACTAGTCATTGCCTGCCAATTAGAAAAAGACACATTTATGTCAACTTTTTGCTTCCTATCAACTGACCAGCTTCCTATCTTTAATACAATTTATTTTGATGCATAACATGTATGTTTTCAGAAGGAGGATTATGGGCTGTAGAGGACATCAGAATGACATTTTGATGCAGGGTTGTTGGTGTGGTGGCGATGTGTCTGATTGCTGGAGAATTATTAGATTTGCTTTGGGGTCGGGGGAGATACACTTCTCTTCCAAAATGAGCCACCTATCTCCTGTGAGTAGGTCTGTCACCTCCATCCCACCTCACCTTTATTATGTTGGAAGTGGCTGGGTTCAAGATGGATTGGGTTTGGATTTGTGATTTTTTTTTGACTATTTCACTTAACTGAAAGCAACTTCTTTTTGGTGGGTGTTGAATTTCCCCTTACATAAGAACATAAAAATTAGGAGCAGGAGTAGGCCATCTAGCCCTTCGAGCCTGCCCCGCCATTCAATAAGATCATGGCTGATCTGAAGTGGATCAGTTCCACTTTCCTGCTCTCTCCCCATAAACCCTTAATTCCCTTTTCTATCCAAAACCTATCTACCCGTGACTTAAATATATTTAGCGAGGTTCACCACCCTTTGAGTGAAGAAGTTCCTCGTCAACTCCGATCTAAAGTGCGCCCCCCCCTCCCCCCACCTGCATCTTGAGGCTGTGCCCTCGTGTCCTGCTATCCTTTCTAAGTGGGAAGAATCTCTCTACCTCTACCCTATCCATCCCCTTCATTATCTTATATGTCTCTATAAGATCCCCCCTCATCCTTCTAAAATCCAATGAGTACAGACCCAATCAATTTAGTCTCTCTTCATAGTCCAACCCCCTCATCTCTGGTATCAGCCTAGTGAATCTCCTCTGCACTCCCTCCAAGGCCAATATATCCTTCCGCAAGTGCGGCGACCAAAACTGCACACAGTACTCCAGCTGCGGCCTCACCAGCGCCCTGTACAGTTGCAGCAAGACCTCCCTGCTTTTATATTCTATTCCCCTCGCTATAAAGGCCAACACTCCATTCGCCTTCTTGATCACCTGCTGCACCTGCAGACTGGGTTTTTGCGACTCATGCACAAGGACCCCCAGGTCCCTCTGCACCGTAGCATGCTGCAGCTTTTCGCCTTTTAAATAATAATCCCTCCTACTATTATTCCTGTCAAAGTGGATAATCTCTCACTTACTAACATTATACTCCAATGAGACTCCTTAATGAGTCACTGGGATTTGAGACTTCCAACAGTAATCAGGCCATATATATCTAGCTTTGGGGAGTTCAGATAGTAAGGGAACAGATTTTATATAAAGTATTTAAAGCCTATTTCCAGCCTTTGATGCCGAATTTGAGGCTAACACTGTGATATGTAGAGGAAATTCGCATTAAGGGAATGGAGGAGGGGGGCAGCTCATAATTATTTACTTAATGGATACTGAAATTACTTAATAAATCGACAGCAACTGAGTCAGAGTCATAGAGGTTTACAGCATGGAAACAGGCCCTTTGGCCATGCTGCCCCTTTTTTAATCCTTAAGCTAGTGCCAATTGATCGCGTTTGGCCCGTATCCCTCTATATCTGTCTCAGCCATGTAACTGCTTAAATGCTTTTTAAAAGACAAAATTGTACCCACTTCTACTCTTACCTCTGGCAGCTTGTTCCAGATACTCACCACCCTCTGTGGAAAAAAATTACCCCTCCTTAAACCTACGCCCTCTAGTTTTAGACTCCCCTACCTTTGGGAAAAGGTATTGACTGTCTAGCTGATCTATGCCCCTCATTATTTTATAGATCTCTAAGATCACCCCTAAGCCTTCTCCGTCCAGTGAAAAAGTCCCAATCTACCCAGTCTCCTTATAATTCAATCCATCTAGTTCTGGTAGCACCCTAGTAAATCTTTTCTGCACTCTTTCTAGTTTAATAATATCCTTTCTATAATTGGATGACTAGAACTGTACACAGTATTTCAAGTGTGGCCTTATCAATGTCTTATACAACTTCAACAAGGCGTCCCAATTCCTGCTTTCAATGTTCTGTCCAATGAAACCAAGCATGCCAAATGCCGCCTTCACCACTCTGTCCACCTGTGACTCTACTTTCAAGGAACTATGAACCTGTACCCCTAGATCTCTTTGCACCATAACTCTACTCAACGCCCTACCATTAACTGAATAAGTCTTGCCCTGGTTCAGTCCATCAAAATGCATTACCTTGCATTTATCCAAATTAAACTCCATCTGCCATTTGTCAGACCATTGGCCCAATTGATCAAGATTGAAATTGTAATTTGGAATGAGGTGGAAAGATCGAGTATATTTGGTGAATTCGGTATTGGCATTAGCAATCCTAGTTAAATAAAATGATCGAGAGCTCAGATTTTATTTATATAAGTGCATCGATACCTAACTATCTTGAAACACTTGTCAAGTTGTGTGTACAATTTGCTGGGGCATGTCTTGTAAATAGCGCATGCATGCAGACAAAGGATTGGCTGGTTTATGTGATCCCATTGTTTCTGGGACAGGTTATCTCTGATCTGGAGGAACAGTTAAATCAGCTGAGCCAGGAAAACGCTGAGCTGAACAGCCAGAACTACTTCCTGACCAAGCAGCTGGAAGAGTTGTCGTGTGTTGGAGACGAACGAGCCCAGCTCCGGCAGGAAATGAGCAGGATGCGCCAGGAACTATCTGACCAAGAACTTCAACTCAGTAACCAAAAACAGGTAAGCGCACACCTACAGCCAGTGATTAATTGACCTCTTCTTCTAGCTATTCATTATGCCTGTTGATGGAATTTTTAAAATTATAAAGCCATGTACTGGAAATAATTAACTTATCTGCTTTGAACCATCAGAGGCAGAATTCTTCCATGCCATTGTTTAGGAGACCTTGGCACTGACTCAAAGCAATTGGTGAATGTTGATGTTGACCAATTTGTCAATCTAATGACATATTAACGTGGACAGTCTGAGCATCGACTCGCGCTGAGAAATCAGAGTTAAAAGAACAGTGTAGATTTTAGTAGATAATGTTGTAAATCTGTGGGAATAAACATTTTATACCCAGAATGAAATTTCAATTTAGCATCTTGAATGCTAGAAGATACTGTGGCATTTTCTGCTCCATTTATATCTGATACATTCCTTCATTTGAATAGACCTTTTAATCATGCCTCTTCTACTCCATTTCTTTTTCAGACAATAGAGACACTAAAGACTACCTGCTCAATGCTGGAAGAGCAGGTAATGGATCTGGAGACACTGAATGATGAGCTCCTTGAGAAAGAACGACAATGGGAAACCTGGAAATCAGAGTTTGAAGAAGAAAAAACACAATTTGAGCGGCGCATCCAAGAAATGAAGAGGCTACTGGATATGGAAAAGCAGAGCAGGTACGTAATGTAAGAGGAAATGCTGAGTTATGGAGAGTGCCGTGTTCTGTAGAGTACTGGGTGGGAATGGGTACTGAAACAGGTATTCTAATATGTTAACAATGTAACGGGGATTAGGATTATACGGATCAGGTACTAGAAAGGCATTTTGCTGCCAGAGCCATGTTAACTTAGAGCAGGTAACTATCATAAGATATCTGTGTAGAGAGTGACAAATGAGGGAGCAGATTTGGGAGCTGAAACTGATGATGGGGGGAGCTGGATGGTGGGGTGGGTAGAAACTCTTTCCCTGGTATAGCATCACAAAAACACCGTGAATTGTCAAGGCAACTTGCTTCAACCCCTAAATTGCAGAAATCATCTAAATTCACTATTTTCAATCCAAATTCTGTTTGCACTGTTATAAATAGAATGTGTCATGGCTAGTCGTGATTCATGAATAAATCTCTGCCTGTGAGTTATCCAGTCTTCTATTGTGTAGATATTTCATAAAAGTCACGGTTGTCATGACGGCTACTATAGATGATAAAAACACTCAAATGTAGCTTTTGGAGCTGAATGTTTAAATTAGTAAAATCCACTTATCCTCCTGTCTCCACTCCCATTTAAGCAGCTGAACTTCTTTCCATTTTTGAAAAAGGAACAAGATATTTCTTAATAGCTGAGATTTTTGCTATTCAATTTTAATCTACACTCAGAATGGATGTACACGCATTATATATTTCTGTACTTGCTCAATGTGTTTGAAATGTATTTTTGCCTCATGCATTAACTGGAAATGTTCAAATTATGCATTGTCACTGGCTTCCTGTAAACATTTTTCCTGCTGTTGTTTTTGGACCTTGCTATATTGTAGTGGTCTGTGACATAGAGCAATTACATTTACCAGTCGTCCAGGTTTAAGGACCAGATCAAAAACTCTTTTTCAAAAGTTGGGATAGTGGAATCTGGAAATGTCCCATTTTATGAAGTTAGCTTAGGTCCAACTTTTACATTTGATGTCGACATTAGGGTGAGCATAAGGTGTTTCACTCCAGATATGATTCAAATGATCTATTAGGAAGTTTTTATCAAAACAAAATTTATTTAAGAGCACAGTTACAATATAACAAAAAGAATTAACATAACTTTTACCAATTGAAATACTTAAATCTGACAAAGTATAATTCTTACCAACTGGCTATCTCTAGTGTTCCAATTTAATTGTATCACCCACAGACATGAATCACTTCTTTAGAACCAGTTAGCACAGAAACCAAAGTGCTTATGTAGGTACTAGATGTCCAGCCTTTTGACACTTCTGGAGAGTGACCCAGGTGCAAAGCCCTGTATTCTAATTCTCATGCAGTAACTTCCAGAGAAAGGTCCACCTCCAGACAGTAGCATCTCAGAAAAAAAGGCTGATTTCTTGGCAGATTCCCAACTCCACTTCAAGCAGAGCAAGAAGTACAGAGAAAGCAACCTCTGTCTCAGGGTCTCAAAAACAAATCTTGAGTTCTGTCTGAAAGCCTAACAGTATTCAGTCATAGGACCTTACTTGTCAATCAACCAATCAAGCCCCACTCTGCAATTTCCTGGGGAAAACAAAATAACACTGCATTAGTTAAGATCAATTATGTTGCTGCAAAAACAATAAATTGCTGCTGGATCCAGACAAAGCAATTCCAATAAAATGGAAGGGACTAGTAAACACATGCAGTACAGAAAAATAACTAAAATACATTTTTTAAAGGCACTGTATCGTCACATGAAAGAATGTTTGGGACAGTTAGAGATCAACACACACATGCCCACTTTTAGGACTCTATTCACTAAGCAACAAAGAATAAACCATTACCAGGGAATGTAAATAAACAAGCTTGGAGAGTGTATATACAAACATTTTTGTGTTTCAGTTGTTACTGCCAGTATATATACTGTACCAGGTCAGGAGTGTCACATTCCTGCCCAGTCAAGATTGCTAATTCATGAATTCTCCAAGTTTACTGTTGAGAATGTTTCCTTCACATGTGCAATCTTGTTATTACATGGATATTAATTCAAAATGGGTATGTGAAATTGGCTATGTTCTTTTTGGCTCTTTTTCTTGTTTACCTTCCTATAATTTCACAGAATGCGTGCAGACCAGCGCGGCAATGAATCCCGTCAGGCTGTGGAACTGGCTGTGAAGGAACACAAGGCTGAGATCCTCACGCTACAACATTCTTTGAAAGAGCAGAAACTGAAGGCGGAAAGCCTTTCTGATACGGTTAGTTTCTTCCTGAAAGCTACACTTGTATTTATTTCAGAACACTACTTTAGAGGAGTGTAACACATTTGTTACGTTCTAATTGTAAAGTCAAACTGCTCAGATAAGCAATTAAATTTGACTGGTCAACAATATGATGTTTATTGGATAGTATCAAAAATATGATAACTTCTTGTCAGTAAAAGACTTAAAGCTGTCAGCTTTTCAGATGACACATATTGCTGATGGTGTTCTCTTGACATTCCATAGCAAAACCATATCATGGAAAGAACTCTTAAAAAGTAAAGATGAATCTGGGTATTAAGTCAATGCCCACTATACAAGTTGAAGTAAAGGAAAATATTAGGTAATTCAGGAAGTATTGGTTACGTGAAGCAAGCTTGTACTGTTGAAAGTGTGTGATTCGGAGGAGGGAACACAAAGGTAGACAGCTCTATAGTTTGGAAGCTATGGAAAAATGAAGAATACTGGTTTAAATGAAGAAAAGCAACATGTGGGACTGTATCTTAAAAGCTAAAAGCATTAGCAATGCAAAGTTCAGAAGACCAGTAATATTTGGATGGGCACGAGAGAGTAGTTACCACTCAGGCGACAGGCTTTTCTGCTGTCCAGCAGAAAAGATAGCGTCCTTAGTTATGGGACCAGTATTCAGGTGCTGGTTATTTTGTGTGGACCATGAAATGTTTGTCATGGAATTGCAAGCAAGCTCATGGTAAACCACTTTAGCAATAGAGGTGATATAGGCGTTTTGTTTTAAAGCAAGGGATGTCAGTAGGAACTAAGGTCAAACCCAGTAAACATGAAAGGGGAAATAACTTGTTTAGGCTTGCCAGAAGAAAGATTTTCATTGCTTCAGAAGCTTTCAATAAGTTATGAGCATTAGGCATGTGTTGTCTGATGGAAATAAAGTGGAACCATCCACAGAAGAATGGATAGTGTTTGATGAGTGAAGACGGCATTGTGAAGAAGGCTGACCTTTGGAAAATGAGACAGATAATGCTAGAGAAGAAGGCAGATAGCCATGAACGTAGCTTTTGTAAAAGCATAACCTTTATTTTAAGGCATTATGCACATCTGAACAAATTTTGGCTTTGGAAATGTCTAAGATAATGGCCAGGGATTAATCGAAATGAAACCAAATTGTGGGTTTCATCACGTAGACATGCAAAGAGCTTTCTATATCAGGAACAGCAGCCCCTCGCTGAGGACGGGAGCAATTTCTATATTCTGTGTCTTTATCCAGACAACTGGACACTCAAGTGCCTCCTCCTCTGATGTTAGTCGATTAGGTAGCATTAATGTGCATTCCACATGGGCTTAGCATTATATAGATCAGTGTCAGAAATTTGGTGATTTGAGAGCTGTGGGGTTGCAATTTAAAGAGAACCAAAAACTGCAGCTTTATTCATGTAAAAGTGTTAGCCTAATGCAAAGGAAGAGATTCTGGAAGTTACCAAACTAGCTCATATGTAATCCTTTTTTGTGGAATGCACATTAATGCTACCTATGGCTTAGATCATGTCAACTAATATCAGAGGAGGAGGCACTTGAGTCGCCACTGTGCCAGTTGACTGGATGAAGCCACTGTTCTCATCCCTCTGGGTTGCTTTTTTTAAATAGAGAAAGGTCTTTTAATATGTGTTGAAACCTGCACTCTGGTTTCAGTTTGGTTAATCACTGGCCATTACCTTGGACATTTTCAAAGCCAAAATTTGTTCAGATGCTTACGATACATTTTTTAAGAAAATGTTGCACCATTTTACCAAAGATACCTTCATGGGTATCTGGCTCTACAGTACACAGTTGCTATTCTGTAGCATGATGTAAAATGTCATTCTGCTAAAGAAACAAGATTTAATAATTGAATAAATTAATCTGCTAAGTCCCAGAACTGAAGCATTACCTGGTTACTGACTCAGTATATTGGTGAGTTACATTCCATATTGTATAAATGGCTCTGTCAGAAATTCGAGCGTTTCAGAAATCGAAAAACTGTCTGAATTGTGTTTCATGCATTTTCATATGTTAAATCTTTTCATCTTCCTGAAAAAGCTTTGAGCTTTAAATAAGTTGTAGCTTTTATTCTAATGTATTGTTTTAGACTTGAAATGAATTGTAATCTCAATCCTATGTTCCATTTGGTTTGCGAGACCCCTCCTTTAGCTCTTCATTCCTCTTGCATATCATGGTGGCACAGTGGTTAGCACTGTTGCTGCACAGCGCCAGGGACCCAGTTTCAATTCCAGCTTTGGGTGACTGCCTGTGTGGAGACTGTACGTTCTCTCCACGTCTGTGTGGGTTTTCTCATCATTTTCCTCCCACACGCCAAAAGGCATGTTGGCTCAGTGCACTGGCCATGCTAAATTCCCCCTCAGTGCACCGAACAAGCGCTGGAGTGTGGCGATGGGGATTTTCATAATAACTTTATTGCAATGTTAATGTCAGCCTATTTATGATACTAATAAATACAATCCCCAATTGTTTCTTCTCTACATAAGATTTTAATGTAATTTTTTGATGATTGAAGTTGCACACTCTGCTCCTAATGGTACAAATCATTAATTTCTCTGTATTGTACTTGAGATCACTGGAAGATGATGTGCTATATTTTTCACTTGTCAGATGATCTGCAAACGCAACATCTAACATTGGAAACAAAAGACAATTTTGTATATAACAAGTGGTCAAATAATAAAGTACAGAAATGCAGTTAGTAGGGCAATTTGAACAATCCAGCATGGTGCTTTTTCAAAGTCATATTAGCTGTGAGAAATTTTAACGTAATTTGAGATTTATGTAATATACTATTAAATGATGGCACAGCACGGGGGACTCGGGTTTGATTCCAGTCTTGGGTGACCACCTATGTGGAGTTTGCACATTCTCCCCATGTCTGCGTGGATTTCCTCTTGAGTGCTCTGGTTTCCTCCCTCAGTCCAAAGCTACACAGGTTAGGTGGATTGACCATGCTAAATTGCCCCTTAGTGTCCCAAGATGTGAAGGTTAGGGGGATTAGCGGGTACATATGTAGGGTTTTGGCCTAGGTGAGAAGCTCTATCTTTTTGTTGGTTTTGTTAAATGTTGCATTTGTAGATAACCTGACAAATGGAAAAATACAGCATAACATCTTCCAGTGATAGGAAGGGAGTCGGTGCAGACCCAAAGGGCTCGATAGCCTCCTGTACTGTAGGGATTCTATGATAAATGCATTTGCTATAGATTGGCATTACTGCTGAATTGACACAATCTTCAGATGTCAGTTTTTGAGAATGAACAGCATAAATAATTCAGCTCCTTGTTCTGGACATATCGATAATGCAGGAAGAGACATTGGATGTCATCATTAATTAACATTTGCATAGTTTGATATAGCCTGTTTCTGTGCTGTGTATTCTATTTGGTCCAAATGGCCTATGTCAGTGTTTATGCTCCACACCAGCAGATAGCAATCACAGTAAGTATAATGAACATAGCATGACCGATTTTGCTCAATTATTGAGTGAAGATTAGAATTAAGCATTCCATTATATTTTCCCCTCTGCTGCCATTGGCTGGTTGATCACAAGGTGTCATCCCTTACAGTTGAATGATCTTTTTTATATCATAAATTTCATAGAATCATGGAATGAGTCACAGCAGATACCATGCAGGTTGTTCTCCTCGTCATATCTGCATTGTTTCTCTGAAGGAACTAGTGCCCCTGCCTGGATTTTCTCCATAGCCATTGCAACATAACATCTTGTGCACAATTAATTACTTTTCAGATGTTATGAAAATCACATTTGGGCAAATAAAAGCAGGAAGTTGCATTAGTTGGTTAACGAAGAGTTGAGCCCATCAAGCATCCAGTTATTAGGCACTGTCATTAATTTATTATATACAAATACTGATGCCTAATTTATGAAAAAAACCAAGAATGCCTTGTTTCATTAAAGCTGCTTCAGATCACAATGCAGGAAAAACAATGAATGTACAAAACAAGGGGACCAAGACAAAGCTAATACCCTCAAGAATTCAAATATATCAATAATGTGTGTATTATTAATATAAACAATTGTTTATAAAATGTTATCTCAAAAGGAAACAAATGTCTAGCAGTACAACGAAGTAAAATCATAAATATAAATACTTCAGCTTTTCATTTCTGGGTTGGAGATGGGCACAGAGATGGGACATTTCCAGATTCCACTATCCCAACTTTTGAAAAAGAGGCCTGTAAGGTTGAATTTACATTCCAAAGTGGTAGAGTCGGAGTTGGGGCCTATTGTCACCAGAGCGACTGGAGGAACTTCCAGATGCGATGGCTGGCTGGACAGAAGACCCACCTAGGCGTTCCAATGCTTTAATTTCTTCATTTTTTTAAAAGAAGATTCTGCAGAAAAATCCCACATTTCCACCCCTCCTGCCAACGCCCCCCCCCCCCCCCCCCAACACACACACACACACACACACACACACACACACACACACACACACACACATATACACTCCCCATGTCCTATCCTTGTCAACCTGTGCCACTTCATGACTCATGCCATCCTATGGTTCTCTACTCACTGCCCCCTGTGCCATGGCACCTCATGCCCCTTCACCCACCCTTTATGACACCTTGTAGCTCCTATGTCAACTCATTCCTTCCTACTCATCAATCTTTTCCCTTGCCCCTCCACCATAGACAAACCTCAGGAACCAAGCTAACACACAATAATGGCCAAAATTTTATTGCCCCGCCCGCAACGGGAGTGAGCGAGGGGCAGAGTATGGGAAGGTCCGTTGACCTCAGATGGGATTTTACAGTTTCCGGTTGAGCAAGGCTGTAAAATCCTCCCCATGTGTCTATTGATGATATCACTATTATTAAAAGAAACAGTCTCATTGATATTGTTTTTAAAAGAAAACATCTAATACAGTGACATTTGGAATATTTTGGGTTCAGTAGCCACTTATGTGCAAGATGGATGTCAAATTTCAGCCAAAGCATGGTGGCACAGTTGTTAGCACTGCTGTCTCACAGTGCCAGGGACCCGGGTTCAATTCCTGGCTTGGATCACTGCCTGTGTGGAGTTTTCACATTCTCCCTGTGTCGATGTGGGTTTCCTCCGGGTGCCCCAGTTTCCGCCCACAGTCCAAAGATGTGCTGGTTAGGTGGATTGGCCATGCTAAATTGCCTCTTAGTGTCAGGGGGACCAACTAAGGTAAATGCTTGGGATTGTGGGGCTAGGACCTGGGTGGGATTGTGGTTGGTGCAGACTCATTCAGCCAAATGGCCGCCTCCTGCTCTGTAGGATTCTATGATTTCCCCTGCACCAGGGAACCTTTCTTTCTCGCGATTAGGTGACAATTCCAGGTTATTGCTGCCTTAATTTGACCCAGTTCCTAATGACATAAAGTCATCTGCCCCGTTAAACTAACATATGATCGGTGAGTACCACTATCAAGTAGAGGTACCAACATCATATTTTGTTCACACCATAGTTCTCTGTTAACAATGCTTACTATACTTGTGTCACAGAAGGGACCTGATCAATGCAAGCTCATTTTTTAACCAAAAAGAATACCCACATGGCTAATAAATCCTAGTTCTTTAGCTGCCGCTTATTTTTAAGTAGTTTTGCTTGCTTTGTTCCAACTTTGTTAGATGCACTATAATACCAACACAGTTCATCAGTGTTAGAAAATACAGCTTGTTTAATACCTGAATTATTTTGATCCATTCTCGTTCAAAGCTGAGTGACCTGGAGAAGAAGCACACCATGCTGGAAATGAATGCACGTGGCCTTCAGCAGAAACTAGAGACAGAAAGAGAGCTAAAACATAGGCTGATTGAGGAGGTAAGGCAAATTTCCAACCTTATTCCTTGTACCGTAATTCTTGTGCAGAATTATTCATTGATTTGGATGCCAGGAATAAAATATGATTACGTATTGGCCCTGTTTCATGCTAAGTCTGGTAGTTCAATGGAAATGGGTTTGCTAGAACCGTGAACTAAGACCCAATATTAAAACTTCCATGTTGAAGGAGCAGGTTGCCTTTTAAAGGTGGCGGAGTCCACGCTGGCTAAGCGGAAGTGGACTCACTCCCGAAGTTTACAATGGGGTAGGGGAAATCTTCCCTCAACATTAAATCTATCCCACAGCCTCAGGCAGGAAAGCAGGATAGGAGGACAATGTTGTGAAACCTGAAATTCCTGTTTTTGCCAGAAGGCAGAGGTGAGGAAATCAGGATGAACATTTTCATTTCACAGTTCATGGAATATGGAAAAATTTACCTGACTTTTGGCTTGTTGCATCCCTTACCGAGCAGAAACTGAACACCCTGGTAGCAGTTGCAGGATTTGTTAACACTGAATGAGAGCTCATCGTTATTAATCTGACCAAATTTTCCTTGACTTAATGAACGATATTCTCTCTGCCCATGTCTTACATTCATATGTTCTGAACTTTCTGGTCCTTCATCTTATTTAGCAAACGAAACTGCAGCAGCAGCTGGATATGCACAAAACACACATCTTCCGCCTCACTCAAGGACTACAGGAAGCCCTGGATCAGGCTGACCTGTTAAAGACAGAGCAGAGTGATTTGGAATACCAGATTGCAAATATGCAGGTGAGAGTTAAATGCAACAGATAATGCCATCACTTTGATGCTATGTGGTGACTGACAGATGGCATGTAAAAGCAAGCAAAACAAACGTAGAACCTGTACAACCATTTCATCCCAGAAACTAGTGGCTTTGACTGATAGAGTAAGGAAAGCACTGTAATGTACTCTTTAGACTACTTTTGGAATATCTAGGAGTATTAACATCTGATGTCCAGTTGTTAAGATAAATTTGATTATATGAACCTTATACTTGCTAAAGTGCATCATCCAAATGAAGATACCGAAAAATGATTTGTCATCCTTAACATCAATTTTCATACTTGTCTCTATTGCTTTCAATTTATGTTTTCACTAAAATTTGTATTTAATCATGATTTCCTCACCTCTGCCTTCTGGCAAAAACAGGAATTTCAGGTTTCACAATATTGTCCTCCTATCCTGCTTTCCTGTCTGAGGCTGTGGGATAGATTTAATGTTGAGGGAAGATTTCCCCCACCCCATTGTAACCTTCGGGAGTGAGTCCACTTCCGCTTAGCCAGCTCACTCTGCTTTCGTTTTAATGAGTATGAGATGGGCCTTCCTTCCATCTCCAGAGGCTGCAGCTCTGTACACAACAGTGCTAAGCAAGGGTGGCACTCATTGTTGATGCTGCAGGTAGGACAAGGACGTGGCTTCAGCAATTTTCCCAGACATTTTGGTCAGTCTGCTTCATCAATGACCTTCCTTCCACTATAAGGTCAGATGGGGGACTGTTCACTGATGACTGCACAATGTTCAGCAGCATTAGTGACTCCTTAGATACTGAAGCAATCTGTATCCATATAGAGCATGATCTGTACAACAATCGGGCTTGGGCAAGTAATGACCATCTCCAACAAGAGAATCCAACCATTTTCCATTGACATTCAATGGCATTACCACCATGGAAACTTCCACCAGAAACTGAAGTGGGCCAACCATGTAAATGCTGTAACTATATGAGCAAGCCTGAGGCTGGGAATTCTGTGGAGAGTAACTCACCTGACTCCCAAAGCGTGTCACCATCTACAAGGTGCAAGACATGTGATGGAATATTCTCCATTTGTCTGGATGAGTGCAGCTCCAACAACATACAAGAAGCTCAACATCATCCACGATAAAACAGCCCTCTAGATTGGCAGCCCATCCGCCACTGTAAACATTCACTCCCACCACCATCACTAACAAAGAGTGGCAACAATGTGTACCATTCACAGGATGTGCTCAGCAACTCGCAAATGCTCCTTCGACAGCACCTTTCAAACCCTTGACCTCCATCACCTAGAGGGACAAGGACAGCAGATGCATGCAAGCACTGCCAAGCCATCCTCCAAGCCCCACACCATCCTGACTTGGAACTGTATTGCCATTCCTTCAATATTGCTGGATCAAAATCTTGGAGCTCTCTTTTTCTAACAGCATAGCCTATGTTTTGACAATACATGAAGCAGCTTCAGAAGGCAGTTCATCATCACTTTCTCAAGCTCAATTGGATCAAAGGTAGATGATCCATCCAATATTTTACTGGCTGCTGAAAAAAATCATGGAGTGGGTGGGAGCAGTTGGACGATTGGGTATCCTGCCAATGGTATATTGCTCTAATTTAAAGGTCTAACCACCTGTTTTTGTGTGTTCATGTTCGTTCTACCAGATGACCTGAATGTAATTTGGTGGTATGTTAGTAGAATGGCCTGTTTCCTAATGTAGGAAAAAACAGAAGCAAATCATTTTTCTTGATGAATAGGCAAATGATTGGGGGGAGATGTGTACGTGTCGGAACAATTGAAACACAAGCACTGAGTCAATGTCCATCATTCCTGTTCTCTCTCTCTCTCTCTCTCTCTCAACAGATGGTGTTCTCCCATGACAGAGTAAAGCTGGAGGGTACTATCACTCAACAGTCCAAACTGATTGATTTCCTGCAATCAAAGATGGACCCACCAATTAAAAAGAAGAAGGTAGTTAAATGTGAAGACACACTGAAGATGATTGTAATTCCATTCGTGTAATACCCAGATGTTTATGCTGCTTTGAAATTTCTTGAGCTATTGAAATTCAGTGTCCTAACCTTGGTTATGTACTGTGTCGATCACTTGAATGCTTAATAATGGACACTAGCTTTGCTCTTGCAAGTTGATACCTACTGAAATCTTCAGAATGATCTGACTAAAGCGAAACTAAACATAACTAAAATAAATTTGGATTTATTGCAGGCACAGATTAACAGAACAGGCTGTTTTGACCATGGAAAGTGAAGCATGGTAAAGGTGTGATCTCATTGAACTGCCTGGTACATAGCACAATGAGCGACTAATGTCTTCCTGACAATGTCCTCAAGGTGATGCCTTCAATTGGATAAATGATCCTAAAACATGAGAAAATTCAGTTCCTTTAGGGGAGCCTCAGCTTGTAATATTTTGATAGCTGGTCTGTGGCATAACAATTATGATTCACAACTTTATGTATCAAATTTAATTCTCTATGTATTGGAAACTGGCCAGAGCATGACAGTTGGCCGAGCAGTTGAGTGGATGACTTCTGGTAGACATTCACATCCCAAGCCTGTCTGCATAACCCTATAGAGAAATTGCCTGCATCCATAAGTTATATACTATTGACATCATCGCTGCAGCAGCAACTTTGTTTTATAGTTCTCTCCTTGTATCTTGGCAATAGAAGATCTTATAAATTTGCACATTAATTCCAATCTGTACAGAGACTCTGTAGCTCTTTAAGCCTGTCTCTAACATTAGCTATAAGCACCGTTAAGCACATAATAACTTAATTAACCTTTTCTCTCTCTCTCTCTGTCCCTTTTCTATCAATAGCTGTAATTGTGCACTTCTTCCCTGAAAGAAAAATAATTGGGCATTCTTTCCTGTGACATGCTGTGGGTGAGCATTCACTCCACTAATAAACCTTCCCAATGACTAAAATTCAATGTTTATCAGTTGTTGATGAGAATGAGGCATACCTACTGCTATTCAGAAAGGATGGTGCTCATATTAGATGGATTAAGTATGAGAAACGTGCAGGATTATGGAATAGGGCTGGACGGGATGGGCCGGGGTAAGATGCTCTTTCAGAGAGTCGGTGCAGATTCAATGGACTGACTGGCCTCCTTCTACACAGCAGGGATTCTATGGATATTCTGTATGCAAATTCTTTTGTCTTAACTTGAGGAAATATTGAAGAATAAAGTGTTAAAATTAGGATTCATGTTGTTACTAATGTCAGTAATAGTAATTCAGCTGAGGATTATGCCTTCCTTACAATTGCTTCCAGGTTTCTATGTTGTCAGTATTGCACTGTCCCTCAACCCTAGGCACGTTGACATGGTCATTTCTTGCTGAGCAGGTAGTTTGATTATGACACCATTCCTTGTATGCAGAGTTTGTTTGGGCGCCGGCGTGAGGACCCTTCTCTTCCTATCCAGATTCCCATGCAGTACAATGATCTGAAGGCAGCCTTGGATAAGGAGAGATGTCGAAACATGGAACTAGAAGACGCGCTACAAAAAATCCGCGTAGAGCTGAAGTGTGTGCGGGAGGAAGGTAAGAACATTAACAGACTAATCCTTGCTTCTTTGAATGGTTCAGTGATGTGCATTAACGAAGTCAGATTCGGCTGCAGTAAGAGGTTCCTCCACAGGCACTTTGATTTTAAGAACAAGTGAGCAAAAGTAAAGAGAGGCTTAATACTCTTCCCTTAACAGAGAAGATGTTCTGTTCATTTTGTGTATTGCTGTTCGTTTATGGAACTGTCTGGACACTTCTAAGAGTCAAATGCACCTGTCGGTAAATTAATTATTACAGAACTGAATTGTGGCTGTAAGCCTTGCAAATGTTAGTGTTTAAAAATATAAGGTGAAGTACTATTTCTTACTCTGCAGCCAAGTTCTATAACTGTATGAATAAAGGCAACCATTTCTTTCACTTTTGTATAAAGCTGTGTTAGTTTCTTTCTAAGATGGAATGCTCAAGGCCAGACAACCATTGGAATAATCTCTCAAATGTTATCACTAAATTGTTCTTAAGAACAAGTCAACCTGACTTAATAATGTAAAAGTGCGCCAAAAGCTAGAGTACATTTTTACTAAGATGCATTCTTTATTGATGATTCTGTTGTAATGGACGTTTCTATGTGTCTTTTTTTAATAACTGAAACCTGCTTAAATGTTCATTTCTCATGTTGAAACCCCCCATTCTGAGCCAGTCTATTCTAGCTAGTCAGGTTGTTTCTGATGAAACAATTTGCACAAAAAGACAAACAAACAATGGGATTCATTTTAGAAGAACAGAATTGTGAAGCAAAAAGATTGTTAAACTCGTATAGGACCTTGAATAGAGTGCGAACTGTTTACAGTTCTGGTCTCATACTGCAAAAAGGACAATGAGATACTGGAGAAGGTTCCACAAAGATTTAACACTATAATACCATTACTGTGAGGTTATGATGATCACAAAAGACTAAAGAGGCTGAATACAGGAGTAAAGTGTTGCTTCAATTGTATAGAAGTTTGGTTAGACCACACCTGGAGTAGTGTGTTCTGTCTTAGCCCCCTTATCTCAGAAATAATATTGCCACAGAGGGGTGCAACGATGATACACCAGACTTATTCCGGGAATGGCTGGGCTGACTTAAGAAAAGAGATTGGGTAAACTGGGCATGTATTCTCCAGAATGTTGGAGAATGAGAGGTGATCTCATTGAAAACAACAAAATACTTAAAGGGATTGACAGGTTAGATGCAGGTAGGATGTTTCCTTTGGTTGGGGAGTCTAGACTCGGGAGGCATAATTTCAAAATAAGGGGGAAATCACTTAGGACTGAGTTGAGGAGAAATTTCTTTACACAGCGGTTGTGAGTTTTTGGAATTCTCTACCCCAGAGGCTATGGAAGCTTACTCATTGAGTACATTTAAAGTACAGATTGATAGACTTCTGTTTAGCAATAATGTCAAGGATTATGGGGAAACTGTGGCTACAAGGTTTTGATGTATCAGATCAGCCATGATTGTATTGAATGGCAAAGCAGGCTCGTCAGGCTGAAGGCCCACTCCTGTTTCCATCTTCCTAAAAGAGAAGGCAGAGGGAAGACCTAATAGAGACCTTTTTTTTAAAAAAAAATGAGTTTAATAGAATGGGAATAGAGAAGATGCCTCTACTTGTGCGGGAGTCCAAAACTAGGGGTCATAAAACAAATAAGTTAAAAATGAAGCCAATAAAAGTTTGGCAGAAGCTTCTTTATGCATGTGAAACTTGCTACCACATTGACTCATAAACTCAGCAAGAAGGACGTGTCTATGGCTCACTGAGGACGTCATGGAGAGTTTGAGATTAAAAGAAGAGGCTTACAATGTAGCTTAAAAACAGTCGCAAATCTGAGGATTGAGAATATTTTAGAAATCAGAAGAGCCACCAGAAAGTTGCAATGGGCAATTAGGGATGGGCAATAAATGCTGGCACAGCAATGTCGACGTACCATAATGAAAGAAACTAAAATCCTCCAAATCCCTGGGACCTGATAGCCTACACCATAGGGTTTTAAAAGGGAGAGTTTCTGAGATAATGGATGTGTTAGCTATCATTTTCCAAAGTTCCTTAGATTCTGGAATGGTTGGCAAATATTACAATGCCTTTTAAGAAAGGAGAGAGAGGGAGAAACAAAATGAACTACAAGCCAGTTAGCCTAACACAGTTGTTGGGAAATGGGGCATTTATTATTCAAGATGTCTTAACAATCCACAGGAGTCAAGGGTTCTAGGAAAAAGGCAAGAAAGTGGATGTGAGGAATGTCGGATCAATTGTGGTCCTATTAAGTGGTGGATCATGTTCAAGGTACTGAGTGCCTACTCCTGTTCCTACTTCTTGTGATCTTATGAATCCTGTTTGACAAATTTCTTAGGAGTTTTTTGATGATGTAACCAATAGGGTATTTATGAGAAACCAGTAGATGTAGATTTCCCGAAGGCTTTTGTAAGGCACCTTACCAAATGCTTAATAGGCAAAGTAAGGTCTCATGAAGTTGGGGGTAATAGCATGCACAGAATATTAGTAAACAGATCAAAGGCAGAGGCTGGCCATAAATGAGGTTTGGTCAAGTTAGCAAACAGTGAACAGTGATGTGCTGCAAGGATCAGTGCTGGGGCCTTTACTACCTATATTAATGACTTAGCTGAAGAGACAAAGAGTTATGTATCTAAGTTTGCTGATGATATCAAACTACATGGAAGGATAAGCTCTAGAGAGGCCACAGGCTGCAAAGAAATATAGACAGGCTAAGTGAGTGAGCAACGCGATCCAGATGGAGTATAACTTTTGGTGAGGTTTAAAGTTTACTTATTCGTCACAAGTAGGCCTACATTAACACTAATGAAGTTATGTGAAAATCTTCTACACTCTGGCACCTGTTCGGGTTCACTGTGGGAGAATATGGCATGGCCAATTCACCTAACCTGCATTGTGGGAAGAAACTGGAGCACCCGGAGGAAACCCATGCAGACACAAGTAGAAAGTGCAAACTCCACACAGACAGTGACCCAAGCCAGGAATCGAACCTGGGTCCCTGGCGCTGTGAGGCAGCAATGCTGACCACTGTGCCACCGTGCCGCTCTGAAAAGTGTGAAGTTATTCACTTTGGCCATAAGCATTAAAAAAGAGACTTGAAGGGATGTAGTTTAAAAACATGTAGGTTGTGTTGCAGTTATATAAGGCACTGATGAGGTCACACCTGGAGTACTGTGTACAGTTTTGGTCTCCTTACTTGAGAAAGGATGCACTGGCACTGGAGAAGGTGCAGAGGAGATTCACTGATTTCAGAGTTGAGAGGGTTGGCTTATGAGGAGAGATTGAGTAGACTGGGACTATGCTCATTGAGATTTAGAATGAGAGGAGATCTTATAGAAACATATAAAATTATGAAGGGAAAAGATAAGAATAGGAAGATTGTTTCCACTGGTGGATGAAACTAGAACCAGGGGACATCGCCTCAAAATAAGGGGGATCAGCTTCAGGACTGAGTTGAGGAGGAACTTATTCATCTGTGAATCTGTGGAATTCCCTCCCTAGTAAAGCAATCAAAGCTACCTTGTTGAATGTTTTTGAGGGAAAGATAGATTTTTTGAACGGTAAAGGAATTAAGGGTTATGGTGAGCAGGCAGGTGAGTGGAGCTGAGTCTACAAAAAGATCAGCCGTGATCTTATTGAATGGCGGAGCAGGCTCAAAAGACCAGATGGCCTACTCCTGCTCTTAGTTCTTATGTTCTTATGTGAGTGCTAATGTTCAGAGACTTGGGTGTGCTTATACAAGGAACATAGAAACATGAAAGTGCAACTAATTAAGATGACAAATGGCATATTCACCTTTGTTCTTGTACTCCAACCCCATTGCATTAAAAATGTCTTGTTACAATTGTAACATGTCTTAGTGAGACCATATCTGGAATACTGTGTGGTTTTGCTCTTCACATTTAAGTAAAATTGAAGGAGGAATGGTGAAGATTCACTAAATTAGTCCCTGGAATGAGGGGGTTGCCCTATGGTCTGGGTCTGAGTAAATTGGGCTTGTATTCTCTGGAGTTTAGAAACATAAGAGGCATTTTCATTGAAACGTACAAGGTTCTGAAGGGCTTGGTAGGGTTGATGCTGAGTGATTGTTTCACTGAGGAATCTAAAACACAGAGGCACAGTCTCAAGATAAGGGGCTGATCTTTAGGACTGAGAAGAGAAGAAATTCCTTCACTCAAAATGAATATTTGAGATTCTATACACCAGAGGGTTCTGAATGTCCCTTCGTTGAATACATTTAAGGCTGGATAGACAGGATTTTGATATCTCAGGAATTAAGGGTTATGGAGAGTTGCAGGAAAGATGGGGTTGAGGCCCAAGATCAGCCATGATTGTATTGAATGGTGAAGTAGGCTCGATGGCCTGTGGGGCCTACTCCTCCTATTTCTCATATTTTTGTGTTCTTATGATGAGCAGCATTGATACATTTAAGGAGAAGCTCAAAGGAGAAAGGAAGAGAAAGATATCCTGATAGGGTTAGATGGAGCTGGGTAGGAGGAGGTTCTTAAGGGGTACAAACACCAGCATTGACTAATTCTGTGCTGTTAAGTGCAGTCAAGATTTGTTAGCTGTATGTTTGTAGATTCGTGACAGAATGCATGCATTATAAAGCAATTGATTCTGCTTCAGGCCAGTGTCTTCACAGGCCCCCAGAATATGCAGTCCATCAGTATAATATATTACCAACACTGGAAAGCTGAATATTGCTCTCTTTTTATGGCTGAAAAGTCTCCTGCACATTTACATCCAGGCATCATTGGAGGGAAAATATGCCTTTTTCTGTCATGTTTATAAGTTGTCAGCTTTGTATTAAATGGGAGTTCTCATTCTCTGTTCGCAAGCTTTTAGAACTATTGTATTTCATACTGAGGATATTTTGGCATTAGTGAAAGATCCTTATTTGCATTCCAGACAAAAGCTTCATTTTTGTCTGTAAAGGAATAAGGTGCTCAAGAATAAGACAAAGGAAACATTGGCAGTTTATTGGATGCTTTCCATAACCAGTTGCCACTGCACAATCTACATTGTTGTTACCTTTGAGTTTTGTCGTTAAGTATTTTAAAAACTTCAGCTAAGGCCGGACACTCTTTACAAAACTAGAAAATAGGCTAATTTTATATTTTTTGTGCAGGTAGGCAAATTTCCCATAATATTCCTGAAAAATGATAAAAAAAAAATTTACCATTGTCTAAATGAGTGGCTTGTTTATTCTCTACTTAAACCCTGCTGGATTGCTGCCAGTGCTAATTCTGTTTCTAATTACCCTAGAGAAATCATAGCCTTCTTGGAATAAGTTCTTTATCGATACTTGATTTCTTATGTTACTGAATGGGCGGCATGGTAACAGAGTGGTTAGCACTGCTGCTTCACCGTTTCAGGGACCTGGGTTCAATTCCCGGCTTGGGTCACTGTGTGTGTGAACTTTGCACATTCTCCCCATGTCTGTGCGGGTTTCCTCTGGATGCTCCGGTTTCCTCCCACAGTCCCAACTTGTGTGGGTTAGGTTGATTGACCATGCTAAAAAAAATCGCCCCTTAGAGTCCTGAGATGCGCAGGTTAGAGGGATTAGCGGGTAAATACATAGTGATATGAGGGTAGGGCCTGGGTAGGATTGTGGTCAGTGCAGACTTGATGGGCCAAATGGCCTCTTTCTGCACTGTAGGGTTTCTATGATTTCTATTATTTTAATCTTGCTGTCACCTGAAGAATTCAGTGTTGTGCGGATCCTAAGACAATCCGGAAAATACTTGTTTTATGTTAATGGACACATAACTTGTAAATAGCAATTGAACTAACAGTGAACATATTTGTACAGTCACCTTTTAAAATTCAGGATTGGCAACTGTGATAATCTGGTAGATCAACATCAGCTCATTCTGTTTGTCTTCTATCCCATTTCTGCACCGTGATGGAGTGTACGTGTGCATCTACATGCATACTGCTTGAGCTCGAGATGTTTTGGCATAATGATAGACTGGTTGGCGATCTCAATTGTTTAAGACTCCGGTTTCTCGAGGTGCAGATTTTGCTGTCATTTAGTGCTTCTCCAAACAGACAAGGCGCCCATAAAGGGGCTTGTGACCAACTGGGACATAGCTAGCTTTATCTCAGCCTTCAAATCTGGTGTTAGAGAACGTAGATACCAGCCAAGGATAGAACTTCATTCTTTCCTATTCTCAGCCTTGACCTTTCCTTTAAAAGATCAGTGAATGGAGTTGGGTCCCCAGTTCATACCAAAACAAAAAGACTGTGGATGCTAGAAACCTGAAGTATTTGGCTTTCAAAAGGGAAATAGATAATTATCTGAAAAGAGGAAACTTTTACTGATAGGAAAGAATAGGAAATTGCACAAGCTCATCTGCCCTTTCACGAACTCGGTGCAAATGTGAAGTTCTGAATGGCCATCTTCTGTGCTGAAACCATTTTATGATTCTATGAAAATCAGTGGAGTGTGAAACTGAGTGAGTGTTTCATGTCAGTAGTTCTTCAGAACTGGGAACAGTTAGAAATGGAAAAGATTTTGATCAAATGAAGGGATGGTGAGTGGGAAGAACAAAAGGGAAGGTCTGGTAGTGTGGAGGGATGGAGAGATTAACTTATAAATTTCAAGGTGCAAGCTCAAAGGGAGTGGTAATGATAATATAACAAGTGAAAACCACTGTGATTACAGAAAGTTCAGTTAGCAGTGAAAAACGAAATAAGGGAGACAATGACAGTAAGAAGTGACTGGTGGCTAACGTAAAAGGGAATCCAAAGGCCTTCCATAAGCATATGAATATTAAGAGGTGTGGAGCCCAAATGTGACTCCTGCATGGAAACAGACAGCATGATTGAGGTAATGAATGAGTCCAAGGAAGAAGGTGCTGCCATGTAACTGAAATGCAGGATGGGCTAAAACTAATAAAGAGCGGAATTATTTGAAAGACTGGCAGTCAAGTTGATAAGTCACATGGAATGCATCTGAGGATGTTGAGAGAAGTAAGGGTGGGAAATTGGAGGCTCTTGTCATAATCTCTCAATCCACCTCACATATAGAGGGGTAGTGCCAGAGAACTGTAAATGTTACCCCCTTGTTCAAAAACAGATGTAAAAATAAACACAGCAATTACAAACCAGTTAGTTTAATCTCAGTGGTGAACAAGCTTTTAAAAATGAAAATTGGGATAAAGTTGACAGTTACTTGGAAAAGTGAGGATTAATTAAGGGAAGCCAATGGATTTGTTAAAGGCAAATTGTGTTTAACTAACTTGATTGTTTTTTTTTAATGAGGAAAGGCCAGGTTCTTGAAGGTAATGCAGTTGAGGTAGTGCATGTGAATTTCCAAGAGATGTTTGATAATGAATTGCAAAAGTTGCAGAGACTTGGGTGTACGTGGCACAATTTCAAAGTTTGCAGATGACTCAAAACATGGAATTATTGTGAATTGTGGAAGGATTGTAATTGACTTCGAGGACATGGATCAGCTGGTAGAATGGACAGACCCATGGCCGATGAAACTGAGTGATACGTTTTGGCAGTAAGAATGAGGGGAAGCAGTACAACTTAATGGGTACAATTCCAAAATGGATGTAGGAGCAGAGAGACTTGGGGATATATATAAATGCACAAATTATTGAAGATGACAGGACAGATTGATTAAAAAAGCATGTGGCATTCTGGGCTTTATAATTAGAGTTTGGGCTTGGTTTGACCTCAACTGCAGTGTTATTCTTTTGCAGAGAAAGTGGTGGTGAGCTGCCTTCATGAACTGTTGCAATCCATGTGGTGTAGGATACACCAAAAGTGCTGTTAGGAAGGGTGTTCCAGGATTTTAACCCAGTGACAGTGAAGGAACAATGGGTCAGGATGGTGTTTGACTTCTCCATGAATGCAAACCACAGCTGAGCTGTAAAATGCACAGGATAAGAGTGTCTGAATGTTTCAAAGACAAATGATTTCTAGCACTGAAGTACATGAATTTTCTTTGGGAATCTCCTGTGAATTTGTGATCTGGAATACAAACGTTTGAGGTAGGAGCAAGAGTAAACCATTACTGATCTGATCGTGGCCCTTCCTATCTCCTTTACCATTTGATTCCCTCAATCACAAAACTATCTAATGCAGCCTTAAAAATATTCAATGACCCTGCCTTTACCACTTTCTGGGAAAAACTTCCAGACTCTTGATTTATAACAGAAAAATCCTTCTCATCTGTCTTAAGTGAAAGACTTCATTATTAAACTGTGTCCCTTAGGTCTACTCTGTTCCACAAGAGGAAATATCCTTCCAGGATCTACCCTATCAAATCCCCTCATGACCCTAAGTGTTTCAATATGACCATTTGTCCTCATGAATTCCAATGGATCCAGGTCTAACCTGTTCAACCTTTCGTCATTGGATAACCTCCACATTCCAGGAATCAGTCACGTGAACCTTCTTGGAACTGCTTTTAATCTATTTATATCCTTCCTTAAATAAGGAGAACAAAATTGTACACAACACTCCGGATGTGGTCTTGCGTAGTACTCCAGATGTGGGGGCAGCATGGTGGCACAGTGGTTAGCACTGCTGCCTCACAGTAAAAAGTCTGACAACAAATTAATGGTGTTGTCAGCCTTTTTACTGTGTTTACCCCAGTCCAACGCTGGCATATCCACATCATGCCTCACAACACCAGGGACTGAGGTTTGATTCCTGGCTTGGGTCAGTATCTGTGTGAAGTTTGCACATTCTCCCCATGTCTGTGTGGGTTTCCCCTGGGTGCTCTGGTTTCCTCCCACAGTGCAAAGATGTGCGGGTTAGGTGCATTGACCATGCTAAATTCTCCCTCAGTGTACCCCAACAAGCACTGGAGTGTGACGACTAGAGGATTTTCACAGTAACTTCATTGCAATGTTAATGTAAGCCTACTTGTGACACTAATAAATAAACTTTTTTAAAAAATATTTAAACTTATCAAGGCCCTATACAGCTGCAGTAAAGCTTCCCTACATTTATGCCCCATTCCTCTTGCAACAATCAAACAACAGCAACAATCCATTTGCCTTCCTAATCACTTGCTGTAAACTAACCTTTGGTGATTTTGTTTGAAAAGGTGGTGGAAGCTGATTCAATAACTTTCAATGGCAAAATTGGCAAAAACTTGAAAAGTAAACATTTGCAGGGCTATGGGACTAGCACAGGGAATTGGAATGAATTAGATAGCCTCTGAAAAGAGGTGGCAAAGATGCATTGGGCCAAATGGCTGCCTTCTGTGGTGTAACATGATTCTAAACGTAAATATATTTCCATTAGCTAAACTTTGTTCTTTATTGTGACCAGAAGGTTATCCTCAGCTTGTGCTAATAGCTGATTTATCTTTGCTTGCCAAGTCTGATAAGGAACCCTCAGAGTCTGGTATCTAAAAGCCAATAGAGCAGTTCACACAAAACATTAATAAAGAGTGGAAGAGGTGGCAGTCTGTTGGCTTTGGGGTATGTGGGGTGTGAACTCGCTACCAGAGAAATTTCCAACGTCAGTGAATTTCTAATTGTACATCATAAGTGAAGAATAGTGAGGAAAATGCCCTCTGCTCATCAGATATGTAAGGTGCTTCTCGTTTTCAGTTTGCTGTGCCACTCAATGGGGCTTTATTTAAAACAAAAACTTTTGATTCAATATGCAAGATTTCTGGAGTAATCCTAATACTTAAGCAATTTTGCTTAGAATGTTTTGCAGAGATGCATGTGTTTTTGGCTTATTTAAAAAAAAGACTTGCGTCTGCATAATGCTTTTCATGTTATCAGGCGTCTCAAAGCACTTCACAATATTGGTTAATCTGGTTTTACAGTAGTCATGGTTGCAAGCTTCATTTTGTGCACAACAATAATAACAGTTGGTATGTGGATGATGATAGGAATAAATAATCTGCCTTCATTATCATCTATCTATTTCAGCGTTTAAAATTGCCCTGTTGCTAATGATCCCATCTTTGTCAATTAATGTTGTTAGTAATTAGTATTGACTGTCTGAAACTCATCACATTAACTCCCTCCTATGTTGTTCCCTGTAGCTGCTCATCTAAAAACAGTGGATCATCAGCCACAGTCTACACCAGCCACAGCCAGGCACCAGATCATTATGTCTGCCATTGTCCAGTCCCCAGAGCACCAACCAAATCCCACCACCCTACTGGCTCCTCCCTCTAGCCACAGAAAGGACTCTTCCACTCCAGAGGGTAAGGGAGTTCTGATCAAAAATTATGCAATTATAATGCCAATTAAAATGCAATCTTGAGGAAGCTTACTGAAATACCAGAATGTACTTGAAGCACGTGTTAAATACAAATTCAGCATATGATATTGGGATGCTTCAGCAAGTGAGGTGCAGGATACATTATGCAAAATACTGGTGCTCCAACTGTAATGAGAAGCAAAGTGTAAATTCCAGATAGTTGTTTTGCCAGGGATTCTCGACCTCTAAGGATGTAATCATGTGAAAGTAGCATGAATATTTCATTGCGCCTACAATAATGCTACGGCTAAAATTAGAAAGTGTTAAAATGTTGCTTGGAATTCCACAGCATTAGCACAAAGTGGCAAGGAATGCAAACAGAATGTTTCTGTCTAGCTTGAAAAGATGGTGTATTCTGAGGTGAGGTTGCTGTGTGTGTGTGTGTGTGTGTGTGTGTGTGTGTGTGTGTGTGTGTGTGTGTGTGAGAGAGAGAAGTATCAACAAGCACCATAGAAATTAACTGCCCCCAAAATAACCATGGTCATATTTCTCATTTGCATTTTATCTCCCAGACTTTGGTCGGCAATTGAAGGAACGTATGCACCACAACATTCCCCATCGCTTCACAGTGGGCCTGAATATGAGGGCCACAAAGTGTGCTGTTTGCTTGGATACTGTGCATTTTGGTCGTCAAGCAGCAAAATGTGCAGGTGAGGAGTGAAAACAGAAACTCTTAAGCTGATAGACTGAATTGTTTCTCTGTAATTTACATGAAACAATCCAAATTTTGTTTTTCAAGAAAATTTTAAAGTTCAGATTAACTTGTTACACATTAGAGTGCGATCAGTTTCAGAGTGGGATATTCCAGACCCTTCCATCGGTGGAATCTTCCAGCCCCATCGAAAGTGATCCCCTGTGACAGGTTTGCGGTTGGGCTGGACAAAACACCATAGACATTGTTAGGACTGGACAATCCTATCTGTGACCAATCGCAAGCCACTTTCACTGCCTGACAACATGCTGCATGGGAACCAGAAAATCCCACCCACTGTTTCCCAACTCATTTTTCTATCTAATCATAAATTTACCATCTTGAATCCTCAGTGAGACTGGATTAGAAAAATAGTACTGTGCTGTTGTAATCCATTTCCAATACTTGTTCTGTTCCAATCTGTTTCCCCATTGGCACTGCAAACATGACTGTTCCAATGCTTTTCTGCCTACCCTCCCAACCTGAACTCAGCCAAAACTCTGCTGCCCTCTGAAACTTGTACCATTACTCACCATCCTGAGGTATATTGGTCGGAGACGGGAAAGGCCTTGATTTTAGAGCTGTCATCCTGGTTTTCAAATCCCTCCATGATATTGCCCCTCCTTATCTTTGTAATCACTACCAACCCTAAGACTCATCAAAATCTCTGTGCTTCTTCTATTCTGGCATCTTATACCTCCTTCTGTTTCAGTCACTGTGCCACTGGTAACTGTCCCTTCGGCTGCCTGAGCACTAAGCTCAGGAAATCCCTCCCTAAGCTGCTCTGGCACACTCCATCTATAATGTGGAGATGCTGGCACTGGACTGGGGTAAATACAGTAAGAAGTCTCACAACACTTGTTTAAAGTCTAACAAGTTTATTTGATAGTAAACCCACAAGCTTTCGGAGTTTGCCCCTTCGTCACCTGACAAAAGCTTGTGGGTTTATTATCAAATAACCTTGTTGGACTTTAACCTGGTGTTGTGAGACTTCTTACTGTACCCTCCATCCACCTCTCTTATACAACACTCTTTGAAATTTACCCCTTTAAACACCTATGGTTATCTGTCAAACTATTTCTTTTTATGTGGCATTGTTTGATGATGCTTTTTAGAACATTTTAGCGGCTTGGATCTTCAAAATTCAACTTGAAACGTTTCTGCACCTAGAGGTTGTTCTGCATTTCTTGCCAGGTATTCTGAGCCAGCTCCTCCAGAAATGTGGAGTGCTGCATCCTTCAGGGAATTCCATCGCAGTACTGTCGCATTGGCGAAGGGGCAAAGCCATGAAAGCTAGTGACATTTGCTATAAACAAACCTATTGGACTTTAACCTGGTGTTTTGAGACTTCTTACTGCGCTGGTGCAAAGACCAGGCATGCCCCTAGCTGCCATATAGTAAATTTAAAGATTCAATGTGAATGTAGGTGAATGGACAGCATTGTAGGATGTGGGTAGTGTCAGGAAAGGTTGTCAGATCAGATGGGGGGGTAACTGGGTGGTTTGGGATAGTCGGGTCTGGTGTGGGAAGTTGCGGGGGCGGGGAGGTGGGGGTGGATAGTTGGAATGATTGGAAGGTCTGGGGGAAGTCAAGCCGTTGGATCATTGCAAGCGATTGGTGGACCAGTCTAGCAGTCACCCAGAAATTTTGTATCTAACATTTTTTGGGCAGCTATTACAGTAAGTCCTGTGGAACTAGTTGAAGTTTCTGACTCCAGCTGAGAATCGGATTCCTGGAGGGCCCCAGATAGTAGAGGAGTTGGCCTTTGGAAGTTCAAACTTTCGGGGCAGTTTCCTCCTGAGAACAACATGTTGGGACTTCCACTTGATCCCAACATGCTTCTTTGATTGCGTGTCCAGTCTCCCAACGATCTGGAGACTTGGAAATCTGAGCCATTACGATAAGCATGGCGTAAAAATGCAGGTTGTTTTTAATTATTCTCAGCAAGAAGTGATGTCAGTGAGGGAGTAGAAGAGTTCACTTTGAAATCTTGATTTTATGTGGCAGTAAACGTGTTACTGACCCACAAAGTTAGTTTCAAAATTTAGAGCTTCTCTCTAAATTTCTGCTCATTGATGTCCTCTCATACAATATGGTGCTGCATCATAGGATTACTGTATAGATTTGGAGCATTGCTTTAAATCATAAGTAGAGTAAATCATAGAATCCTACTGTGCAGAAGGAGGCCATTCAGCCCGTTGAGTCTACACTGACTACAGACCCTATCTCCATAACCCCATACGTTTACCCTAGCTAATCCTCCTCCTCCCCCCCCCCCCCCACCCCCCGATGCGAAGGGGCAATTTAGCACGGTCAATCCATTTAACCCACACATCTTTGTACTGTCGGAGGAAACCAGAGCACCTGGAGGAAACTGACGCAGACACAGGGAGAATATGCAAACCCCACGTGGACAGTGACCTAAGTGGGAATTGAACCTGGGTCCCTGGCACTGAGGCAGCAGTGCTAACCACCATGCCACCCCTCATCAGCTTTATTCATTTAGAAATGAATGGGCCAAGACTTATCTAAAAATAATGTTTGGAAGAGCAAAATGGACTCAAAACATTAACTCTGTTTTCTTTCCCTACAGATGCTACCAGACCTGCTGAGTTTTTCAGGTGTCTTATGTTATTGTTTCAAATCTCAGCATTTGCTTATAAAAATAATGTTGATGGGAGTTTGATCTATATGAGGATCAGAACTATGTTTAATGCAGAAATAGTTCGAGCCTTGCAGCCAACGTGGACAATAATGGGTAGCTGCCTGTTCAGAAATTTTACAGCAGCAGAGAATAATTCAGTTAGATGAACTTTTTATGGGCAGCACTAAGAGTATTTATTTCCTTTGTTTCTCTGGCAATAAACTCCATCTATAACTTGAGATATATTTGTAAATCTGTTCCCAAACCCTTGTGTTTGTGTTTTTCCAGTTTTCTCCTTTGCCTCCTCAGGACATTGCAATGTCTATGGAGTACAGAGACACGTTTGTAATTCTTCATCAATGAAATTCTGTTAACTAGCTAAGAGAAGTCAGGAGCCTCTTCACTTGTTCCAGAGTCTCTACGAGGCTAATCTAACATACCTCTTGGTGATCAAACAATGTTGTCTATAGCTTAGGAATGGATTATCCACTCTCTGCTACTAGGGACTCATGGTTAAGAAGTTTAAGAAATCGGATGGTGGTCATGTCACTGGCAAGGCTCTCGTTTGGGAGAACTTGAGAAAAAGAATTTATAGGACTGAACTCAACCCCGTGAGTATTGCTGGGCTTGTCGTGGAACCTATTAATCTGCATTAATAAATGTGTTTGTATTTTGTCTAGAATGCCAAGTGATGTGCCATCCTAAATGCTCCTCTTGCCTACCAGCAACATGTGGCCTCCCTGTAGAATATGCTACACACTTCACAAAAGCATTTTGCCGTGACAAAATGAACTCGCCTGGCTTGCAGCTAAAGGATCCAGCAGCCAGTTTGCGCCTGGAAGGCTGGATGAAGGTTCCCAGGTGAATATTCTCTAATGCAGCAGAGTCCCTAACATGAACTAAAGTGGATTTTTACGAAGGAACTGTTTAATAAATTGCAGCTGAATGTAAGATTTGGAAAAATTTCTTCCCTTGGAAAATGTGAATATACTATTTGATATCACATGACTTTGCTCACAGACAAAAATAGTATGTTTGCATCTCTCTCATTCTGTCTGCTGTTTCAAATCAGTAATTCTTTGTCTTCCTCTGTATTTTGTTTCCTCTTTGCTTTTTCTAGGAGAGGCACAGTCATTAGCATTGCTGCTTCACAGCGCCAGGGACCTGGGTTTGATTCCAATCTTGGGTGATTGTCTGTGCGGAGTTTGCACGTTCTCTCTGTGCCTACATGGGTTTCCTCCCACGGTCCCAATGTGCAGTTTAGAAGGATTGCCCCTTAGTCCCCAAAGATGTGTAGGTTAGGTGGATTAGCCAATGTAAATGTGCAGGGTTATGGGGATAAGATGGAAGGGAGATCCTAGGTGGGGAGTTCTTTCAGAGGATCAGTGCAGACCCAATGGGCCGGATGGCCTCTCTTTGCACTATAGGGGATTCTGTGGTTCTCCCTTTTCTCTCATGGCTCTCATTCACTTGTTCCTTTTGATATCCCTATTTTTGATTCTTTTACATTTTTTTTTCTCTTGCCTTTCCCTTTCTTCTTTTTGTTTGAATCTTGGCGACCCCACAACATGGAAACAGCTTTATTACATGGATGTAGTCCATGTAAATGTGGGTTTTGGTATGCACGCTTTTAATTTCAAAGATTCCTTGAATCTTGAGACAGCAGCAGATTTGCCTGTTAGACATAATTGAAGGTTCTCAGCTCCAATTGTGATGCTGCATTTTAACATTATGAATATTGCTTCCCTCTCCTTGAGGTTATTGGAAGAAGAATGAGCAAGGAACACCAGAAAGATCTAATGACACCCAGAGGTGAACTGCTTATATCTTATTACTCCAGCGACTTTATATCCCCAAACACAATTATCTGGCAATGTATTAACTGCTTCAGGTTCATCAGAAACAGTTAAGAGCCGCCTGATGCAAACAGATCCTCAGACAATCTCCATCACCAAGTATCGCCATCCTCAATTTTTTGCCCTTGGCATCTTCTCAATTCCCTCAGGGCCCATCTGTAATATAGCTGAATTTGCCATACACCAATGTATTTGGCTGATGACTGACACATTGTTCAGAGCCAACTATCTCGTTATCTTTCCCACGTAACAGCATTATCGCATTGCTGTATCTTCCAAAGTGCAGGGGGATCAGTAATGTCCTCTATCTGGCTATCCATTGGGCATGGTCTCATACCTCCAGATGAATGAAAAACGCCATAGGGCTGAATGGATCTGCTTCTGTTCCTGTATTCCACTCCACATTTGTTCAATTGATCACTGACACCAGATTGTGTGGGTCAGTGTACACTTCCCAAGCAGAGGCCATAACACTTTCGATCTAAGACAATCATCTGTGCTATCCTTATTTGAAAGTAAAGGAAGATTGCAAGGATGGCACCTTGGCAACCAAATGTCCTTACTGTTTGACACCCTTGCTTACACATAGTGGATCCAATTTAATTTATTTTGGCATGAATCCATTATAAACATTCCAGTTGGTGCTGACTATCTGCTGGATATCAATATGAATCACTTGAGTCAGAGGCTATTGGTTTGAGCCCTACTTGAGGTCTTGAAACACAAAAAGTGAAGTTTTTCTGAGCTGTCAAAAACACCATAATGTATGGATGGGCTTATACAAAATAATTGGACTGTCCTGGGAGTGCTTGAAACAAAAATTCTACTTCATAATCTCTACATATTTTGTTCATGTGCACTCTCCATGACTACGTCAATTTTTTTTTTCCTCCTTTCATTTTTGTTCTGAGCTGCTATTCATCACAGGGGTCCAGTGATATGACAGGAGGCCCAACCCACTGCTACTGCAGAAATTATACTGTCTCTTCCTGCATGTGTAAAAATAACTTGGGATACTGGTTAGAGAAGAAGCTCAGAAAGAAGAGGGTACTAGGAATTGGCAAATTTGCGTCATTTGCACAAAAAACAGCTCCAAAGCTATGTATTTGCAACCTGCTGGAGCATCAGCCCTTGGCACTGCAGCCCAATTACACATTTTGACAGGAGATGCAAAAACATAACTGATCAGATTAGAGCATTAAAGGAATTTTATAAAGCAATGAGGAATGCAGGTAAAGAGAGTGAAATGACATTTTGACACATTAGTCTTGCTAGCAGCACTATGTAGCTTATCTGCAACAAGTGTAAATATTTACAAGCAATTTTGTACTAGTGAATGTAAAAATGAACCTTCATAATTTCACTAAGTTCTGTTGTTGCATGATAGCAAGTTATGGACAAGTCATGTTGTAATAATTTATTTATAATGGGCACAATGAAATTTGTGTTCTTCCTGAGCATCTCTGTCATTTTGTAACTGGGTTTGAATCTGCTGGTCTGTATCTGAATGTTCAGCATACCTTTTTTAAAAATGTGCTAAATTCAGCAATTTGCACATATCATTCAATGCCATGTTGAGCAACAACTTCCAGTTTTACTTGGATTTTGTATTTTTCATGATCTGAGCAGGGGGCTGAGACAAACTGATTCAAACTATTATGATTTAAAACTGTTCAACATTTGCTTCATACAATTAGATGGGGAAGAGGAGGGGCTCTAATGTGAGTGACAGGACAATTGTTTATAAACAAATAATTTTGGATGCAATAGTTCAGTTTTTCTCCTTTTTTTTCTACTGACCTACTGTACCTTGGCCAGAGAGACCTCATCACGCCTGTCTTCTGCTGTAACTATAAGAGGATTGTAATAAATAGGCGTTTAAAAATTGATTTCAATATTTGTGTTTTCGCCTATTAAAGAGACCTGCTAGTTCTAGATCATTAGTATCATTTTAGCAGCTGTTAGTGTATGCTTACGTACTGATTTCTATGTAATGACACACTGTATTCAAGGCAACTGCAGCTGATGTTTGTATCCTACTTTATTGCATTCTTTCCTATACCCAGATTTCTCTCTGAATTCTGTACCACCCCCACCTTTTTCTTCTTCTGAAGCTGTTGATAAATGCACAACTAGGTTCCACTGACACCTTGTCCAAGTTGTAGTTCCTTCCCATTAAAACTTGGACACTGTTGGAAGGCTGTTTAATCATTGGGCTCCCATCCAGATATGACCATGTCTGCTCCTGGCGTCTACATATATATTCCTTCCAATGTAGGGAGTCAGTGATTTCTTCTTTCATCTTTTTCTAGGCTATGATCACCTGTGGTGTTTTTGTCTCTTCGCTTTTCTTACCAGCTCCCAGCTTAGATTGGCTCTCACATCAAGATCAGGAATTTAACTTGATGTCATCCTAGTTCATGTGATTAAATAGCTCATCATTAGTGCCTTTGGTAATGAGGTGTTTTTAGGTAATAGGGTACCGTCCTCAGCCTCTTGTCTTGAGGGAGTTATTCTACATTTCAGAATGTGGTAAGAAATGAGAAGCTCTCAGAGAACTGGGTTGACTGTGTGTTAGCACAAAAGTTGCAAAACTGGTTCAACAAATGTCACTATCTTTCTTCCCTATACTACAAGCCATTTCACTGAAATTCTCCTCTGCTAAAGATTTCAAATGGGTCCTTGACATAATCATCTGATCATGCTTCTCTGTGGGAATGTGTTTGGGAGGAGTTCCTGAAGATTTAGTCTTACCTTGAAAATGGCTCCAGGTGAGCTTTGATCAATGCTCTTAGCTCCAGCATCTTGGAGTATTTGTTGGTTTGCTGGTTTTAAACATTGCCTAAGTGTGTAGCTATTATGCTATCTCCTATCACCTTATTATGGTCTTTTCATTTTGTCAGAAATGGGAAGCGAGGGCAACAGGGTTGGGAGCGGAAATACATTATCCTGGAAGGATCAAAAGTTCTCCTTTATGAAAATGATTCGATAGATGGTAAGTATTGAATGTTTTCAGTAATATTTCAGACATGTTAATCTGATTCCAAACCTGGGCCCTGCATTACCTAATCCTCTGGTTCCTCATGGGGCTTCTATAGAGGAAGAATCTAAAGTAGTAATGGCCGAGTGGTATTTTTGCTAATTATGAATCCAGAAAATCAGCTAATGTTCTGGGGACCTGGGTTCAAATCCCACCAAGGCAGATGGTGGAATTTAAATTCAATAAAAAAAGTCTGGAATTAAAGGTCTACCGATGACCATGAAACCATTGCTGATTTTTGTAAAAACCCATCTGGTTCACTAATGTCCTTTAGGGAAGAAAATCTGCCGCCCTTCCTCATCTGGCCTACATGTGACTTCAGATCCACAGCAATGTGGTTGACTCTCAATTGCCCTCCAAGGGCAACTAAGGATGGGCAATAAGTGCTAACTAATCTTTGTCGTCCATGCTCCACAAATGAACAAAATATTCACCACGTTATGCTTCTGCGGCAGTTGGTGGATTTAGCCATGTTGCGGCAGTGAAAAAGAGTGACGTCAAGAGAGGCCTGAGCTTTGAGATTTGCCTTGTTCTGGATGTTGAACCTATTCTGTTTTCTGTTTATGTTGTTGCTGTTTGTGATGGAGTGGAGATGAAGTATACTTATCCCTAAATGTAGTGAGCTTTGGGGCACTTTGAACAGTTTCAGCCCGGTTATGTTAAGGTTTTGGTAATGTCCGAGGCAACAATGAGATGTTCCAAGGCAAAGAAATGCATAATGTATAGCTGCAGTTATTCTGAAAAGCGTACTTACCAATGATCGTGGATTAGTCCAGAGTTTTTAATGTTTTAAATTTGAGGATTAAGAACATCTTCCATGCAATATTGATTTAAAAGTAGTTTGATGTGTATTGGGAATCTCTCTTCTAATAAGGAGGCGCAACAAATTTTCAGAAAGAATTCAAACTGTATTGGGAATAAGATTCAGGAGAATGCTTGGGACAAAGCTTTTAAAATGGGTGAAAGGAATGCCATTTAATGCAAAAGCCTTAATAGAATTGAGATGATAGAATTGGTCAAACAGAATGATTCCATTGTGGTTGATTCTTTAACAAGATTATTGAGGATGTGTTCAGAGAAAAGTGTGGACAATAATTGAACTTGTGCTTTAGGAAATCTGGCAATTGTACATCAAAGTTTATAGAACCTACAGGATAAATCTGATGCTTAATTTTAATAACATGGAGCTTGATTGCTAAAGAGAAAGTGGTTGTCAAGGATGACTGTTGAAGATGCCAGGTATGAATTTTCCGATCCATGGTGTTACTGTACCAAGATTTTAGTATCAGATGTGACAGAGTGAGAGAGTTGGATATGTATCGTTCAATTTCAGGGCAAATAGCATTGATGAGTACAAAACAGTAAAAGTTGGTCAGGCCTGACGAGAAACAGCAACAAATTAAAATCTCCCAGCTGGTTGACTTTATACTGCCAAACTAAATGGAACAGTCATACAGAATTTTGTTTGCTGTCTCAAGTATTGTAAGTGATGATGATGACTTGCAAGAAAGTCAGTCTAGTGGATTGCTAGCTGGTAGCAGCTAACTTCCTTGTCCATTAATTGGCTGAGAGAGATATGTAGTTTCACATTTTTTGTGATTCTGAATAAAAGTGAGAGTCATGATTTTGTGCACACTGAATAATGTGTTTCCCTCAGGCAGGGCTACTATCAGTAATCAAGTTTAAATTAATTAGCATAGTGTTTCCTTCTTCCCTTCTAACAGGACAAAGACCAATTGATGAGTTTGAGCTATGCCTGCCTGATGGAGATGTCACAATTCATGGAGCTGTTGGAGCCTCTGAACTTGTAAACACTGCCAAGACAGGTAAGACAGTGCTGTGACTGAGGAAAATAAGCCCAATTAAATCAAGAATATAACTGATGTTTTCTGATAAAATATTCAATAAACTCAGGATCTGAGAATAAGTTAAAGAAGTATTCTTCGGAATGGTTATGCCCCAGATTGTGCCAAGCAGTAGTGTTTATCCCTGCATTTTCTTCAAAACAGGATCTAGATTTCAGAAAAAATGTTATAGGAGAAATTTGTTTGAAGCAAGATGCTTGTATAAAAATAGCAGAAGAATAGGTTGTTACTTTTTGTTTTAGCAGCTAAGTCAAAACTTTGATCCTCTTTGAGCAGTAACCTCTTGCTTAGAGTCACGGTGATGCTAAATACACTGAGACCAGTTCAACTTGATATTTATAAATAAGAAAATATTTGTCCTTTAGACGTAAAATAAAAGAGCATGATTTTAACCCTTCCTTGTGTAAGTTGAAAAAGTTGATTGAATCATTGAACTTTTATCTCAGGTGGAGGGGAAAGTTTTAGCATTGAAGAGTGTGCAAGTTTAGGTTTTAGTGGTGATTAAGGCAAAATATCGGGTGCAAAAGCTCTCAAAGGTGAATTTCTTATTGGTGTGCAAGAGCGATAAAGCCTGTATTTGGACCATTCCTCTTGCGTTTACCAAATGCTGTATGAATTGATGTGTTGTTTTGTTTTATTCCAGAGGATTTTGTAGATCTGTTTTGAATATATGTCATACTGAATTTCAGAGATTCAGTCTTCTGAATTGGTTCCTGGAAAGTGCTGATGAGAAAACATGCATGTCCGCTGTCACTCTGTTGGTTGCACTCTTGAGTTTGAAGGTTGTGGGTTCAAGTTTTCTCCAGGACTTGAGCACAAAATTCAAGACAGACTCTTCAATTTGCCCTTTCATATGGGTGTAAATGATCCCATGGCACCATTTTGAAGAAGAGTGATTTTGTTATCACCATTTCCTAGCTGATATTTACTCATAATCAGTGCCCCAAAAACACATCACCTGGCCATTATTATATGGCTGTTTAAGGGAGGGAGCTCGCTATGCACAAATTTGTTGTTATGTAGGAAATGTGACAGCTAATGTATATAGGTCACTCAACAAGGTAGGAAATATAACTTGTTCACCTCCTTGGTAGAATGGTCTAAAAGGAGCACCCTAAAGTTGGTGCTAAATGTATGATGCTATTAAATGTCTTAAGTTGACTGTGTTTCCATGAATCTTCCCAATAATGCTTTACTGTATTCTAAAGAATCAGTTTACTTTGATACTGCTTTTTTTGTTTTTTTTTTCCCCTCATGTTCAAATTTCTCCCCCTTCTGTAGATGTGCCTTACATACTGAAGTTGGAGTCTCAGCCGCACACGACATGCTGGCCTGGTCAGACACTCTACATGCTTGCTCCAAGCTTCCCAGACAAACAGCGTTGGGTCAACGTGTTAGAGTCTGTTGTGGCTTGCGGGCGCAGGTCATGTGAAAAAGCAGAGACAGCTGCGGTAAGAATTCAGCAGATAGCATTTGTTCATGTTTTCTTGATTTTCACATTTAACTATGATCTAGTGATTTGACTTGTTTTGCCATTGGTTGTTTATGTACCTAACTGAGCATGTTCTGTAACCCTGGAATGACCCCTGTGTCAATGTACAATAGGCTGAGGTGGCCCAGAGAGAAGACAATCTTGCCCGGTTGGTGAAGGTAAAGTGTTTGCACAGTTTATTGTGCCTGCCCTGCTTGCCGCTGCACAGCCTATTGCACAGTTCTGACTTTTATCTTTTTTGAGGCACATCAACCAAGCCAGTGTTCATTCACTGATGCAAATCTTAAACTTCTTGCTTTGCAGGCATTTCTGAAATTCTTCTCTTGTTGAACCTGTCTCTCGTATGACTTAAAGTGGTAGTAAAGCAGCAAACCATGAGAGCCAGGAGAAAGCATAAGGTTTTGCAGCCAGAACCAAAAGGAATCCTGGAGTCATGGCAAAGAACGGCAAGAGTGTCTCCAACATTAGTGGTGGAGGGTGGAACACAGACCCTTGGTCCAATTCACCTATCTCTTTTTTGTAGTGATCTCAATATTCATTTTCCTATCTCCCCACAAAGAAGATGTTGTTTTAGATTATAGCCTACAGGCACTCATTATTACACAGTCATTTAAACTTAAGTCAGAAATAAGCTAATATGCATTGTACTGGAGTGGTGTTTTTTAAGCACTTCACTAACTGTTAAAGCCTTTTAAAATCTGGGAATCTTGCTGTGTAGAAGAAGGTCATTTTTGCTCATTGCAACTTTGAAAGAGCTTCAGAGTTTCTAACCAGGTGCTTTTACGTTTGTCGTAATGCTTGTTTCCTAAGACATGCTAACCATTGCTTGCTGCATCTAATGCAAAATAACCTCTATCCTCCAGATTCTCTTGTTGTTGGTTTGCCCGAATTTCCTTCTGTCTGAACTGTCGAGTGATTAATTTAGGAAGAATGCAATCCTTGCCTATAATTATAAGTTGCGTTTCTAGGTTTGTATGGACTATACCTGTGTAAGAGCAGCTAATGACTTCTGTGATTTATATTCTTTGTTCCTCTTCCCCCTCCCCCTCGTTATATTTTACAAAGAAGTATTTTCCCAAAGAATTGCACAAATTCTGTTAATAATGTATGTGTTTGTGCACCCACACTCATATGTTACTTTTCATTCCTACAGAAGTTATTGGGAAATTCGTTACTGAAATTGGAGGGAGATGACCGTTTGGACATAAACTGCACTCTGCCACTCACTGAGCAGGTATGGCGGGAAGTACTGTAAATAGATTCTTCCCGTGGCTGGTGCATGGTCCATTCTCTCTCTTCTTGTGGACAGTTACACGGTAGAAATATAGGCAGACCTTGTCTATCAGAAGATGTGGTTAAATAGAAACTTGAGGTATATCTCCTCAACAGAAATCTGATTAGATAAATACTGTAGGTTGGTTTTATTTTGGGATGAGGTGGGAAAAGCTTGAACAATGCACCCGAAGTTGTGAGAAAAACAAGTTTTGGTGAGGAGCTGAAGGAAATCAGTATTAGTAAAGAAATGGTTTTGGGGAAATTGATGGGATTGAAGGTGGACAAGCTTGCTGTTATGATTACAGAGATCATATAGGTGAACAATGCAACAACAGGGCTGCCGTGTAAATTATTATTAATGGTCTCTTCTCTGATAGTGATCCCCTCTCCTTTAAGTCTGCCGTCATCACCCTTTTCCTCAAAAAAAAAGTTTGACCATCCCATCTTTACAAACTACTGCCCCTTCTCCAACTTTCCCCATCTCTCCAGGTTCATTGACTTTAGTGGTGCCTTCCAAATCCAACTCCATCTTTCTCAAAATTTTGGGTTTGCGTTCCTCAAATCAAGCTTCTGCCCTTTCTTGTAACCAAATGGTAAAAGTCACAAAAGGCATCCTATATAACTGCAGCAAGAGTACACTATCCCTCCTCATTCTTTGTGACCTATCTACAGCCTCACCAAATAGCTGATTGCAGAATTCTGATCTAACATCTCTCCACTGTCTACAACTCATGGGACTGCTCTTGCCTGGATCTATTATCTATCAATTTGCAACCAGTGAATCACCCACATTCCAGATTTCTCAGACACCTTGGATACTCTCCATGGATCTATCTTTCACCTGCTAAAATTTTCCATTTACGTGCTGCCCTTTGATGACAACAGTCAGCTCTACCCCACCTCCACCTCTTTCCATTGTTTGTTTCTATCAGACTGTTCCACATCCAGTATCAGATCAGCAGAGAGATCCTCCAGCTAAATACTGGGAAGACAGAAACCATTGTCTTCATTGCCAGTCATAAGCTTTCCTCACTAGCAACTACCCGAGGCTAAGTTGACTGTTCACAGCCTTGCTAACGGGGTGGATAGGATAGAGGTGGAGAGACTCTTCCCGCTCAGAAAGGATAGTAGGACTAGGGGGCACAGCCTCAAGATAAAGGGGGGGCGGTTTAGAACGGAGTTGAGGAGGAACTTCTTCACTCAAAGGGTGGTGAATCTCTGGAATTCTCTGCCCGTTGAAGTGGTGGAGGCTACCTCGCTAAATATTTTTAAGATGCGGGTTGATGGGTTTTTGATAAGAGAGGGGATTAAGGGTTATGGGGAGAGGGCGGGAATGTGGAACTGAGCCGCGACAGATCAGCCATGATCTTATTGAATGGCGGGGCAGGCTCGAAGGGCTAGATGGCCTACTCCTGCTCCTATTTCTTATGTTCTTCTGATCTTCCTACCACATTTTCGCACTATCACTAAGATTGCCAGTTTCCATTTTAACATCACCTAACTTTGCCCTTGTCTTAACCTATTTGCTGCAAAAACAAAAGGAAAACAACTTAGTTATATTGCACCCTTCACAACTTCTGGATGTCCCTAAACATCCTATAGCAAATGAAATGCTTTTGAAGTGTCCCTTGTCTTAGGAAATCCTTTTGGGTTGAGGATAACTTGCTTCCACCCTAAAAATGAGTTCTCAGGTGACTGAGGAGTCCAAGGTGTGACTCACAGTCTCTATCACAGGTGGGGAAGATAGTGGTTGGAGGAGCAGGTGGATGATGTGCTCAGGATGCCACGCGCTCCTTTCACTGTCAATGTATGGCTTCAGCTTGTTGTCGATGAAAAAACTGAGGTCAGCTCCCTCCAGGATGCTTGTCATTCATCTCAGGCAATCTTGGGCCAGAGATTGGCAACATCGGTGAGGACATTGCACTTTTTCAAGTGGTTAATATGTTTTTCAAGGAGGGTCCTCTTTAAGTGTTTCCTCTAGGGCTAGCTTGCCACGTCAGAGCTCTAAGTACTTGTTTCAGGAGTCTCGTGTCAGGCATGTGGACGGTGTAGCCTGTCCAGTGGAGCTGATCCTTTGTGGTCAATACTTCGATGCTGGGGATGTTGGCCTAAGGATCTTACAGAAGCAGTACTGGTAGTACTTTTCCAGAGCTTTGAGGTGCCTGCTGTACATAGTCCACGTTTATGAACCATACAGGAGACCGGTTATCATTACTGCTCTGTAGATCATGAGCTTGGTGCTGGATCTGAGGAACCATAAGATATAGGAGCAGAATTAGGTCACTCAGCCATCAAGTCTGTTCTGGCATTCAATCATGGCTGATATTTTTCTCATCCCCATTCCCCTGCCTTTTCCCCATAACTCCTGACCCCCATATCAATCAAGAACCTATCTATCCCTGTCTTCGAGACACTCAATGACCTGGCCTCCACTGCCTTCTGCGGTAAGGAGTTCCACAGATTTACCAGTCTCTGGCTGAAGAAATTCCTCCTCATCTCTATTTTGAAGGATCATCACTTTAGCCTGAGGTTGTGCCCTCTGGTTCTAGTTTTCCCTACCAGTAGAAGCATCCTCTCCACGTCCACTCTATCCTTGCAGTATCCTGTAAGTTTTTTAATAAGATTCCCCCCTCCATCCTTCTAAACTCCCAACAAGTACAAACTCAGAGTGCTCAACTGTTCCTCATTCAACAAGCTCTTCATTCCTGGGATCATTCTTGTGAACCTCCTCTGGACCCTTTCCAATGCCAGCACATCCTTCCTTAGATATGGGATCCAAAACTGCTCACAATACTCCAAATGGGGTCTGACCAGAGCCTTATACAGCCTCAGAAGTACATCTCTGCTCTTGCATGTCGAGAGGGATAGAATACATGCCAACATTGCATTTGCCTTCCTAACTGCTGACTGAACCTGCCCATTAACCTTAGGAGAATCTTGAACAAGGACTCTGAAGTTCCTTTGTGTTTCTGATTTCCTAAGCGTTTCCCCATTTAGAAAATAGTCTATGCCTTCATTCCTCCTTCCAAAATGCATAACTTCACACTTTTCCACATTGTATTCCATCTGCCACTTTTTTGCCCATTCTCCTAACCTGTCCAAGTTTTTCTGCAGCCCCCCGGTTCCTCAATATTACCTGTCCTTCTACATATCTTTGTATCATCTGCAAGCTTAGCAACAGTGCCCTCAGTTCCTTCTTCTAAATTATTAATGTATATTGTGAAAAGTTGTAGTCCCACCACTGACCCCTGAGGCACACCACTAGTCACTGGCTGCCAATCTGAAGAAGACTTCTTTGTCCCCACACTCTGCCTTCTGCCAGTCAACTAATCCTCCAAGCATGCCAGGATCTTGCCATTAACACCATGGGCTCTTAACTTATTTAACAGTCTTCTATGTAGCACTTTGTCAAAGACCTTTTGGAAATCTAAATAAATCACATCCACTGCTTCTCTTTCTAACTTCCTTGTTACCTCCTCAAAGAACTGACAGATTTGTCAGACATGACATCCCCTTGACGAAGCTATGCTGACTCAATCCTATTTTATCATACACTTTCAAGTACTCTGCATTCTGATCTTTAATAATGGACTCTAAAATCTTGTCAATGACCAAAGTCAGGCTAACCAGCCTATAATTTCCTATCTGCTGTTTCCCTCCCTTCTTAAGCAACAGTGTTATATTAGTTACTTTCCAGTCCTGTGGTACGCTCCCTGCCTCCAGTAATTGCTGAAAGATCACCACCAATGCCTCCACAATTTCCTCGCTATCTCTTTTAGAACCCTGTGGTGTATTCCACTAGACCCCACTAACAATGTCTGCCCTTGTTAACAGCAGGCTCCCAAGGTACAGAAAGTAGACCACATTGTCTTTGAGGATTTTGATGACCGGGGGGAGAGGGGGTTGCAGGGCAGGTTGGCAGAGGACATGTGTCTTACAGATGTTTTGTTTAGTGTAAGCCCCATGCTTTTGTACTCCTCAATGGAAGTGTTGATGATGGATTGGAGCTCAGCCTCTGAGTGTGTGTAGCTGCATGAATCATTTGCATAATGCTGTTCAATGACAGAGGTTAGGATAACTTTGGATCTGGCCTGCAGGAGGTTGAACAGATTCCTGTTGTTTAACTCCACTCCAGCAGGTAGCTTGCTGAGGGTAAAATGGAACATTGCAGCAAGGAAGATCGAGAAGAATGCCAGTGCAATGACGCAGCCTTGCTTGACCCCGATCCGAATGTGAATTGAGTTTGTGGTGGATCCATTGGTCAGGATCATGGCTTGCATGCCATTGATGATAAACTTTTGGCTGATGATAATGTTGAAGGCCTTTGTGAGGTCAAAGAAGGCCAAGTACAAGGTTTGATGCTATTTCCTGCATTTCTCTTGGAGTTGTTGCGTGATGCAGATCATGTCCTTTGTGCTTCTTATTGGGTGGAATCTGCATTGGCATTCTGGGAGGAACTCTTCAGCCACAGGGAGAGGACAATTTAAGACGATTCTTGCAATGACCTTCCCAGTGGTTGATGGCACGGAATTTCCTCTGTAGTTACTGCAGTCAGACTTGTCACCTTTCTTGAACTTAGTCATGATTGCAGCCTCTGTGAGATCTCCTGGTATGTTCCCCTTAAAGATAAGAGAAATGAGGCCGTGTATTCTCACCAATAGTGCTCTGCCACCATGTTTTAGTACTTTGGCATGCAGTGCTGAGGTGGTGTTGCACTGGTTGAGGTGCCATGTTTCGGATGGGACACTGGGGACATTTTCTGCTCCTGTTTTCAGCAGGCTAGAATGACAGTGGGGGTGGAGAATCCAACAGCAGGCCCCAAACAGCTTTTGCACTGGCAGGATTTCCCTGCTCTATTGTCCCCTTTCCCTCCCAATGCCATAATGAAGTTCCCGCCTTGAAAAGTTGGGAACCTTATTACCATACATTGTAATATCATTAGCAGACTTACCCATTCTATTACCCCCTTCAACACCACCCCCAACCCCCCACTCTTCAGTGTCCTGTCCAATATTTATCCTCCATTAATATTATAAAACAGATTGTCTGATCATTATCAGTTGCTGTTTGTGGGAGCTTGCCATTTACAAATTATAGAAACTAGAAGCAGGAGTAGGCCATTTGGCTCTTTCAGCCTGCTCATCAAATTCAATATCCTGTTCCCCCTACCCTCCCCCCATAACACTTGATCCCTTTAGCCCCAAGAGCTATAACTTTTTTTCTTGAAATCAGACAACACTTTGGCCTCCACACTTTCTATGGTAATGAATTTCACACATTCACCATCCTGTGAGTGAAGAAATTTCTCTTCACCTCAGTTCTGAAAGGTTTACTACTTATCCTCAAGCTATGACCCCTAATTCTGTACTCCCCCACTATGGGAAACAGTCTTTTTGAATCTACCCTGTCTCACCTTGGTAGATTTTTATAAGTTTCTAATGAGATCCCTCTCTCTCTCTTCTAAACTCCAATGAACATAATCCTAACCTATTTAGTCTCTCCTCGTATGACAGACCTGCCATCCCAGGAATCAACCTGGTAAACCTTCGCGGTATTCCCTCTATAACAAGGACATCCTTCCTCAGATAAGGACACCAAAATGGCATAGGTGTGACCTCACCAATGCCCTATACAATTGCAGCAAAACATCCCCCTTCCTGTACTCAAATCTTCTCACTATGAAGGCCAAAATACCACTTGCCTTCTTTACTGCCTGCTGTACCTGCATGCTTACTTTCAGCAACTGGTGCACAAGGACATCAAGGTCTTGCTGAGTCTCCACCTCTCTCAGTTTAGACCCATTCAAGTAATAATCTGTCTTCCTATTATTGCTCCCAAAGTGGGTGACCTCCCATTTATCCACATTATATTGCCATGCACATGCCACACACTCATCATTGTCCAAGTCACACTGAAGCATCTCTGCATTCTCCTCACAGCTCACCCTCCCACTCAACTTTGAATCACCTGCAAATTTGGAGATAATGCATTTAGTTCCCTCTTCCAAATTATTAATATGCACATATAATGTGAACAGTTAGGGTCCTAGCACAGATCCCTGTGAAGCCCACTAGTCACTGCCAATCAGAAAAAGACTCATTTATGCCAATTCTTTGTTTCTTATCTGCTAACCAGCTTTCTATCCAGCTCAAGACATTACCTGCAATTCCATGTGCTTTAACGTTACGTAGTAGTCTGTTGTGAGACCTTGTCGAAAGCCTCCTGCAAAAACCACATCCACTGCTTTTCCTCGGTAAGCTCCACTAGTTATATCCTCAAAAATCCAATATATTCCCCTTTGTAAATCCACACTGACTTTGTCTGATTATACCACTGCCTTCCAAACAAAGTTATGAAATCCTTGATAATAGACTCTGGCAACTTCCCCAGTATCGATGTGAGGCTCACTGGTCTATAGTCCCTGTTTTCTCTTTCCCTCCCTTTTTGAATAGCAGGCTTACATTTCCTACCTTCCAATCTGTAGGAACAGAATCGAAAGAAGTTTGGAAAATAACCACTAATGGATGTACTATTTCCAGTGCCACTTAAGTACTCTGGGATGAAGGTTATCAGGACCTGGAGATTTGTCCACCTTCAATGCCATCAATTTGCCCAGAACCGTTCCTCAACTAATACTGATTTCCTTCAGCTCCTCACTAAAACTTGTTTCTCTCAGTATTTCAAGTACATTATTCATCTCTTCCTTTTGTGAAGACTCAAGTATGAATCTAATTCCTCGGCCATTTCTTTATTCTCCATTATGAATTCTCCCGTTTCTGACTGTAAGGGACCTGCGTGTGTTTTATCAATTTTTTTCTCTTTTAATGTACCTGTAGAAACTTTTACAGTCAGTTTTATGTCCCTGCTAGCTTACTTTCATTTTCTATTTTTCCCTTCTTAATCGAGCCCTTGATCCTCCTTTGAATTTTAAACTGCTCCCAAACCTGAAGCCTATTGCTTTTTCTTGCCAATTTGTGTGCTTCTTCCTTGAATCTGATATTATTCACAATTTCTCATGTAAGCCATAGTTTGGCCACAATTCTCTTCACTCTCTTGCACCAAATAGGAATTAACAACTTCTGGAGTTCACCTATGCCATATTTCCTATATTGCAGTGATTATACTTCAGAAAAAATACATCATTGATCGTAAAGCTCTTTGGCCTGTCCTGTGTTTGTGAAAGGCGTTATATAAATCCAAGCTGCTTTTGTGCCAATTTTGACTTCTTGAGCATTCCCATTTTAATTGCTCTGCCAATTGGGCGGCGTGGTAGCACAGTGGTTAGCACTGCTGCTTCACAGCTCCAGGGACCTGGGTTCAGTTCCCAGCTTGGGTCATTACCTGTGTGGAGTTTACACATTCTCTTCGTGTCTGCGTGGGTTTCCTCCAGGTGCTCCGGTTTCCTCCCACAATCCAAAGATGTGTGGATGAAGTTGATTGGCCACGCTAAAAATTGCCCTTGTGTCCTGAGGCGCATAGGTTAGAGGGATTAACGGGTAAATATGTAGGGATATGGGGGTAGGGCCTGGGTGGAATTGTGGTCGGTGCAGACTCAAAGGGCCAAATAGCCTCTTTCTGCACTGTAGGATTTCTATGATTTCTATGACCAGTGTCAGTTACACTATTCTTTAGGTCATTTGGACTAATGTCCTCTTATGTCAAATTTGTGTCAAATTTTGCTACAAGCTTTTGAAATATTTTATTACATAAAAGGTACTTAGGTTGATTGGTATCAATAAATTGTCCTGAATTGGGTCTCCCTTAATCTGGCGTACGTATAATTTCCTAAATTTGCACCTCCTTTATTGTGGAGTTCCACTAGAGGTATACAAAAATCGTCGATGATCGACGAAAGACCTGAATTAGGCACTCAGTGAGTGTGAAAATGGGCGGCGCAGGCTTGTAGGGCCGAAGGGCCTGTTTCCTGTGCTGTACTGTTCTTTGTTCTTTGTACTATATAAATTCCAATTATTGTTGACTGTATGCATAATTTTTTGTTTCAGGAGGGAGAAAACAGGTTAGGTTTGGGATATGTTCTTATCAAGTACTTACAATTGGTACATAATTAAGTAAGTTATTGGAGAATATATTTATGTCTTTATTTGAGGGAGATGATTTTATGTATCCACAGATTGTTCTGGTTGGGGCAGAGGAAGGTCTATATTCATTGAATGTTGTGAAGAACTCTTTGGTTCACATCCCTGGAACGGGGTCAGTGTTCCAGCTTCACATCCTAAAGGAGCTTGAGCGACTCGTCATGATTGCAGGTTATTATGGATTTGTTTCAATATGTTAACCAGCAATAAAACAGCATGGTGAATACCTTCAGAAACTCAGTATTGTGCCAAATGTCTAAAAGCAGTTCCACCCGATAAGCTTTGTCTTTGAATGTTTTTAATTTTATTCACCAGACTTTTCTATATTTGTACTTGTGAAGTTTCTCATTATATACCTCTCGTACAGCAAGGGCATTATCGCAGCTAATTTCATTTGTCTGTTTGACAGGAGAGGAACGAACCCTCTGTCTGGTGGACGTTAAGAAGGTGAAACAGTCATTAGCTCAGTCCCACTTGCCAGGTCAACCGGAGCTGGTACCTACAGTCTTTGACAGCTTAAAAGGATGTCACTTGTTTGCAGCAGGGAAAGTGAGCATCACTGCAACTCTTAATACGTTTTATTTTTAAGTATCTATTTTAACCTTGATGGAGAGTTTGCTGTGAGATTCTGTAATCCCCTTCAAGGTTTACAGTCATCTTAATGTATGAGTCAATGCATGGGTGGTTGCAAGAATTACCTGACTACATAAATAAGGATGTGTGCCATCAGCTGTTTCCTGTGTTGACAGTGAGGCATTTACCTGAACATTTAAATTGACTGTTAAATGTTGACATTAGGAAATGATTTTTTTTTTAGTTTTGGAGAAAGCAATTGTTTCACCCTTAGTTAGGATCTGGAGTATGTTTACAGCCAGGAATCTAGGGTATATGTAGGTAGATGCAAAGGAATCTCCTTGTATACACAGCAACGTGATGTAGCTCAAACCCCACAAGCCTGACCTACCATGCCAAATTATCTTATACCAACCAACCCTGAGGCACCTGCTCAGGGTGCACCTTGCTTGTAAAGAAAATCAAATTGTTTGAACACCTTCAATTTACCTTAAGATTGCTCCTTTTAGAAACTGAACATCATTGCACTCAGATTCCTGTAAGTGAGAGGACTGGAGTTAGTCCTTGCACTTCTTTCTGAAATTGAGGCATTGTTTCTCAATGCATTTAATTAGGTATTTCCGAGTTTGTTTTAAACTTTCTAAAGAATTCCATTCAGTGAATATCCCACCAGCTTCTGGTTTGGATTCCTCCAACCAAATCTATATCACTACCATAATACTGACATGGCATGTAACACATCCATGTGACAGTGACCAGGTATTTCTGGGGAACCAGAAGTTGAGAAACAATGTCACTTTTCTTCAACTTGACATCTATTACTAACGTTACTTTGACACGTTTGAAATTGTGTGTCTTGCAGATTGAAGCTGGACCGTGTATCTGTGCAGCAATGCCAGCCAAAGTGTGCATCCTACGTTATAATGATGGGCTTGACAGTTTCGCCATCCGCAAAGTGAGTGTGCTCATGCAGTGCACAAGAGAACATGTTAAAGCTCAGAATAAAACCATTGCACACTGCTGCTGCATGCTCTGCTTTGTTATTCTCCCGTATGTCAACTGTTACCAGCCTGTCATGTGTTCTTAAAGTATCTGAATTGGCTTTTATAGCACACCTTTGAGAATCGGTAAATTTGATGAATGAGAAAAGTTTTTTTTTTGGCTTTCGTAAACAATAACAATGAACTGAGTCACCCAGTATCATTTCCCTTTCATTCTGTGCAGGAGATTGAAACATCTGAACCTTGCAGTTGTATCCAATTCACTGGGTACAGCATCATCATTGGAACCAACAGGTTCTATGAGATTGAGATGAAGCACTATACACTGGAGGGTAAGAACGGCATCTAGGTAATGGAAGCATTGACTGTTGCAAAGTGGTTTTGCCAATACAACACCTGTGCTTGACAGTAGATACTAAATGTGCTGGAATTCTTTCTCTTCCGTTATTGATCTCCCTCTCATTCAACACACATTATTGATGAAATGTATTTTCTAAACTTGCCATTTTTCTAACACTTCTGCTGTTACTACTGTCTGTTCCTGGGCACCAACAGCCCTCCAATAACTCACTTGTCAGAATCTGTAGGAGGCCATTCAGACCGTTGAGTCTGGCTCTTTGGAAGAACATTCTAACCAGTTCCACTCTCCCTGCTTTACCTCCATAACCTTGCACATTCCTTCTTTTCAGATAGTAATCCAATTCCTTTCTGAATACCTTGTTCAAACCTGACTCCACCCTCTTCTCAGGAAGTTTGTTCCAGACTTCATTCACCCTCTGGGTGAAAACAGTTTTCTTTGCATCACTTCTACTCCTTTTTACCAATTATTTTCAATCTGTGCCCTCTAGTTCTTGATGCTGTCTTGAGAAGGAATTTCTCATTATTCACCTTGTCCATACCCCTCAGAATCTTGAATATTTCTTTTAAGTCTTCTCTCAGCACCTTTCCTCCAAGGAAAACAAATCCAGTTTCTCCAATGTATCCTCAAAGCTACATTTCTTTATCCCTGGCATCATTCTTGTAAATCTCCTTTGTATTCTGTCCAAGTAGCTGTTTGTCATATGTGAGCATGTGGTTACTGCCACACTATTCAGTCTTGTGGGAGCATTATAATCAAAGCTATGGCAGGAGTCAGCGATTGCAATCAAAAGGAATCCTAACTGGCTCTCTCTTTTCATCCTTTTCTTTGCGTAGAAGTGCAGAGGCCAAATGCATGCCTCCCACAGCTCAGACCAATAGACTGAAAAGACAGAAAACATTCCTCACCAATACAATTCTGTACTGCATCATCCAACGTACAATTCCACACTGCATCATCCATTGTATTGATCCACTACGCCATCCGCAGAGCCTCAAAGTCTAAGATATTATTTTAAAGTGACTTTTAATGCTCCAGATTTATTGCGTTCAGATAGCTGCTTGAAAATTAGGAATATTGCAGGGTCTGAGAGTAAGCAGCGTGGTATTCACTAGGTGAAAAACAACAACTTGATAAGCTACACGCCTCTGTCCTTTCATTCTGTATGTTCAAATATTTAAAATAAAAAGAACCTCCCTTGCCGAGTTGGACAGCATTTAAGGTTATACTGGGAAATGTTTAATCATAGCAAGCAGACAGATGTTCTAGCTTGATTTCATTAACACATTTCTGTTCGTTTAAGAATCTAGCCATGAATGTTCTGATGAATCTGGCTATAGTTGACCATTAAGAGCTGTAAATTTGCCTCTTTCTCCATGCAGAGTTTCTGGATAAGAATGACATGACTCTGGCCTCTGCTATTTTTGCTGCTTCATCCTACAGTTTCCCAATTGCCATTGCTCAGGTGAATACCAGTGGGCAAAAAGACGAGTTCCTGCTCTGTTTCCATGGTGAGTAATAAGCACCTATAAAGTGTCCTTTGTCTTTTGGGCAGATACCTGCCTTTAACAGTTCATACCCTAGAAAAGCGATTGAGCCTGATGTATATTGTTGTATCTGCAACTGATTGCCCGTTTATAAATCCCAAGTAGGTGAGAGAAAAATTCTGAAGGAATGCTTAAGTAAATCCATGGGCACAAATCATTGGAAAGTAAATATCCTTCTTGTGGTAGCTTTCTGCATTATATCTACCCTTTAAGCATCAATACAGTTTATGTTGCCTCTTTTTATGCTAAGTTGTAATACTAATGCATCCTTCCAAGATGTCAGCTTACTGAGAATTGCATCTCCCAAGTAGATAACAGCATGTATAGATATTATTGTGGCTTCTTGAACAGTATTCTGATGTTCAATGCAATATCCTTGTAATATGCACCCTGCCACCAGCATTTAATAGGATTTTTGGGTAGTTTCACCACTCTATCTTGCTGTTTTGTTCAATCTCCTCTAACTCACAATAGAATTTGGCGTCATTGTTGATTCATACGGAAGGCGCAGTCGCACTGATGACTTGAAGTGGAGACGTTTGCCCTTGGCATTTGGTGAGTGTGTATTCACAGGCTTTCTGAATGTGTATATTTAAGGTTCTGAGAGTAAAGTAGTGGAAACTGGTATAGTTCAAGGATTAGGATGAATTAATCAATAAATTATTTGGACTTGAAAATTGTAAATATATTTTCAAAATTTGCAGATGGCACCAAATTGGGAAACATTGCAAATAGTGAGGAAGAACACAATTAAATTCAAGATGACTTAATGAACTTCCTGAATAAGCTTGTAATTGCTGACGAATTTCAATACAGATAACTATGATGTATTGGTAAGAGGAATAAGAAGGCTCGGATGAGTCTCAATCGGATAGAGGAGAAAATGGATCCAGGAATGCAGATAGCCAACTCAGCAGGTTGGCCAGTTGTTGAATAGAAAAGGCGGCAATTCAAGGAATATTTGGGAGCAGTCCCCAGAAAATTAGGAATTCTGGCGGGGAGTCAACTTGGAACCTTGCAGCAAGATGAGATCAGGTGTTAGGATGAGGGATTGAATTGCCAGGATGAGGATGAGAGATCTTAACAGAGAAACATAGAACATTACAGCACAGTACAGGCCCTTTGGCCCTCAATGTTGTGCTGAGCTATGTCCAATCCCAAGATCAAGCTATCCCCTCCCTATGATTCTGAAGTGCTCTATGTGCCTATCCAATAACCGCTTGAAAGTTCCTAAAGTGTCTGACTCTACTATCACAGCAGGCAGTCTATTCCACACCCCAACCACTCTGAGTAAAGAATCGACCTCAGACATCCCTCCTATATCTCCCACCATGAACCTTATAGTTATGCCCCCTAGTAACAGCTACATCCACCCGAGGAAATAGTCTCTGCACGTCCACTCTATCAATCCCTCTCATCATCTTAAACCTCTATTAAGTCACCTCTCATCTGCTCCAAAGAGAAAAGCCCAAGCTCCCTCGACCTTTCCTCATAAGACCAACCCTCCAAACCAGGCAGCATCCTGGTAAATCTCCTCTGCACTCTCTCCAATGCTTCCACGTCCTTCTTATAATGAGGTGACCAGAACTGAACACAATATTTCAAATATGGTCTCACCAACGTCCAGTATAGTTGCAACATAACCCCACAGCTTTTAAATTCAAACCCTCTGTTAATAAACGCTAACATTCTATAAGCCTTCTTCATGGCTCTATCCACTTGAGTGGCAACCTTCAGAGATCTGTGGATATGAACCCCAAGATATCTCTGTTCCTCCACATTCCTCAGAACCCTGCCTTTGACCCTGTAATCTACATTCAAGTTTGTCCTACCAAAATGAATCACCTCACACTTATCAGGGTTAAACTCCATCTGCCACTTTTCGGTCCAGCTCTGCATCCTATCAATGTCTCTTTGCAGTCTGCAAGAGCCCTCCACCTCATCCACTACTCCTCCAATCTTGGTGTCATCAGCAAATTTACTAATCCACCCTTCAGCCCCCTCTTCCAAGTTATTGATAAAAATCACCAAATAGCAGAGGACCCAGCAGTGACCTGAGGTACACCGCTGGTAACTGGCCTCCAGTCTGAAAATTTTCCCTCCACCACCACCCTCTGTCTTCTATGATACAACCAGTTACTTATCCAATTGGCCAATTTCCTTCTATCCCACATCTCCTTATCTGCTTCATGAGCCTACCATGGGGAATCTTATCAAACACCTTGCTAAAATCCATGTATACGACATCAACTGCTCTACCTTTGTCACACACTTAATTACCTCCTCAAAGAATTCAGTCAAATTTGTGAGGCAGGACTTATCCCTCATGAAACCATGCTGACTATCCCGGATGAAACTGCATCTTTCCAAATGGTCATAAATCCTATCTCTCAGGACTCTCCATTAACTTACCAACCACCGAAGTAAGACTTAATTGGCCTATAATTACCAGGGTCATCCCTGTTTCCTTTCTTGAAAAGAGGAACAACATTTGCCACTTGCCAGTCCTCTGGCACTATCCCTGTGGACAGTGAGGACCGAAATATCAAAGCTAAAGGCTCCACAATCTCATCCCTTGCCTCACAAAGTATCCTAGGATGTATTCCATCTGGCCCAGGGGACTTATCCACCCTCAGGTTTTTCAAAATTGCTCATACGTCTTCCCTCAGAACATCTACCTCCTCCATCCTATCAGCCTGTATCACGCACTCCTCCTCAAAAACATGGCCCCTCTCCTTAGTGAACACTGAAGAAAAGTATTCATTCAACGCCTCACCTATCTCTTCTGACTCCATGCACAAGTTTTCACTAATATCCTTGACTGGCCCCAACCTCACCCTGTCATTCCTTTATTTCTCACGTAAGAGTAAAAAGCCTTGGGGTTTTCCTTTATCCGACCCACCAAGGACTTCTCATGTCCCCTCCTAGTTCTCCTAAGCCATTTCTTTAACTCATTTCTAGCTACCTTGTAACACTCAAGCGACCCAACTGAACCTTGTTTTTTCATCCTTACATATGCTTCCTTTCTTCCTTTTTCCTCTTAACAAGACGTTCAACCTCCTTTGTGAACCATGGTTGGCCATTTCCTCCCCTCCTGTCAGGGACCTATCTATCAAGGACATGCAGTATTTGTTCCTTGAACAAGGTCAACTTTTTATTTGTGCCCATATACTTGACAGTTTCTGCTCCCATCTTATGCTACCTAATTCTTGCCTAATTGCATCATAATTACCTCTGCCCCAATTATAAACCTTGCCCTGTCGTGTGACCCTATCCCCCTCCATTGCAATAATGAAGGACACTGAATCGTGGTCACTATCTCAAGTGCTCTCCCACAAACAAATCTAACACTTGGCCCGGTTCATTATCCAGTGCCAAGTCCAATGTGGCCCCACATCTTGTCGGCTTATCCACATATTGTGTCAGGAAACTCTCCTGCACACACTGTACAAAAAGTGTCCCATCCGAACTATTCGACCTATAAAGGTTCCAATCAATATTTGGAAAGTCAAAGTCGCCCATGATAACTATCCTGTGACCTCCACACCTATCCATAATCTGCTTTGCTATTTCCTCCTCCACATCTCTATTACTATTTGGGGGCCTGTAGAAAACTCCTAACAACATAACTGCTCCTTTCCTATTTCTAACTTCAGCCCATATTACGTCAGTAGGCAGATCCCCCTCGAAATGCCTTTCAGAAGCCATTAAACTATCCTTAATTAACAATGCTACTCTTCCACCTCTCTTACCGCCTTCCCTACTCTTACTGAAACATCTATACCCTGGAACTGCCATTCTTGTCCCTGTTCTAACCATGTCTCCGTAATGGCCACAACATCATAGTCCCACGTACCAATCCACGCTCCAAGTTCACCTACCTTATTCCTGATGCTCCTTGCATTGATGTTGGATTAGTTGGAGGAAAGGACTCCTCTTATTAGCCCACAAGTTGTGCTGAACAACCACTGAGCTGCCTTACATGGCAGCTCTGGTGTCCCTTCAATTACTGGGTTTCCAGAATCTTGGGAAATCTAGCAGGCATTAAATCCGATGACTGCAAACTCATTAACATATTAAAATCACTCATCTACTGCTCCAAAACAGATTACTCGACTTACCCTAAACTCACGACTTATGTTTAATATGATGTATAATTATTAGTTTTTACCAACGTTTTAGCAGAAATTGTAAAGATTAATGCATTGGCCTCATAATTTTTTTATCCTATTAGCATACAAGACTTATTGGCTGTAAACTTACTGATATTCACAGCAGAAATGAGTCGAGTTATTTCACACAGCGTTACATTGCAAGTGATTTCTGGAAAGTAATTTCTTGTTATTATTCCACAAGTTTTCTGTAAGTGCAGTTCAACTTCTAAACCCTTATATTCTTGTGTGACTTTCAGCTTACAGAGAACCGTACTTATTTGTAACTCATATCAACTCTGTGGAGGTTATTGAGATTCAGGGTCGCAATTCAGTCGGGTAAGTCCTGAGTCAAATTGTTTGCAGTCAGTGTTGAGAAACCCATGTAAAATAACGTTTTTGAATTGGCTCACAATGCATAGCTTAACTGTGAGCCTCCACAAACTGAAGGGTGCTGGGTTGGGTAGCAACTGTATATTTGAGCTAGACAGCCTGGTGAAAAGTTATTTACTTGATTATTGGACGTAGACTGGGCCTTTGCTAAATATTTCTATGCCAATGAATTAAGAATGGCTGGAGGTATACTAACTCGCCCTCCTTTTAATCCTTTTACTGTACCTAATTCTATCAGACAGGATCTTAGATTTATATTCAAGCATTAAGTGCTTGCCCCTGTGGGCCAGTCACCAAATTTATAGCATAGTGTTTCCTTTGGCAAGGAGCTACATCTTTTTGATAATGATCGATTATAAAATGTAGTTTTTCAATTGATGCTGACCAGCACCACAAAAGCACTTATTTCCATTGAGTAAGGAGGAATCATTCTTGGATGGTACGCTTCCCTAAGAAGACTACACATTGTCTACACTAACGGAAGTAAGCTCTCCAGAACTCAAGATCTCTATACCCTTTCCACCCCAAAGAAAAATTCTGCAATGACATTGAGCCCACTCTGTATTAAATAGCCATTTGAAAACACATCCAAGAGGGTCTACTTGGGAAGGGGGGAATGGGGGACATTAGCTAAACCCATTTACAGTACATCATTGTAATATGATGGTTTCTGGTCATCGCCTTAAAGAACATTGGAACAGTAGTATCCATTTAGCACTTCCAGCCTGTTCAGCCATTCAGTAATATCATGGCCTATCTGACCTAACGCCATACACCTGCCTTTTCCCTATATCCCTTCCTGTCTTTGGTTAGCAAAAATCTAACAATCTTAGTTCTAAAATTAACAATTGATCTAGCATCAATTGCTGTTTGCAGAAGGGAGTTCCAAACTCTCTCACCCCTTGTGTATAGAAGTGGTTCCTTCTTTCACTCCTGAAAGGTCTGGTCTCATTTTTAGTGTGCCTATCAATTTCCTCTCCTATCTCAAAAACTTTGAAATCATCCTTTTATCTTCTGAAATCAACTCTAGCTTGTGTAATCTTTCCATGTAATTTAACCCTTGGTGTTCAGATATCATTCTGGTAAATCTATACACATCCCTGTTCAAGGCCAATACATCCTTCCTAAAGTGTGGTGTCTGAAACTGCTCATAATACTCTAGGTCTGAACACATTCCCACCAAATCCAGCAACCCTGATGCCAATTTGCACTCTAGCAAGTGTTGGTTGGTATAAGGTGGAACTTTCAACCTCCCTCAGGGAAAAGTATAGCTTTGGAGAGCTATTGGCCATTTGGATTAGCCTACAGCTCTCCAGCAATGTGGAAATTAATTGAATGAAAAGAAGTTCTCCAGACGCTTTTGAGGTACTGCAAGCCTGCCATTGAGTCCCAGAGAACAGTTAAGTGGCAGGAACCCCACGGCAGGGAGGGGTAAGACATGTCCAGGGGTTCACTATGGTGTGATTGAGGGATATTATGGTGGGGGAGGCAGGAGGTCCGGAGGCACTCTGCACCCCCTACTTGCTGCCCTCATTTGAGCCGCTCCCCCCCCACCCCCCAAACTGTCATCTATCTCCAGTCTAAGAATTGAGGAGGAGCAGGTAAAGCTCTTAATTGACTATAAAAACGCAAGTTATCATAGCTGTAAAGGTTCTGTGTAAAATCAATTTGAGACCGTTTTAACCCATTTGGGTTCGAAACCCCCCTAGAAAAATTACTTCACAAGTTGGATTCCTACTGGAGAGGCATGGACAGAGTGGATAGTCAGAAGCTTTTTCCCAGGGTGGAAGAGTCAATTACCAGGGGGGCATAGGTTTAAGTTGCAAGGGACAAGGTTTAAAGATGTATGACGCAGATTTTTTACAGAGAGTAGTGGGTGCCTGAAACTCATTGCCAGGGAAGATGGTGGAAACGGATATGGTAGTGACTTTTGAGACGCATCTTGATGAGTACATGAATAGGATGGGAATACGGGGATATGGTCCCTGGAAGGGTAGGGAGTTTTAGTTAAGTTGGGCAGCATGGCCAATGCTGAAGGGCCTGTCCCTATGCTGTAATTGTTTTTTTGTGCCTCTGGCAGCTTGTTCCAGACACTCACGACCCTTTGTGTGAAAAAATTGTCTCTCTGACACTTTTGTATCTCTTCCCCTCACCTTAAACCTATGTCCTCTAGTTTTAGACTCCCCTATCTTTGGGAACAGATATTGACCAGAGAAAAAAGTCCCAGTCTATCCAGCCTCTCCTTTATAACTCAAGTCCCAGTCGCGTTCTAGTAAATCTTTTCTGCACTCTTTCTAGTTTAATAATATCCTTTCTATAATAGGGTGACCAGAATTGTACACAGTATTCCAAGGGTGGCTTTACTAACGTCTTGTACAACTTCAACAAGAAGTCCCAACTTCTGTAGTCAATGTTCTGACCAATGAAATCAAGCATGCTGAAAGCCTTCTTTACCACTCTGTCCATCTGTGACTCCACTTTCAAGGAGCTATGAACTTGTATCCCTAGATCTCTTTGTTCTGTAACTCTCCCCAACGCCCTATCATTAACTGTCCTGCCCTGGTTCAGTCTACCAAAAATGCATCACCTCGCATTTATCTAAATTAAACTCCATCTGCCATTCGTTAGCCCACTGGCCCAATTGTTCAAGATCCAGTTGCAATTGGAGATAACCTTCTTCACTGTCTACTATGCCACCAATCTTGGTGTCATATGCAAACTTACTGACCGTGCCTCCTATATTCTCATCCAAATCATTAATATAAATGACAAATAACAGCGGATGCAGCACTGATCCCTGAGGCACACCACTGCTCACAGGCCTCCTGTTTGAAAAGCAGCCCTCTACAACCACTCTCTGCCTTCTGTCATCAAGCCAATTTTGCATCCATTTAGCTACCTCACCCTGGATCCCATGAGATTAACGTTATGCAACAACATACTATGTGGTACCTTGTCAAAGCCCTGTTAAAGTCCATGTATACAACATCAGCTGCACTGTTCTCATCTATCTTCTTGGTTACTCCTTCATAAAACTCAATCAAATTTGTGACATGATTTTCCACTCACAAAGCCATGCTGACTGTCCGTAATCAGTCCTTGCATCTCTAAATGCGTGTGGATCCTGTTTCTCAAAATACCTTCCAACAACTTATTCACCACAGGTGTGAGGCTCACTGGCCTGTAGCTCCCAGGCTTTTCCCTGAGCTCTTTTTAAACAAAGGCACAACATTTGCCACCCTTCAATCTTCAGGCACCTCACCTGTGACTATCGATGATTCAAATGTCTCGACTAAGGGACCTGCAATTTCCTCCCTAGCCTCCCACAATGTCCTGGGATATGTTTCATCAAGTCCTAGGGATTTATCTGCCTTGGTTGCTTTAAGACTTCCAGCACCACTACTTCTGTAATATGTACACTCCTCAAGACATCACCATTTATTTCCCAAGTTCCCTAAACATCCATGCTTTTCTCAACAGTAAGTACTGATGAGAAATATTAATTTAGGATCTCACCATCTCTTGTGGATCCGCTTTTAGATTATCTTGTTAATCCTTAAGAGGCCCTATTCTGTTCCTAGTTACTCTTTTGCCCTTTATGTATTTGCAGAAGCTCTTTGGATTCTCCTTTGCTTTATCTGCCAAAACAATCTCGTGATCCCTTTTTGCCCTCCTGATTTTTCTCTTAACTCTACTCCTACACTCCCTATACTCTTCAAGGAATTCACTTGATCCCAGCTGTCTATGCATGTCATATGCCTCCTTCTTGACCAGGGCCTCAGTATCCTGAGTTGTCTAGGGTTCCCTACTTCTGCCAGCCTTGCCCTTCAATCTAAGAGGTATGTGCTTACCTTAAACCCTGGTTACGACACTTTTGAAAGTCTCCCACTTACCAGACGTTCCCTGGCCTTCACGAACTCCCCCAATTAACTTCTGAAAGTTCCTGCCTGATACCATCAAAATTGGTCTTGCCCCAATTTAGAATTTTAACTTTTGGGCCAGCTCTATCATTCTCTATAGCTACCTTAAAGCTAATACGATTATGGTCCCTGGTCCCAAAGTGATCCCTCACCTACACTTCTGTCACCTGCCCTTCCTTATTTCCCAAGACGAGTCAAGTTTTACCCCTCTCTAGTCAGACCATCCACATACTAAATGAGAAATTCCTCCTGAATACACAACAAATTTCTTTCCATCCAACCCTATGCTAATACTTGTCACAAGGTGTTCATTAACATTCTTTTGAAAGAAGAAATAAAAAGTAGTGGGGACTGGGAGAAACAAAGTTACTTACCTGATTGCTGTGCTATTATGTAACCAGTATAGTTATTCATTGTATTTGAAAGCCGGGCTCCTGGCTGTATCTCCAATTATTATACAGCACAACTGAAAGGAAGCAACCAAGTCCTATAACACGCTCATTTTATTTTTATAGTGTCCCGAGTCGTGCTCACTTGGACATCCCAAATCCCAGGTATCTTGGCCCTGCAATCTCATCTGGAGCCATTTACATGGCTTCATCCTATCAGAATAAACAGCGAATCATCTGTTGTAAAGGAAATTTGGTAAAGGAAGCAAGCAGTGATCAGCAGGGCGCAATCAACAGCCGCAGGTAAATAAGATGTGACCAAGTAATCTTTGGCCAAATTACAGCAACCCAAGTTTACTCTGAAACTCTTTGAGAAATTTGAATCCTCTTGCTTCAAGATAGCTACTCTTGGGCAATTTTTAGGGTTATGTGACAGCCTGCTGGTATTCTCCCAAACAAATACTTCAGAAAATAACCATTAATTCAACTGTCTGCAATAATTTACCACTGCAAAGATTTAATTTCTTGCCTAATATTCTAAAAGATGCGTTTAATGTGTTCAGATAAAAAGCGTTAGAATATTAGCCTGATTTTAATCTTTACCAGAGACGAACAGACCTGGTGTGTTGCCAGCATTTTTCTGCTTTTATATCAATTGGATAGTGAAGAGCTTGGTATTTCTATCCCATAGGGGCTGCACTCGTGAAATGATAGCTGACCTCAGCACATCTCACTAAGACTTCACTGGGCTGATCATCACTGCACTCTGTGCAAGAGCAGAACAGAATAATTTGATCCAAGCCAGCTCAGCAGAATGCCTATCCACCCAGAGTAGGAGAGCACCATTTTTTTCCTGGGGTCTGTGGTGTGATCAATTTTACCAACTCAGAGGCACGGTAGCACAGTGGTTAGCACTGCTGTCTCAGTGCCCGGGACCTGGGGTCAATTCCAGCCTTGGGCAACTATGTGGAGTTTGCATATTCCTTGTCTGTGTGGGATTCTTCTGGGTGCTCCAATTTCCTTCCACATTCCAAAGATGTGCAGCTTAAGTTGATTGTCCATGTTAAAGTGCTCCTTAGGGGGATTTGCAAGGTAAATATGTGGGGTTATGGGGTGCAGGCCGAATGGCTTCCTTCTGCCCTGTAGGGAGTCTATGAACTCAAGGGAGAAAAAGACACCTGGTGCTAGAGTTGTTGAGAGATTTAGTCATGTAACTTTCTCAATCCTGTAGGGAATTTGACCTAATCTGGGCACAAGAGCCACTCAGTGGCATCCATTGTTACAAAACACAACCACCAGGTTCCAAAATATCCAAGGAAAATGCCAGGCAAAAGGCGGGGAATTATAGGCCGGTTAGTTTAACGTCTGTGGTAGGTAAAATGTTAGAATCTGTCATTAAGGAGGAAATTGCAAGGCATCTTGAAGGGAATTGCTTGATAGAGCAGACGCAGCATGGTTTCATTAAAGGGAAGTCGTGTCTGACAAATTTACTGGAGTTCTATGAGGATGTGTCTAGGGCGGTGGATAGAGGAGAGCCGATGGATGTGGTCTTTCTAGATTTTCAGAAGGCGTTTGACAAAGTACCTCACAAGAGGTTATTGCAGAAGGTCGAGGGACATGGAGTTGGGGGTAGGGTGTTAGCGTGGATAGAGGATTGGTTGTCAAATAGGAAGCAGAGAGTGGGGGTCAACGGGTGCTATTCGGATTGGCGGATGGTGACTAGTGGAGTGCCCCAGGGGTCGGTGCTGGGGCCTCAGCTTTTTACCATTTATATAGATGATCTGGAGGAGGGAACCGAGTGTAGGGTGTCGAAATTTGCTGATGACACCAAGATTGGGGGAACGGCAAATTGTGCGGAGGGTGTGGAGAGTCTGCAGGAGGATCTAGATAGGCTGGGCGAATGGGCCAGGAAATGGCAAATGGAATTTAGTGTTGGCAAATGTGAGGTGGTCCACTTTGGTAGGAATAATGGTAGGAAGGACTATTACTTACGGGGCGAAAAACTGCAGCAGGCGACGGTGCAGAGGGACCTCGGGGTCCTTGTGCATGAGTCGCAAAAACCCAGCTTGCAGGTGCAGCAGGTGGTCAGGAAGGCGAATGGGATGCTGGCCTTCATAGCGAGGGGGATTGAATATAAAAGTAGGGAGGTCTTGCTGCAGCTGTATAGGGCATTGGTGAGGCTGCAGCTGGAGTACTGTGTGCAGTTTTGGGCGCCGCACCTGCGCAAAGATATTTTGGCCTTGGAGGGAGTGCAGAGGAGGTTTACTAGGCTGATACCGGAGTTGAGGGGGTTGAGCTATGAGGAGAGGCTGAATAAACTAGGCTTGTACTTGTTAGAGTTTAGAAGAATGAGGGGAGATCTCATTGAGACGTATAAGATGATGACTGGGATGGATAGGATAGAGGTGGAGAGACTCTTCCCGCTCAGAAAGGACAGTAGGACTAGGGGGCACAGCCTCAAGATAAAGGGGGGGGTGGTTTAGAACGGAGTTGAGGAGGAACTTCACTCAAAGGGTGGTGAACCTCTGGAATTCTCTGCCCGTTGAAGTGGTGGAGGCTGCCTCGCTAAATATTTTTAAGACGCGGGTTGATGGGTTTTTGATAAGAGAGGGGATTAAGGGTTATGGGAAGAGGGCCGGAAAGTGGAACTGAGCCACGACAGATCAGCCATGATCTTATTGAATGGCGGGGCAGGCTCGAAGGGCTAGATGGCCTACTCCTGCTCCTATTTCTTATATTCTTATGTTAAAATAAAAGGAAATGAAATAACAGATGTCTCAAAAACCCCAATGCCAGATAGCTCAAGTATTGTGCAATCTCTTAAGTAACATAATAAAGACAATTATTCCAATCTTGCATTGTTAACACTTTGAGGGTTATACAAAATATAAAAAGAAGGATTCCTTCAACGGCCACAACCACTAGTATTTATATAGTGCTTTTCATGTAATAAAAGATACCAAGGCTCTTCGTAGGGATCTTGTAAAGCAAATTTTGACACTGAGCACATAAGGTAATACTGGGGGAGATAACCAAAAGTTTGGACAAAGAAGTAGTTTTTAAGGGGCAACTTAGAGACAGATAAAGAGATGAAAAGATTTAGAAAATCAGTTTCAGAGTTTGTGGTCTTTACTGCTGAAGGGATAGCCAGCAATAGTAGGATGATGAAGATTGGGGATGCTCAAGAGGCCAGAAAAGAAGATCAGTGCCTTTAGAAGGTTGTGTGGCTGGAGGAGATTACAGTGAGGGGCAAAACCAAAAAGATTTGGAAAAAAACGATAAGAATTTTAATATCTGAGGTGTTGTATAACTTGGATTCAATGTAGATTAGCGAGCACAAGAGTGATGGGTAAATGGGATTTGATGTGAGTGAGGACATAGACAGCTGGATAACTTCAAATTTTATAGGCTGTAGAATATAGGAGGCTGGCAAGTAGATCATTGAAATAATTGAGTCCAAAGTTAATAAAAATGTCATTACCATAAAGCTGTGCACATTTTGCTAGTTATCATTAGAAATTTAGCAAACTTGTAGATTCTCATCCAGTGTGCCTGAGTTCAGATTTTGGTTTTGCTTGGCAGCTGAACCTGCATGCTATCTTAGCCTATTTAAAAAAAAAGGGGGTAGAATGGGGAAAGCTGCCAAGTATATTCTTATTGAATAAGAGTACCAGGAGCAGTTGACCAGCTTGCAGCCCAAAGTACCCCAGCCATCTGTTTTAGAATCTCTATAGTAAATGAAAGAAAGAAAATACATACTATGAAAGCAGAATAAGTGCTTCTGGCCTCAATGTATCATTACTTATGATTCACTTTCTGAGATTATTATCTTTCCTGCTCCCTGTACTTGTATACGTGCCCGTTTTTTGCCCTAGCAGTGTAGTCAGTTTCTAGGTCAAAGCTCATTTTAAAAGGTCCTCTGATTAATATAAAACTGTACAAAGCATGTTCTCCACCTCTCATGATTGCAGCAGTAACTGAGGTATGTGCAGTGCATGTTCTTTTTTATAGGTCTCCTTCCCACAACATGGACCCTGTTCCACCTACAGCAAACCTGACGTGAGTGAGCAGATTCTAACTGCTTGTTTGTGTCAAAACATGCACCTGTCATTTGTGTGCCTTCAATTGTACTGGTCTGTCTACGATCATCTTGTGCATGTCAATGTTGAATCCCCTGTCTTTAGAAGCATTTGTAGCATTGAATGTTTACTCCATAATGCTTCAAACAGTCAGAACTTTGTGATGCTTTAGAAGCTTTCTCTCCCCATACGTCTCAAGCTCACTGGAAGGGCACAAAGTCTGCCTTTGCATCACAAGGCAAGATGTTGGGAGTAAGAAGGTTGTGGGTTCAAGCCTTGCTCCAAGACTTTAGCACGATTTAGGGTGACATTGCAATGCAGCACTGAGTGGTGCTGATTAGCAAAGGTGGGTCTTTCAGATGAGATGTTAAAATGAAGTCCTATCTATCCAAATGGATATAAAAGATCGCATGGCATGATTCCAAAAACGAACAAGGAGTTCTCAAAATGTCCTGGTCAACATTCATCCCTCAACCAATAGCACCAAAACACACTAATTTGGAATTTATCGTATTTGCTACTTGTGGGACCTTGTAGAAAAAAATGGACATTCTGCCTGACAGCAGTTGCGCTATATAGCAATTAATTGGCTGTGAAATGCTTTGGGATGACTTGTGGATGAAAGACGCGTGTGCTGTTCTTTTTAATAAAGTATTTGATTAATGTCACAAGCAATAAAATAAACATCAGATCATAGATCCTGTGAAGGGAGCGAAGCAAAATCTGTGCAAGAGACTGTTTTTGTAACGTCACACTGTTCCCCAAATAAGGAATGTGATATCGTGGAAAGATTCACAGGCTGATTAATAATCTGACAAGCCACAATGTGAATGCTTTTAACATTGCTTAAGCAATGTGAATGTTTCACCTTTCTAGCAGGCTGATAGGATTGTTTGTCTGTTTGACGGTTTTGTGGGTTCCCACGACTTCTCTGCTGAGGGAAGGGGACAGCCACACCTTCCCATCCTGATGCAAATGCAGAATTCAGAGTTGGAGCTCCTGTCTCCATTCGTCAGGACTAATTGGAGCAATATCCAGCTCCAGATCCTTGTAATCACCATTTATTTCCCAAGTTCCCTAAACATTTTAAGGCAAAAATGCTGTCACTAAACCAAAAGCTGGTTCCATTTCCAACATTATTCCAACAGCAAATTATCATTGATTTACTTTTCTGTAAAGTCTTCCTTATTCTACGAATATTGCCTTTTTCCAAGTGCAAAGCTAAGCAGTGCTGGGCTTAGGGAGATAGTCTTTTGGATGAGAAAACATTCAGGTACATTTTAAACAAAAATTCCAATAGAAGAGCTTGATGTTCTGACCAACATTTGTTCTTCAACAAATACCAGCAATAACATTAACAAGTCGAATGTTTCACTTTGCCTTTGTCTTGGCAAGTGCCAACTGGTTGCTTTGTTTACCAGGAAAACAACAGTGATCATGCACCAAAAGTAATCCTATGGCTGTAAGTGCTTCAAAGCATCCTGAAGATATAATAATGTGCTAAATGAATGCAAGTTAACTTGTTCTTGACATAACATTCCACTCCAGTCAACTTCTTCCCTACTCCTGCCTTGTTTTGGAATTGGAAAAAGGAGAAAAAGTTAAGCTTCTTTCAATGCATAGGGAAACCACAAGAAGTGAACCGTTTAATATTATTTGTTGCAGAGATAGCATTTTTTTTTACTTCCCAAAAAATGGTCATTTTACTTCCTTGCATTCCTGGGGACTTTAAGCTAAACAAATAGCCTGACTCTAGGAAAGCAGTATTAAGCTAGTACAATTTACAATGGGGCTGCATACTGTTTGGATGAGCAGCAGTGTGTGCAGTTTTCAGGAACGAAGCTTAATCATAAAATAATATAATGCACAGGGTGGCCATTTCGTCCAGTGTGCCTATACTGGCTCTTTGGAAAAGTTATCCAATTATTTCTGTATACCTCTTTCCCCCATTTCTAGACATCTCTTTCCCCATAGCCTTCCAAGTATTTATCCAATTTTCCTTTTGAGTGCTGCTGTTAAATATACTTTGACTGCTTGTTCAGGCATGCAAGTGGTGATGTTTAAAAAAAAGCCTGAACACTTCCTGTTCTTCTGATCACCTTAAATCTGTATCCTCTGATTGCTGACCCCTCTGCTGCTGGAAATCGTTTCTCTTAATTTCCCTAATATCCTAATCACCTGCACGGTGCTACAGTGGCTGTCACTGCTGCCTCACAGCACCAGGGATCCAGGATCAATTCTGGTCTTGGATGATTGTGTGGAATTTACGCATTTTCCCCATGTCTGCAGAATTCCCTCTGGGTGCTCCAGTTTAATCCCACAGTTCAAAGATGTACAGGTTAGGTGGATTGGCCATGGTATATGTGTGGGATCAAGAGGATAGGATGCAGGGAGGGGTAGGATGCTCTTTCAGAGAGTCAGTACAGTACAAACTCGATGGGCCGGATGGCCACTTTCTGCACTGTAGGGATTTTATGTCCTATGGTCCACTTTCCAAAACCATTCATTATTTTTTAACACCTCTATCAATTTAGAGATACCTCTAGATTCTTCAGTCTCTCTAGATTACTGAATTTCTTCATCCCTATTACCATTCTAGTAAGTCTCTTCTGCACTCCCTCCAAGTTATTGATACCTTTCATAAAATGAAGTGTGCCCGGAATTGAACAGTGTTCCAGCCGTGGCCCAAGTGGTGCTTACATCCTTGCCTTTATAATCATTCCTCCACCAATAAAGCCAAGGATGCCATATGTATTTTTAAAAGCCTACCACCTTAAGATTTGTTTATATACAGTCCCAGGTGTCTCTATTCTTGCACCCTCTTTAACATTTCTCATCTGCCATGTTCCATCTACCTAAAAAGTATATATTCTCATGAATATTACAGTCCTCCCCAATAGTTACTACATTTCTGAATTTCACATCATATGCGACCTTAAAATGATGGCGTGTATGTCTAAGTCCAGGTTATTAACATACATTCAAAAGATCAGCAGTCATAATACCGACCCCTGGATAACAATCCTATTTACCTCCGTCCAATCTGACAAACAACCATTCAGCAGTACTCTGTTTTCTATCCCTTAGCTAATTTTGTATCCATGTTGCCACTGTTCATTTAATTAAATGGCCTTTAATTTTGTGAACAAGTTTATTATGTGGGATTTTGACAAATGCATTAACATCAACCATGCTATCATTATCAATTGCCTCTGTTACTTAATTCAAAAATTCAATCAAGTTAACCCTTCACAATTTCTTTATCACATCTGTGCTGACACTTATTTATTATCTCATACTTTTTCAAATGCCAATTTATTTTGTCCTGGGTTATTGTCTCAAATGGCTGAATTTTCCCTCTGAGTTACAATCTCGATGTCAAACTGATTTCTGAGTTATGAACCTGGGCATTCATATGGTGGGACTTTGGGCATAATCTTTCAGGAGGAGGCCGATTAAGAATCCTCCTCTAGGAGTGCCATCCAATTAGGGATTGGCAGTGGCCTAAAGTCCCAATGTGCCCAAAATGACCAGCAGATTTGCTGAGAGTGCTGTGTGCTGCTGAGGTGAATGGGGAAGAGGGAAGAGGGTGACACAAGATGAAGATGCCTCATTGCTGATGGAACCAGCAGCCAATTCCACGTGGCTGCACCTGCACTATCCTGTAGATCTGTCTGTAGATAACAAGTAGACAGACAGTAGTAAGTCCAAAGGTTACCAATTTTGTCCTTTTTAAAGTAACTATTGCATATGAACCTCATGGCACTACAATGTCCTCTGTCTCACCTTACCACGAGCTGCAGAAACAGCGGGATCTATTGCACCATCAGCAAAATTCCTTAACTTTCTTAATGTAAATTATATTCCTCCATAAATTGGTTTTCCACTACTAACTGGCAGGTTTTCTCCTGTGTGTGCCTCCTGACCTTGGAAAAAGTGGGAGGAAATGGAAACACTTTTCAATAATTGTCTTGCCCGAACTTTTTCAAATTTTCCCAGCCCCTCCCCTGGCTCTGATCCTGCAACCAATGGCCTTGGAAAATTTCCCTCAAAGACTTTAGGCTGACTGTAGTTGCTGAATTTATCACTCACTATTTTAAATACAGGTGTAACATTTGCAATGCTCCGGTCCTCTGGCATAACTCCCAAGGAGGCTTGGAAGATTGTGGCCCAGCCTCCTTGATTTACACTCATATTTCCTCCACTTAGCCTGCATTCTATTTAGGCTGGTCGACTTTCCAATTTTAATGATTGTCAACTGTTTAAATATCTCCTCTTCATCCTTTTTTTCATCCTATCAATATTATCATTGCTTTCTCCTTCACTGCTACAATGGCAGCGCTTTTCTGTCTAGCAGAGGAAAATCACTGATTTCGTACTTCAGCTGCGCCTCCTGATGCCACAAACAGGATCTCCTTTTTGGTCCCTAATCGCCCAAACCTACCTTTGGCTACCCTTTCAGTATTTTAAAAACAAATTTAAAGTTTATTTATTAGTGTCACAAGTAGGCTTACGTTAACACTGCAATGAAGTTAATGTGAAAATCCCTCAGTCATCACTCTCTGGCCTATTCCGGTACACCGAGGGAGAATTTAGCATGGCCAATGTGCTTAATCAGCACATCTTTCAGACTGTGGGAGGAAACCGGAGCACCCAGGGGAAACCTACACAGCCACGGGGAGAACATGCAGAACAAGCTGGGAATCGAACCTGGGTCTCTGGCGTTATGAAGCAGCAGTGCTAACCACTGTGCCGGTTGACAAAAATGTACAAAGATTAATATCTCACTAACTTATATCAGGTTTATAAATGTGTTTTCTTATTTACTCTTTTCCTTCCATCAACCAAAACCCCTGAAAATTGTGATGTTTCCTGCAGAGCTGATCATCTGGTACAAAACAACTTGTTCAGAGAGTAATTTTAAGTTCTGTCTAGAATAGCCACTTTTTTTCTATTCAATTATCCATCATTTTTGTGCCTGGTTGGCTTTTATTTCCTTCGCAAATCATTGGAACAATCTGAATCTGCTGGTTCCCATGTTAATGTATCATCTTTTGTGTTGTTGAAACTTGAAATGTTTTATTCCTAACCAGAATTTCTTTCTCGCTCTGTGTGGCCAGCAGCAGTCCTAACAAACGGGGCCTTCCTTCCTACAACGAGCATATGTCAAAGAAGCTGGCACCTTGCCCAAGGGAAAATTCACCTCAGGATTTGAACAGATCTGTAAGGTACAGAGAAGGTAGACAGGAAGTGAGAAGAGACAAATCACCACGGAGGGCCTTGGAGAGGGAGAAATCTCCAGGCAGACCTTTGGACCCCAGTAGGGAGAGGTCACCAGGGAGGATATTGGATGAAAACAGAGGGGGTGGTATCCGTTTACCTCCAGGATCCTCAAGGGCCCCAGTTACCAAGGTACTTTCCATATAACTAATTGTAATTTAGGATTCAGTGCTTAGAAGTACCCTCATTGCCCCCTGTCCTGTGTTACTTGTCTAAATAATTTTAAATAATAGTATTAATAATAATTGTATTAACACCATCTATTTATGTTAACCAGACCTGGGACCAGTCTGCTGTGTGAATCCAGCATCACCCAACAGATGAAGAGGCATGTACCGAGCATGTGCATTCTACTCTTTCAACAGTTGGGAGAATCGCTTTCAAACTAAGGAGATCCACACAATACACTAAAACTGTATGCACATTTGTTTGCTTTAGTCACTAAGGGAAATTTTGTGGGGGGCGTGGGGGTCACAGTATTAAATTTTAAACTGTCTGCTGCTCGCAAGCTATCTTATGATTGGCTATTGGGAATGTGGGTGATAACCTGCTTTTCTATATAACATGATTCATTTACTTGTAGGGGAAGGATCTACAAAATGGGAAAAATTCCCTACATCTTGTGAGATCACTCATTTTGACAGCAGAGGCTCTTACTCCTCTCCAGTGAGGGTTTGGCTACATGTTGTGGGTGTAGATGGAGAATCAGTGTTTGATCCAGCAATGCGGACTGGTTGCATAACTGTACACAGTTCATTACTTGAATTTTATATAATGGTTATGAAGGGAATCTGAACTTGGAACCGCAGCAGGACTGAATATATATTTTGTAATAATCTATAGCTTTTTGCTATTCAATCCTTTTTTCCCTCTGTACTGCACTGCTGCTTTGTCCTGGACGTACAGACATTCGTTCAAATACAACTTACTGCAGTCTTTTGTACTATATTTCACTGACCTGTATTGAAGACTTCCCAGTTCTAAAGTGCATTCCTAATTTTGTGATATTACTGTTTTTTTCTCTTTGTACCCTGTCATTTGTGAATATGCAATGCGTGAGAGCAAGACTTGAGTCGCATTTCTGGTGACTCATTTTCCATAAAAGTGCTTAATTAAATTCTACACTAATTTACATATCTTTACATGGCAAGTGTCTGGTTTTATTTTCTTTTCAGAGCTGAGTGCCCTTGGATAAATGAGGCGAAGCTCCAAATTTGAAAGTGGCCTGAGAAATTGTCTCAAATTACAAGAAAAAGTTCTTTCCTTCACCTGTGATGTGGGCTCTAAGCAAATTTATATAACCAGAAAATTCTAGGTTCCAGATCCAGCTAAACTAGAACCAGGTTATGAGCTTTTTAACAACATGTTGACCATGCTCCCATCGGCATATATATCAGCCTGCAAATATATATCATGGGAGAAAGAAAAAGAGCTTAATTGTTCCCACAGTAATATTAAATGACCTTTTTTTAAAAAGGCAGAATATAGGGGGGAGTATTCAAAAAAATCCCTGAGTCAGATTTAGAGAGGGTTCTTTAAACTGAAGGAATGTTACTTTTTAAAGGACATTCTGATGAGTAATGCAGTGGAATTCTCTTCCCCATGCTTCTCGATCAGAAAGGTGAATGCATTATTTTGTTTTGGTGGTCTATAATACTGATTTCTGCCCTAAACTTGCTGAACTCGATGTTGAGTTATGAAGGCTGTGAAGTGCCAAAAGCTGCAGTGCTGTTCCTCAGGCTCACATTGAGCTTTAATGGAACAGGGCAGCAGGCTGAGGACAGAGGTCAGCGTGAGAGCGAAGTGGAGAATTAAAATGTCAGGACATCAGAAGCTCAGGAACATACTTGCTGAATGGAGGTGTTTCTGCAAAGCAGTCACCAAATCCACATTTTATCTCCATACTGTAGTGCAGGCTGCATTGAGAGTGGTGAGTACAGTATATTAAATTGAAAAAAGTACATGTAAATCATTGTTTCAACTGGAGGACACACTTGGGGCCTTGGGTGGTGAGGGGAGAGGAGGTTAAAAATGCATCTCCTACACTTGCATGGAAAGGGTTCATGCAAGGGGATAGGTGTATTGGGGATGATGGAGGAGTGAAATAGTCTTGCAGAGGCAACAGTCTCTTTGGAATGCTGAAAGGAGAGGAAAAGATGAGTTTGGTGGTGGAATCATGGCAAAAATGATGGTGAATGACCTGTTGAATACAGAGGCTGATATGGTGGAAGATAAAAATATGGGAAACCCGATCGTGGCACCAGGAATGAGAGGAAGAGGTGAGACCTAAACAGACTTCCTGGGCCTGATTAGTTTTGTGTACAATCATATCTTTGTCCCCTTCATCCAAATCATTTATTTGGGTGGTAAATTTGAGACCAGCAATGACCGCTGTGGCACACTTCCATTCATCCAAGACTTCTTACTTAGTTTACCCCAGTCCAATGCCAGCATCTCCACATCATGCACATTCTTACATCTTGTCAATCAGAACATGGTATATTTATACCAATTCTTTTCCTGTTAGTTAGCCAACCTTATATCGATGTTGATATGTCACTCCTACACCGTGAGCTTTTATTTTCAGCAATAACCTTCGTGTGGCAACTTACAAATTTGTTTTGAAAATCTAAGTACAGTATATCTTTCCCCTTTCTACACAGCATATGTTACTTCATCAAAGATGTCTGGTGGGATCAAAGTCAGGCAGGTCAGGAATGAAAGCAGACATTTTAACAGATTTTCTCCCTCCCTGCCAGACCTGCTGAGTATTTCCAGCATTTTCTGATTTTATTTCAGATTTCCAGCATCCAAAATATTTTGCCTTTACTCCACATCGACTTGTTGTTTCACTTGATTGAATAACTTTGTGGAACTTTGTAAACTTCCTTTCTGGGTTATGTAATGAAGCATGACATCTCAAATGGGCTACTGGAGAGCCGTCAACTCCGATGGATTCTGCCTTCAGGTCAAGACAGCAGGGAGGAGAGCAAAAGATCCAGCCTCTGTCCAGGAGTTGGTTAGGTTAGATACATAGCCTTAGACATTTAGCTAATTTGTCCATCTGAATCTCTCTGAACTGACTGATGATATGACACTGTTCTGGGCAACAAAGCTTAAAGGAATTCCAAATTGTCCTCGCCATTTAAGCCAAATTAAAGAAATGCTATGTTTGTTTCAATAATTCTTAAAAATTCATTTATGGGACATGCACATCACTGCCTATGATGATGCTGGGTGGTCCATCCGGTTTCATTCCTTTTTATTCCATTTGTAGGGAAACGTAGCAGGGGGGACAGAAAACCTACAATTTAACTATCCATTGAGCTCAGACGGGAATTTCTGGTGTTGGGATGTGCATGGCCAGAGAGTCCTGTCCAATACATTGCAGAAGGCATTTAAGAGTTAAGCACGTTGCTGTGGGTTTGGAATCACATAGGCCAGACCAGTTAAGAGTGGCAAGTTTCCTTCCCTAAAGGACATTAGTGAATGGGTTTTTACAACAATCGACAATGGTTTCATAATTGTTAGACTTCTAATTCCAGATATTTTATTGAGCTTTTAATTCCATCACCTTTTCAAGGTAGGATTCAAATCTTGGTCCCCAGAGCATTACCTCAGGTCTCTGGATCACTAATGAAACAACAATACCACTGCGCCACTGCCTTCCACTAAACTGGCTGGATTAAAAACATGCAACCCAATTAAAAATAAACTGGCTTTCATGTTCAAGAAGCTGAGATGCAAACTGGCATTTTGCACTCCACAAATGTTTCCCAGCTGTAATGCTTACACCAATAGTGAAGAAGTGGAAATGATTGAGAGCTTGAAGTTTCCAGGTGTCCAGATCACCAACAATCTATCCTGGCACCTCCATATTGATGCCATAGTTAAGAAAGCTCATCAACACCTCTCTCAGAAGGCTAAGGAAATTTGGCATGTCCGGTATAACTTGCCAATTTTTACAGATGCACCACACAAAGCATTCTATATGATGTAAATGCAGCTTGGTATGGTTGCTGCTCTGACCAAGACCACAAGGAACTACAAAGGGTTGTGAACGTAGCCCAGCCCATCACCGAAGCCAGCCTCCCATCCATTGATTCTGTTTACACTTCCCACTGCCATGGAAAAGCAGCCAGCATAATCAAGGCCCCCACGCACCCCAGATGTGCGGGGCTCAAAATGCTCACAAGGCTCCAAGTAGGGTCTAGCCAGAGCCTTCTACAGCCTTAAAAGTACATCCCTGCAGTTGTATCCTAGCCTTCTCGACATGAATGCTAACAGTGCATTTGCCTTCCTAACTGCTGACTGAACCTGCATGTTAACCTTGAGAGAACCTTGAACAAGGACTCCCAAGTCCCTTTGTGTTTCTGATTTCCTAAGCATTTCCCCATTTAGAAAATAGTCTATGCCTCCCTCCTCCTTCCAAAGTGCATAACCTCACACTTTTCTACATTGTATCCTATCTGCCACTTTATTGTCCACTCTCCTAACCTGTCCAAGTCCTTCTCTGTCCCCCCCACGCCCCGCCCCCATCCCCCTCCGCTTCCTCAATACTACCTGTCCCTCTACGTATCTTTGTATCATCTGCAAACTTAGCAGCAGTGCCTTTGGTTCCTCCTTCTAAATTGTGAAAAGCTGAGAGCCCAGCACTGACCCCTGAGGCACACCACTAGTCACTGACTCCCCCAGTCAACTTTTGAAAATCCCTGTATAATACCTTCAAAATTGGCCTTGCCCATTTGAAATTTTAACTTTTGGGCCTGACCTATCTTAAAACTAATGGAATTATGGTCACTGGTCCCAAAGTGATCCCTCATGAACACTTCTGTCACCTGCCCTTTCTTATTTCCCAAGGTGGGGAGGGGGCCCCTTTAGGCTATCCATATGCTGAATGAGAAATTCTTTCTCAATACACTCAACAAATTTCGCTTCATCTAGGCTTCTAATATTACGGCTGTCCCAGTCAACGTTGGGAAAGTTAATGTCCTCTACTATTAACACCTATTTTTCTTGAAGCTCTGTAATCTCCTTACATATTTGGTCCTCAATTTTCTGCTGACTATTTGGGGGCCTATAGTACAGTCCTATCAAAGTGATCTCCTCCTCATTTCTCAGTTCTACCCATATAGACTCAGTGGGTGAATCCTCGGAAATATCCCCCTTCAGTACTGCTGTGATGCTTTCCCTAATCAAAAACGCAATTCTCCCTCCTCTCTTACCTAGTCTTCTATCCTTCCTATAGCATCTGTGCCCTGGAACATTGAACTGCCAGTCCTGTCCCTCCATTAGCCATGTTTCATTAATTGCTATAATATCCCAGTCCCATGTACCCATCCATGCCCTGAGTTAATCTGCCTTGCCCGTCAGGCCTTTTGCATTGAAATAAATGCAAGACTTCCCTTGCTCTCTACCCTGCTGCTACCTGACCTGTCTAGTACTTGGATTACTGACACTTCCATTACTATTTAATGCGCTTTTTAAAAATTTCCATGCTGTCCTCAACCTTCTCTTCTGTGTCTCTTCACATAATTGTCTCTGAGAAATATTCAAACAAAGCATGAGTATCTCCCCATTGGCTGTGTTTATTTGTGCAACCACACTCGGGAAGGATTCTAAGCCTGCGCAGAGGCAGTGTCAGGCTCTTTAAAGTGTGAGATACTTTTAAGTTCAAATCTGCTTTCTCTCACTGAATAATGCATTTTGTTTGCAAGCTGGTATCTTTGTAACTGTCTACAACAAAATCAGTTAAAGGAAAACAATTGCAGCTACTTGTAGCAGCCACTTTCACGTTCTTGTAGTGGTAAAACAGATATGTGTGTGCTCCTCCTCTGCTCCTACCCCTGCCCCCCCCTCCCCCCCCCCCCCCCCCCCACCCCCCACTTTGGAAATCAAACTATATTTTTTATTTATTAGTGTCACATGTAGGCTTACTGGGTTACTGTGAAAACCCTCTAGTTGCCACATTCCGGTGCCTTATGAACTATATACTCTTTGGAGTTTCACCATTGGAAAATAATCAATTAAAATATATATTAAAAAGATTTAAGAAAAGTATCATCATCTAATGTGAGGCTCGAAACCATGACCTTGAGATCAAAATTTCCATTATCCTTTGCATTGTGTAGGAACTCCCTCTACAAGGCCTTTCACGCTTGTTCCAATAAATCAAAAAGGAAGATATTATTCGATAGTTGCAGTGTTAAACTGGCCTGGGAGTAAAATGGCTGTGCACCCACCATCTCGGTGGGAGAATTTGCACATGTGCTGGTGGCAGCAACTTTGGCCAATGCACATTTGCAACGTTCACAACTCTTCCTGCTGTCTTTCTGGTCGGTGGCAGGAGTTCATGTTAGTCAAAATCCAACAACTTCAGGTACAAATTGTCCAACAGCTAGTATTAGTGCCTGCTTTCTCCAAAACCAGTGAGGGAGAAATCTCACGGGCCTCTGGAAAGCACTAAGCTTGTTTGCATCCATAGATTAGGGCCACACCAGAACAGAAGGGATGCCCCAATATGTCATTTTTAACAGCAAGTGGCTGGGCTGCAATGTCCATGACTGCTGCAACAGACAATTCTAGAGAGTGAATCCTCCTCCTCCTTCCCTGTAAACCAGTGGCAGGAGAGGGTGGAGGTATCAGTTACTGTAGTTTATCAGGTACCTGGGCAAGTGACTCTAGACCCTCTTTATGACTCCAGCTCACCTTTCATTTGCCTGGTTTCACTCCCTCTGCTGCGGTGATACTGGGAGACCCCTAGTGTTCAGTGTTGATTTGGAGGCCATCAACAATTAATGTTAGTCGAGTCCAACTCTGCCCCAATCGTTCATGATTCCTGCTCCAACCTAATGAATTGCATAACCCACAGTTTTATCAGGTTTTGTAGAGGAACATGAACCAGCCAGTTCTGATGACCTAGAGGTACAGACAATTCTCAAGTGTGTGCTGGGTGTGCTCGTATTCCAGAAACGTGATCCAGCCTGAAGAAATCAGCAGACGGGTACATACTTCCTTGAACAGTAAATACTCTATGCAGCTGAGAGTATACCATGTGTTCAAGCCACAGTCAAATCATTGTTAAAGCAGGGTGTTATTCACAAACATCAGGCACTGAAAAATTGATTTGAGGAAGAAGTTGAGAAGTTGGGAAACAGTTGGAATTTAATCTAAATTACTGTCAAGTTCTGAGCTGAGAAAAAATACAAATTAAAATTATTGAGTGAAAGCAAACCTTCAGTCTGCTAACAGAAGAAATCGGAGCAGGGGTTGGCCAGACGAGCCTGTTTCACCTTTCAAAATGCTCAAATTCCACTTTCCCACTAGCACCACAACCACCACCACCACTCCACCCACCCCCCACATCTCTTGACTCCTTGAACGACCAAAACTCTGTCTATCCCACCCTTACAACCCTCTGGGATAGAAAATGCCGAAGACTTAGAACCTTTTGTGTGAAGAAATTTCACCTTGATTTAGTCCTAAATCATCAGCCCTTTATACTGAGGCTGTAACCCGTATTCTAGATTCCCCAGCCAAGGGAAACAACCACGCAGCTTGGACCCTGTCAAACTCATCCAGAATCTTGTATGGTTTAATGAAATCACCTCTCATTCTTCTAAGCTCCAGAGGATATAATGCAGTTTACTCACCCTTGTATCACAGGACAATCCTCTACACCCAAGAACCAGTCTAGTGAACCTTTGCCACACTGCCTCTCCATTGCAAGAATATCCTTCCGTGACTATGGAGATTAAAACTTCACATGATATTCCAAGTGTGGTCTCACCAAAGCCAAGAGTCATTTATTCTTGCACTCCAATCCCCTTGCAATAAAGGCCAACATGCTGTGTGCCTTTCTAATTGCTTGCTGCATCTGCATGCTAACTTTGGTGTGCCTTGTACAAGTCTATCCAAGTATCTCTCAAAATCAAAATTTACAAGTTTATGCCTCTTAAAAAATATTCTGCTATTCCAATCTCTTAACCTCTCACTTTGCCATGTTATACTCCATCTGCTATGCTGATGCCCACTTGTTTAACCTGTTTATATTTTTTTGTGTCCTCCTCATACCTTTATATATATATCCATATTCCTATCTGGTCTGGTATCAGCACCAAACTAAGATGTATTGCTCTCTGTTTCTTTGTCTAATTAATTTATATAGATTAATAGCTGAGGTCCAAGCATCAATCCTTGCAGCACTCCATTAATCACAGCCTGAGACTTGAAGTTAATCCTTTTATCCCTATTCTACGCTCTTGCCATTAACCAATCTTCTGTCCGTCCTAACACATTGCTCCCAATTTCATGAGCTTTATCTTTTTGAATGACATTTGGCATTGTGCGTTTTGGAAGTCCAAGTATTCTGCATCTACTGACTCACCTTTACCTACAACACTGGTTACATCCTTAAAAGACTTTAATAACTTTCTCAAACATCACTTTTTTCCCTTTCGTAAATCCATGTTGACTTTGTCTAAATATATGATGATTTTCCCATTGACTGGTGTCAGGGTAACATGTCTGTTTTCTCCCTCACTTTCTTCTACAGCAAAGTTACCATTGCTGACTTTCAATCTGCTGGGCTTGTTCCGAAAGCAAAGGAATTTTGGTGCCAAGAGTTGAGTTTGTGTGACAGTGTGTGTAAATTTGTGGAAGTTTAAGAGATTCATGGAGTCATATGAATGTAATCATGCGTTCATTTCAGCTAAAGATTATACACCCAGAATTGGAATTTAATAAAATTAATTCCATTATAGATGCTGATGTGGATTTATTTTGACTGAAATGCAACTGTGAAAGGCACTGAAGAATTTGCTTCATAAAAGATAACTTTTAGGCTTGTAATTACACGCATATGGCAGATTCAATTTGAACTTCAGAAAGTATCTCTTTAATTGGACTAGATTTAAACCAAATGTCAATACTTGTACAATTTAAATGAAGATGCGTAGACTAAGAAAGTAACACTGACATCTGTTTTTCTTATTTAATTCGCCTTGTGTCAACTATTCTATTGCTGAATGTAATTTGTTTATTGGGAATTTTAAAACACTACGTTTCTAAATGGACAGTGATTTTGACAAATTAACTCTTTTTAACAGGTGATGATTTTCAGGTTGGCATGAATATTCATTAGCAAGACATCCAGCAGTTTGAAACATTTTAAAACTTTCCTTTAAACATCAAATGAAACAGCAATGATGTTTAATGATTAGACAAGGGGGCAGCACAGTGGTTAGCACTGCTGCCTCACAGCGCCAGGGACCAGGGCTCAATTCCGGCCTCGGGTCACTGTCTGTGTGGAGTTTAAACATTCTCCCAGTGCCTGCGTGTGTTTCCCCCAGGTGCTCCGGTTTTCTCCCACTGTCCAAAGATGTGCAGATTAGGTTGATTAGCCATGTTAAATTGACACTCATGTCAGAGGGTTAATAGGGTAAATATTTGGGGTTACAGTAATAGGGGCTGTGGTCAGTGCAAACTAGATGGACTAATGGCACTGTAGAGATTCTAGGATTCTAGATTTAGTTTAATTTATACACAAAGTATATTAATCAACCAAACTAATAATATATCCTTTTTAAACAGTGTCGAATGGTGGATTTGGGCAATTTCTGTCATGTGACTGCTTCACTTTTGACAGAGAAAGTCACCATTGAATTTTAGACAAGCTTAGATGAATATACTAGTGAGTTAATTACAGCACAATAGCTGAAGAGGCCTCTGTTGTACTTATTTCCATATCACAAAGCCACATTGTGAGAACTTGTTGCCTTCATGGTTGAGCAGGCAAGCTTACGTCTTGGAACCTCGTAAAACCTTATCGGAATTGGGTGTTCTCATCAAAGAAAAGCTAGAGGAATTTATCAGGTGGGAAAAGGGAACGAATAATAACAGTTGTGCTCTTCGTTAAGATAGTCTTAATTTGTAGTATTTTAGGGGGGAAACAATTGCATTTGACGAAATGCATTCCTTTTATTAGAGTTAATTTTTGTAATAGTGCATGGCTGGATTTGTAACTATATAATCCTTTTAGAATTTATCGCTCAAGATTGGATTAACTGAATGTATAAGGAGACTGTCTTATCTTAAGTTTTAAACACTGATTACTGCTATGCGCCTATCTTTTGGCTAAGATCAAGTGTAGTATCGACGTGCTATGTTTGGTTGAAGTTATTAGGTTCCATTTTAGCTTCATTTGAAGCAATTTTTAAAAGCATCTCAGCCTTTTGGTCTAGCCTTGGGGGAGGAGCAATGCCTAATCCAATCAGCTTGGATCACGTAGATCAAGCCCAAGACAGGAGGTGAGAGCCCTGTCTTGTCAGCTTGGATCGGGAATGTCTTAACTTGTTGAGACTCTGAATTGGACTTGATTTGATTGATTTAGAATAAAAACAAAAGAAAACAAAACCTATATTTTATATACATTGTATAACTTTTAAGTATTACCTATGTTATAATGTTTCATCTTAGCACTTTGTAACTTTCTTTATTAGCTTTGAGGATTATAAACAACTTCACCACTTTATCCTTTATTTCAGAGATAAAGGGCAAGATTCTCTGATCTCATTCGCTCCACCACTGCTGCCAGCGAGGATGGAGAATTTGGTGTTCAGCCAAAACTCCATCCACTGCAGCAGGGAATCCAGCCATGAGCGAGGTCGGAAAATTCCAGCCAAAGTAACTCATTCCAAGTAACCACAGAGAGAAATAGCATCACCCATCAAATAACCCATACAAAACAAAGAGTCACTGATAGGGATAATAAGGAAAACACTGCGGATGCTGGAATCTGAAACAAGAAAAGAGGAAGCTGAAAAAACTCAGCAGGTCTGCCGGCATCTACCAAGCGAGAAACACAGTTAACATTTCGAGTCATGGACTCTTCATTTCAACTGAAAGAAGGGAAGATGTTAGAGCAAATGAAATTGCAACAAGAAGTAGCAATAATGAGTACTGGTGGTCAGTCTATCTCTGAAAATGGCAACAGAGAGCTCAAAGAAGTGATTGTTTGAGATGGACCGTGTGAAAGTTCCAATATTCATCATGAACCCACTGACTCCCACAGCAACCTTGACTACAGCTCCTCACACCCCATCCCATCCTGGAAGGACTGCATCCCACTCAACCAGTTTTTCTGCCTCCATCATACTTATTCTGATAACGCCACCTTCAGAAATGGTGCTTCTGACATGCCTGCTTATTTCCTTAAATGAGGTTCCTCCAACCCTGTGGCTGACACAGCACATAAGATAAAGGTGCGCGGTGTTACGGGTAATATATTTAGCATGGATAGAGGATTGGTTAACTAACAGAAAGCAAAGAGTGGTTGGCAATCGGTGATCAGTGATGTGCCTCAGGGATCAGTGTTGGGACCACAATCGTTTACGATTATATAGATGATTTGGAGCTGGGGACCAAGTGTAGCTGATTATGCACCACTTTGGCCAATCACAAATTGATAATGCACCACTTAGGCAATTATCACAGAATCCCTACAGTGCAAAAGGAGGCCATTCAGCCCATCAAGTCTGCACCAACTCTTACTCAGGCTTACACCGTAACCCTAAATATTTACCCAGCTAACCTCCTAACCCATATATCTTGGGACACTAAAGGTTAATTTAGCATGGCCAATCAACCTAACCTGCACGCCTTTCGGACTGTGGGAGGAAACCAGAGCACTCAGAGGAAACCCCACGTAGACATGGGAAGAACATGTAAATTCCGCACAGACAGCGACTCGAGATTGGAATTAGGAAATATCCTCGCCCCATTTAGGCTAGTCAGAATGCAATAATGTCATTGATCATGCTGTGTTGTAGCTAGGAAATAGTTAATAAGCAGAATCTTTCACCGGGGTAGCACATTTGAAACCGAAGTCCTCAAAGTTTGCTATCCACAGGGAAGCAGAAGTTACAGGGAGGAACAGAGACCCAGTGTTAACCTGTGCCCAAGGCTCAACTGGAAAGCAAGAGCTGTGGTACACAAGTTAAGTCCTGCTTTGTTTTGGTAAGTATTAATCTGCAACTTATTAAAATTTCCCAAATTACTTCACCAAGTGGGCTCCTGTTGCCAGTACGGGTGGTATCAAATGATAATTGGAATATAAGTTCAAATAGTACCAAGAGCTTACAGATTAGTACCCCCAGGCATTTGAGACAGAATGGGAACAATTGGTTTTGTGACAAAGGATCTCAATATGTTTGTCAGACCAACAGGAAGAAGACCTACAGATTATGGGATCATTGTGAACCCAAAGTGATTTCTGGTACTACTGACAAGATGTCATTTAAAACAGTTTTTTCTCTCTGTTGAGAGAGGCTAGAAAAGGTGTCTAGCAAAGGCAGGATGTTTAGAGAAGGGGGATAGAGTGCCATTTGAAGAGATAGTTGCGTTTGTCCAGAAACAGATGGACAAGAAGAAGAGCTGAAGAGCCAGTGGGTCTTTTTGCTCATGGAGCACTTTACCATGCTCCGAAAGCTGATGGGGTTTTGAAAAAGAACTAGGACAAGATGGAGACTTTGAGAAAGCAAGTCCAGCAAAAAGATCCGGATGTAGATGGTTTACAGAGGCAGGTCCATACCTTAGAGTAAGGAGTTGAACACTCAGCTACTATAACGTAGCAGCAGTGTACATCTAGTTTACATGCAGAAGCTGCCTTAGTTTAGGTACAGCCACTCAGACAGGAACTCACACCAAGTAACAAGGCAAATGCGAGGCTCACACAGGAGGTGGGTGATGCCAGAGCAGCATTAGGGGAAGTTGTTAAGCGGCCTCACCAAGAAGCTAATCACTGTCTATGTAAATTTCAGATATTGGAGCTAAAAGGGAAATTTGAAGAACAGCAGATGTTAGCGGCAGCAGAAGACATTAGGGATATTTGCCTTCATTACCTAAGACATTGAATATAAAAGCAGAGAGGTTATGATGAAGCTGTTTAAAATGCTCATTAAGCCACAGCTTGAGTACTGTATGCAGTTCTGATTGCCACACTATAGGAAAGATGTGCTTGCACTGGAGAGGGTGCGGAGGAAATTCTCTGGAGCATTTCAGCTATGAAGAGATTGGATAGGCTGGGGTTATTTTCCTTGGCGCAGAGAAGGCTGAGGGGGGCCTGACTGAGGTGTATAAAATTATGAGGGACATGGTTAGGGTAGCTAGGAAAAAACTTTTCTCATTAGTAGAGATGTCAACAACTAGGGCACGTAGATTTAAGGCATGGAGCAGAAGATTTAGAGGGGGTTTGAGGAAAAACTATTTCATCCAGAGGATGATGGGAATCTGAAATTCACTGCCTGAAAGAGTGGTAGAGGTGGGAACATTCAACATTTGAGAAGCATTTGGATGAACTTGGAACACGATAGCATACAAGGCAGTAAGAAGTCACACAACACAAGGTTAAAGTCCAACAGGTTTATTTGAACTTTTTATCTTGGACTTTTAGCTTGGTGTTGTGAGACTTCTTACTCTGTTTACCCCAGTCCAACACCAGCATCTCCACATCAAGCATAGAAGGCTACAGACCAAGTGTTGGAAAATGGGATTGAATAGATAGGTGCTTGATGACCAGTGCACACACAAGGGACTGAAGGGCTTTTCTATTATGTAAAACTGTATGACTACAAAAGTTTCCAGGGGAATAATTCAGAAAGATAACACTGATTGTGGTCGATCGAGTGAGAAAACGTTTGGGTACAGTGACAGGATGGGGCTAACCAACCGCCGTAATTTAAAATGGCAGTGTGGGCTCATTGGGCCGAAGGGCCTGTTTCCTGTGCTGTGTTGTTCTTTGTTCTTTGTTCTTTATTTCCTGAGCTGCAGGTTATCCCTTCAGTTGCTGTTGTGATTTTGCATGCCACATATGACCAGCAGAGTAACATTTAGAATATAGAGTCCCAGGTTCTGGGCGAAGTTTAAGTACTAGAGTGTGAATTAGGAACTGCTACACGCAGTTTGACCCTATCGAAGCTAACAGAAAATGGAGCAACTGAAGGGCTCATGTTGAATTGGATGATTTACGTTTAAGATGTCTACTCTTGACAGCATGTTCGAGTAACCTAAAATCAGATCTACTGGACAAAGCTAAATGTTGTAAGTGCCAAACTCCTCACAATTATTCTTTCTTTCCTTGGGATCCTTAACCTGAATCTGGTAGCAGTAATAGGGCAAATAGCAGTAATAAGGCAAATAGCAGCAATAGGGCAAACAGTGTATTGATATGTCTGCAATGATCCTCGCAAATCGCCAATGTGATTTCCATCAGCTATTTCAGCTCCAGCCTGCAGCTTAAGATGATATTCTTAGGTCAATTCCATCCTTTGGTTAAGGTAGCCTTGAGTGGAGAGGTGGAAGCTAAGACCCATGGGGCATGGTCAAGGAGAGGAATTCAGTCTTAACCATCTGGAGAGGCCCCTTCACGGAAATCAGTGGCTGTACAAAGAACCAAGAAAATTACAGCACAGGAACAGGCCCTTTGGCCCTCCAAACCTGCACCAACCATTCTGTCTGACTTAATTAAAACCCCACCACCTTGCTGGCGACCATATCCCTTTATTCCCATCCTATTCATGCATTTGTCAAGACACCCCTTAAAAGTCACTTGGCTTTTGGACTACAGCTCATTTTCCCAGCCTCCTGACAAATTAGTTTAAACACCCCCAAAGATCCGTAGCAAATTTCCCTCCCAAGATATTGGTGCCCCTCTGGTTCAGGTGCAAACTGTCCTGTTTGTACAGATCCCACCTTCCCCAGAATGTGCTCCAATTATCCATGTAAATGAAACCCTGTCTTCTACACCATCTCTGCAGCCACTTGTTAATTTGCACTCTCTTCCTGTTCCTCAACTTACTAGCATGTGGCACTGGCAACAAACCAGAGATGACAACATACTTTGTCCTGGCTCTCAGCTTCCATCCTAATTCCCTAAATTCCCGTTTTAAATCCCCATCCCTTCTTCTACCTACGTCATTAGTACTGGTGCACCATGACTGCGGCTGATCCCCCCTCTCCCTTAAGGATCAAACACAGTCTGAGACGTCACAGACCCTTGCACCCAGGAGACAACATACCATCCGTGAGTCTCTTTTGCTGCCGCAGAACCGCCTATCTGTCCCTCTAACCATCGCGTCCCCAATTACTATTTCTCTCCTACTCTCCACCCTTCCTTTCTGAGGCACAGGGACAGACTCGGTGCTGGAGATCCGGTCAGCCTGGCTTATCAATAGTAGGTCGTCCCCCTCAACAGTATTCAACACGGTATACTTGTTGCTGAGGGGAATGACCACAGGGGATCCCTGCACTGGCTGTTTCCTCCTAGCCCTTCTCACTGTCATCCATCTATTTTCATTCTTTGGAGTATCCAAATCCCTGAAACTTTTATCTATGATCATCTCTGCCTCCTGAATGATCCGAAGTTCATCCAGCTCCAGCTCCAGTTCCCTAACATGGTTTTTGAGGAGCTGGAGATGGGTGCACTTCCCACAGGTGAAATCAGCAGGGACACTGACGGTATCCCTCACCTCAAACACTCTGTAGGAGAAACCATAATCTTGTAGACTTCTGTCAGGATACCCCTCAACCTCTGTCATTCCAGTGAGAACAAGCCAAGTTTCTCCAATCTCTCCTCATAGCTCCATATCAGGCAACATCCTGGTAAATTTTTTCTGTACCTGCCAAAGCCTCCACATCCTTCTGGTAGTGGGGCGACCAGAATTGAACACTATATTTCAAGTGCAGCCTAACTAAGGTTCTAAAAACTGCAACATGACTTGCCAATTTTTAAACTCAATGCCCCGGCCAATGAAGGCAAGCATGCCATGTGCCTTCTTGACTATCTTCTCCAACTGCATTGCCACTTTCAGTGACTTGTGTACCTGTACACCAAGATCTCTTTGCCTATCAATACTGTACTGCCATGTAGTAGAAGGTGAGAAGCATTTTCCTCACAAAGGGCAGATAAGCCCCCTGCTGTAACACCTGCACCTTCACATCATAAATGTGGGAGGTTCAGATACTTAGAAAAGGATTGTTGCTGACCCCTCAAATAGGAAAGGGTCACTGAACAGTTATGTGTCCTGAGAGCAAACCCTTAGGGCTCGAACAGGAGGTCAGTCACTAAAGAGTTAATAGTCACAGAAGTTTAAAAATCACATAAGCTGTAAGCTATTAAACTCAGTTACGTGGAAAACCAGAGGTCTTGATTAAAGCAGACCGAGATACAAGTCAAGGACCATAAAACCCCTCATTACAAGGCAGACCTCTGTCACACAGCATACACCCAAGGCCTCCATTGAATTATGCACAAGTAACAAAGTTCCAACAAAGGACAATGAACACGGGAGGACGTGAGGCGTCGATATACCACTGGTTAGAAATATAGCTATCATAGTCACGTCTGGAAGGTAATAGGTAAAGAAAGAAATACGTACTTGGTGAGATTATAATTAGGTGTACGTGCGCAAGTTGTAATTGGACAACTGTACCTATACGTTTTACATTATGTAATCTAATTTGTTAATTATGAGTAGATATAGATACCTCTTCTTTCAAATGCACATTGTTTGATTGATATATGCTATTTTCTTGTAATTGAGTCTTAATTATAAATGGCTGGACAATTCTTGGTTCAGGATGAACCACCTGAAGGGCAAGAGGGAACAGAGTGCAGTTAGTCACAATCTCTCCCAAGCAGGCATGGACAAACAAAATACTCTGATGTAGTTTCCTGCATGGAAGATGCCCCAAATTCGCACCAACTGTTTCTATTTATCTTCTAGCACTGTTTAGATACCTTAAAAAAATAGACATTGAAACTAGAAAAAGCTGAACTCAGGTTAGTTACTGAAGGAATAAAACTCCTCTACCTCACCCAGAAACACTATAAATAAATCAATTGGCAAAGTGCAAAAATGTGGTGGATTCCAACAGACACCTTGCTGCACTGTAAAGATGCTGGAAGCCTCAAACAAAAGCTGAGAAAGATTATCTCACACTTGCGCTTAGCTCATTTTGACCTCTATGGGGAGGGCAGCTCGCCTAGCTGTGATGCATATCACTGCAGCTGCCTTAGGAACAATCTAAAATGTGAAATAACACGACATAATTGTGATTATTGAGTCAGTTAAAGTTAAAATGTAACAAATGGGTATCTGTCTAAAAGAAATTTGGACTTTTAAAAATTTGAGGTGGATTAAGGTGCAAGTATGTATCAAGCTGGTGCAGGCTCAATGGGCTGAATGGTCTCCTTTTGCACTGTACAGATTCTATGATTCTAAGTTGTAAGATGCAGAGTTGCCAGCGTTGGACTGGGGTAAACACAGTAAGAAGTCTCATAGCACCAGGCTAAAGTCCAACAGGTTTATTTGGTAGCAAACGCCACTAGCTTTCGGAGTGCTGCTCCTTTGTCAGGTGAACACTGTTGGACTTTAACCTGGTGTTATGAGACTTCTTTCTATGTTGTAAGGTCAGATAAAGCTTGTATTTTGGCAGCAATCAAATCTGAACTTTCCAGACTGGAGACTTATGTGTCTAGGATTATGTTAGTTTGTATTTGTGGATTAATGGGAACCAGTTAAATGTGAAAATTTTAAGCATAGGCTGGAAGAATTTGGAATAAGTGTGAGAATTTTATTGTGTTGTCACATCCAACCAAAGAACAAAGATTTTGCAGCTAGCAGTGTGTTTGGGTGGGAACGCATTTGAGATTTTGAATCAAAGAACAGGTGTTGACTATAAAATCAGGCATTGGAAATTGGTTTAACTGCAACAAAAAATGGGTTAAGTTATAATAGAGAGGAATGGAGGATTTTGTTTCTTATTTTAACCAAGGGGTTTTGAGTTGTAGTGCTCTGTCACTTCAAGAAGCTGCATCTACGAAAGAATGCTGTGTATTACTTGTTTGAAATTTTCGAGCTGCGAGACCCAGTGTGTTCTGCTTGGTTTATCTGGACATTTATAGAGTTGTTTTATCATTGTTTAGGGCTACATTTGTTAAGACTTCTCTTTCCGGGGAATTAACCTTATCTTGAGTTTTTAATTACAGGAATTTGGAAGGTTAAAATCAGAGCCACGAGAATGCTTACGGAATTCATATTGGTTGTTATTTTTTAAAGCACGTGCTATGTTTATCTGCTTCTGTATGGATGCTAGTTGTGGGTTGTATGTTTCAAACTTTAATATTTTATGTCTGATATTGTGATTTTATATTCATCTTGTGATATTGAGATAGATTTAATTTGGTAGGGTTAACTAAAATTTGGGATATTTGAAATTATTCTGACAAATCTGCAAGGAATTAAAACGATTGTGAATGAAGCCCAATCCATCACGCAAACCAACTTCCCTTCATAAGAACATAAGAAATAGGAGCAGGAGTAGGCCATCTAGCCCTTCGAGCCTGCCCCGCCATTCAATAAGATCATGGCTGATCTGTCGTGGCTCAGTTCCACTTTCCCGCCCTCTCCCCATAACCCTTAATCCCCTCTTTTATCAAGAACCCATCAACCCGCTTCTTAAAAATATTTAGCGAGGCAGCCTCCACCACTTCAACGGGCAGAGAATTCCAGAGATTCACCACCCTTTGAGTGAAGAAGTTCCTCCTCAACTCCGTTCTAAACCGCCTCCCCTTTATCTTGAGGCTGTGCCCCCTAGTCCTACTGTCTTTTTTGAGCGGGAAGAGTCTCTCCACCTCTATCCTATCCATCCCATTCATCATCTTATACGTCTCAATGAGATCTCCCCTCATTCTTCTAAACTCTAACGAGTACAAGCCTAGTTTATTCAGCCTCTCCTCATAGCTCAACCCCCTCAACTCCGGTATCAGCCTAGTAAACCTCCTCTGCACTCCCTCCAGGGCCAAAATATCCTTGCGCAGGTGCGGCGCCCAAAACTGCACACAGTACTCCAGCTGCGGCCTCACCAATGCCCTATACAGCTGCAGCAAGACCTCCCTACTTTTATATTCAATCCCCCTCGCTATGAAGGCCAGCATCCCGCTCTGTCTACATTTCCCCCTGCCTCGGCAAAGCAGCCAGTATAATTAAGGACCTCACACACCCCGGACATTCCCTTTTCCATCTTTTTCTGTTGGGAAAAAGATACAGAAGTCTGAGGTCCTGTAGCGACCGACTCAAGAACAGCTTTTTCCCTGCTGCTATCAGATTTTTTTGAATGGACCAACCTTGCATTAAGTTGATCTTTCTCTACACCTATGACTGTAACATTACATTCTGCACTCTCTTGTTTCCTTCTCTATGAACAGTATGTTTTGTCGGTATAGCGTGCAAGAAACAATACTTTTCACCGTATGTTAATACATGTGACAATAATAAATCAAATCAAATCAAATCAAATCTTATATTGGATTGATCTTGGGTCAACACTTCTTGTCAGGTCAAAAGATATACTCCTGACACAAGTGACACAACGAAAAGGAAAACTCAAGGGAAAGAGTTTAACAAGGAAATTTGCTAAATTAAAATGAGTCCCGGACCATGTGCTTGTTAGATTAAAACAAAAGAAAAGTGACGTCCATTTGAGAACTTTTACTTCACCCCTTTTCAAACTAGCAGAGAATTAATTCTTATCTTCTAACAGCTGAAGATGTATTTATTTTTGCAGAAATTGTTAATTACAAAATGTTACGGTTTTGAATGTTCAGATTAGTTAACCTATTATATCCCATACAGGATGGATTTTTTTGTGACAGATAACTGCAAATGGAACAGGATTTGCAGTAGCTTCAAGACATTTGAGAATTTATTTGTAGTCAGCCCAATCAAAATCTAATGAAAGGATGAAGGGTATCCAGAGAGGAATTACAAAAGGCAGAATGGACGGGGGAGTGCAAGGTTGCACTCACCACTGTTAAACAACTTTTCAATGGGAACATTTACCACACACCACAGATGGGCAGTTTACTATAGTTAGGGACAAGGGAAATAACCCAGTGGGATATATGAACATTGTAGGAAAGGATTGTGTATATGATTGCCATAGAATCCCTACAGTGCAGAAGGAGGCTATTTGGCCCATCAAGTTTGCACCAACCACAATCTCACCCAGACCTTATTCCCTGCGTATTTACCCTGCTAATCTCCCTGACGCTAGAGGCAATTTAGCATGGCCAATCAACCTAACCTGCGCATCTTCTGGACTGCAGGAGCAAACCGGAGCGCCTGGAAGAAACACACGCAGGCACAGGGAGAATGTGCAAACTCCACACAGATAGTGACCCGAGGCCAGAATTGAACCCGGGTCTCTGGTGCTGTGAGGCAGCACTGCTAACCACTGTGCCACCATGCCGCCCTCATGTACAGATGAGAGTTGAGGAAGTCAACAAGGTCAGAGAAGAGCTGTTGGGGGGAGGAGGGGGGCAATGTGACCCTGTTTGTCGACAGAATGAATGGACAGCCAAGAACAGGATGAGCAATAGTTGAACAGGATAGGACTTAAGAGATTCTAAGAAGAAAAAAAGACATATGCACAGCTTAGATAGTTGCTATGGATATAGGAACAAAGTATATTTTGAAGACTGATGAGATAGACATTAATAGGCATCTGAAAGCCAACAACACTGTTGTTTGAATTTGTGACAATTCTGAAATGTGAAAGATATGCTGTTAGTAAATTATCTTTAAATATGATGTAATTTAAGATAAAGAACAAGTGATCAAAATATGTTACTGTCTGGAATCAAATCGAAAAGTAGCGAGTAAACTTGGTGAGTAATATGGAGAGCTGGAGAATATTTCATAATGTGGATGTGCCGGCGTTGGACTGGGGTAAACACAATAAAAAGTCTGACAATACCAGGTTTTAGTCCAACCGACTTATTTGATAGTAAACGCACAAGCTTTCGGGTTAGTCCCTTCGTCAGGTGAATATTTCATATCCATGCTTGATGGTATTTTGAATGAAATTAAGTGAGGTGATCTGTTGGTGGGGAGTGTCAAAGAGAAAGGAGCATTCATCTAATTGTTCAGAGATCACCGTTCAATAGAATATTAATATAGTCACAAGTTGGCAATAGAGTAATGGTAAAGGTGGGACTGGAGTGTAGCGGTCTCCAACCATGGTGGCATGGACTATATGTGGTAATTAGTACAGCTGATTGTTGATACAAAGATGGGAAGTTGGTGCAAACATTATACACAACTAAAAAATGTACAAGGAACCTAACAAACCTGACGACCATCCAATTTGTGGGGATCAATATTAATATTTTCACAGGTTCCTAATCTCAATGGTGGCATTTGTGAAATAGTAGAAGGCACCGATGGTGAACGTGAGGAACAGCACATGCTGCTTCCCAGACGGTATGTTCAGCCACCCACCTGAGGAACAGGAGAATGGAACAAAAAACCAAACATCTGGATATTGGATTGAGTAACTTTCACCAGTCATTGGACGCAAGTAACCACACCATTCTGGGAAGGAGCTGTGACAGCATATGGTTTCCATCTCCTTAGAGAGACCAGGAATGCCAATCTGAATTGTTGATCCAGATTGTGGATGGCCTTAGAAACAATGGAACAGGAGAATAGTCTGGGAAACTGGTACTGTGTTCTTCCCCATCGGGCAGCATTTCAACAGGGATTTAAAAAGAGGCAGCTTGTTCGTAAAACACTCCAAGATGGGACTCAGAACTAAAAAAGACTCAGAGGGCACTTGGGTATTAAAGAAATATACACTGCAAATACTGGGTCTGTGGAGATATTCATGCAATATCACAGAACCTGGCCTTGAGGGCCAGTATTGTCAAGAATTGTGTACACATGTGATAGATAGACTTGGTTGTGTTGATGTTAGATCTTATAATCTTAATACCTGTGGTTATCAAAAACCTACCTAATGTCCAAACAGGATAAAGTTCCCCCAAGATGGATTAGTCAGGATTGGGAAAGCAGTGGGAGTTATGTAGGGGTAAGCTTTAATATTTCCAGGTGATTAAAGATCTTACATTCTACATGTTATGATCATCCCAATGTTATTAAATGGGCTAAAGTCCACATGCAGAAGATAATTATGATTATACTACAGAATTGCTCCTGAATCATGGATACAAAATAAAAGGAGTATACTGGGTGATATTGGGGTATTATTTGGAAATGCAAACTCTGTCGTTAATCCAGTACAACTGTCCAAACTGGACAACTCTTTCTGGGTCTCCAGAGAAGCCGGAAAAGGGCTATGGTATGGAGCTTATGGAACTGAGTTTGCACTGACTGCCATAGGGGCCTAACTTAAAGGAGGGGAGTGCGATTGTATTGCCAGAGACCTGATACATGAAGTTAGGTCTGACATTAAGGATTTGAGATATGAAACTATTCCCCAACATTTATTTGTCTCCTGGTACAAACTAACTTTCCTGAACATTCGCTGAGACAGATATAAATTGGTCACTCGACTGGGTGGAGGCCGGTTAAAAGGAACACTAAAATTCATCATGACAGTACTAAAGGAGAGTACATCTAATGGGACCTTTAAGGATAGCTACAGAGTTCATAGGATAGAATCATAGAATCCCTACATTGCAGAAGGAGGCCAATCAGCCCATCGAGTCTGCACCGACTCTCTGACAGTTTCTTACCCAGGCCCACTCCCCCAGTTTGCATCATTGGAGACAGAGGAAAGGTATTGGGTTTACCGAGTTGGGTTTATAGGATGTATAACTCACAAGGAGGGCCCGGCATATGTGAGCACTGTGGAATGCTGCTGTGAATCAGTCAGACCCTAGAGCCTCTACAAAACAACAGGAAGGTAACTATTGATATTATGCCATTGAGGCATTTAAAGTGGTAGAGGTGGGCCCCACCCAGTGGTGCTTCATCACACTGGAGACAGAGGTGATCTTATTTTGTGAATCACAGTTTTTGTCTGTAAGGTTCAATGACTGTGGGGGAATTCTACCAGGAAAACTTCAGGTTACTTTGCAGGAGGTGGGACGACAGATTGTATATTGATGAAACCCCAGGAAAGGCGATTCAACAGACCATGCAGAGAACTACAGATATTGTTCACGGATATGTCAGGCACTCCAATGAACAGACCCATGAGGAACGAATATAGGTGAACATAGCTACCCAGACTGCCACCAGATTGAAACAACTGGGGCACATCATTGGTGGGATGTATTTGTTCCAGGAAATCCCGAATTAACTGGCGGGAAATCATTAGGATTGGGATGTCAATTGACACGGGAATATTCTGATGGAAAACCATTGTGTGTTGCCTGTTGTAAAAGGAACAGGAATAGAGTCAAATCACCACAAATTCCTGCAATTATCCTATGCACTATGAAGAGAAATGAAGCATTTGCATTCACAGGAGCTTGGAAGAGTGGGAGGTGATTTGTTGAAACGTATAAAATCATTCGGAAATTTGACAATGTGGATGTTGAGGAATATGTTTCCCAAGGGAAGTCTTAAGAAGACATGGGTCATGGTCTCGGAATGGGGTGGTTGGGGCCAGCCATTTGGGACTGAGATTAGACATTTGGACAGCACGGTGGCACAGTGGTTAGCACTGCTGCCTCATAGTGCCAGGGACCAGGGTTCGATTCTGGCTTTGGATCACTGTCTGTGTGGACTTTACATATTCTCCCACTGCCTGCGAGGGTTTCCTCCAGATGCTCTGGTTTCCTTTCACAGTCCAAAGATGTGCAGGTTAGGTGGTTTGGCCATTCTAAATTGCCCCTTAGTGTCCCAAGGTGTATAGGTTAGGGGCATTAGCAGGCTAAATGCATGGGGTTATGGGGATAGGGTGGGGTGGGCTTGCGTAAGATAGTTTGAGAGTCAGTACAGACCTGATGAGCCGAATGGCCTCCCCTGTACTGTAGGATTCTATGATTCTATTCCTCTGCTTAAAAGGTTGTGACTCTGAATTCTCCATCCCAGAGAGGAGTGCAAATTCCACTGCTGTGTATGCTCAAGACTGAAGGGACATGGTGATACTGCAGAAGGAGGGAGCAGAGGCAGGAGATCAGCCATGACCTTGTTGGGTGGTCTAAATGGTTTTACCCCTATTATCTGTTTAAATTGGAGGGGAAAAGAAATTGCTTTGAAACCACTTTCTGAGAAACTAAGGGGAACACAAATAAGCAATCTGGTAACTTCTGAATGAAAATTGAAGGAGGAGATGGACAGATTTTTAGTTAGTCATAGGATAAAGGGTTATAGAGGATGGGCAGGAGAGCGAAGTTGAGGCTGAGATTAGCCATCATCGAAGTGAAAGAGCAGGCTCCTGCTCCTAGTTCTTATGTTCTTAAAAGCTCAATGGTAGTGTGCAAGACTGCACCTCATCTTTGTCCTGGGCACTTCTTACAGCATTTCTGGACTCATCATTGTGTTGAATAATTTTACGTTGCAACCTCTGCCCATTCTGTTTCCTTTCTCTTTGCTGGTTTTGGCTTTTCTCTCCTGTTTAGCTCCTATTTCCCTTTTGCTGACAGATGGCAGCCACTCCTCATTCTACCGCTCGCACCTCCTTTAGACACATCTTCTATTTCTTTACTTGTCCCATTACTGCTCCCTTGGTCTCGTACTGTGAACACTTTAACCATTTAGGGCAAAATTTCAATTCAACCCACTAAGATAGGATTGGTGACAGGGGTCCACTGAGTAGCGTGAGAGTGGGAATATCAGGATCTGATGGTGAAAAGTAACAGCTGAATTAAATGGTCAGCGGCGAGGGATCAAGATGGCAAACTTACTGGGATTAATCTGAGAATTGTGCCAGAAGGTGATTTCTTACCCTGAGATCTGTGTCCTTCTTTTAAACTTTCTCTGGAGTTTTTCCTGGTTTTCAAAATGGCATAGCTGGTTACTCAGAGACAAAGGAATTTGCCATGTTTGTCAGTTTTAGCAAGCTCCACAAAATGGCGATGGCGCGTTATTTGGAATTTTTTGTAACATTGCCAATCCCTTTTATTCAGTGGTTTGCTTTGCCAAATAATGAAGAGGTCAAATTCAAACTTATGCTTGCTGTTTTCTGAGCTGGACAGTTGCGGCGTTCTTGGGTTATTTAATTAATTCTCCTTTCTTTTTCTCTGGTGAGCTCAGAGGTCACTGGTTGAGGGTCCGACTCGGGGATTGGGTTTTATCAGTGATTTCTTTCAAATGGTGCTTCTAACACTGAATTACTTAAAGGTTGTCAGGACTTGATGGATTGAGTTATAAGGAGAGGTTGGATAGACTGGGACTTTTCTCTCTGGAACATAGGAGGCTGAGGGGTGACCTTATAGGGGTCTATAAAATAATGAGGGGCACAGATCAGCTGGATAGTCAATATCTTTTCTCAAAGGTAGGGGAGTCTAAAACTAGAGGGCATAGGTTTAAGGCGAGAGGGGAGAGATACAAAAATGTCCAGAGGGACAATTTTTTCACACAGAGGGTGGTGAGTGTCTGGAACAAGCTGCCAGAAGTAGTGGTAGAAGCGGGTACAATATTGTCTTTTAAAAAGCATTTAGATAGTTACATGGGTACGATGGATATAGAGGGATATGGGCCAAATGCAGGCAATTGGGATTAGCTAAGGGGTTTTAAAAAAAAGGGCGGCATTGACAAGTTGATCTGAAGGGCCTATTTCCATGCTGTAAACCTCTATGACTCGGTGATTAGCTGCAGCCTGAAATGTTAAAACATTTAGCTCACCCTTGCAGCCTCTGTGAACTCTGCTCTGAAGCGGGATTTCCAAGGGAGATGCAATGCAATCTTCTGCTGAGGTGAGAATCTCTGTCTTCAGCTTCCAGGCCTTTTCTCTGGCACATTTTCTGGTGATGTTTCCTATAAGACCTCTGCTTCATATGGGAGCTTTTATCAAGTCAGAAAGCTTTGTTGAAGTTTTTATTTATCTTTCAGCATTTTAGTTAAAATGTGGGTTTTGATCTTCTGCCACCATGTTGGTTACAAATCAGTGTCTTCATCGCCTTCAATAGGTAAATGAAATGTTTTTAATTAATTACTTACTATTTACATGTATACATTAAAAGGGTGCTGGCTGGGAGGTATCTCCATGCTTAGGCCTACACATTGTACTCAATCACACATTAGCCCTGTATGGGCCAGAGCCTTATGCTACAGTCTCCACTGTTCAATCATCTCCATTGTTGCCTGTCACCTGTCAAATGAGAACCAGCCTCAAGTAAAAATAGTACAGCCAGGGTACATAACAAGTAATAGGTGTCAAGGCAACAGAAGGATCACTTAATTTGGGAATGTGGTATTGGCAAGTGTTGGTGGTCAGTCAGTTCAGTATCAATGTGCAATTTATGGTCAGTTGAATCATGACTATATGAGTTTGTTGAGGGAATCTCTCACAGTTGGGTGAGTGACAGCAGAGACCCTGCCCACATCCTGTAAAGATGCGGAGCAGTCCTCACCTTCATCCTCCTGCAGCTCCAGTCCTTTCTGCAGCTCTATGTTGTGTAAGGTAAAGTAGACTACTACCACTCAGGGTATCCTTGTTGATGCCCAGTCAGGGGTACCTTGGATCAGGCCAGGCACCTCAATTGTACTTTCAGCAACCCAAATAGTTATTCTCTTTACCTCCCCCCCCCACTTTTGCTCATTTACCACTGGTTGTACTTTTCCTGCTTATTAGTTGTCAGATTTTTCACAATTTCATGAGCCATGTTCTTGGAAGGTTGCCCTCATTTCCAAAGAGCTTCATGCTGACTCTGTTTGAAGTTATGAAGATCTGTGGGAGATGTCACTGAGGCAGAATTAGATCATCCTGCCTGCTTTCAGCACATCTTGCACAGACAGCTATGGATATTTCCTAATGGGTTACATGATGAGTGCTCCTTGGTGATCTATGTATGCTTTGATTTCTGCACCAGTACAATCAGTGGCCCCCTCTAGCTGTGGGAATTCAGCCATTGCAGTAAATGTGAGAACTTTCTCATTCTGTCCTCATCAGTAGACAACCCTGGCCATCTTCGTAATGTTCACCTGTGAGTTGCTGCTGTGAAATCCTGGAGCTGTCACCAGCAGATCCTTCCAAGCAGCTGGTAGAGCTCTCGTGATCTTGACCGCCACTGGCAATGGGTCACCACTGGCCAACTTGGCAGAAGGTCATGTTTTAGAAGGCTACAGATGTCAGCAATAACCTCCTGACAAAGACAGGCCCCTGAGGCATTGCTGCTCAGGTATGGCCAGAGATATGATCCTTTTTGTCTGTATACCTTATGTTGGGTGTGTTGCCTCCATTGGAACTCTGTGTTTGTTCCAACCAGTGCCTGTGGAGGTGTTAGTGCTATTGGTGTTGCTCTTCCTGGAGCAGTTCTTCAGGTAGAGAAAGTCCAAGGTAAAGCTGGATTAGCTGCTCCTGTGACACAGTGAAGGCTGCCAAGCGGGGAAGCCCAGATCAAAATGAAAAAGAGCCAAGTTGTGGAAATGACCTCCAATGAGCTGGAAAGACATTGAAAGCTGACAGTTCCTGTCAACCTCTCACTGACCTAAACAAGAAAAGGGCTGCCCTCGTTTTGAGTTTAAAGGAATTTCAGTTTCACAAAGCTATGGTTGCCAACTGTGTACTCACCTTGTTGACCCAATGAGGTATTAGGTAGCTCAAGAAACCTGTCCAGTTGGCAGTTCTGGCCAGAACGCGGACTTCATAGTTTTCATATTACATTTGCTTACCTGCCAGCCATGCAGGGGTCTTCTACGTTGATTAAATGAGGAAGGGAGTGGATGGCTTTCTGACACACTGAACCTCTGCATGCATTCACAGACCACCAACCAGTGCCCCCCTTCCATCCCTCGTAATAAAATTCCATCCTTTCTCTCTCTCTGAGGTGGTTGATTTGTGTTTGACTGGTTTGCCTTTTCCACTGACTGTTCTCTGAAAGGGAAAGGAGGAGGGGGTTGGGATCTGCACAAAAATTCCATTGGGACTTATTCCTGTTGTGCATTCTGCCCTTGGATTTGTGTGCTTTCACATGCAGTAGCACAGGTATTGTCTCTCTCACCAGGCCTGATCTGGATTCATCTCTGACCCAAACCCTCCACTCCTCACCCTCTTTTTGCTCATGGAGTTCGCTGTGGCCCTGACTGAGTTCTGAGCATTGGGATAGGATAGTCTTGTTCCCAGATCTACTTAGTTGGCTGCTGCAGGGTGGGTGATTCATTGAGGCATTTGGGAATCGCAAATTCCTTTCTCATTAAGATATGAGACCAAAGCAAATGACTGCAGATGCTCAAATCTGAAACAAAAGCAGAAAATGCTGCAAAATCGCAGCAGGTCTGACAGCATCGGTGGAGCGAGAACAGAGTAAACCTTTCCAGTCTGGATGCTCCTTCGTCAGAGCTCGTCATCAAGATTATTTGCATTTACTCAGTGGTGACAAATTACCAAATCCTTACCCAAATCATGATCAAACTTGCATAAAAATATATCCACCTAAGATTAGGTAAATATATGAAGTTTCCAAAATTGACTGCATGTTATTCCAGTATGACCCTAAATTAGACGCAGTAAGAAGTCTCACAACATGAGGTTAAAATCCAATAGGCTTATTTGGAATCACGAGCTTTAGGAGAGCTGCTCCTTCATCAGGTGAGAGGTGCAAATCAGGTGATTCATCTGAACATAAGAAATAGGAGCAGGAGTAGGCCATCTAGCCCCTCGAGCCTGCCTCGCCATTCGATAAGATCATGGCTGATCTGAAGTGGATCAGTTCCACTTTCCCGCTTTCTCCTCATAACCCTTAATTCCCCTACGTACCAAAAACCTATCTGCTCGCGTCTTAAATATTTTTAGCGAGGTCGCCTCCACCACTTCAACGGGCAGAGAATTCCAGAGATTCACCACCCTTTGAGTGAAGAAGTTCCTCCTCAACTCTGTTCTAAACCGCCCCCCCTTTATCCTGAGGCTGTGCCCTCTAGTCCTGCTGTTCCTTCTGAGCGGGAAGAACCTCTCCACCTCATCTGATGAAGGAGCTGCACTCCAAAAGCTCGTGATTCCACGTGAACCTATTGGACTTTAACCTGGCGTTGTGAAACTTCTTACTGTGCCCACCCCAGTCCAGTGCTGGCATCTCCACATTATGACCCTAAATTAGAACTAAGAATTATAAAATAGCACTTCAGTAAGTTTGGAGGAACGTATGCTACAAGCGTATGTGTCTGCAGCAGATTTTGTTTCAGATTCAGCATCACCAGCCACTGTCTCGGTGGCCTTACACTCTGGAGTGGATCTTTCTGTATATGCTGTGTACTGTGTTCTCGAAGATGCTCTGAACAGCATTTGGGTGGGCTGGGGTCAATCTTAAACCAACAAACTGATTCATTTTAAATTAAATGTATTCATGAACAAAAAGACCTTTCACAGTCAGTGTCACCCTTTTCCTTTAGAAATTAATGTGCAATTAGTTACAAGTCAGTAATTTCCGAGCTAACTCATTTGAACTGTTCTGTCGTAGGAAGCGTTGATAACTGTGAAACAGTTGTCATAGAAGCATAGAATCCCTAGAGTGCAGAAGAGACCATTTGGCCCCTTGAGTCTGCGCCGTCTCTCTGACAGAGTATCTTACCCAGACCCTCTTTCCCACACTCTAATCCATCTAACCCACACATCTTTGGAGAGGGGTAGGAAACCGGAGCACCCAGAGGAAACCCACACAGACACAGAGAGAACGTGCAAACTCCTCTCAGTGGGAGGAACAGGGGCAGGGTGATTAGAACAAGAGGCCACAGTTTCCGAACAAGAAGCAGGCCATTTAGAACTGAGATAAGGAGGAATTTCTTCACTCAAAGGGTGTTTAACTTTGGAATTCTCTATCCCAAAGGGCTATGGAGTCTCAGTCATTGCGTATGTTCAAGACACATTGATGAATTTCTACGTATTAAAGATATCCAGGGATTTGGGGATTGTGTGGTGGCACAGTGGTTAGCACTGCTGCCTCACTGTGCTTGACACCCAGGTTCAATTCTGGCCTTGGATGACTGTCTATGTGGAGTTTGCACATCCATCCCGTGTCTACATGGGTTTCCTCCAGGTGCTCTAGTTTCCTCCCACAGTCCTAAGATGTGTGGGTTAGATTGATTGGCCATGCTAAATTGCCCTTTAGTGTCAGGGAGGCTAAATATGTGGGGTAATGGGGATAGGGCCTGGATGGCATAGTTGTCAGTGCAGATTTGATGGGGCGAATGGCCCCTCCCTGCACTTTAGAGATTCTATGAAAATGATTCTGAAGTAAAAGATCAACCACAATCTACTTAAATGACGATACAGGCTTGAGGGGCTGAATGGCTTACTTCAGCTCCTATTTCTTCTTTCCTAACCATGTTATAAGAGCACTGCCTATTTAATGTCCATGAAAGTTATTGTCTTGTTGTTAAAACCTAACTTGTTGACTGACATCCTTCAGGGGAGAGAACCTATCATTCCTACACACTCGGACCTACATGTCGCTCTGGCATTACACTGTGCGGCTGAGCTAAATGCCCTCTGAAGTGAGCCATGGCATTATCAGGGTAACTGGGATAAGAAATAATAATAAGAAAATCCTTGCAGCTGCCCACTACCTAAGGAACAAAATAAAATCCAACAAGGCTCATTGAATCAAAAACATTTGAATGGACATTGTAAACTGCTTGGGGAGGTACTCAATGGCTTACTACTTCAAAACTTAAGTGTAATACCAATGTAAGCAATTTTAATGGTGATGGTTTCTCCTTTAGAGCACAGTGAAATTTTCAACCACCATCGTGTTAACGAACTGTTTATGTTAAGACAAAAATGTATTCTGCAATCCTGGACCTTAGTCCTTCAAAAATTGGATGGGACTTATCCGTCACATAACATACAGTAAGAAATCTCACAACACCAGGTTAAAGTCCAACGAGTTTATTTGGAGTCACAAGCTTTCGGAGTACTGCTCCTCTATCACCTGATGATTCCATGTGGAGTTTGCACATTCTTCCCATGTATGCGTGGGTTTCCTCTGGGTGCTCCGGTTTCCTCCTATAATCTGAAAGACGTGCTGGTTAGAGGCATTGACCTGAACAGGCGCCAGAGTGTGGCAACTAGGGGAATTTCACAGTAACTTAATTGCAGTGTTAATGTAAGTCTCACTTGTGACTAATAAATAAACTTTATTTTAAATACAAATGAGAAAAAAACATTTGATTCAGCCAGAAAGATTTAACAGTTAATAAAAGCAAATTATTGTTCTTTGTTCTTTAGAGGGATACAAACGGATGGTCTAGTTAGGAACACATGATCAGTGCAGGCTTGGAGAGCCGAAGGGCCTGTTCCTGTGCTGTATTGATCTTTGTTCTTTGTACTGTGGGTACTGGCATCAGAAATGAAAAGAGAAAATGCTGGAAAATCTCATCAGGTCTGGCAGCCTCTGTAAGGAGCGAAAAGAGCTGACCTTGAGTCCAGATGATAAAGAGTCACCTGGAGTTGAAACTTCAGCTCTTTTTGCTCCTTACAGAGGCTGCCAGACCTGCTGAGATTTTCCAGTGTTTTCACTGTCCGGTGAAAGCTAGGAGGTACTGTCCAGAGATCGATTTGGGAACAAGGATGGGAAACTTGGGAACAAGGACATCCGTAAGGAGAAAAAAGAGCTGATGTTTTGAGTCCAGATGACCCTTTGTCAAAGCTAGCAAGATTTCGCAGTTGCTGCTTCACTTGTACAAAAGAAATTGTTGTTCCTTCAGTTATTCCAAGAAGTAACAATTAGTTTGTGCCTGAAAGGATCACTGAGGTGAAACTGGTGCCCATGAGTGATCAGTGGAGGGCCACGCAGTGTCAGGAAGTGTTCCCAGAAAGCACTGTGCTGATCCTAACCAGCTGAGATGCCAGGACTACACCAATGTGGTATATCTGGGAAAAGATGGGGATTGGAAGAGGAGATGGTGAGCAGCAGCAGGATCCGCAATTTCAAGTAGCACCAGCTTCCTCCTGGTTCTGCATTCAGGTTAGTAAATGACTATTGTTTGGACTGCTTCAGTTCAGTGACCCATAGACTCAAGCTGCAATCTGACACAACACACTTCAAAAAAAGGATCTTTAAATGGTGTTCAGTCCACCAATTCACAGGCAAAAAGCTTACTGCTTGCTTGAGACACATATCGGGGATCTGTGATTGTAATTAGCATCCTTCCATCTCCTGACCCATGCTTTCCCTAGAAGAAGTATACTTCTACACGTGATGAGAAGGAAACTCTTCAATCTGTCCAGATTTGGAAACCAAGACAAAAGGCCTTTCCTGATCAGAGAACTCCTGTAAGCTGGTGATGCTGTGCTAGTTTCTCAAGTGGCCAGCTCCAAAGCATTGTCTGTCTCCAGCTCCAAAGGATTGTCTGTCTCCAGCTCCAAAGGATTGTCTGTCTCATGCTTGCATCATGTTCCCCTTCCCTCACCATTAGTAGTTCTGGGACAGAGTGTAATGTCTTTGCCTGTGATCAGAGCCAACAACACACCACTGGGAGCAGACTGCAAATTCTGCTTATTTGGATTGATGGTGACACATTAACTGCTTTTGCTGAAGATGTCCTGCATGGCGTAGGGGACATCAATATTGTGTCCATTTGTGCATTTGGGTTGTGTATGATTGACAACAAAACTTGTTGTGAGCTTGTTTAGTGCCCTAACTACATGGGAAGCGAAGTTTAAATTGGTTTCTGGGTTTTTTTAATTCATTCTTGGGAAGGCCAACGTCTGCATTTGCATGTCCAAGGATAACTTGCATCCATTTACTTATTTATATGAAGAATTTATTAATATTAGTCCCTCAAAGAATGTATTCTTTCAGCCACCGGTCAACTGGTGATCTTTTTGCTTCAGAGTCAGAACTGTGCGTTCAAATCCCAGGCCAGGGGACTGACTGTGTGGGATTACAGAGATGAGGGCAGGGGGAGAGGGCCTTGGTAAGATGCTGTATCAGAGAGTCAGTGCAGACCAAATGGCCTCTTCTATACCTAGCTGGTCATTTTTTTATTCATTCATGGGACATGGGCATTGTTGGCTATGCCAGAATTTATTGCCCATCAATAGTCCTTGAAAGTGAATGGCTTGCTAAGCCATTACAGACAGCACTTGAGAGTCAACATTATTGTTGTGGCTCTGGAGTAACATATAGGCCAGACCAGGTAAAGATTTCCTTCCCTAAAGGACATCAGTGAACTAGATGGGTTTTTTTCAACAATAGTTTTATGGTCATCAGTAGATTCTTAATTCCAGATATTTTTTATTGAATTCACATTCCACCATCTGCTGTGGTGGGATTTGAACCCAGGTCCCCAGAGCATTAGCTGAGTTTCTGGATTAATAGTTTAGCAATAATACCACTTGGCCATCGCCTCCCCCGATTGGGAAACTAGTGCAGCATCACCATTTTACAGAAGTTCTCTGACCGGAACAGGTCTTTTGACTTAGCTTTCAAGTCTTGACAGTTTGAGAAGTTTCTTTCTCATCGTGTGTAGGGGTACACTCCTTCCAGGGAAAGCATGGGTCAGGAGAGGAAAGGGTGCTCATTACAATGACAGATCCCTGTTGTGTGTCTCAAGCAAGCAGTAATATGGTGGACTGAATGGCCTCTTCTCCACTGTAGGGATTCTATGACATAGGCCAACACTGGTACTGAGGGAGTGCAGCCACCTCAACACTGTTGCCTTTCAGTTGAGAGGTTCAGTTGAAGCCCTGTCTGCTCCAGGTAATAGCTCCCACTGCACTATTTGGAAGATTGGTGTGGCTAATGTGCCTGTTTCACACAGAGATTTGCTGAGGGGAATTTGCTGGCTAGATATCATCTGCCACCTTTCCTACATTACACCAGTCACTGCCAAGGGATGCCATCACCTGAGATCACAGAAGGCACCAAATCAATGCAAATATGTCAAATATCTGGTGAGGAGGCAAAGTGGCTTCTTAACTGCTCACCAGGTTGGGCCATCTCTCACTGGGACTGTTCACATTGGTTGCTGCTTGGTTTGTGTGACAAGTGCTTGTTCAGTCTGAGGCCCAATCGTGACCAGGGGGAGTGTTTGCATTGCTGGAGTGAAGAGTATGATATATAACATGTAATCAAACTTCTGGATCCCCAGACAATGGCGACAGCAGAGAAATTGTGTGAAGGTGAACAGCATCTTCATTGGAGAAAGGTACTGGGTCTCCAGCATTTATTGGCAAAAATAAATTGAGGAAAGAGAGTGGCGAACGTGCGGAGTTGAATGTATTTGCAACAAGTTGATCAAAGCTCTTTTGTTCTGACTGATATTTCTAAGTGGAGAGACATGTGCTATATTTGATGGGCTGGGGTCAATTTCTAACTCGAATAACTGTCAGATCGTGCTGGGCTCTTACCACTCGCAGCGCAATCGCTAGGGCGATGAATGGCGCGATTATGGGCGAGCCAAAAAAAAATTACTGTTCAAATTTGTTGAAATAAAAGTAAAGAATGCGCAGAAGGTTTTAGCGAGGCGAAGGCACAGCGCCCGACTTCTGGCGTGTTGATGAATTGAGCAGGCGAGGAAACAGCTCTCAGAGATTGAAGCAATGGAACGGCAACCTCTGCTGAAGAGGAGTGAGGAGGACATCGTCAGGGTGAGTTAGATAGTAAGAACTCTCCACATAGCTGCTCACAGTTACATCTGGGGGGCATCTCCTTTCGTGGGGACTTTTCACTTTTACCAAAGGTGCAAGTGTGCGCCGGACTCATGAATATTGTAGAGTGTTGGTCGTGTCTGTTTACCCTAAAAATAACAACCGTTATTTTGTAAGCAATATATCAGAATTTGTACGTTTTACACAGCGGTAGTTTATCGCGAAGCTGTAAAAGTTAAACATTTGGAATGGAGTCAAACTCATGCTCTTGTGTGCGGAGTGTCCTCTTGACAAAGGTTAGAACCAGAGTGGCAGCACCCTCTCACCTGACGAAGGGGCAAACCCTGAAAGCTTGTGGCGTTTACGATCTATTAAACCTGTTGGACTTTAACCTGGTGTTGTGAGATTTCTAACAGCTACACAGAGTTCAGTGAGGAGAGGCTCTTCACTGCCAGAGGAAGTTAAGCGCAGAGTCAGACAGTGGGAAATGATGAAAGGGTTGAGACCCACACGTGAAAGTTGGACTTGCCTTTTCCACCGCAGAAGTTGCTGGATCTTCCCATCATTCTTCGGATTTACAACATCTGCAATGCTTGACTTTAAAAAAAATGGATTGAACAAGATGCCTGACTTTAGGATGTAGATGGCTAGGATGCTAGGGAGAGGCTGGGATAGACAAAGGTATATGGTGAGGTTGAGCAAAATCTAACCCCATGAGAGTCCTGGGAAGAGAGAGACACCTCACTCCAGGGAAATCTAGAAAGGTAAAACAGCCGGAAACAGTGGAGTGAGTATCATTGCGCGTTATTTTAATTATGGAGCAAGCTGGACTTTACGGGAAGAGGATCATGCTTTATTAATTCATGGCAAGTGAGAATCCCTGGAAAAGTCAGTGTTTATTTGCCCATCCCTAATTGCCCTTGAAAAGGGGACGTTCCAGTACCAGTGATGATTTGATCTTATTCACATAGCCGGAGTGTGGGAATGTAGAGCCAAAAGGTACCCAGTCCCACTGGGATCAATCATAATAGACGTTGCTGAATGTGCTGTGTAACATGGTGTCTTGAGATGGGAGAAAGCTGGTCAACAAAGGAAGCAAAGAGTTGAACTAAATGGGTCTTTTTCCAATGGATAAGCAGTGACTACTGGGGTACCATAGGGATCTGTGCTAGGGACCCAAACTGTTCACATTATATATTATGGAGCTGAGGAGGAGGAGCACATGATGATCAGGGCCTCCCTTGCCACCCTTGCATGCCTGATCCTTACTGTCACCAGCCCTCCAACACCATCTTCCTCTTCCTCCTCCTCCTGCCAGCCAGCCTCCTCCCGAGTAGTGCCCGGCTGGTCAGCCTCTACATCCTCCTCCACCTCCAAAATGTCCCCTTGCTGATGCACCGGATTGTGTAGGGTGCAGCACAGCACCACAAAGTGGGGCGATATCAGGGGGCTATATTGGAGGGTCCCACTAGACTGGTCCATGCACCTGAACAGAATTTGAGGAGCCCTATTGAACTCACCCCCCCCAAACCACAGACCCCCGGCAACACACACTCCCCATACCCCCACATACACCCCCGGCAACACACACTCCCCATACCCCCACATACACCCCCGGCAACACACACTCCCCATACCCCCACATACACCCCCGGCAACACACACTCCCCATACTCCCACATACACCCCCGGCAACACACACTCCCCATACCCCCACATACACCCCCGGCAACACACACTCCCCATACCCCTACATACACCCCCGGCAACACACACTCCCCATACCCCCACATACACCCCCGGCAACACACACTCCCCATATCCCCACATACACCCCCGGCAACACACACTCCCCATACCCCACATACACCCCCGGCAACACACACTCCCCATACCCCCACATACACCCCCGGCAACACACACTCCCCATACCCCACATACACCCCTGGCAACACACACTCCCCATACCCCCACATACACCCCCGGCAACACACACTCCCCATACCCCCACATACACCCCCGGCAACACACACTCCCCATACCCCCACATACACCCCCGGCAACACACACTCCCCATACCCCCACATACACCCCCGGCAACACACACTCCCCATACCCCCACATACACCCCCGGCAACACACACTCCCCATACCCCCACATACACCCCCGGCAACACACACTCCCCATACCCCCACATACACCCCCGGTAACACACACTCCCCATACCCCCACATACACCCCCGGCAACACACACTCCCCATACCCCTACATACACCCCCGGCAACACACACTCCCCATACCCCACATACACCCCCGGCAACACACACTCCCCATACCCCCACATACACCCCCGGCAACACACACTCCCCATACCCCACATACACCCCCGGCAACACACACTCCCCATACCCCCACATACACCCCCGGCAACACACACTCCCCATACCCCTACATACACCCCCGGCAACACACACTCCCCATACCCCCACATACACCCCCGGCAACACACACTCCCCATACCCCCACATACACCCCCGGCAACACACACTCCCCATACCCCCACATACACCCCCGGCAACACACACTCCCCATACCCCCACATACACCCCCGGTAACACACACTCCCCATACCCCCACATACACCCCCGGCAACACAAACTCCCCATACCCCCACATACACCCCCGGCAACACACACTCCCCATACCCCTACATACACCCCCGGCAACACACACTCCCCATACCCCACATACACCCCCGGCAACACACACTCCCCATACCCCCACATACACCCCCGGCAACACACACTCCCCATACCCCTACATACACCCCCGGCAACACACACTCCCCATACCCCCACATACACCCCCGGCAACACACACTCCCCATACCCCCACATACACCCCCGGCAACACACACTCCCCATACCCCCACATACACCCCCGGCAACACACACTCCCCATACCCCCACATACACCCCCGGAAACACACACTCCCCATACCCCTACATACACCCCCGGCAACACACACTCCCCATACCCCCACATACACCCCCGGCAACACACACTCCCCATACCCCCACATACACCCCCGGCAACACACACTCCCCATACCCCCACATACACCCCCGGCAACACACACTCCCCATACCCCCACCACCCCCCCGGCAACACACACTCCCCATACCCCCACCACCCCCCCGGCAACACACACTCCCCATACCCCCACCACCCCCCCGGCAACACACACTCCCCATACCCCTACATACACCCCCGGCAACACACACTCCCCATACCCCTACATACACCCCCGGCAACACACACTCCCCATACCCCTACATACACCCCCGGCAACACACACTCCCCATACCCCCACATACACCCCCGGCAACACACACTCCCCATACCCCCACATACACCCCCGGCAACACACACTCCCCATACCCCCACATACACCCCCGGTAACACACACTCCCCATACCCCCACATACACCCCCGGCAACACACACTCCCCATACCCCCACATACACCCCCGGCAACACACACTCCCCATACCCCCACATACACCCCCGGCAACACACACTCCCCATACCCCTACATACACCCCCGGCAACACACACTCCCCATACCCCCACATACACCCCCGGCAACACACACTCCCCATACCCCCACATACAGCCCCGGCAACACACACTCCCCATACCCCCACATACACCCCCGGCAACACACACTCCCCATACCCCCACATACACCCCCGGTAACACACACTCCCCATACCCCCACATACACCCCCGGCAACACACACTCCCCATACCCCCACATACACCCCCGGTAACACACACTCCCCATACTCCACATACACCCCCGGTAACACACACTCCCCATACCCCCACATACACCCCCGGCAACACACACTCCCCATACCCCCACATACACCCCCGGCAACACACACTCCCCATACCCCCACATACACCCCCGGCAACACACACTCCCCATACCCCACATACACCCCCGGCAACACACCCTCCCCATACCCCCACATACACCCCCGGCAACACACACTCCCCATACCCCCTTGACACAGTCCCCCAGCAACACACACTCCCCATACCCCCCCCCACCCCCAGCAACACACACTCCCCATACCCCCACCACCCCCCCGGCAACACACACTCCCCATACCCCCACCACCCCCCCCGGCAACACACACTCCCCATACCCAAATATAGTGTATTCCAAATATTAACCACTCATTGATCAAAGAGTTCACCATTTGCTTAAATTGCTGTTGATCTTTTGCCAGTTACTTGAAATCTATGCCCTTTCCTCACAATATTTTCATCAGTGAGAATAGTTTTTTTTCCCCTGTATCTGTCCAGATCCTTCATGATCTTGAACACTTATCAAATCTGCTCTTGGTCTTCTGGTCTTCTTGGTTGTTTAAGAAGGGTGCCAGGCAAAAGGCGGGGAATTATAGGCCGGTTAGTTTAACGTCTGTGGTAGGTAAAATGTTAGAATCCGTCATTAAGGAGGAAATTGCGAGGCATCTTGAAGGGAATTGCTTGATAGGGCGGACGCAACACGGTTTCATTAAAGGGAAGTCGTGTCTGACAAATTTACTGGAGTTCTATGAGGATGTGTCTAGGGCAGTGGATAGAGGAGAGCCGGTGGATGTGGTCTTTCTGGATTTTCAGAAGGCGTTTGACAAGGTACCTCACAAGAGGTTATTGCAGAAGGTCGAGGGACATGGAGTTGGGGGTAGGGTGTTAGCGTGGATAGAGGATTGGTTGTCAAATAGGAGGCAGAGAGTGGGGGTCAATGGGTGCTATTCGGATTGGCGGTTGGTGACTAGTGGGGTGCCCCAGGGGTCGGTGCTGGGGCCTCAGCTATTTACCATTTATATAGATGATCTGGAGGAGGGAACCGAGTGCAGGGTGTCGAAATTTGCTGATGACACCAAGATTGGGGGAAAGGCAAATTGTGCGGAGGGTGTGGAGAGTCTGCAGAAGGATCTAGATAGGCTGGGCGAATGGGCCAGGAAATGGCAAATGGAATTTAATGTTGGCAAGTGTGAGGTGGTCCACTTTGGTAGGAAGAATGGTAGGAAGGACTATTACTTACGTGGCGAAAAACTGCAGCAGGCGACGGTGCAGAGGGACCTCGGGGTCCTTGTGCATGAGTCGCAAAAACCCAGCTTGCAGGTGCAGCAGGTGGTCAGGAAGGCGAATGGGATGCTGGCCTTCATAGTGAGGGGGATTGAATATAAAAGTAGGGAGGTCTTGCTGCAGCTGTATAGGGCATTGGTGAGGCCGCAGCTGGAGTACTGTGTGCAGTTTTGGGCGCCGCACTTGTGCAAGGATATTTTGGCCCTGGAGGGAGTGCAGAGGAGGTTTACTAGGCTGATACCGGAGTTGAGGGGATTGAGCTATGAGGAGAGGCTGAATAAACTAGGCTTGTACTCGTTAGAGTTTAGAAGAATGAGGGGAGATCGCATTGAGACGTATAAGATGATGAATGGGATGGATAGGATAGAGGTGGAGAGACTCTTCCCGCTCAAAAAAGACAGTAGGACTAGGGGGCACAGCCTCAAGATAAAGGGGGGGGGCGGTTTAGAACGGAGTTGAGGAGGAACTTCTTCACTCAAAGGGTGGTGAATCTCTGGAATTCTCTGCCCATTGAAGTGGTGGAGGCTACTTCGCTAAATATTTTTAAGAAGCGGGTTGATGGGTTCTTGATAAGAGAGGGGATTAAGGGTTATGGGGAGAGGGCGGGAAAGTGGAACTGAGCCACAACAGATCAGCCATGATCTTATTGAATGGCGGGGCAGGCTCGAAGGGCTAGATGGCCTACTCCTGCTCCTATTTCTTATGTTCTTATGTTCTTACCCCCTCATACACCTCCAGCACCACACACTCCTCTTACACCTCCCAGCAACACACACTCCCATAACCCACACCCCCCCCCCACCACACACACATGCACAGTCCCCCAGCAACACACAGTTCCCATACCCTCCCACTCCCCACACACACATGTGTGGGTTAGGTTGAATGGTCATACTAAAATTGTTCCTTAGTGTCCTGAGATGAGTAGGTTAGAGGGATTAGTGGGTAAAATATGAAGGGATAAGGGGGTAGGGCCTGGATGGGATTGTGGTCGATGCAGACTTGATGGGCCGAATGGCCTCTTTCTGTAGTACAGGGTTTGTATGATTTCTATAACCCACCTCACACAGTCCCGCAGAAATACACACTCCCCATACCCCCCTCCGCACAGTCCCCCAGCAGCACACACTCCCCATACCCCCCTCCGCACAGTCCCCCAGCAGCACACACTCCCCATACCCACACCACACAGTGCCCCAGCAACACACACTCCCCATATCCCCTCACACATAGTTCCCCAGTAACGCACACTCCCCATAAGCCCCTCACAGACCCTCGGCAACACACACTCCCCATGCCCACACCACACAGTCCCCCAACAAAATACAACACCCAGCAAAACACAATCCCCATATCCCCTCACACACAGTCCCCCAGCAAACACATTCCCCATACTCCCCCTTGGACCCCCAGCAACACACACTCCCCATACCCCCTTGGACCCCCAGCAACACACTCCCCATACCCCCTTGGACCCCCAGCAACACACTCCCCATACCCCCTTGGACCCCCAGCAACACACTCCCCATACCCCCCCACAGACTCCCAGGAACACACACTCCCCATAGCCCCCCCGCCACACACCAACCAGCAACACACGCTCCCCATAAACCCCCACAGACCCCCAGCAACACACTCCCCATACCCCCCCACACACCTCCAGCAAAACCCACTCCCCATACCCCCCCAATGGAGTCCCAACAACACACACTCCCCATACCCCCCACAGACCCCCAACAACACAAACTCCCCATACTCCCCCCCACAGACCCCCAGCAACACACACTCCCCACACCCCCTTCACAGGACCCAGCAACATACACTTCCCGTACACTTTCCCTCCCATGGACCATAAGAACATAAGAAACAGGAGCAGGAGTAGGCCATCTAGCCCCTCGAGCCTGCCCCGCCATTCAATAAGATCATGGCTGATCTGAAGTGGATCAGTTCCACTTTCCCGCCCTCTCCCCATAACCCTTAATCCCCTCGCTTATCAAAAACCTATCTACCCGTGTCTTAAAAATATTTAGCGAGGCAGCCTCCACCACTTCAACGGGCAGAGAATTCCAGAGATTCACCACCCTTTGAGTGAAGAAATTTCTCCTCAACTCCGTTCTAAACTGCGGCCCCCCCCCCTACTTATCTTGAGGCTGTGCCCTCTAGTTCTGCTATCCTTTCTAAGCAGGAAGAATCTCTCTACCTCTACCCTATCCATCCCCTTCATTATCTTATACGTCTCAATAAGATCCCCCCTCATCCTTCTAAACTCCAACGAGTACAGACCCAGTCTATTCAGCCTCTCTTCATAGTCTAACCCCCTCAACTCCGGTATCAGCCTAGTGAACCTCCTCTGCACTCCCTCCAAGGCCAAAATATCCTTGCGCAAGTGCGGCGCCCAAAACTGCACACAGTACTCCAGCTGCGGCCTCACCAATGCCCTATACAGCTGCAGCAAGACCTCCCTACTTTTATATTCTATTCCCCTCGCTATGAAGGCCAGCATCCCATTCGCCTTCCTGATCACCTGCTGCACCTGCAGACTGGGTTTTTGCGACTCATGCACAAGGACCCCCAGGTCCCTCTGCACTGCAGCATGCTGCAGTTTTTCGCTCTTTAAATAATAATTCCTCCTACTATTATTCCTGCCAAAGTGGATAACCTCACACCTGCCAACATTATACTCCATCTGTCGGGTCATCGCCCACTCGCTCAGCGTATCCGGATCTCTCTGCAGACTTTCCACACCCTCCGCACAATTTGTTTTTCCACTCATCTTGGTGTCATCAGCAAATTTTGTCACCCTACACTCAGCCCCCTCCTCCAGATCATCTATATAAATGGTAAAAAGCTGAGGCCCCAGCACCGACCCCTGGGGCACTCCACTCGTCACCAACCGCCAATCCGAATAGCACCCGTTGACCCCCACTCTCTGCCTCCTATTTGACAACCAATCCTCTATCCACGCTAACGCCTTACCCCCAAATCCATGCACCCTAACCTTCTGGCGCAACCTTTTATGAGGCACCTTATCAAATGCCTTTTGGAAATCTAAAAACACCACATCCACCGGTTCCCCTCAGCATCACATACTCCTCATACCCCTCACCAGACCTCCAGCAACATACATCTTCCATACCCCTTACAGACCCACAGCAACACACACTCCCCATACCCCACACAGACCCACAGCAACACACACTCCCCATACCCCACACAGACCCACAGCAACACACACTCCCCATACCCCACACAGACCCACAGCAACACACACTCCCCATACCCCACACAGACCCACAGCAACACACACTCCCCATACCCCACACAGACCCACAGCAACACACACTCCCCATACCCCACACAGACCCACAGCAACACACACTCCCCATACCCCACACAGACCCACAGCAACACACACTCCCCATACCCCACACAGACCCACAGCAACACACACTCCCCATACCCCACACAGACCCACAGCAACACACACTCCCCATACCCCTTACAGACCCACAGCAACACACACTCCCCATACCCCACACAGACCCACAGCAACACACACTCCCCATACCCCACACAGACCCACAGCAACACACACTCCCCATACCCCACACAGACCCACAGCAACACACACTCCCCATACCCCTTACAGACCCACAGCAACACACACTCCCCATACCCCACACAGACCCACAGCAACACACACTCCCCATACCCCACACAGACCCACAGCAACACACACTCCCCATACCCCACACAGACCCACAGCAACACACACTCCCCATACCCCACACAGACCCACAGCAACACACACTCCCCATACCCCACACAGACCCACAGCAACACACACTCCCCATACCCCACACAGACCCACAGCAACACACACTCCCCATACCCCTTACAGACCCACAGCAACACACACTCCCCATACCCCACACAGACCCACAGCAACACACACTCCCCATACCCCACACAGACCCACAGCAACACACACTCCCCATACCCCTTACAGACCCACAGCAACACACACTCCCCATACCCCACACAGACCCACAGCAACACACACTCCCCATACCCCACACAGACCCACAGCAACACACACTCCCCATACCCCACACAGACCCACAGCAACACACACTCCCCATACCCCTTACAGACCCACAGCAACACACACTCCCCATACCCCTTACAGACCCACAGCAACACACACTCCCCATACCCCTTACAGACCCACAGCAACACACACTCCCCATACCCCACACAGACCCACAGCAACACACACTCCCCATACCCCACACAGACCCACAGCAACACACACTCCCCATACCCCACACAGACCCACAGCAACACACACTCCCCATACCCCTTACAGACCCACAGCAACACACACTCCCCATACCCCACACAGACCCACAGCAACACACACTCCCCATACCCCACAGAGACCCACAGCAACACACACTCCCCATACCCCACACAGACCCACAGCAACACACACTCCCCATACCCCACACAGACCCACAGCAACACACACTCCCCATACCCCTTACAGACCCACAGCAACACACACTCCCCATACCCCACACAGACCCACAGCAACACACACTCCCCATACCCCACACAGACCCACAGCAACACACACTCCCCATACCCCACACAGACCCACAGCAACACACACTCCCCATACCCCTTACAGACCCACAGCAACACACACTCCCCATACCCCACACAGACCCACAGCAACACACACTCCCCATACCCCACACAGACCCACAGCAACACACACTCCCCATACCCCACACAGACCCACAGCAACACACACTCCCCATACCCCACACAGACTCCCAGCAACACACACTCCCCATACCCCACACAGACCCACAGCAACACACACTCCCCATACCCCACACAGACTCCCAGCAACACACACTCCCCATACCCCACACAGACCCACAGCAACACAAATTCCCCATTCCCCCCCCACACAGAGCCTCCCAGCCACACACTCCCCAGACCCCCCCAACTGACCCCCAGTAACACACACTCCCCATACCCCTCACACCCCCAGTAACACACACTCCCCGTACCCGCAATCCATGCCCAGCAACGCACACTCCCCTACCCCCACAGACCTGCAGCAACACATACTCCCCCACCCTACAAACCCCCAGTAACACACACTCCCCTTTCTCCCCCACACATCCCCAGTAACACAAATTCCCCGTACTGTCCTCCACAGAGTGCCAGCAACACCCACTCCCCATCCCCTCTCACACACCCACAACAACACACACTCCCCATATCCCCCCCCACAGACCCCCAGTAACACACATTCCCCCCCCCTACAGACCCCCAGTAACACACATTCCCCCCCCTACAGACCCCCAGTAACACCCACTCCCCCCCTACAGACCCCCAGTAACACACATTCCCCCCCCTACAGACCCCCAGTAACACCCATTCCCCCCCCTACAGACCCCCAGTAACACCCACTCCCCCCCCTACAGACCCCCAGTAACACACATTCCCCCCCCACAGACCCCCAGTAACACACATTCCCCCCCCACAGACCCCCAGTAACACACACTCCCCCCCCTACAGACCCCCAGTAACACACATTCCCCCCCCTACAGACCCCCAGTAACACACACTCCCCCCCTACAGACCCCCAGTAACACACATTCCCCCCCGCTACAGACCCCCAGTAACACACACTCCCCCCCTACAGACCCCCAGTAACACACATTCCCCCCCGCTACAGACCCCCAGTAACACACACTCCCCCCCTACAGACCCCCAGTAACACACATTCCCCCCCGCTACAGACCCCCAGTAACACACACTCCCCCCCTACAGACCCCCAGTAACACACATTCCCCCCCCCCTACAGACCCCCAGTAACACACATTCCCCCCCCTACAGACCCCCAGTAACACCCATTCCCCCCCCACAGACCCCCAGTAACACCCACTCCCCCCCCTACAGACCCCCAGTAACACCCACTCCCCCCCCCTACAGACCCCCAGTAACACCCACTCCCTCCCCTACAGACCCCCAGTAACACACACTCCCCCCCCTACAGACCCCCAGTAACACACACTCCCCCCCCTACAGACCCCCAGTAACACCCATTCCCCCCCCTACAGACCCCCAGTAACACCCACTCCCCCCCCTACAGACCCCCAGTAACACCCATTCCCCCCCCCTACAGACCCCCAGTAACACACATTCCCCCCCCCACAGACCCCCAGTAACACACATTCCCCCCCCTATAGACCCCCAGTAACACACATTCCCCCCCCTACAGACCCCCAGTAACACCCACTCCCCCCCCTACAGACCCCCAGTAACACCCATTCCCCCCCCTACAGACCCCCAGTAACACACATTCCCCCCCCTACAGACCCCCAGTAACACCCACTCCCCCCCCTACAGACCCCCAGTAACACCCACTCCCCCCCCCTACAGACCCCCAGTAACACACATTCCCCCCCCTACAGACCCCCAGTAACACCCACTCCCCCCCCTACAGACCCCCAGTAACACACATTCCCCCCCCCACAGACCCCCAGTAACACACACTCCCCCCCCCTACAGACCCCCAGTAACACACATTCCCCCCCCCTACAGACCCCCAGTAACACCCATTCCCCCCCCTACAGACCCCCAGTAACACACATTCCCCCCCCACAGACCCCCAGTAACACACATTCCCCCCCCTACAGACCCCCAGTAACACACACTCCCCCCCCCTACAGACCCCCAGTAACACACACTCCCCCCCCCTACAGACCCCCAGTAACACACATTCCCCCCCCTACAGACCCCCAGTAACACCCATTCCCCCCCCTACAGACCCCCAGTAACACCCATTCCCCCCCCTACAGACCCCCAGTAACACCCACTCCCCCCCCCTACAGACCCCCAGTAACACACATTCCCCCCCCCTACAGACCCCCAGTAACACACATTCCCCCCCCTACAGACCCCCAGTAACACACATTCCCCCCCCCTACAGACCCCCAGTAACACACATTCCCCCCCCTACAGACCCCCAGTAACACCCACTCCCCCCCCTACAGACCCCCAGTAACACCCACTCCCCCCCCACAGACCCCCAGTAACACCCACTCCCCCCCCCTACAGACCCCCAGTAACACACATTCCCCCCCCTACAGACCCCCAGTAACACACATTCCCCTCCCCTACAGACCCCCAGTAACACACATTCCCCCCCCCCCCTACAGACCCCCAGTAACACCCACTCCCCCTCCCTACAGACCCCCAGTAACACACACTCCCCCCCCCTACAGACCCCCAGTAACACACATTCCTATACCCTCCTCCACAGAATCCCAGCAATGCACATTCCCCATACCACTCTCACACACCCACAGCAACACACAGTCCCCATACCACCCCCCCATTGACCCCCCCCCACCCCCCCGCCCGGTATCACACACTTCCCACAAACCTCCATCGGTCTCTAGCAACACACATTCCCCACCGCCCCCCACAGAGCTCCAACAACACAGATCCCAGCCACACACACTTCCCATAACACCCACAGCAGCACACACTCCCTGAGACTCTGGCCCCTTGTTCAAACACTCAGTGTACCCAGCACTGTCAAAAGTTTATGCATTTCAAAGAGATCCCCTCTCGTTTTTCCTAAATTCCACTGGATACAGGCCCAGTCGGCCCAATCACTCCTCATATGACATTCCTGCCATTCAAGGAATCAGTCTGCTGAACTTTCACTGCACTCCCTCTTTGGCAAGTACATCCTTTCTTAGATAAGGAGTCCAAATTGCACACAATACTTCATTTGTGATCTTGCCAAGGACATGTTCAGCTGCATTTAGACATTCTGTACTCATGTCCTCTTGTAATAAAGATCAACATACCATCTGTCTTCTTAACTGTTTGCTGTAGCTGAATACTTGCTTTCAATTACTGGTGTACTTGGGCGCTCAGGTGAGTATTTCCCAATCTGTCACCACTGAAATAATACTCTGCTATTCCATTTCTCCTTCTGAAGTTGATTACTTCACGCTTATCCATGGAATACTGCATCTGCCATGTATTTGCCAGGTGCTCTTTGCCAAGGATGAGAGGGAGAGACCAATTGCTCACCTGTACGTGGGAGAGGCCAGGTAAATGTGGAGGAGCAGCATGGGTCCCTTTTAATCTGTTATCTGGCCCAAGGTGTTTTCGGACGTCAGAAGGTGTGGATGGCACAGCACGTTCAAGTGCCAGGCCTCACACCCTGGGCAGAATTTAATGCCCATCTCCAAGGCATGTTTGGAGGAGGAGGGGGCATTTCATTTGGCAGGATGGTGCCAGGTGGGGAGCCTTCCTGCCTCTGCCTGGATTAAACCCAGGATGGGAAAGTTCACCAATCTGCCTTGTGGCCAATTGAGACCCTTAAAATGGCATTCAGCTTATCCACAGGCGGTGCTGGGGTGGCATCACGGGTGGGGGTTGGGGGGGGGCATGTCACATTTGCTTGCAACCTCTCAAAGGGGTCCTTCATTGTCACTCAGTGCTAGAGGGGGAGGTCTCTATTGGAAAAGGGATCTTGCCCCTGGACCTGGGGTCCCTCACTGATCCTGGGCCTGTGGTGGGTGCACTGGCACTGTCTGTACTGGAGAACAGCCAACATCTAGGACTGCCCAGGCTGCCAGCCACAATCAGAACCCGATTGACACAAAACGGTGGACCTTCCCCAAAGGAGCTGACACAGAGTTCCTACTGACTCTGCAGCAGGTGAGAGACCCCCATCGCAGGATTAAAAACTCCTCTAACTTTCCCCAACACAGCACTCCTCACTCATTCCTCTGTCCAGGCATCGCCTGGAATCCCCATCAGAGCAACCAGCACATACCTCTGCCTGTGTGCCAATGCCTCGCCGTCACCCTGTCACCCTTCGCTCTCTGCTATCTCTCACTGCAGCAGAAGAAAGACGATGGGGGCACGATCTTACCAGCTGTTCACGCTGCGGTGAGCCGGGAAAATTGGCGCCATCCAAATCTCCATTCACTGCAGCGGGATGGGAAAATTCTGCAGGCGGGAATGGCCATACCATTCCGGCCTATAACTTTGGAGAGAGGCAGAGATTGGTTGGGGAGGAATTGGGGGGGGGGGGGGGCGACGATAGGGGTGACCCTGCAATGCCACTGGTGAAGGATACCCACCTGCTGCACTGGGAAGGCAGCCTTGCTTTAGGAGGCTACAAGTATCAGCAGCAACCTGCCTTAAACTGGTGAGACTCCCCAGGCACTGGTGCTCAGACAGGTTGGGAAAGAGCTGACCTGTTTGTAGAGCCTGTGTTTTTTTATTATTCATCCACAGGACATCACTGGCTGGGCCAGCATTCATTACCCATCCCTCGCTGCCCTTCAAATGAGTCTGTGCTGGGCCATTTCAGAGGGCAGCTGGGAGTCAACCACATTCTGGAGTCACGTGTAGGCCAGACCAGGTAAGGAAAGCAGATTTCCTTCCCTAAAGCACCTTACTGAACCAGATGGGTTCTGCCAACAAGGTTTCATGGTCATCAGTCGATTCTTAATTCCAGATATTTCTTATTGAATTCAAATTCCACCATGTGCCAAGGTGGGATTCGAACCTGCGTCCCTGGGACATTAGCTGAGTTCCTGGGTTAATAGTCCAGTGATAGTACCACTAGGCCATGGCCTAAGGTTGAGGGTCTGAGCTCCTTAGACCTGGAACTCAATGTCCAGCCCACTCTGTGGAGCAGCCTGTGGGTGAGGAGCTGGTGTTGCCCTAGCTGTTGTTATTTGTGCTGCTGCTGCCCCTCTCATACTTTACCCACACTTGCTGTGATGAAGCTGGCAGCAAGGCAACGCAGGTCAAGCAGTGAAAGCACGTTCTCAGCCCAAATACTGTCAGATAGAACAAAGAACAAAATCAGCCCGGGAAACAGGCCCTTCGGCCCAACGAGCCCACGCCGCCATCTCAACACCACCAGTCCCCCTCTCCGCCCACGACCCCTGTCTAATGTTTTATGGCCATCCAGATTGAGGGAAACTGATTTAGGGACAATTTATTACTGTCAATCAGCCTAACAGCACATCTTTGGGGTGTGGGAAGAAACCGGAGCACCCGGAGAAAACCCACGCAAGTACGGGGAGAATGCGCAAACTCCCACAGACACCGGCCCAAATCCATGTGTCTGCACAGCAATCAGTGATAGTCACTGATCTGTCGTCTTGCCCAGTATCTGGTCCAGTTTAGACACGCACTAACGACATGAAGCACTAGGCCAATCTCAAACAACCAAGAACAGCCCAAGTACGACCCATCGCATGTATGCCCCTCGTTGGACATGAGGTGGACCGACTAAAACCTGTGAATGAAAAGAGAAAAGAGATATCAGCCTTTCACCAGGAAAGGGCTGGAACCCTTCAGTATTAGTGAAGAAGCGTTCACCACTGGGCGAGTTCCAGAAATCCACACAATGGCTGTCAAAGCCAGAACGTCTGGTTAAAATAGGAGTTGATTACCCATTTGGACATTACGTTCCTACTCGACAGCTCCAAGGGACTTTCTCTACTCGCGAACTAGTCCGCCAGTGTGAAACCCACAAGTGAATGGGATGCTATCAGGAACCCCCTCTCCCTCTCCCCCACCACCCACACCCCCCCCCCCCCCCACCGTGCCCACCCATCATGTACATGAGCCCACTCCCAATGCCTCTCCCCATTGGCAGTGATGATTTTGGCCAATGTTTAATCTGAACAAAAGCATCATCACAGGAAACAATCAAAATAAACTCGAAGCAAATTACAGCGGGTGCTGGAATCTGAGACGGGGCAGAAAAACACTGGAAAATCTCAGCGGGTCTGTGGAGAGAGTGTTTCGAGTCCGGATGTCTCGAGTCAGAAGAGTGCAACTTAACGATTGATGAAGGAGTAAAACTGAGGGGTGCTGATGAAGGCAGAGAGGCTGAGGCCACATCTAAATCAAGCAGGAAAATTGGCGGAACTTTTTTTGAAAGGAATCAGAATCATGAGGTTTTAGAACTTCACTGGTTTCGGTTGCACTCTGAGCTTTTTTCCATCACTGAAATATAACCTGAACCTCCCTCAGCGTAGTCCTCCATCAGGGAATGTTAATGGTAGGGAGCCGCTGTTACTGTTATGCTGAACATTGCACTCTGGTCTGATTCAGGCTTTAGAATTCGTGAAGTCAGCCCCGTGTATACCCTCCTGTTCTCTGAGGAACACATTAGATTCCTTACTGCCAATGGGTCAAGTACCAGTCCAAGATTATATAAGTTTCAAATCAAAAACTACTTTGTTGGGCAATTTGCTTGAAACAAATCTCTTTGTATATTGTACAGAGTTTTTTAAAAAATCTGCGCAAAGTTCTATGCATTTGTCATGTCACATTACTCATCTAATTATAGGCTAACAAGCAAGATCATATGGCTTCCTGGTTCAAAGATTAGATTCTGAAATGTATAATGGTCTATAACTGCCTTGTTGTTAAGAATGAAAGGATTCTCATGATTATCAAACCAAACCTAGCAGCAAACCACATGAGTACATGCAATATAGAGAACTGAATCCTCGAGTGAATATCATGTGGTGTCTCCTGTGGACAAATACCACGTCATATTTCCCTCGATACAAGGTCCGATTGATGTCATGTGGCCCACATTTAATATATTTTCCTCACGAGGGTTTTTACATTCAGAGTTTTTTTGTTCATGAGCGATTCTACTCAGAATGTGAAATAACACCAACAATAAGCTGCAGGAGCCAAGAATTTTTACAGAAAGCAAATCACTTGATAGTTGACTGAAAGGAGAGAATAGATGTTTATAACGATGTTTGGACAGTGGTAATCATATATTGGGAAGAACTTCCAAGTCATTTCCCTTTGTGGGTTGTTACTTTAACGTTTCAACTTTATTTATTCACATCACAAATAGGCTTACATTAACACTGCAATGAAGTGACTGTGACAATCTCCCAGTTGCTACACTCTGGCACCTGTTCGGGTACACTGAGGGAGCATTTAGCATGGCCAGTGCACCTAACCAGAACCTCTTTCAGACTGTGGGGGGAATCCGGAGCACCCGGAGGAAACCCACAGATACGGGGAGAACATGTAAACTCCACACAGACAGTGACCCAAGCTGGGAATCGAACCCGGGCCCCTGGCACTGTGAGGTGTGAGACGCTGTGCTAACCACTGTGCCACCTTATTACCTGTACGGGGACATTTTCATTTTAATTTGTTACAGATTGCCAATCTCCTGCATCTCCAACATGGAGTTTGGTTGCTCCTGTGGATAGTCTATGAATGTCTTTTAATCAGGGACATGTCTAGTTTAGTTTATTAATATCACAAGCAGGCTTACATTAACACTACAATGAAGTGACTGTGAAAATCCCCTAATTGCCACACTCCGCCGCCTGCTCAGGTACACTGAGGGAGAATTCAGCGTGGCCAATGCACCTAACCTGCATGTCTTTTGGACTGTGGGAGGAAGCCGGAGCACCCTGGAGGAAACCCATGCAGACACGGGGAGAACATGTCGACTCCATACATACAGTGACCCAAGCCAGGAATTCAACCTGGGTCCTTGGCACTGCGAGGCAACAGTGCTAACAACCTATACTACTAGTACTTAACAATGAAACCTCTCTGTGCCCAGAACTAGACTGAATGGGTATAATCAGCACAAAACCCAGATTGTATCAACATTGAGCCTTTTTAAAATCCCACCCAAGTTTTGTTTCTATTGAAGATAATGAGAGCTTCACTCTCCCTTTCTCATGTATCTTCCCATGCCTTTGCCATAATGTCATTTCACAATCAGACTGTGAAACTTGGTGAGATGTAAATTGTTAAGTTATTTATTTTAGAGTAAAGGAATGGAGTGCATCCCACTCAATCTCACTTCTCATCCTTTCTGTGGAATGTTAGCCTTTTAATCAGAATACAAATAACTTCAAAAACTAGGAGTAGTTGAGGCCATTCTGTCACTCTAGCCTGTAGTGCCAGACCTGTTCTCAATCATGAATTAGCTTGACATTTTAAGCCTTGCCTCTCGCACCTAACAAAAATCTATCGACCTCAGTTTTGACATTTTTATTTGACCTTTGTAGAGTTTTGCAGTGACATTTTCACATTACTGCTACACTTTGTGCACAGAAGTGCTTTGTTACATTGCTTTCTGAAAGGCCTCGCTCTAATCTAAAGGATCTGCACCTTGTTCTGGAACCCTGCCTGGGGGAGGTAGTTCCTCTCTTGCCATCAGCTTTACAAGCTGGGCCTGTCTGCTTTAGGAGAACGGAGATTTAAGGAGGCTATTTTAGATAATATATTTGTACAGGTGGGTTATTTGTCAGCGTGACTGGTAAGTAGGGGGTACAGAGTTAAGATAACGAGGGGCGGCACGGTGGCACAGTGGGTTAGCACTGCTGCCTCACAGGGCCAGGGACTTGGGTTCGATTCCAGCTGGAACCGAACCTGGGTCCCTGGCGCTGTGAGGCAGCACCGTCTGTGCAGAGACTGCACGTTCTCCCCATGTCTGCATGGGTTTCCTCTGGGTGCTCCTGTTTCTTCCCACAGTCCAAGTGGATTAGCCATAGTAAATGTATAGGCTTATGGGGATATGGGCAGGTGAGAGGGCCTGGACTCTGTCAGAGAGTCAGTGCAGTCTCAATGGGCTGAATGGCCTTTTCTGCGCTGTAGGGATTCTATGATTCTAATTGAGGAAAGGAGAAGTGATGATGTGCGGGCAAAGATTTAATCAACGTGTGATGTGGAATCCATTGCCCTCCTCTGTGGTGTTTTGGTGCTGGAGTCAGGGATCTGGCTGGAGGAATCCCTGGGTTGTTTAGTGTGCGGCAGGGGCCTGAGAAAGAGGAGATATCCCTCAGCCTGATTATCTGATGGATGCTGCAGTGCTGGACCCTCACTTGGTTCAACACCACTGAGCTCGCCGTCCGCACAGGAATGGCCCACATCCGCCCCCCCGGCCAGCTAGATGGCTCTGTCTTTCACTTATAGAATCATGGGATCCTACAGTGCAGGAGGCCATTCAGCCCATCGAGTCAGCACCACCCACAATCCCACCCAGGCCCTATTCCTGCCAGCTCACGTATTTCCCCTTCTCTAATCCCCCTGACACTAACAGCAACTTAGCATGGCCAATCGACCCAACCCACACACTTTTGAACTGTGGGGGGAAACAGGAGCACCCAGAGGAAACCCACACAGGCACAGGGAGAGAGTGCAACAGACACAGACAGTGACCCAAGCTGGGAATTGAAGCCGGGTCCCTTTCACTGTGAGGCAGCAATGTTAACCACTGTGCCACCGTGCTGCCCATGAGGGCATTCAGATCAGCCATTCCTCCATCAGCCTGTCCCTCCTGTGCGGTGCCAGCCCTTCCTGAATGAAGGCAAACAGGTTGCCTGCCTGGCATGTGTATTTGATGATTGAAGGCCGTGGGCAGGATGAGGGCCCAGCCTGCAGTGGAAATGAAGGTGTGTGTGGGAGAGTGAGTGGTAATGTGCCTTGAGCTGGCAGTAAGGTCATGTCCGTCACCCCATCTTCTCTACCAGTTGGCCACAATATTTCTAATATTCCAGTGGACACAGCCCCTGAGAGAGGAATTCCTCCAGTGTGACAGGTACAATCTCGCGTTGTTATACAACTGCTGGTATGTGTGGGTAACCACCAAACCACTTTCCCCTCTGCCACCTAACTTTAAACACTTGCCTGAGAAAGTGGCATCGGTTTCGACCTTCCCTTTCTTGTCCTCGATTTTCACACCACCCTCTGCTAACTGGACTGGCACGACCAGACCCACATTGTGTTCAGGAGGTTTAAATTTCCTGCTAAATATCAAATCCTGAAGTCCCGTACCTTAGAAAGGATAGCAGACCGTCAGATCGATCGATTCAAGTTACTTTGTAAACGAGGCTAAAATAAATGATTAAACATCAATTTCCTGAGGCCCCATTTTGTTCAGAACTTTTTACTTTAAAACAGATGGGAACAGTGTAGATATCACTGGATGATCCATTGAGAATGAAGTCCGCTCAGCAGTGAATGCAGCTCTGAAACATCTTACCAATTTGTTTATTTAGATTTACAAAAGGCTAAAAATTGGTCCCTTCCAAGATTGATCTTTATTAATATCATCGAATATTAAATCTCTCTGGATAAAGTGGGAATTGTTTTTGATAGCCACCCATCACCATCATCACGGGTGAGGGATATTCACCAACCGCAGTGTTACTGTAGATCAAGGGTGGCATTTCCCACCAGCAGAGGTGACTTGTCATTTACCCGCTGGCAGGATTTTCCAGTCCCGCCATTGTCAATGGCGTTTTGTGAGCTTCGCCCAGCTTGTCACTGGAATACCCACCGCAGGGCGGTTTGGCAGCACCAGAAGATCCCCCTGCTGGGAATGGCCGTAAGTCCCTTCCCAAAAGGGTGGCACGGTGGCACAGTGGTTTGTAGTGCTGCCTCACAGTGCCAGGGACCAGGGTTCAATTCCAGCCTGTGTGGGTTTCCTCTGAGCACTCCAGTTTCCTCCCACAGTCCAAAGACGCGTGGGTTAGATTGATTGGCCATGATAAACTACACCCCCTTGGTGTCAGGGGCATTAGCAGGGTAAGTACATGGGGTTGCAGTGGTGGGGCCTGGGTGGGATTATTTTTGGTGCAGGTTTGATGGGCTGAATGGCCTCCTACTGCAATGTAGGGATTCGATGATTTAAAGACACTGTCACTGACTACTGCAGTTCCACAATCTACCAATCTTTACTGAGTTTTTTGGAACCCATAGCTGGGTTCACCCCCACTGCCCCCCTCCCATCCCCACCCCCCCCACGCCTGTCTATCTGGTATTGGAGATGACCTGCCATAGGCAGGATCTTCCAGTCCCACTGAAGGCACTGGCACCCTCAATGGCTCACTGGCTGTGCCACTGGGAAAGCCGCAGGCCAGTGTGGGGTGGTGGGGGTGCAGCAGACAATCCCAGATCTTATCTTGAGCAAGCGGCTAGCACTGGGGCATCGTTTGTTCACTTCTTCACCATCACCACGGGTATCAGCTGATGTGTTGAATAGAAAAATTTCATCCTTTATTCCATTAATTTGTGGTTGATTTGTAGAAATGAAGATCCGATCAAAGTTGTATGTTTATGGGGACGCAGATAGCACAGTGGAATTGAAACTGAATGGCTCTTGTTTTTATGTGAACATGTTAGCGGATTTGTCTGAACTTCAGTGAGAAAGAGATGAATTTAATCATTCAATTTTATTTCCTAGGCTTTAAGCAGTAATAATGCACAGTAATTAATAGTATCCAGAATGTGGGACACTGGCACAAATAAAATGGCAACAAAAGGATGACGGAGATAGTTACTATTTTGAAATCTCCTTTGAAAGGATGGGAAAGATTATCTGTTCCTTCTTTACCTGGTGCCGTGGTTGGAAAAAAATTGCCTGTTTAAATTTTGTCTTACAGCTTCCATCTGCTACCCTCTCCCTGGCAATACTTTCCTCAGGTATTGGAGGAACGTTTCAGTACGGATACAATGTATCGGTCATTAACGCTCCCACTATGGTAAGTCCCAGCTTTAGTGTATTTTCATCCTGCACAGATATTAAATCCGGCTTCTGTCTGGAACTGCTGCTTAGTTAGACTCTGCCATCAGCACCCGATCAGCTTGGTCACAAACGTGAGCCCTTTATTCATTAACAGCAACTTTCCAGGTGGCGAGTCGACCGAGTGAGAAACAGCAAGGGTCCATCACACGTTGCTGCAACATCGAATGTTACAGCTCTTTATGTGCCCCTAGTTCAGTGGGCAGTTGGGCAATTCCTGGTAGCTGTCTACTACCTTAACAAGTTCCTCCCGAGATCACCATCACATCCTGAATATCTGATCAAATTTTCCAGTTATTGAATGATGCTCACGAACAGGAATCCTGGCTGAATATTTATTGTAAGAAGTCCCACAACACCAGGTTAAAGTCCAACAGGTTTATTTGGTAGCAAAAGCCACTAGCTTTTGGAGCGCTGCTCTGACATCTGTCCTATATCTCTCACCCCTCAATTTAAAGTTATGTCCCCTCATGCTAGCCATCTCCATCTGAGGAAAAAGGCTCTCACTGTCCATCCTTTTGCTGTAAAAAGTCTGACAACACCAGGTTTCGGTCCAACCGATTTATTTGATAGTAAACTCACTAGCTTTCGGGTTAGCCCCTTCGTCAGGTGAATGGAGAGTTCTGGCCTCAGACAGAGCATATAAAGCACAGACAGTTTACAGATTACTGATTAGAATGTGAATCTTTACACCTAACCTGCTGTTCAAGTCTTGAAGTGGCTGACAATGTGAGTGGAAGGAGCACTGATCACAGGTTAAAGAGATGTGTATTGTCTCCAGACAGTACAGTAAGTGAGGTTTTGCAAACCCAGGCAAGTCACGGGGGTTACAGATAGTGTGACATGAACCCAAGATCCCTGTTGAGACCGTCCTCATGTGTGCGGAACTTGGCTATCAGTCTCTGTTCAGCGACTCTGCGCTGTCGTGTGTCGTGAAGGCAGAGTCTCTGCTGTGCAGAGTCGCTGAGCAGAGACTGATAGCCAAGTTCCGCACACATGAGGACGGTCTCAACAGGGATCTTGGGTTCATGTCGCACTACCTGTAACCCCCGTGACTTGCCTGGGTTTGTAAAACCTCACTTACTGTACTGTCTGGAGACAATACACATCTCTTTAACCTGTGATCAGTGCTCCTTCCACTCACATTGTCGGCCACTTTAGGACTTGAACAGCAGGTTAGGTGTGAACGTTCACATTCTAATCAGTAATCTGTAAACTGTCTGTGCTTTATATGCTCTGTCTGAGGCCAGAACTCTCCATTCACCTGACGAAGGGGCTAACCCGAAAGCTAGTGAATTTACTATCAAATAAATCGGTTGGACTGAAACCTGGTGTTGTCAGACTTCTTACTGTGTTTACCCCAGTCCAACGCCGGCATCTCCACATCATGACTACTATCGACATCCTTTTGCTCCCATCCTTCACTTTTTTGCCTAAACATTTGGGCTCCAAAAGTTGACCTTTTCATGGGGAAGGCCTCATCAGTCACCTTGGCAGATGTTAAAACAGAATTTCCTGGATTTCCTTCCCCCTCCCCCGATGAAGGGATCTTGAGTTTTTCTCTTTTTTGACTTGGTGACATTGCTTTTTTTATTTAAAGTTTATTTATTCATTGGTGTCACAAGTAGGCTTACATTAACACTGCAATGAAGTTATCGTCAAAATCCCCGAATCACCGCACTCTGTTGGGGTACACTGAGGGAGAATTTAGTGTGGCCAATGCATCTAGCCAGCATGTCTTTCGGACTTGTGGGAGGAAACCTGAGCATCCAGAGGAAACCCACGCAGACACGGGGAGAATGTGCAGACTCTGCACAGACATTGACCCAAAGTGGGGATCGAACCAGGGTCCCTGGTGCTGTGAGGCAGTAGTGTTAACCCACTGTACCATCATGCCACCCTTGAGGTGGGATGGAGCGTGTGAGACAGGCTGCTTGGGATAGGCTGGATGGACGGCTGGTGGGGAGTCTTTCTCTGCCCATCAATGATCATATGGCATTACTTTGAAGGACAGTGGAGTAGCTCTGACAATATTAAAGCTATGATGCTGTTACATTAAATACAGTGAAAAGTATTTCTGATTGAAAGAACTAAATCCTTTCGATGGATGACACGGGACAAAGTTTATAAAGAGCTCAGAGTTAGCATTAGTGTTGGGCTGAACCATTTGATCGATTTCTCCTCTGCATTGCTGGTGTATGTTAATGGTGTGCGGTGACGGATCGTGTTCCTACTGTTTGTATTGTGTCAAATCTCCAGTATGTACAGAAATTCATTAATGAGACGTGGGCGATTCGATACGGCAGTGATGTGGACAGAGATCTGCTGAGACTTCTGTGGTCCGTTATCGTTTCGGCGTTTACCCTGGGTGGCTTCCTGGGGGCATGGCTAGGAGGACCCCTGGCAATCAAATTGGGTCGGTAAGTCTCTGTATGTTGTCTGTCTCTGATTCCACGGCACAGCTGAAGCGAATGGACTTTTGAATGGCTTGCTGTGTTTTATGGCCTGTCATAGAGGGGAATGAGGATATTGAATCTGATGATCATAATGAATGGTGGAGCAGGTTCGAAGGGCTGAATAGCCTACTGCTGCTTCTAGTTTCTATGTTGCTATGTGACAGGACTGGAATATTCCACCCTTGGTGTTGCAGCACGCACTGTGTGGGGAGCCACTGGTCAAAACTTGCACATCACTTCATATTGTGTGGGTCACCGGACATACCCTCTGTTCACCAAGAGGTGGCAGCAACATTGTCGGGGGCTAGCAGCACATATACACACCTAAAATAGAATAGACTTGCTTTGAAGTTACCCAGTGATCTTTACTGTTGGTGTTTTGGATTGGAAAAATTAAATAAAATTTCTGAGTTAATTCCTCGTAAGTCCTGCATGATCGGGCCTCTGAAAAATGGGCATAAAAATAGAAACTAGAAGCAGGAGCAGGCCATTCAGCCCCTCGAGCCTACTCCGCCATTCATCTTCCTCATGGCTGATCATCAAATTCAATATCCTGATCCCCCCGTCCCTCCCCATATCCCTCGATCCCTTTAGCCCCGAGAGCTGGAGCTAATTTCTTGAAATCACACAACATTTTGGCGCCAACTACTTTCTGTGGGACTGAATTCCACACATTCACCACTCTCTGGGTGAAGAAATTTCTCCTCACCTCAGTTCTAAAAGGTTTACCCCTTCTCCTCAAACTATGATCCCTAGTTCTGGATTCTGAATTTACCGTCTCAGCCTGTTAGAATTTTATAAGTTTCTATGAGATTCCCTCTCACCCTTTTCAACTCCAGTGAATATAATCCTGACTTAGTCTCTCCTCATATGACAGACCTGCCATCCCAGGAATCAGCCTGGTAAACCTTCACTGAAATCCCTCTATAGCAAAGACATCCTTCCTCAGATAAGGACATCAAAACTGCACACAATACTCCAGGTGTTGCCTCACCAATACCCTATACAATTGCCGTAAAACATCCCTATTCTAATACTGAAGTCCTCTTGCTATGAAGGCCAACGTACCCTTTGCCTTCTTTATTGCCTGCCGCACCTACGCACTTACTTTCAGCGACTGATGGATAAGGACAACAAGGTTACATTGAATATCCATCTCTCTCAATTTACACCCATTCAAATAATAATCCACCTTCCTACTTTTGCTAATGAAATGGACAACCTTACATTTATCCACATTATACTGCATCTGCCATGCACATGCCCACACACTCAGCCTGTCCAAAATGGAGCTCCTCTGCATCCTCCTCACAGCTCACCCTCCCACCCAATTTTGTAACATCTGTAAATCTGTGAGGGATCTCTTTGGGACCATAATTTTATTAGTTTTAAGATAGCCATGCAGAATGATAGACCTGGCCCAAGAGTTAAAATTCTAAATTGGGGCAAGGCCAGTTTTGATGGTATCAGGCAGGAACTTTCTAAAGTTAATTGGGGGAGTCTGTGGGAAGGCAAGGGGATGACTGGTAAGTGGGAAGCTTTCAAAAGTGTGTTAACCAGGGTTCAGGGTAAACACATTCCTCCTAGAGTGAAGGGCAAGGCAGGTAGAAGTAGGGATCCTTGGATGACTTGGGATATTGAGGCTCTGGTCAAGAAGAAGAAGGAGGTACACGACATGCATAGCCAGCTGGGATCAAGTGGATCCCTTGAAGAGTATAGAGGGTGAAGGAGTAGAGCTAAGAGAGAAATCAGGCCTGTTTCTATGCTGTAAACCTCTGTGACTCGATCTGAAAATATACATTCAGTTCCCTCTTCCAAATCATTGATATATGTATGTTAGTTCAGATCCCTGCAGAACCCTATTAGTCACTGTCTGCCAATCGGAACAAGACAGATATTAGGCTCACTGGTCTATAGTTCTCAGCTTTTTTGCTACCTGCCGTTTTAATTACTGGGCTTACATTAGCTTCCCTTCAATCTGGGAAACAGAACCAATAAATATCTGCATATACCATTTTTTTGTGACTTTCCACCAATGATCTGCCAGCAGAATAAATTGCTGGGACTCGCAGCTACATTTGCAGATTGAATCCAGATTGTATCTGGATTTGATGGAATTAGTGATATACTGAACCCCTGAACCATCACTGTCACACCACACTGTCCCAACGTGCAATGCTGCAGATGATACGATTTCCTTTGGTTTTATTTGCGGTTCTGTTTCTCTCCTGAGAACTTCAAAGCCTACAATTTATAGTCCTTAAATTTAAAAGGTATATAACCTGCTGGAGGAGCGGGGCCAACAGCACCTTCTCAGAGCAATGGGACTGGACAACAAGTGGGGTCCACAGCTTTTAAAAAAAAAAGATCTTTCAAACATGATCAAAAATCACAGAATCAGTGTGGTGAAAACACAACCCGGCTGATTCAGTCACTGTTCATCAACAGATGAGAACAGGACACACATGCCTCCGTCGTGTGCCGCAGCCTACTCTGGGGCTGAGTCAGTACCAGTAGCTATCAGAGCCCTGTCCCTCCAGGTTGTGCATTGTATTGAGTGCTATTCAGTGCCTAATGTTCTGACAAATGCAGTTTACTTCTGTGTTTCAGGAAAAGGACACTGCTAATCGTCAACATCCTTGTCCTGGTTGGATCTGCCTTGATGGGAGCGAGTAATCCTGCTGGCCTGTTTGAACTATTAATAGTCGGCAGGTTTCTTGTGGGACTACATTCTGGTATGGGGAAGCCTTGGCAATGTTTCCGTAGGTTACAGGAGAATTCAGCAGCAGCAGTGGGCAGGATTTTGTGGCTGCCCCCCCACCCCATGTCACTGCACAAAGCCCTTTGCAGGAATGGACGATAAAGGGGTCTTATTCAGCAACCGGGGGGGGCACTGAGTGAAATGCCAACATGCTCCCTTTTGCAAAGCATGGAGCTCTCTGCTGCGGCAAATCCAGGTTTCTCACTCGCTCACGGGTTTTAAGACTTTCTGCTTGGCTAATGCACCTAAAGGACTAATAAATGCAGGGTTTATTAAAATAAACAGGAGCTCAAACTTTACCGTGTAAGAAACCCTTGTAGTTGAGCGAGAAATTCTGGGAACTTTTAGAATTGGGTCACCATGTCGCAATAAAGACAGGAATTACAGGAGGTGAGTGAAAGTCAGAGTGACCCATTCTGTGTTTGTGTTCTTTATCACAGGCAGCATCCTTCAGAGACTTTACAAATAATAAAATGCCCTTTGTATGGATTCTAATGGCTGGGCAGTTTTTGTGTTAGTTTCACCTCTCCTCGGAAAACCTCAGCGGTCTGGTGTACAAGTTGCTTCATGTGCTGAGCGGTCCCATTCTACCCAATGTTTCCTCTGACTTCCTACCCGAATGAGGAAAGATCATCTTCACATCCTGCGCTTGTACACTGATGGTTTTAAGGACAAATGTACAAGATTGTGTAGCCATTTGGAGTGGGGGAGTTCTTAAATACAGTCACTTGACTGTGACGTATTAGCTGAAAACAGCCAGAATGGGATTCCGATAGTTAACCAAAGTTCCTGGGCTGACTTCCCTTCTTTCTGTCGTTACTCCTATTAAAAATAACTGCAAAGTATCACCTCTTGAATCAATTCCTGATCTCCCCCAGTATACTGGAGAGGCTGGTCAAATATCTGTGCAATGGAAATGGTGGCCGCGATTCTCCCAAAACCACTGAATTGGTGGGAAAACTGCTCTAGATCCCGACTGTTTTGTCAGTTCAGCTTCTCACCCGAATCCCCACACTCTGTGCACTGCAGAGGTCCCAATCGTGAATCTCATTAAGAGCCCAGTGGGGTTGGGGTTGGGGGGGGGGGGGGGGGGGGGGGTGCAGTGTGGGGGGGTGGTGTGGGTATTCATGCTGGACTCTGACAGTTCTGGCGCTCTGCGCATGTGCAGTGGCCCCGATCTGTCAGATCCCCTGTTTGCTGGCCGGCCCAGGACCCCCACAGTGCTGCCCCCCCCACCCCCACCCCCACAGCTCCCCTCCGCAGCCTGTTCGCGACCCCTGCAGCAATTCCCAGGCCACCCCTGACACCCACCTCCCCCCCCCCCCCCCACCCCACCATCGCAGAGTGCCCCGATGTACAGCCCACCCCCTCCAGCAGTAGCAACCCCCCTCACCCCGGCAGACCCTCGCCCCCCCTCCCGCTGATCCCCCTGGGGTCAGACCTCCCACCGGGAGGCCAGTGCACCCCCACCCAGCCCATCCCAACCGCTGCCCTGCCTCCATCCCTGACCTATCCTGTCCTCAGAGCGGCAGTGGAAACCCCCAACCGCCCTCCCCACTGAGTGCCCGATGGCCCTGCCCACAATGGTCCCCACCCCATTGGCACTACCTGATCGATGCCTGATGGGCAGTGCCAAGGTGCTCCCTGGACATGAGCACTTTGCCCCTTGGGCAGTGGCAAGCGCACAGGCTGGCAGTGCCAGGGTGCCCATGCCCAGGGGGCATCACCCCCCCCCCCCCGCTGCACGACCCCTTGGGGGCCCCCCCGATTGTTCCCCCCTTCATTCCAGCGGGGTTTCCCGCTAGTTCCCTGAACGAGGAGGGGGCTAGTCTGAACCCCTCCTGGTGGGGTGGGAGATCCAATCGGGATCTGAAAGTTCCTGATAATTAGATTGAAAACATCTTTAAAATACATTTTAAAATGACTTACCCGCCTTCCCCCCCGGTTTCCAGCGTGGTGTGACCGGTGACTGTTTGCCGGCTCTGGGAGATGCACCCAAATCCAGATACAAGATCAGCGACGTGCATCTCCCACCTCGACCTGCCAGAGAAGTTACGGGTCGCGATGGGAGAACCGCGGTCAGCGTGTGTGTTCGTTGTCTGCCTCTTACTCCATTCCACTAACTTTGGAACTCCTGTCAATCCAACGGAGATCCGAAACTTGGAAAGTGAAAAATTCTCCCGCGGACCTGAACCCTACCCATCGACGTTGCCAGTGGGCTGTGTTGGTCTGCAGTACACAGTAAACCCTGAGCTGGATGTCAGTGCGATGAATGAACCCGGGTCGTTGTCGACTGTTTAGAGATTGCACGGTGTACAATCAGAGGCACCGCATTCTAACCATTTCCCTTTTCCATTCAACTCTTCTTTACAGGAGTCACCCTGTGTGTACAGCCCATGTATTTGGGAGAAATTGCACCCAAGGCTCTGAGGGGGGCAGTAACTATGAGCACGTCAGTGTTCATAACTGCAGGAATTCTAATTGGGCAGGTGATAGGACAGAGGTAAGACAGAAACAGTGTCTGCACTTGCTCACCATTCATTCTAATGAGTAAAAAACATTTGCCTGGCAGGCAAAGCCAGTAGCACACATTAATATCACCCAGAATGGACTGTCCAACATCATTAATTTACCCTATCGCTGCAGGATTCCTTATAAAGCTCATAATGTTTTAACAACACGTAGCATGTATATAATTTAACAAGTTTAATAACCTGAGAAAGGAACGTCTGAACCCGGCAGAGAGGTTTGGCAGTGTTAAAACTTTAACGTTATCTCAGAACACAAAATGAGCTTCTTTTAAGCCCAGTACACTGAAGGTCCTCTTTGCTATTTTATACTTTGAGGAGATTGAAGTATCTGATTGAGTGTTTTATAATGTAACTGTTTGTCTACCTGCTGTATTGAAACAGTCTACTGGTTTTCAACCTTAACAACTGTCCAGTTGAATAGTCAGCCCACTTCTCAAAGAGCAGAGACTGTGGGGGGGTTTACAGTCAGCGGGGCCCTGCCCCCAGCTCCCTCCCCACACGGAGAACTCACAAACTGCTCCGTGCTTCTTCACCTGTGAAACATGTCTGTATGAATAATTACCCTGTTGAAATCCTAGCTTGGTAAATAAGATGGTAAATGTTGTGTCACAAGGAATTTGCCGTCACTTTATACAATTAACCAACACCATTCAATGTGTGCTTTCTCACTCCTTCCTGAAAGTGATCTCCTCAAATCCACTCACTCAATATCATCTCCTCCGATCTGCTCACAGTGACTCCTTCACTCACTTTCAGCAAATCCTCCTAGGCTTTCTCAATAATCCAGGTCTAGAACCATAGAATCTCTACAGTGCAGAAGAAGGCCATTTGTCCCACCGAATCCGCACCAACTCTCTGACACAGCAATTATCCAGGCCCTCTCCCTGTAATCCCACATATTTATCCCACCACTCCCCCTAACCCACACATCTTGGGACACTGAGGGGCAATTTAGCATGGCCAATCCACCTAACTTGCACATCTTTTGATTGTGGGAGGAAACCGGAGCACCCGGAGGAAACCCACGCAGACACGAGGAGAATGTGCAAACTCCACTCAGACAGTGACCCAAGGCTGGGACTGATTTGGGGTCCCTCGCGCTGTGAGGCAGCAGTGCTAACCACTGTGTCACTGTGCTGCCCTGCACTGGATAATCTATTTAAACACAATACACTTCCCTCATTCATTCACTTAATGAGAACCCATTAGATGCAAACACTCAGTGAGTTATTCTGAGATCCACTTTCTCAATAAGATCCCTGAGGCTGAACTCAAATGAATGGAAACACTCAGACCATTTCCTGAATGAGATTTCCCTCTCCCGTCACACATGAAATCTCTCAGAAACCTTCTCTCTGAGAGATTCCTCAGATTCACTCCTCTTAAAGACAGCTCGTCAAACACAATGACCAGAACTTTCCAGTGGGAAATTCCAGTCCCGCTAACAGCGCACCCTTGCTGCAGGTTTCAGGAAACCCCGTTGACAATGGTGGGACCAGAAGCTGATCACTGGGCAGTGACCAATGTGGTGGGCTGTGTAAATCCCACCATAGTCACCGTTTGGGATTTCTTTTTAAAGTAAATACTAAGGTTAGTAGTTTTCTAATGATGTGATTTATGCAGAAACTTGTCTCAAAAGGATTCATTTCCTGGGACAGCTCCATAGTAAGTGATGCTGCCACAGCTAGGCAAGAGATATTTAAAATTCCCTCCTATAATTATTGCTTATTATCATCCTCCACCCCACAAGTCTTTGTGTTTGACGGATAATTCTTGGTCATTTCTGCTATCTCTACCACAATTCCACACTCCTTCCCTCCCACTCCTTTCAATATTCCAACGTGACCATCTCCACCACCACACCCTGGTCCACCGCTCCATCACCTCGAATACCTGCCCTACTCCCGCTTGGTGTTAGAATCCCTCTCCTTCCACCTGTCAGAGCCCAAAACAGCTTCTGGGTGAGGCAGGGATCTAGTTGCATTTCTCCCTCCCCTGTGTACAGTGCCTGCTGCTCGCAGCGTGGTTGCCTCAACATTACGGGGAGACCAAAGTTAGATTAAGGGTTAAACATCTCTGCTCTGCCTGTAGGAATGAAGTTCCCATCAGCGGGAAGGGTTGGAAGGGCCAGCAAATATGCTCCCTCCTTTCAGATCAGCATCAAACAACCTCTCGGGGTGAACCGGGTCCGTGCACTCACAACTATAGATTAGTAACTGAGAATGAGCAGAACTGAATCCATGGGTGAGCTTGATTCACATGCAGAGGACAGAAACCGATTCTCATCTCTATAGACTGTAACAGTGTACAGTCCACACTGTTACAGACACTTACCAGCTACCTCCACCCTGTGCCATTAGTCCCCTCCTCCCACCAAGGCCCTTGGAAAGGAGGCCCCGTTATTCAGCCATGATAGAATGGCGAAGCAGACTCGATGGCCCGAGTGGCCTAATTCTGCTCCTATGTCTTATGGTCTTACTCTGATGACTTTTGCTAACCTTTCCGGTCTCCAGACAAAGTCAACCTTTGGCCCATTGTCGATTGGATGAACATTTGAATTGCTCACCAAATGTCCGCCCCCTCCCCCCTGCTGGAAAAGAGTCAAATGGGGGTCACGAGTTCAGAGGATTGGTCGGGTAAAGGTACGGATAGGGTGGGGGGGGTTGCCTGAGTGGGATGCTGTATCGGGGAGTCGGTGAAGCTCAATGGGCGAGAGGCCTCCTTCCACACTGTGGGGGTTCTATGATTCTAGGCCTGTTCCACTTTCCAAAGAATTCGCTCTTTTAAAAAATGTGTAGCTGTTCCGTCAACAGCAAAATGCAGGGAGGAGTCAGCCTGGGACTGACTGAATAGCTTCACCATTTGTGTCAGTCGGCAGAGCAGTTAGTCCGTCAGTCATGACTGCGAGGAAGAGCCTGGAATGTCAGTTTAACCTGACACTCAGAGACACTACCCTCTTTTGCTGACATCTTTACTTTGCAACCAAAGATGCACCTTTCGAATTGGTTCAGAGTTAGAATCGGTGCAGAAGGAGGCCATTCAGCCCATCAAATCTGTACTGACTCTCCTTACCCAGGCTCACAACACCCCACCCTATCCCCGTACGTTTATCATGGCTAATCCACCTAACCTGCAGATCTTTGGAGTGTGGGAGAAAACCGGAGCACACGGAGGAAACCCACGCAGACGTGAGGACAACAGGTTTAGGAGGAGGCTATTCTCTTTGGTTCTGAGTAGAGAGAAATGTTTTGGAAGTCACTCATTTTGGGGTTTCTTGTCATTCACTGGCCTGTTCCAAGACTGCCCCTGACTGGGGGGGATCACTTGGCAGTATGTGACAGCCCACTCGCTGGTGTACTATGGAATGGTTCTATTCCTGTGTTCCCGAGCCTCATTCATCTGCCTAAATATTGGGTGAGAAAGGGATAGACGATGGACCCTGAAAAATCCACGTTTCTTTCTGGAGGTTGCTGCCAGGATGAAAAACAACAGCGGAAAACTTGTGCAAACCTAGCCATGTTTCTTTGCAGTGTTTAAAATTTGGGAGGGTAGTTAGAGAGAAATCACTTGTTTTGGTGGGGGTGTAGGCGGGTGGTGGGGGCGGGTGTTGGGGTTGCCTACAAAAAAGGGACGTAACCTTTGAGATATAATTAGAGTTTGATCATTCAAGGACAATGTTCACTTTGCACAGTGGAAACCTGCCACGCTCTTCCACAAGAGATTGGTGAGGTTTGGTGTGGTGAAAATGATGGACTTTTCTTAGGCAAACCTTTTGGGGCTAATGGAATTAAAGTGGGTAGATGGAATTAAAGTACAGACCAGCCATGATTTAATTGTATAGCAGATCTGGCTTGAGGAGCTGAATGGCCTATTCCTCTTCCCAGCTACGTCCATTAGGTTTGTTTTAAGTATTAACCCTCCAGGAAGTTGCCTGCTGCACCCTCGGGTTTTAATTAATTGTCACTCACAGCCATGGAGGACATCTGATGTTTCCTTACATAACCATCCCCAATAACCCTGTCTTATTCCGATGTATCTCTTTACTTTGTAACCAGGTGATTAAGATGCACCTTTCAAATTGGTTCAGAGTGAGAATTGGTGCAGAAAGAGGCCATTCAACCCATCAAATCTGTACTGACCCTCCTTACCCAGGCTCACAACACCCCACCCTATCCCCGTACGTTTATCATGGCTAATCCACCTAACCTACAGATCTTTGGAGTGTGGGAGAAAACCGGAGCACACGGAGGAAACCCACGCAGACATGAGGACAACGTGCAGACTCCACACAGACAGTGACCCAAAGCCAACAAATTGAACCTGGGTTCCTGCCGCTGTGAGGCAGCATTGTGCCATCTTACGGACCCAAAACCTTCACTTGGTTTCTCTTTCTACAGATGCTGCCAGACCCGCTGAGATTTTCCAGCATCTTTTTCCTTCTCTCCCTCTTGGTTTGGGAACTGGTTCTTTAGATTGGAAAATCGTGTGTGCCTCTAAACTATTAAAGAAACTTGAGAGAGAGGAAAGCCAAAGGAATTGTGGACCAGTTGGCCTCCCATTCCAACGCCGGCATCTCCACATCATGGCCTCCATTTGTTGTCAGGAAATGGCTGAAAGTCAGTCATTAAAAATCGGATGACTGCGAAACTGAAACTTCAGCCAAAAGTGTCAGCACGGATTTGCCAGACTAGGTCAAATTGACAAATCTAATTTCTAATTAAACACGGGACTGTGGAATTGTAAACACCTTACTTATCTGGACTGCCAAAAGGCATTTATAAAATTGCTCATCAGTGACGGTTAAATAAAAGTTAATGCTGATAAAATGGAAGGCAAATTAAGTTAGGAAGGTAATGGAGACAATATGTAGGCTTTGGAATTGACAGAATGTGTCTAGCAATGTTCAATAGGGTGAGTATTGGAGCCACAGGCATTAACTGTGTGTAGATTTAGATGATAGAATTCAAAGTTTGCTGGTGACACAAGGAGTGGTGGAATTGTAAACAGTATAGATTCAAATGGTAAGTTACAAAGTTGTTACTAGACTAAGTAAATGGACCAAAGTGTGGCAAATGGATTTCCATTTAGGTGAGCGTGAGGTCATCCATTTTGGACCCAAAAAACGGGTAGAACAGAATCCATTCCAGGTGGTGAAAAGCTTGAATTAAGGGAGGTCCAAAGAGGCTTGGGGGATGCTAGCCGTACAGATTGTTTCAAGTGTTGTTAACTGGCACTGAGAATGGGCAGAAAGATTAGGGCTGGAATTTTATGATTGTAGATTGGGCACGCGATCGATCCAGCTGAATGTTCACACGTGGTCAAATTACGTCAGGTGGACTTCCTGACATCATCGCGCACGCGCACGGTTTCGAGATGGGTGGGCACACGTCCAATTTGTGTGTGGTCCTGCCTTCAATCTAAAATCCAATTTAAATTAATCAAGCACCGATTGACTGTAATTTTATGTTGCCCATCTGCAGTTATGATTGGCGGGTGGGCCAACTGGCAAGGCAGCCTTTACATTTAACACTGCAACCTCAATCCAGGGCAGGGTGAAAGATCAGGGTTCAAATCAAATGAACAAATTTGAATTGAATTCAAAAGAAAATCGATGAATCCATTGTCGATTGTGGTAAAAACTCAACTGGTTCACTAATGTCCCTTTAGGGAAGGAAATCTGTCGTCCTTAGCTGGTCTGGCCTACATGTGACTCCAGAGCCACACAGCAATGTGGTTAACTCTGAAATACTCTCTCAATAAGGACAATTAGGGACGGACAATAAATGCTGGTCTAGCCAGTGACACCCAACTCCTGTAAAAATCTCTCTTCTGCAAATGGGATTTTGCACCAGGTGATTGTTAAGTTTAAAACTAAAATCAATAATTTTTATCGGTTAAAGTTATTAACGAAAATGAATGAAGGTAGAGGGTTTATGGAGTTAGGTCACAAATCATGGCTGATCTGTGACCTAACTCCACAAACTCTCTCCCTTTCTCACTGAATAGCTTGGAGTTAAATGGTCTCTCGTTCATATACTCCTACTAACACTTGCCAAATATTTGAACATCATTCGACCATAACAAATACTTTCTTTTAGTGTTTTTGTAAGTTAGCATCTCTGGGGCAGACCTCCGGTTGATTGGAGATAGTAACATTTAAGACACAGAATGTATTCAGCTTGGATATATTACATCCTGCTCAGGGACAGGAGTGGAAACCCAGCTGGGAGATATGAATAGGTGACACAGATCCATTCAAATGGTGGACTGAACATTAGCCTGGAGGGAGCAGACAGAGAAGAACACTAGCTCCATGCAGGTGAAATGCTGTCATTAGCTTTGTTGTTGAAGGGACCCAGGGCTCAGAGAAGTACTGGGAGCCATTGGTAACTCTGTGCTGCTAGGAACTGGGGCTTAGAGAAGCCTGGGAATTATTGATAACTCTGTGCTGCCAGGAGCTGGGGCTTAGAGAAGCCTGGGAATTATTGATAACTCTGTGCTGCTAGGAGCTGGGGCTTAGAGAAGCCCGGGAATTATTGATAACTCTGTGCTGCTAGGAGCTGGGGCTTAGAGAAGCCTGGGAATTATTGATAACTCTGTGCTGCCAGGAGCTGGGGCTTAGAGAAGCCTGGGAATTATTGATAACTCTGTGCTGCTAGGAGCTGGGGCTTAGAGAAGCCCGGGAATTATTGATAACTCTGTGCTGCTAGGAACTGGGGCTTAGAGAAGCCCGGGAATTATTGATAACTCTGTGCTGCTAGGAGCTGGGGCTTAGAGAAGCCTGGGAATTATTGATAACTCTGTGCTGCCAGGAACTGGGGCTTAGAGAAGCCCGGGAATTATTGATAACTCTGTGCTGCCAGGAACTGGGGCTTAGAGAAGCCTGGGAATTATTGATAACTCTGTGCTGCCAGGAGCTGGGGCTTAGAGAAGCCTGGGAATTATTGATAACTCTGTGCTGCTAGGAGCTGGGGCTTAGAGAAGCCCGGGAATTATTGATAACTCTGTGCTGCTAGGAACTGGGGCTTAGAGAAGCCCGGGAATTATTGATAACTCTGTGCTGCTAGGAGCTGGGGCTTAGAGAAGCCTAGGAATTATTGATAACTCTGTGCTGCTAGGAGCTGGGGCTTAGAGAAGCCCGGGAATTATTGATAACTCTGTGCTGCTAGGAGCTGGGGCTTAGAGAAGCCTGGGAATTATTGATAACTCTGTGCTGCTAAGAGCTGGGGCTTAGAGAAGCCCGGGAATTATTGATAACTCTGTGCTGCTAGGAGCTGGGGCTTAGAGAAGCCTGGGAATTATTGATAACTCTGTGCTGCTAGGAGCTGGGGCTTAGAGAAGCCCGGGAATTATTGATAACTCTGTGCTGCTAAGAGCTGGGGCTTAGAGAAGCCCGGGAATTATTGATAACTCTGTGCTGCTAGGAGCTGGGGCTTAGAGAAGCCTGGGAATTATTGATAACTCTGTGCTGCTAGGAGCTGGGGTTTAGGGAAGCCTGGGAATTATTGATAACTCTGTGCTGCTAGGAGCTGGGGTTTAGGGAAGCCCGGGAGCAATATTTGCTCGGTGTAACTGGGAGATTGGACCCAGTGAAGCTGGCTGTTGGGCCGCAGGGAGAAGTCCCGAAGCAGTAAGTGATGGCAGCGTGGCTGAGAAGCGAATTTAGATGCTGGAGTGTATCCTGACCATCACATTAGGGGGTGGTAGGGGATACAGTCTGGGGAATCTGTCAGCCCAGATGGAGAAAGCTGGAGCTGGGAGCAGATTTGTGGGAGATCAGGAATAGTGTCCCTTATGGGTGAGGATTGTACCGAAGGAAGCAGAGTGGAGGAGAATGGCTGTTGGTTGGGGAATATTAGCTCTTGGAAGAAGAGGAGTGGATATTCCTGCTCACCTCCCCCCCCATCTGAATCCATATTCTTTAGCCTCTGAAGACATGATGGTGCATTCCAGTTTAACCTGGTCTAACTCTCCCACATGGATTAGGTTCCTTTGGGAATAAAGTTTCACCTACGAGCGTTGCTGGTGATCCTGAAAATGAACAAAGTATCTCCAAAATCCAAACCTCCGATGGATTCTACTGTGTCTCCATGAGGCAGCTGACTCAAACATCTTCATATGTGAAATGAAGGAAGTGGTTAGTCTGTAAATCACTGCCTGGGTTTACCTGATGAATGATGCTGCTGTTTTGTGGTTGTTGTCTCTGTTCATTATAGGGAGTTGCTTGGGAGAGAAGAGTATTGGCCAAGCCTGCTCTCCACCAGCTGCGTTCCTGCTATGTTTCAGCTTTTACTGTTGCCATGGTTCCCTGAGAGTCCTAGGTACCTCTTCATCGATAGAAAAGAGGAAATGAAAGCCCTCCAGGGTGAGCACTGTTCTTGGTTGAAGAATTCTTTGGCACAGTTTTTAACATCATCGGCTAATTCTGTTCTAAACTGCACAACTTCACTTGGTATAATTCCGCTCCATTTGATATCATCTACCTTCCTTCAGTATATTACAACTCCCATTGGTTTCAGTCTAACCTCCTGCAGAACTCTGATCAACACATCCTGTGAAGCACTTTGGCCCCTTTTTACTACACTAACAATGCAACATAAATGAAAGTTGATGTCTAATCTTCAGGACAATGCTAATCAACACCTTACAGCTCCTAGTGGATCCAGTCTAACTTCCTTCAGTACAGTCCAGAAGCACTTAACACATTCCTACAGCTCCCAACACACTCGAAGGTCAGTCTGTACAATGCAAACTCAGTTCAGCAGCGTGCAGCCCCACTTATTGCTGTGCTACTTTGTATAGTTTCTTTAGTCTAATTCGGGCATCCTCAAAAGTCTAATACGAGCAATACATCCAGCTCTATTCACACTTTAACCTTTGTACAGTCCGAGGCAATCCAACTGCTCAATGCAAGTTAATACTAATCCAATTGTTCCATCGGAATTTCCCTTTGGCTCTCCCCTTTGCCTCAGGAGGTCGTGGGTTCAAGTCTTATCCTTGAAAGTTGAGTGCAAAACCTCGGCTGACGCTTCAGTGCAGAGCAGAAGGAGTGCTGCACTACCAAACATGTGAGACCCGAGTTCACAGGTGGGATTTTCCAGCTGTGCATATCCGAGGCTGGAAACTCCTGCCCAAGCTCGGTGATCTTTAAATGTTCCACCAAGTTTTCTTTCTTGCTCACTACAATTCCCACCGGAGGCCAGGTGAGAAATTTTCACCTCCATGAGACAATTTCAAGGTGTGGAGATGCCAGCGTTGGACTGGGGTGAACACAGTAAGAAGTCTCACAACATCAGGTTAAAGTCCAACCGGTTTATTTGGTAGCAAAAGCCACTAGCTTTTGGCGCAGTGGGTCCAACACTCCGAAACCTAGTGGCTTTTGCCACCAAATAAACCTGTTGGACTTTAACCTGATGTTGTGAGACTTCTTATTACGATTTCAAAGAACATCTGGGGAGTTCTCCCAGTCCGCTGGCCAACATATACCCCTCAACCAATATCACTAACAACAGATCATCTGGTCACTATCATTATGGCTGTTTGGGGGATCTTGCTGTCATTTTCCCTTGTTATTAAAGTGAATTAACCTCAAAAGTACTTCACTGGCTGTAAAGTGCTTTGGGCCATGAAGTCATGAGAGGTGCCATGTCAGTGCAAGTTCCCTTTTCCGTATAGCACATGCTTGACACATGGTTAGCAGACAGCCGGATCATCCTGTGTGATTAAGTATCTGCAAGCCCTGTAAGAGAATTGGGGCATGGCCAACTTTAGATCATCCTCCCTTCAAACATAACCTGTAATGAGATCCGATTGTAAGATAAAGGCACGGTAGCACAGTGGTTAGCACTGCTGCCTCACAGCTCCAGGGAACCGGGTTCGATTCCTGGCTTGGGTCACTGTCTGTGCGGAGTTTGCACATTCTCCCTGTGTCTGCGTGGGTTTCCTCCCACAGTCCAAAGGTGTACAGGTTATGTGCATTGGCCATGCTAAATTGCCCCATAGTTCCTGGGATGTGTAGGTTAAAGGGATTAGTGGGGTATATATATGGGGTTACTGGGATAGGGATTCGATGGGATTATTGTTGGTGCAGACTTGATGGGCCAAATGGCCTCCTTCTGCACTGTAGGCTTTCTGTGATTGTATTTTGATGATAAAGATGGAGTCTATCTCTCCCCCAGCTCTCAGGAAGTTCCATGACGATGACACTTACTTGAGTGAATTGGAGGGTTTGGAGAAGGAATGTGCGGAAACACAATTGCAGCAGAGTAAGCGACTGTGTGAACTTCTCACCGACCGCTCGGCTCGATGGCAGCTGATCACTGTTATCATCATCAACATGGCTCAGCAGTTTAGCGGGATCAATGCTGTAAGTGAGAGAGTTCGATTTTCACAGAGCAATTTACTGCACTTATGTGTGTTAAAATGAACTCTTCAAACAACAAACATTTAAGGTCTCTGTGGGTACATTTGAGAGTTTAAATTAGGAAGCAATCTTCAGCGATTGCTTCTCTTTGCCAATTATAAAGTAGAACTTAAGAAATGTGCTGATGGCCTCACACTGTTAAATTTGGTCTCTGAATAGATGATCTTTAACATTATTTTGTTGACAACTGGTTAGATTAATTCACCAGCAATGGGCTGACAATGATCATTCCCTATGTAACAAACAAGAACAAATTGTATGGCGTATTCATTTTTTTTGTTCCGATGTGTAAGTGAGGTGGATGTCGCTGGCTGGCCAGTGTTTATTGCCCATCCCTGGTCGCCTTTGGAGGGCAGTCAACCACACTGTGTTAGGAGGAAACCCACGCAGACACGGGGAGAATGTGCAGACTCCACACAGACAGTGACCCGAGTGCAGACGTTGGAAATCTGATCGAACTGTTAGTAACACTTGAGATAATGGGGGGGAGTTTTCTGTCCCGCCCACCACAGGAATTGTAGCGGGAAGGTGGGGAGGGGGGGGGGGGGGAGTGATGGGGGTGCGGACCATGCAAAGATCCGCTGACCTCAGGCGGAATTTTCCTGTTTTGGGGCGAGCGTAGCTGGAAAATCTCACCCAGTTTTTCACATCCTGATGAGAGGGCAAAACACCAATTCTGTTTTCTTCCTCACACAAATGTGGGGACAATTGTGATAATTTAACTGTTGATTTGGGGAAAGGGCAGTGAGCAGACCGCACACAACGTGCGGTTATCTTATTTTTCCTAGATTCACATTATTAGACAGATGGAATTGTCATAGATCAGCCTGATTTAGGGAGCAATTAAACTCCGATATACCTTGGCTGGAATATTTACCAGGTCCTGTGCACTGGGCAACTTTCCTCTTGCAGCTGGTGTGAACCAGTGGAAATAATCTTCCACCTCACTTGTACAGTGCAATATTCTGGGGACACCACTGAACAGAAACTAAATACTTTGGCTACAAGAACAGGTCTATTTAGGAACACATGATCGGTGCAGATTTGGAGAGCCGAAGGGTCTATTCCGGTGCTGTATTGTCCTGTGTTCTTTGCCTGAGGCTGGGACTTCTATGACTGGTAGCCCACCTCCCGATTCCCCAAGGCCTGTCCACCATCTCTACAAAGAACAAGTCAGGAGTGTGACGCGATTCTCTCCACTGGCCTGGATGGCTGCAGCTCCAACAACACTCAAAACGTTTGACACCATCCAGGACAAAGCAGCCCTGCTTGATTGGCACCACATCCACAAACGTTCACTCCCTCCACCACTGGCGCACAGTGGCAGCAGTGAGTACCACCTACAAGAGGCACTGCAGGAGTTTATTCCTTCGGCAGCGCCCACTGCCATTCGGGTGGGAAAGGGCTGCCGATACCTGGGAACAGCTGGAAGTCCCCCTCCGAGTCACTCACCGTCCTGCCTTGGAAATATATCACCAGTCCTTCACTGTTGCTATGTCAAAATCCCTGAACTCCCTCCCTAACAGCGTCAAGGGTGTACCTACACCATAGGGATTGCAGCTGTTCCAGAAGGCAGCTCACCACCACCTTCTCAAGGGCACTTAGGGATGGGCAATGATTGCTGGTCTAGCCAGCGATGGCCACTTCTCATGAACAAACATAAAAAAGACTCCATTGATTGGAAAATCATTACTAGCTTTCTGCAACATTAGCACCAGAGTGACCAGAGGCCATTGAATATTTTTACACTTCCATTTATTACTTACGTAAATGTTTCTGCCTTAAAGATCTCTCGCCTTAATCTTGGTCCCTTCATCTTGAATAAAAGTAAAATTATCACTTTGATAAAGGATAAGAACAAAAGTTTAAAGAAGTTTTAACGAGTTAGCACTGCTACCTCACAGCATCAGGGACCCGGGTTCAATTCCCAGCTTGGGTCAGTGTCTTTGAGGAGTCTGCACATCCTCTCCGTGTCTGCATGGGTTTCCCCCGGATGCTCCAGTTTCTTCCCACAGTCCAAGACCATGCAGGTTAAGTGGATCTATGCGTGGGGTTATGGGGATAGGGTAGGGGAGTGGGTCTAGGTAGAGTGCTCTTTCAGAGGGTCAGTGCAGACCCAATGGGCCAAAATGCCTCTTCTGCACTGTAGGGATTCTGTGGATCCAAAGAAGTGCGTATTTGCCATAGAGGAGGTTCAACAGGAGTCCCTGGGGATGGTGGGATTATCCTATGAGGAGAGATTGACAAAACTAGACCTGTATTCCCTAGAACTTTGAAGAATGTGAGATGATTTTCACATTCACAAAAACTTAGACGTTGCTGGGAACATTGAAATAGTGCAAAGTAGGTGAATCCAAATTACACATTGCCGACAAACTGTTGGTTTTGTCCCAGTAAGAAATCTGGTCTCATCCACTAACCTTCTTCTTCCCACATCTAATGGTCTGTTTCCATAGCTGGTAATCCCTGGAACATGTTGCTAGTCTGTCGCCAGGAACTTGTAGCTTGAGGGGCATCACTTTATGGGCGGCACGATGGCACAGTGGTTAGCACTGCTGCCTGACAGTGCCAGGGATCTGGGGTCGACTCCCGGGTTGGGTCACTGTCTGTGTGGAGTTTACACATTCTCTCCGTGTCTGTCTAGGTTTCCTCCAGATGCTCTGGTTTCCTCCCAAAGATGTGCGGGTTAGGTTGATTGGCCATGCTCAGTTGCCCCTTAAGGTCAGGGGGACTAGCAGGGTAAATATGTGGGGTTATGGGAATAAGGCCTGGATAGGATTGTGGTCAGTGCAGACTCGATGGGCCGAATGGCTTCTTTCTGCACTGTAGTGATTCTATGATTCTCACATCAAGAATGGCTGACCGGGGGTCTCTCCCACTCTTACTGCCGGCCATTAACGTGTCTGGAAGGATTTACACTTGACCTGTTTGACTATGTTATGAATGCACCTTCCATGGCCATCAGGTTTCAGGGGGGGACTGGAGCCCAGAGCTTCCGGCTCAGAGGCAGGGACGCTACTCTATGTACTGTGAAATCTCCCCAATCAACTAGTGTTACAAATAAACGTGCCAAGTTAAGATGTTAAATTAGCAGGTATTCGAGTGATTCCAGCTGACCTGGAGCTAGTTCTTGTTGCTATGCTCAAGTTGCCATGGCGACCTCTGATGGTGTCGTTCATAAGTCCTTCAACTCTGTTGTGAGTTATTATCCTTCAGCTTGCTGGAGCCGATGTATTTTCACGACGGGTGTAGCTGACCAATATTGCCATTATTAGAGCAAGATTCCCGGCTTGTAGTCGATTGCACGCCTCCCTCCCCTGGCTCAGAGCCAGCGTCCAGTCCCACATAGTTAATGCTGGATAGGTCATCCCTGCTGGGTGCAGTCTTTCCAATCCTGGCCTTGCTGGCATCTCTCCACTCTTCCACTTCTGCCTTTTTTTAAGAACAAATGTAAGTGAAGGGGAGTGTTTACCTATTGTCTGAACATTGTGGGTTAGCAAACAGGTGGCTCACATCCCTTAACCAAATAAATAGAAATGAGGGGGAAAACCAAAGGCAGACGGGCTCGAATACCAGCTTAAAAAGCTCACTCGGAGCTCATTAAACATTTCTCCATAGACAGCACACCCTCAAAACCCTGGACAGTTATTCTCTGTATGGAGAGGTTGATATCTGATTAGTGTCAATACTTGGGCTATAGTGGAACCAGCTAAATGATACCTTTAGACCAGCATTGTAACAATTCCCCAGCAGATGATGAATGCTTTGGCTGCCAGTACAAACTTGGCCAGGAAATTGAACAAATGTCAGATGGTTCAAACCAGGTGTCTCTCTCCAAATGCCAATCAGAGGGTGATGTGTCTCTCTGCCCCGCGGCCTTGCCTGTCAGATTTAAAGTGAGATTGTTTTCTGTGTTTCAGATTTACTTCTATGCCACCTATGTATTTAAACAAGCTGGTATTGCGGAAGAATATATCCCCTATGTTACTATGGGCACTGGGGCTTGCGAGTGTCTCTCAGCCTTATGCTGTGTAAGTAGAAGCGGCCAATCGAACCCCAATGCATGTGGCAGAAAGCAATGAGGTGGTTTTTGTGGTTTGACTCACCAGGGATTGGTAAACGACGAATTTAAATCGGACTACATTGAGATTCTCTATAATCCCATCCAAAGGATCCCCATCTCAAAACCGCATTTTCGGTGAGACTTTATTGGTTCATTGCTGCCACCTAGTGCTCAGGTGCGATGCCACCAGCGCCAGGGCCAAAGTTGCATACAACTCTCTTAACTTTCCAGCCCTACTGAGGCGGTGCGGTGGCACGGTGATTAGCACTGCGACCTCGCACTGCCAGGGACCCGGGTTCGATTCCCGGCTCGGGTCACTGTCTGTGTGGAGTCTGCACGTTCTCCCTGTGTCTGTGTGGGTTTCCTCCGGGTGCTCCGGTTTCCTCCCACAGCCCAAAGATGTGCGGGTTAGGTCGATCGGCTAAATTGCCCCTTAGTGCCAGGGGGACGAGCTAGGGTAAATACTTGGGGTTGTGGGGAAAGGGCCTGGCTGGGATTAAGGAGAAAAAGTAAAAATATAACAGGAAATGTAAAAACAGTCAGTAAGAGTTTCTGTAGATATTTTAAAAGGAAAAGAGTTAACAAAATGAGTGTTAGTTTTATAGAAGGTGAGTCTGGGGAATGAATAATGGAAAATAAGCAGACAGCAGGTTCATTTAACTGGTTTTTGCATCAGTTTTTACCATCCAGAATACAATCAACATCTCAGAAATAGCTGTAAATCAAGGAAGTATAATCAGCAGGGAACTGGTACTGGGTGAATTGTTGGAGCTGTGTGCTGACAGATCCCTGAGTCCTGATACACTTCATCCTCGGCTCATAAAAGAATTGGCTCATGAAACAGTTGATGTGTTGGTTTTAATTTTCCAAACTGGTTATTCAGTATTATCTCACCTTTAAGCTTCACCTAGAAGGTTCACCAGGCTGATACCGGAGATGAGGAGGTTAGCCTATGAGGAGAGATTGAATAGACTGGGTCTGTACTCATTGGAGTTTAGAAGGATGAGGGGGGATCTTATTGAGACGTATAAGATAATGAAGGGGATGGATAGGGTAGAGGTAGAGAGATTCTTCCCACTTAGAAAGGATAGCAGGACTAGAGGGCACAGCCTCAAGATAAGGGGGGGGCAGTTTAGAACGGAGTTGAGGAGGAACTTCTTCACTCAAAGGGTGGTGAATCTCTGGAATTCTCTGCCCGTTGAAGTGGTGGAGGCTACCTCGCTAAATATATTTAAGACACGGGTAGATAGGTTTTTGATAGGCAAGGGGATTAAGGGTTATGGGGAGAAAGCGGGAAAGTGGAACTGAGCCACTTCAGATCAGCCATGATCTTATTGAATGGCGGGGCAGGCTCGAGGGGCAAGATGGCCTACTCCTGCTCCTATTTCTTATGTTCTTATATTCTTAGTCCTGAATGACTCGCAAATCCTCTGATTTAAAACCTTGAGTAATTGGAAATCATTTTATTTTCCTTCACAAGCTTTGTTAAAGATATGTTATGCTACGATTCACATGTGACAGTCCCAAAGACAGATCGATTGGGTATAAGCAGTGTATGGCACTCCAGCTTGCCTCACTTCTCTTATAATCCAGATTGCATCTACATTTATATTCCATTCAACCTTCCCTGATACATAGGTCCTGAGGGGTTTTAGCCTGGACTCAGTTCCTCTGTGTACCATAGCAGGAACTCTGGCCATTCCCCACTGCGCCTTTGCAGGGGCTGTCCCTACTTTCAACGTGTCTCTCAGCAGCCAATTCCGGAACAGTTGCTTTGGATGAGGCCTAACAAACCCTCAGGTTCCGAGAGGCCAGACACACGGCAAATCAACAAAGACTGTTCCCAAATCACTCTTCAACCCCACCGGGGACTGGAACTTTAATCAGGCTCATTGCCCAATCAGGAACAGCAGTGGGAGGCCTTTTGAAATTCTGTCATGGGCTGTGGGCGTCTCCGGCAAAATATGCATCAAATCTGAGACATTGCAAAGTAGAAATGTCTATCCAGAACTGATAATGAGCTAAAAGACACAAGTTCAGAGACAGACAATGAAGGTATTAAGTGGCACAGTGTGTAGGAGCTGCATTATCATTAGAGACAGTCACACAGAGTGCTTCACTCCGCAATCTCAGTTACATCACAGAATACAGTTTGATTTCTTTTCTCGTGGATACTGAACTCAGTCATTATGCGAAGTGTTTTACCTTTGTCTAATTCTAATGGACGACACTGCCTCACAGCGCCAGGGACCCAGGTTCGATTCCCGGCTTGGGTCACTGTCTGTGTGGAGTCTGTACATACTCCCCGTGTCTGCGTGGGTTTCGTCCGGGTGCTCTGGTTTCCTCCCACAGTCTAAAGATGTGCGGGTTAGGTGATTTGGCCATGCTAAAATTGCTCCTTAGTGTCAGGGGGACTAGCTAGGGTAAATGCATGGGGTTGTGCGGATGTGGCCTGGATGGGATTGTAGTCGGTGCAGACTCGATGGGCTGAATGGCCTCCTTCTGCACTGTGGGGTACTTTGATTCTTCCAGATGTGTATTTGAGACAATGTTGATGCTGCCGTTGCTTCCTCAGGGGCTGCTGATTGAACGTGTTGGAAGGCGAGTCCTTATCCTGGGTGGTTACTTACTGATGGCTCTATGGTGTTCTGTAATGACTGTCACACTAACCTATCAGGTAAGATACCGTTTGTAAAAGCAGGGACTCATATCAGGGAGGCAAAGTGGAAACAGTTTGAGATGCTTCTCTCTTCAAGTAAGATTCATGTTCAAAACTCGGGATACAAATGTCAGCTACCAAGAACCTATAAGATTTGAATTTGATGTTGTTGACAACATCAGACCAATCCTATTGTAGGAAAATTGATAGGTCATCACACGTATAAAAGAGAGTGCAGGAGGAAAAATGGGAGAACAATTGAAAAACTGCCACCTTTCGAGACCCGAGAGGGAGAGAGCAGCTCTCAACTCTGCTAGTTTCAGATATCTCTTAAGAGAACGCACCATCTAACTAACAAAAGGTACCAAGTCAGAAAGAATTTACAGACAGAGAAATCAACAGAGGAACTCCAAAAGTTTCCGAAACCTGCTTATATTTCTTTGAGAGAGACTGAATTCTTTTTTTTTGTCAATGAATGAATATTGTATTTATTTGAACAGTATTCCATTAGAATCATATTTTATTTGGTGGGTTACTTATTTAGTTAAAGTCCCCTGTTAGTTAAATAAATAACTTGTGTTCATTTTAAAGTACATGTCAGGTATTTCTTTTGGTTACCCACAAAACGTTACTGAGGACAGTTCACACCTTCACACACGCTTTTAACCGATTACAGGGTGAGGTATTCCTCTATGGGGGATTTGGTGTTACTTCTCAAAAGGGGGTCAACCTCCACATTGTAACACAATGCACCTAAGCAGCATGTCTTTCAGCTTGTGGGAGGAAACCAGAGCACCTGGAGGAAACCCACGCAGACACGGGGAGAATGTGCAGGCTCCACACAGACAGGGACCCAAGCGGGGGAATCGAACCCGGTACCCTTGCGCTGTGAGGCAGCAGTGCTAACCACTGTGCCACAAACCGTCAGAGAAAGGCTGAGAATTCTGCAGCAACTCCTGACTCCCCAGGGTCTGTCCACTGTCCACAAGTCAGGATGTGATGAGATGCTCTTCACTTGCCTGGACTCCAACACTTTGTGCTGGTTGTGGGACTGGCTGCCGTGTGCAAACGGGCTGTCTGAGTTTGGCCACATGACAATAATAACTTGCTTTTAGCGTGTAGCATCTTTGACCAAGTCAGGTGCTCAAGGTGCTTTGACTACACTTCAGAAGTCAGCCGTTGGTGGTGAAGTCTGAAACATCAGAGATAACAAGATCGATGTGAATAAAGGGAGCCATTTGGTCCAGGTTCAGTGAACTGCCACTGGAGACCTTGTTCACAGGGAACACTGTATAAAGAGTATTTACTTGGCTTGCAGTATTTGCTAGTGTGACCACTGAGGGGGAAAGTAAAGATCTGTTTTCAATGGTTTCATTATGTGGTGTAAAAGGTTTTGTAAAGTTTACTCCTTGGTCAGTGATCTCCAGTGCTTCTCAGTGAGGCCAATAAACAATTATTGAGCAGATAACAGCAATTGTAAATGTCACACTGCCCTGCCTTCTGCAATATACTCGGCACTTCATTGTACTCTGCACCTTATTGCCTCCACTGAAAAGGTTTGCTCCTGTCTCTGTACTTTCCTCTATAGATTGCTCAAGTAAAGTTAAAAAGTAAATGTCAAGTAAAGTAGAAGTAAAAATTAAAGTTTATTTGTTAGTGTCGCAAGTAAGGTTTACATTAACACTGCAATGAAGTTATTGTGAAATTCCCCTAATCGCCACAGTCCGGCGCCTCTTCAGGTCAATGCCCCTAACCAGCACGTCTTTCAGTCTGTGGGAGGAAACCGGAGCACCCGGAGGAAACCCGCGCAGACACGGGGAGAACGTGCAGACTCAGCACAGACAGTGACCCAAGCCGGGAATCGAACCCGTGTCCCCGGCGCTGCGAGGCAGCAGTGCCAAACACTGTGCCACCGTGCCACCCAGAAGTAGCACAGCCCCAGCGTAGGCCCTCCCTCATCGATGTTCTGAGTCAGCCGGTTCCCTGCTCGTGGCCACGATAACATCTCATTTCTGCCTCCCCCACCTTACCACCCCAAACCGACCCCCTACACCAGTCCCCCCACCCACCTCCACCCCCATCCAAACCACCCACCTTTACATAGGGACCTGTTCTATAGATTGAAAACCTTAAGTTGGTAAGTTAAAAGATTCATTGGCATGTACTCTGGCTGTTAAATGATCAGAAAAGCCCTGAGTCCGCAGTGACCCATTCTGTAACCCGCTGTCTTTTGTGTTTACAGGCTTCCTATAGCTGGGTGCCCTACATGACCATGAGCTGTTTGTTTGCATTTATTCTGAGCTTTGGCCTGGGACCAGGTGGGTTTATTCATATGGAAGCCTCCAGCCGTTCTCATCACCTTCCTATTGCCCAAAGACTGCTGGGTCAACAACGTCCTGCTCTGATTCAACTCACACCTTATACCCAGCACCTACCAACAGCCCAGTGGCCTCGTGCTGTGTTACACAGGACACTCTGCGTTCTGTCTGTGGGCATCTTTGCCTCGTTACAAAAACATGTCCTTTGGGAGAAAGTGAAAAAAACTGGCTTAGCTTCAGCTGGAATATCGGGTGGGATTTTCCGGCCATTCCTGCCGGCAGAATCTTCTAGTGCCACCAATGGTGAAGCAACGGCAAACCCCCATCAACCGCGACGGGACTGGAAAATCCTGCCATCAGCCACAAAAGCACGACACCAGAGGGATGGAAAATCCTGCCCATTGGTGTCCACTTCTGGGGGACGGATACTTTAGGACAGATATGGAAGCTTGACAGGGGGGCACACAAAAGATTTACAAGAAGGGTTCCAGAGATTAGGCACTTCAGTTACATGGATGGACTGGGAAAGAATGGGGTTGTTCTCTCAAAGTGAAAGTTGAGAGAAGATCTAATTGAGTTTTTCAAAATTGTGAAAGGCCAAGAGAGAGTAGTTAGAGAGAAGTTGTTCCCATTGTTGGAAGCATCAGAAACCAGAGCACACTGAGTTAAAATGATTGGCAAAAGAACTAACACAGACTTGAGGAAAATCTTCTTTTCAACAGTGTAAGTGTTTACAATCTAGAATGCACTGCCTGAGAGTGTGGTGGAGACTGATTCACGCAGCGAGTGGTTAGGATCTGGAATGCACTGTCTGAGAGTGTGGTGGAGACAGATTCACACAGCGAGTGGTTAGGATCTGGAATGTACTGTCTGAGAGTGTGGTGGAGACTGATTCACGCAGTGAGTGGTTAGGATCTGGAATGCACTGTCCGAGAGTGCGGTGGAGACAGATTCACACAGCAAGTGGTTAGGATCTGGAATGCACTGTCTGAGAGTGTGGTGGAGTCAGATTCACACAGCGAGTGGTTAGGATCTGGAATGCACTGTCCGAGAGTGTGGTGGAGACAGATTCACACTGTGAGTGGTTAGGATCTGGAATGTACTGTCTGAGATTGTGGTGGAGACTGATTCACACAGTGAATGGTTAGGATCTGGAGTGCACTGTCTGAGAGTGCGGTGGAGACAGATTCACACAGCGAGTGGTTAGGATCTGGAATGCACTGTCTGAGAGTACGGTGGAGACAGATTCACACAGCGAGTGGTTAGGATCTGGAATGTACTGTCTGAGAGTCTGGTGGAGACTGATTCATACAGCGAGTGGTTAAGGTCTGGAATGCACTGTCTGAGAGTGTGGTGGAGACAGATTCACACAGCAAGTGGTTAGGATCTGGAATGCACTGTCTGAGAGTGTGGTGGAGACAGATTCACACAGTGAGTGGTTAGGATCTGGAATGCACTGTCTGAGAGTGTGGTGGAGACAGATTCACACAGCGAGTGGTTAGGATCTGGAGTGCACTGTCTGAGAGTGTGGTGGAGACTGATTCACACAGTGAGTGGTTAGGATCTGGAGTGCACTGTCTGAGAGTGTGGTGGAGACTGATTCACAAGTGAATCTCATGCCAGACAGGGATGTACAATTGTCTAAGCTCATCCATGTGTTCTTTAAATGTCTGCCATTGCCTACCCATTGTCAACCCCTTAAGTATCCTTTGCCAGCTTATCCTAGCCAATGCATGTCTCATACCATCAAAGTTAGCTTTCCTCAGATTCAGGACCCTAGTCTCAGACTTAACGGAGTCACTCTCCATCTTAATGAATAATTTGACCATATTATGGTCAGTCTTCTCCAAAGGATCTCGCACCACAAGGTTGCTCATTAATCCTCTCTCATTACACAGTATCCAATCTAGGATGACCTGTTCTCTAGTGGGTTCCTCGGCATATAGGTTGAGAAAACCCTTCCTTTTCCATTCCAGGAAACCCTCCTCCATCGCATCGCTTGGTGATCCCAGTCAATATGCAGATTGAAGTCACCCTAAATAACTGCTGTGCCCTTATCACGCACTTCTCTAATTTCCTGCTTGATACCATCCCAAATCTCCCACTACTGTTTGGTGACCTGTACAAAATTCCCACTCGAGGTTTTTGTCCTTTGGTGTTCCGCAGCTCCACCCATACAGATTCCACATTGTCCGGGCTAACGTCCTTCTCACATTGCATTAATCTGCTCTTTAACCAGGGGGTATGAGCTAGGGGCTGAGTGGCCTACTCCTGCTCCTAACTTCACATGTGCTGGGATCAGGTGGACCGGCAATGGGGTGTCGAATATTCAGCAATGGTGCTGTAGCCCTGGCACGGAACAGCATTACACTCCATGGGTCATGGAGTGGCCGTTAAGAACATCCTTCCCCATCTGGAGCTTGCTCGGAGGCCACCAGGGTTTCGGTCAATGCTGCTGAGGATAAAGTTAAATCTTAGAATCCCTGCCATGCAGAACAGGCCATTCGACACACCCAGTTTGTCCAGCCTCTGCTTATAACTCTTACCCTCTAATCCAGGCAGCAGCCTGGTAAACCTCTCCAAAACCTCCACATCCTTCCTGTAATGTGGCAACCAGAATTGAATACTGTTAGTGCAGCCTAACCAAATTTTTATAAAGCTGTAACATGACATCCTGACCCTTGTACTCAGTGCTCTGACCAATAACAGCAAGTATTCCATCTGCCTTCTTTACCACCCTGTCTACTTGTGTGGTCACTGTCAGGGAGCTGTCGACTTGAACCTCAAGATCCCCCTAACCCTCAATGCTGTTCAGTGTCCTGCCATTTATCGTAGAAACTCCACAGTGCGGAAAGAGGCCCTTCGGCCCATCGAGTCTGCACTGACCACAATCCCCCCCAGGCCCTATCCCCATATCCCTACATATTTACCCACTAATCCCTCTAACCTACGCATCTCAGGACACTGAGGGGCAATTTTTTTTTAAGCGTGGTCAATCGACCTAACCCGCTCATCTTTAGGCCGTGGGAGGAAACCGGAGCTCCCGGAGGAAACCCATGCAGACACGGGGAGAATGTGCAAACTCCACACAGATAGTGACTCAAGTCAGGAATCGAACCCAGGTCTCTGGAGCTGTGAAGCAGCAGTACTAACCGCTGTGCTACCGTGCGCCCCTGTATATTTACTGTATACTTACCCTTAACATTTAATCTCCCAAAGTGCAGCACCTCACATGAGCCCCGAATTTTCATCGACATATTCATTTACATAGCGCCAGTGTCTACAAATCAGCGCCACTCCAACACAAAAATATAACTATCATTTTAAAGTCGTTTGTGAACATGTGTCACTGCGTCTCTATCTTACACAAGCCTGACATTCTCACTGTAAACAGCAACAAGCTCTCTGTGAGATATTATCACAGTAAGAAGTCTCACAACACCAGGTTAGAGTCCAACAGGTTTATTTGGTAGCACAAGCCACTAGCTTTCAGAGCGGAGCTCCTTCATCGGGTGAGTGGGAGTTCTGTTCACAAACAGGGCATATAAAGGTACAAACTCAATTTACAAAATAATGGTTGGAATGGAATCAAGTCTTAAAGATACAGACAATGTGAGTGGAGAGAGGTTAAAGAGATGTGTATTGTCTCCAGCCTGGACAGTTAGTGAGATTTTGCAAGCCCAGGCAAGTCATGGGGATTACAGATAGTGTGACATGAACCCAAGATCCCAGTTGAGGACATCCTCATGTGTGCAAAACTTGGCTATCAGTCTCTGCTCAGCGACTCTGCGCTGTCGTATGTCGTGAAGGCCGCCTTGTCGAATGCTTACTTAAAGATCTGAGGCCGAATGCCCATGACTGCTGAAATATTCCCCACCAGAAGAGAGCACTCTTGCTTGATGATTGTCGAGTGGCGTTCATTCATCCATTGTTGTAGTGTCTGCATGGTCTCCCCAATGTACCACGCCTCAGGACATCCTTTCCTGCAGTGTATCAGGTAGACAATGTTGGCCGAGTTGCAAGAGTATGTTGGCATATTGAGGAGCGAATTTGGTCCCCATGGCTGTTCCGTGTATCACACTATCTGTAACCCCCACGACTTGCCTGGACTTGCAAAATCTCACTAACTGCCCTGTCTGGAGACAATACACATTTCTTTAACCTGTGCTTAACCCTCTCTCCACCCACACTGTCTGTGCCTTTAAGACTTGATTACCTGTAAAGACTCGCATTCCAACCATTATTTTGTAAATTGAGTTTGTGTCTTTATATGCCCCGTTTGTGAACAGAACTCCCACTTACCAGATGAAGGGGCAGCGCTCTGAAAGCTCGTGGTTTGTGCTATCAAATAAACTTGGACTTTAACCTGGTGTTGTGAGACCTTTTACCGTGCTTACCCCAGTCCAACACCGGCATCTCCACATCCTCGCAATTGAATCTCCTTAACCTTATCCAGAGATTAACTAATGGATTGATACAATTGCCTCAGCCACTACGTTCTCCCTGAATAATTCATTATTTTCAGTGTGTTGTGTCTGTGTTTCACCAGGGGGTGTGACCAATAGTGTGACTGGAGAGCTGTTTACACAATCTTTACGTCCTGCGGCCTACATGGTTAGCAGCTCCATGAACTGGATCAGCTTATTCATTATCAGTCTAATGTTCCCCCTCATTGTGGTAAGTACCTCCAGGCATCTTCAGTAAACCCATCAAGCCCTATATCCACTGATGCCGTTCATCGCAACCCCTGGTCTGGGTAAAGACAGGGGGTAATGGGGGAAAGGATAGAAGTGTGGGGGAGAGGGCAGGGGATACGGGGATAGGGCAGGGTGTGGGGGGAAGAGGGCAGGGGATGGGGGATAAGGCAGGAGTGTGGGAATAGGGCAGGGAGTGGGGGGGAGAGGGTAGAGGGTGAGGGGAAGAGGGCAGGGGGAATGGGAGAGGGCAGGGGGTATGGGGATACGGTAGGTGAAGTGGGGAAGAGGGCACGGGGTCAGGGACAGGGCAGGAGGTGTGGGGGAGAGGGCAAGGGGTCAGGGGATAGGGCAGGGGCTGTGGGGGATAGGGCAAGGAGTGTGGGGGAGAAGGCAGGAGGTATGGGTATAGGGGAGGGGGATAGGACAGGGGGTGGGGGATATAGGGCAGGGGGTGGTGTGTATAGGGCAGGGGGTTGGGGTTATAGGGCAGGGGGATAGGGGAGGGGGTAGGGGGATAGGGCAGGGGGTGTGGGGGATATGGCAGGGGGTATGGGGATAGGGGAGGGGATAGGGCAGGGGGTGGGGAGATAGGGCAGGGGGTGGGGGTGAGAGGGCAGGGGGTGGGGCTGAGAGGGCAGGGGGTGGGGGTGAGAGGGCAGGGGGTGGGGCTGAGAGGGCAGGGGGTGGGGGTGAGAGGGCAGGGGGATGGGGGATTGGGCAGGGGGTGGTGTGTATAGGGCAGGGGGTGTGGGGAGAGAGCAGGGGGAGAGGGTAGGGGATGAGACTAGGTGGGGAGAGGGTAGGGGGTGAGGGGGGAGAGGTCAGGGTTGTAACGGGGAGAGATGGGTAGGAGTGTGGTGAACCTGTCAGTGACTGTCCCAGCCCCGGCACTCCGGTACTGTTCCTCAGTGGAGTAGGTTTATTTTGATGGGCTGTACACTGTGTGATTGGCTGTGTGTCTTTGTTTGACAGGAGGGATTGCAGCAGTTTTGTTTCCTCATCTTTCTGGCTGAGTGTCTCCTGGTGACCCTGTTCTTATACATCATCTTACCTGAAACCAAGAACAAGTCCTTCCTGGAAATCGAGAAGGAATTCCGTGCCCGGAATTTAAAATGTGAAATGACAAAGAGCATCGACAGGGACCGGCAGATAACAAGACTTTGAAAAATGTAACTGGCCTCCAAGAAACCAGCCCAACTACTGTCTCGGGGCCCATACAATCGCCCCATTAAAGTACTGCAAAGCATCCCTTCTGTACCCACATGGGGTTTCAGCTTGTCTGCAGAAGGAGGAAATTGCCAGTATCTTACATGAGTGAGTTCAGTCAGTTTTACTGCCTCCTGAGGTAATGTGGGCAGTTTCATTGGGAGTGTGATGGTTTTGATTTGAACCGAATGTGACTACACTGTGTAACACACAGTGCCCAGATAGTCAGGAACTTCCTCAGTCACTTTTGGCAAGATGATTTGAAAACTGGAATTGCAGCTTAGTTCGAAAAAGCCATGGCCTGAGTATAATCATTACTAATCTTCAGTACAAATAAAATGTATGAAGTTTTTACTCATTCAGAGAACTTGTAACTAATGCAATGATGCTGTGCCTTTAAGAAACGTATTTTTGTCAAGTTTCCTGTGCAGTGTTTGTTCTATGCAAGCCTTTCTATTTATTATCTGTATTGTTACTGCAGCAGCATAATTGCTTCTAATTGCTAGCGTATTGATTTTAATCTGAATTAATGCTATTCTGCTCTTTTCGGTATTCCCTGGGATTTTGCAGAGTGGGGCTTGTCAGGGATGATTGACAGGTATGATCATATGACTGAGTACAGCTAGGCTTTTACAGAATATTCCAGCTGAGATGCTGCTTTTGAGTTTAGAGAGAGCAATGTTTTTCTTTTCTCTCTGAAGACTGGAATCTGCTGGGAGATAAGTCTTTTTTTAAGAATCTGCTGTATGAGAGTGGGTCTTTCTCTGAGAGTTGCTGCTTTCAAAGCTGCAGAGAGAGAGAGAGGTATCCCTTTCTGTCTCTGAAGGCTGGAGCTACCAGAGATTCGGTTTACCTCGCTGAAATGTTGCTGTTTCGAGGATATGTCCTTCTCTGGAAACTGCTTTCTGGACCTTTATCTGGAAGTGTTAAAAGGCTGGAAATCCAGCACCACATGAGCATACTTGTTTTTTATGCTAACTAATTTTGAAGAAAGGTGTATATCTATGGGGATATTGTTTTAAATTGGAACAATAGAAATAGCTAGTTGTTAAGGATTATTCTTTGTTATATTTAAGTATTTTAAGAAGTAAAAGTTATGCTAATTGCTTTTGTTATATTTTAACAGTGTTCTGAAATAAAATTCGTTTCGATAAAAGCTTCCTAGTGTGTCACTTGAATCGTACCTGGAGTGAAATACCTTATGCTCACCCTAATTCTAAAATCAAATATAAAATTTAGGGTCTAGATTAACTACACTTGGGGTTTCTGATCTGGACCTTTACATTAAACATACTATCACAAACCTATAAAATAAAAGTTGGTTTCAGATCCATGTGTCTCTTCTATAAAACAGATTAGTTTACACACAGGTCTTTCAACAACTTTACTCTGGTTCTACTCAAATACAAATCTCTGGAATTAGTCAGTGTCATAACAATAATTGACTGTGATTGTGGACTTCAGTATTAGATATAATCCGGTATACTACATGTACTATATAGAGTCACCCAACCTGGTGATCAGAGTCCAATAGCACATGTTAGAGAAAGTTGTAATGAGGCTGCAGATGCCTTGCAGTTATGTGTTCATGTTATGAAAATGTGTTATTAATGATGTTAGTTTGCAGCAATGGTATTGGGTGTCCTGCAATTTAAAAACAAGACCTCATGTCAGAAGTAAGCTAACTGCAACAATAGAGGTTCTGAAATCACGGAGAGAGCTCAGATTGGAGGACAATCCCATTAGGAGGGAGGGGATTCCATCATTGCTTTGGCCAGTACCTCACAGCGACAGGCAATGATAAAAGAGACACACTCGTACACGCTTCCATCTTTCACTGCAGCAGTGAAAGAAGTCCTGGAGGTTTATAGCATATTCACATTTGAAAGTGACGAGAAACAAAATGATTTTAAGGAAATAAGGGGAAATTTGAAGCTTACTGCAGTCCTAAGAAAGATACAATTTATTTTACATGCACGCAAGATAGTGGCAACATTAGTCAGCATGTAACTGAACTGAGGACATGGGCTAAGTCATGTGAATTTGGAGAGCTTGAAGTATCGCTCATCCATAGGATCGCGACAGTGCAGAAAGAGGCCATTCAGCCCATCCATGCTCCAAAGGGGATTCCCACCCAGGCCCTCCTTTCTGCCCTTGCCCCGTAACCCTGCACATTTACCATGGCTAATCCACCTAACCTGCGCACCTTTGGGCACTAAGAGGCAATTTAGCTTAGTCAACCCACCTAACCTGCACATGTTTGGATTGCAGGAGGAAACCGGAGCACCCAGAGGAAACCCACGCAGACGCGGGGAGAATGTGCAGACTCTGCACAGATGGTGGAATTAAACCCAGGTCCCTGGTCCTGTGAGACAGCAGTGTTCACCGCTATGCCACCGTGCCAATCTTGCAACGTAATTCTTTTAGTAAACCGCTGGGCGTTTGAATTTCCAAAGCAAACATTACTGATCTCAACTGGGATCGTAAGTATCTGCTGAATAGTTTTTAGACTGTGTTGCTTTTAGTTTGTTTGTTACAGTGAGTGAGTGTCTTAAAACTTGAAAGTCTGTGTTATCCATTTAGTTGGTCACTGAAAATTCAAATGTCTTTTTAAAGTTCTCAGTCTCTATGGGGTTCGTGACAACATGGTTCATATCTCGAATCAGACAAATATTCTAATTATTTGAGCTCTCAGACGAGTGCTGGACTTGCACAATATCCCTCGGATGCAACAGTGTTTCCCGAAAGTTTGTCAGAAGTGCTAATATCACGATTTTTACACTATTAGCAGCAGCCTGTGTGCTGGATGGTACAACTTGACTGATAGGGCAGGCCTTGCTCATCCCATAACTGTTAATTCCTGCCTGAGGTCATCTCACCTTTCTGTGGAACGCCCGATCCGATTCCCACAGTGGGTGGGACGGTAAAATTTCAGCCAGAGGTCATTTCATATTGAACTGGGGAATATCTTCATCTCTCAGAACAGCAGTGAAATTAAAGTCTTCTCGACTTAACAGTTTTAAAGTTTTGTCATCCATGATTACAAAAGGTTGATAATAATGTTCTATATTTACAGACAGAAATAAATATTCCAGTGGCCAAATTCTGTCTGCTTTTGTATTGAAGGTCCAGTTGTGACACAAAACCAACTCAAGAGAAACACATTATCTACATTTTGATAACTTCTGCCTACACTGGACACTTTCAGGTACGATAAATGCAATACAGACTGTCATTAAATACCAGTTAGCACTGCTACCTCACAGCCCCAGGGACTCGGGTTCGATTCCCGGCTTGGGTCACAGTCTGTACAGAATCTGCACATCCTCCCCGTGTCTGTGTGAGTTTCCTCTGGGAGATCCAGTTTCCTCCCACAGTCTGAAAGACGTGCATTGAGAGATCTTGGCGTACAAGTGCACAGGAGCCTAAAGGTCACAGTATTGGTAAATAGGTTGGGGTTATTTTCCTTGGAACAAAGAAGGCTGAGGATGACTAGATTGAGGTATACAAAATTATGAGGGTAAGGGATAGAGTGGACAGGATAAAATAGTTTCCCTTGGTGGAGAATTCAACAACCAGGGGACATTGATTCAAGATAAGTGGCAGATGGTGTAGAGGGGAGATGAGGAAGGACTTTTTTATGCAGAGGGTGTAAGGAATTCACTGCCTATGTTAAAGACCCTAAATCTTCCAAAATGTACCTGGATCTGCACCCTAAGTACAGGAAGGTGGGATTAGAAAGGGCAACTGAGTGTCCTCAAATTAGCATGGACAAGATGGGCCAAATGGCCCTCCTTCTGTGCTCTAACTTTTCCACAGAGTTGTAAAGAAGGCACATGGAATGCTCTCCTACATTGGTAGAAATATAGGATACAAAAGTAGGGATATAATGATGGAACTCTGTAAAGACACTGGTGATCCAAATCTGGAGTATTGTGTGTGTTCTGCTCACCATATTACAAGGAGGATGGGATCACTCTGGAGAATGTGCAGGGATGATTTCTGGGAGATTGCCAGGGCTGGAGGACTGTAGTTATGAGAAGAGATTGGAGAGGTTGGGGGGTATTTTCCTTGGAACAGACATGGCCGAGGGGGGGTGACATGATTGAGGTGTGTAAATTTGTGAGGGGCAGGGAGAGAGGAATCAGGAGAAACCTGTTTCTCTTGACAGAGAGTTCAAAAACCAAGGGTTATAGATTCAAACTAAGTGGCAGAAGGATTAGAGGAGACATGAGGAAATATCTTTTTACACAGAGGGTGGTAGGTGTGTGTGGAATTGAGATGGTGGTGGAGACAGAGATCCTAAACTCTTAAAAAGTACCTGGATCAGGATTTAAAAGCTGTGAGCTGTAGGGCCATGGGCCATGTGGAGGAGGATGGGATCAGAAAGGGCAACTGGGTGTCTTTGGGTCAGCATGGTCAAGATGGGCTGAATGGCCACTTCCGTGCTGTATCACCCCTGTGGTTCTATGCTGGTGAATTCCAAACTTGACACAAGCAAATGTCATCACCATAAGCCTGTTTGGTAAGATAAGTAAAGAAAAACAGCTAACTAAACAAATGTGAAGCAGTCTATTTACACAAATTGCCGCAGAATGTCAGTGCTTAAAGTCAATGACGGATTATATTCTCAAACACTTCCACCTGCAGGGGTGAAAAAATGATGCAGCATCCACTCTCGCTCGGAACCAGAGCTTGTGAAAATCGGAAACTAATCGAGAGAATAATGACACTGACCTCCGATAACATCCTGAGTGAGAACAAAGGTGTGCTGAAGGGAACTGGTTCCACACAGAGAGAACACAACATCAAGATTGACAGAAAATACTCCCGCCCAGGGAAGTAGCAGCAATGCTGAGAGAGCGACTGGAAGCGGGGCTGGACAGAACGGAGAAACTTCATATCATGGAGGAACTTGAAATGCTAACAAGGTAATTGTAGAAAATAGAATTATACGGTCAGTGCAGAAGGAGGCCATTCAGCCCATTGAGCCTGCACCAACATTCCTACCCAGGCCCTATCCTATTTACATTCCTGCCCAGGCCCTATTTACCCTAATAATCCCCTGACACTAAGGGGCTAATCAACCTAACCAGCACATCTTTGGACTTTGGAAGTAACCCACGCAGACACGGGGAGAACGCGCAAACTCCACACAGACAGTGACCCAAACCGGGAATCGAACCTGGGCCCCTGGCACTGTGAGGCAGCAGTGCTAACCCACCCAACAATAGCCACAATTTCACCAATAGGAAACAACAGTGAAGAGCTCATCTGGGATTTGAACCCGGGACTTCTCGCAAACTCACTAATTGTGACACCCAAAGTGAGAATCATATCCCTAAACCAACGAGCCACGGATATTAGGGATCTGCAGGTCTGTGCGGATCCCGGATAATCCCACACCAGTGAGAGCATTACCAATGGCCCACAGTAGGAGTGATCATGTGTACGCTCGCTGATACTAAAAACCATTCAGTCTTGGATGTGAGTTCAGGCTTCTGGCAGGTCAGGCAGAGTGAATACAGCTCCTATCTCTGTACCATCAGTGCACCATACAGCGCTACAGGGTTTAACACTTAGCTTCTAGTGTTCATTCAGCTCCTGAGGTGTTGCACAGAACAGAGAGGCAACAATTTGAAGAGTTAGAGGATGTAGAAAGCTATATTGACACGGTGCTGGTCTGGGGAGACACACTACAATATAACTACAGACTGAACACCATGACAAATCTTCCCCTAGGGTAACCACTGCAAGGGAATCACTGAGTGACCTCCCTGTGGGGCTCATTGAGTATGAGTTCTCCAGGTAACAGGCAATGGCCTGTCCACCTGGAACTCATCAACTAAGCCTTCTATAAGGCAGGCCCAGGACTGGGCCTGCTGAACTCTAATCCCAGACTAGTGTGTGTATACCACAATAGTGTTTTTACTTTACATTCTGTAGTAAACTATATTCCTTTCCAGTTGAACTTCCTGAATCATTACATCCTCATAACCTTTTCTCTTGTTAGAAGAACAATTGCCATTTCTCCATTATGGGCAACACAATGGCTCAATGGTTAGCACTGCATCCTCACAGCAACAGGGACCTGGGTTCGATTCCCGGCTTGGGTCACTGTCTGTGTGGAGTTTGCACATTCTCCTCGTGTCTGCATGGGTTTCCTCCGGGTGCTCAGGTTTCCTCCCACAGTCCAAAGACGTGCGGGTGAGGTGGATTCGCCATGCTAAATTGCCCCTTAGTGTCGGGGGATTAGGAGGGTAAATATGTGGGGTTATGGGGATAGGGCGTGGGTAGGATTGTTGACTCAATGGGCTGAATTACCTCCTTTTTGCACTGTAGGGATTTAATGATTCCCGTCTGCAGCCCCTCTGTAAATCTCTTCTCCCGCCTCTCCAACATTTTGACATCTTTCCTAAAGTGTGGTGCCTAACATTGAACACAATGTTATAAAGAGTTAGTGTGACTGTATTGCTTTTATTCTCTTCTAAAAAAAATCAAGGATCCCAGAAGCTTTTTCAACAGCCTTCTCAACTCACTGTGTCAGTATCAAACCTGTGTGTTTGGCACTTAAGAACATAAGAACATAAGAAATAGGAGCAGGAGTAGGCCATCTAGCCCTTCGAGCCTGCCCCGCCATTCAATAAGATCATGGCTGATCTGTCGTGGCTCAGTTCCACTTTCCCGCCCTCTCCCCATAACCCATAATCCCCTCTCTTATCAAAAACCCATCAACCCGCTTCTTAAAAATATTTAGCGAGGCAGCCTCCACCACTTCAACGGGCAGAGAATTCCAGAGATTCACCACCCTTTGAGTGAAGAAGTTCCTCCTCAACTCCGTTCTAAACCGCCTCCCCTTTATCTTGAGGCTGTGCCCCCTAGTCCTACTGTCCTTTCTGAGCGGGAAGAGTCTCTCCACCTCTATCCTATCCATCCCATTCATCATCTTATACGTCTCAATGAGATCTCCCCTCATTCTTCTAAACTCTAACGAGTACAAGCCTAGTTTATTCAGCCTCTCCTCATAGTTCAACCCCCTCAACTCTGGTATCAGCCTAGTAAACCTCCTCTGCACTCCCTCTCTCTACTGCCCAATTACAGTTGGACCATTTGACTTTTGTTGCCTCTATTCATCCAATCAGAATGAATTTTCCCACTTTCCCTAGTTAAATGTTATCTTTCACGAGTCAGTGAATTTCAGCAACCCCATTAGGAGCCCCTACCATCCACCCCACTGACCATTCCCTAGGTATCAATCGTAGGCTTTTCAGAAACCCTTCACTGTTGACTTGCCAGATGGTTCCTCATTGAGATGATTCTTGTGCACAGTTGTTGATGGTGGGCCTCCCCCGGGTGTGGACTGGGAGGAGGTGCTGGTGGGTGTGTGGGTGGGTGGGCTGGGGGGAGGTAGTAGGGACATTTGAGTGGGTGGGGAGGTGCAGGGTGGAGAGACCATCACATTCTAGACTTCTCCCAATTGGGCCCAGGGTGGAGAAGGTTGGGCCCAGCTTACCTTGGGCTAAACGAGACCCTAAAGTGGCCAGTTAAGAATCACCTTCGACCTCACTGCACCACTGCGGGTATCTGGTAATTTTACCAGTGGCAATGAAGGACAATCCATCTTGGCAGCCTGGCATAGGATCCTCCAGTTGAGGGACCCTGTGCCCAGTGGAGGGCTCTGCTGGTGACAGGGGCCAGCCCCAACCCTGCACCCCACCCCCTCCCCCCCGAATCACACACACAAATCTGGCTGGGGTCTGCCTGACTGGCTCTGGTTAGACTCTGTTGGCACTCACCTGCCCCTGTCTGCTGCTTCAGGACATGCAGTACCAGCAGAGGCCATCACTCCTGGTGGCGCTGCTGGACTGAAGCGCTGTCCACCCTCTGATTGGAATGGTTATGGGGTGTTGCCTTTGACAGAGTGAATCATCCTTCTCCACTGCAGCTCACCGTGGTACTGCCTTCTGTTCCAGAACTGCAGCCACCGCTCTCTGAGCCTCAGGTGTGTCAGCTTCCCTCACATCCCCAGTGTGGAATCTTAACATCCTCCACCCTACCTCCCAGATGGGTCACCTGTATTCAGGGAAACATCACTGTGTGAGGCATAACTAAAGCATCAACCCTTAAAAGATGCAAAAAGCTAAATTTATCTTTCAAACACTGCCAACTTCTACCAATCACTGCCTTTCACTCTCTCTCCCAATTACTATCCCCCTTTCTCTCCCCAATCACTATCTCTCTCTCTTTTTCCCAATCACTATCCCCTTCTCTTCCTCTCTCCCAGTCTCTATGCCTCTCTCTCTCTCTTTTCCAATCACTATCCCTCTCTCTCTCTCTCTCCCAATCACCATCCCTCTCTCTCTCTCTCTCTCCCAATCACTATCCCTCTCTCTCTCTCTCTCTCTCTCTCTCCCAATCACTATCCCTCTCTCTCTCTCTCTCTCCCAATCACTATCTCTCTCTCTCTCCCAATCCCTATCCCTCTCTCTCTCCCAATCACTATCCCTCTCTCTCTCTCTCCCATTCACTATCCCTCTCTCTCTCTCTCCCAATCACTATCCCTCTCTCTCTCTCTCCCAATCACTATCCCTCTCTCTCTCTCTCCCAATCACTATCCCTCTCTCTCTCTCCCAATCACTATCCCTCTCTCTCTCTCTCTCTCTCTCCCAATCACTATCCCTCTCTCTCTCTCTCTCTCCCAATCACTATCTCTCTCTCTCTCCCAATCCCTATCCCTCTCTCTCTCCCAATCACTATCCCTCTCTCTCTCTCCCAATCACTATCCCTCTCTCTCTCTCTCCCTCCCAATCACTATCCCTCTCTCTCTCTGTCTCCCTCCCAATCACAATCCCTCTCTCTCTCTCTCTCTCTCTCTCCCAATCACAATCCCTCTCTCTCTCTCTCTCTCTCTCCCAATCACTATCCCTCTCTCTCTCTCTCCCAATCACTATCCCTCTCTCTCTCTCTCTCTCTCTCTCTCCCAATCACTATCCCTCTCTCTCTCTCTCTCTCCCAATCAATATCTCTCTCTCTCTCCCAATCCCTATCCCTCTCTCTCTCCCAATCACTATCCCTCTCTCTCTCTCCCAATCACTATCCCTCTCTCTCTCTCTCCCTCCCAATCACAATCCCTTTCTCTCTCTCTCTCTCCCTCCCAATCACTATCCCTCTCTCTCTCTCTCTCTCCCAATCAATATCTCTCTCTCTCTCCCAATCCCTATCCCTCTCTCTCTCCCAATCACTATCCCTCTCTCTCTCTCCCAATCACTATCCCTCTCTCTCTCTCTCCCTCCCAATCACAATCCCTTTCTCTCTCTCTCTCTCCCTCCCAATCACTATCCCTCTCTCTCTCTCTCTCTCTCTCCCAATCACCATCCCTCTCTCTCTGTTCATCAGCTTCCTCTTCTAGATGCTGCTATCCACTCCATCTGTTCTCTAATTCCCAGCTCCCCCACCCCCCCCCCCCCCTCGCTCAGTTGGCTCTCCTTACTCCACTTGTCTGCCTTTCCTAGTTGTTGCCTGAATGTTTCTTATTTGCCCATTCCCAGCCTGCCCCAGTATCTAGCCAGGGGCTATGTTCAGAAATGTAACTGACTGTGATAATAAACTACTCTGGGATGTCCAGCGAGCTCCCTGCTCTCAATTCAGTGAGGCCTGAGATCCAATCGGGAGTGCGCTCTGGTCTGGCCTTCCTGGTATAAGGTCATTCACTGCACACCGAGTGTGTGGGCAGACCCATTCCAACGCAACTCAGTATGACGGTGTATTAACCATTGAGATCAACAATGAATCATATCAGCTGCCTCTGTCCTCTCTGCAAACACAGTAAGAAGTCTGACAACACCGGGTTTAAGTCCAACCGAGTTATTTGATAGTAAACTCACAAGCTTTCGAGGTTTGTCCCTTCGTCAAGCCAGAACTCTCCTGACAAAGAGGCAAACCTCAAAAGCTTGTGAGCTTACTATCAAATAAATTGGTTGGACTTAAACCTGGTGTTGTCAGACTTCTTACTGTGTTTACCCCAGTCCAACGCCGGCATCTCCATATCATGACTCTCTCTGCAAACACCAACCACTAACTACACAATTGGTAGGAATGGTGTGAAATTTATAGCATCTCTGTCTTCAATCCAGTGAATTTCCCTCTATCCATGATCAAGGATCTTTGCAGCAGACAACATTAAGCACAGTTATTTGTGTATATTTTTTGTGGGACGTGGGCATCACTGGTTGGCCAACATTTTTGCCCATCCCTAGTTGCCCTTGTTCAGAGGGCAGATGACAGTCAACCACATTGCTGTGGCTCTGGAGCCACATGTAGGCCAGACCAGGTAAGGAAGGCAGATTTCCTTCCCCAAAGGACATTAGTGAACCAGATGGGTTTTTATGACAATAGTTTTTGGTCATCAGTAGATTCTTAATTCCAGATTTTTTTTTATTGAATTCAAATTCCATCTGCCGTGGTGGGATTCGAACCCGTGTCCCTAGAACATTAGCTGAGTTTCTGGGTTAATAGTCTAGCGATAATACCACTGGGCCATCACCTCTCCATACTGCCTGCTGTAGGAAATAGTTTTTGGTACAATTCCACCCAGTCAGATCCCGACACTTCAGTCATAGTCCGGGAGGGAATGGGGCCTCGAGGGTGGAATTCTCCCATCCCTCTTGTGGAGGGTTTGGTGGTGGGTGGGAATGGAGAATCTATCGGGAGCCAAAAAAGTAGGAAAACCATCGGCATAAAATCACCTTGGAATGTCCCAAGTAGGTAGGTGGGTCTTCCCATTGGCGAACTGGTGCCGTTCACACCATTTACATTTATTTACTCATTTAACCAGCATCCCTCAGTCAAGCCTCCCAATCTTGCGTCAGCCCATTGAGAACTTAACTCGAGTGCGACTGGGTGGTGTGTGCGCACAAGGCGCCCCTCAGTTCGCCAGAGACTGGAGGGTGAGTGCAAAAACTTTCTACCACTGCTCCTGATGCACTCTGCACCTCTCTGCTGGGGCAGACTGGCTCCTGCCCTCCACCTCTATGCCAGGCTGGCCTTCGTGGGCAGAATCGTGTTGCTGGATCCATGGGCCCTCCTGTGTCACTGAGTTAGATCAGTACAGTGCCCGGGGTTAGGGAATACAGGAGTCACCTTCCCCCTGATGCCACACACCAGTGTCTGCCTGGACAGCACGGGGCTGCGGGACCCACTGCAACAAAGGTCTGAAGTTCAACCAGGGGTAGAGAGCGAGGCCGGGGAGTGAATGTGTGATGGTCTCATGAAGACTGGGGGGGGGGGGTGGGCAATGCGGAAGGGGAGGGGAAGGGGAGAGCTCTCATGGGCAGGCAGCAGGGATGGGAGGTAGATTAAGAAAGTGGCACAGTGGTCAGCACTGCTGCCCCAGGGACCCGGTTCGATTCCCAGCTTGGGTTACTGTCTGTGTGGAGTTTGCACATTCTCCCCGTTTCTGCGTGGGTTTCCTCCGGGTGCCCCGGTTTCCTCCCACAGTCCAAAGATGTGCAGTTAGTTGGATTGGCAGTGCTAAATTCTCCCTCAGTGATCCAAGATTAGGGGGATTAGTGGGGGGAAATAAGTTACGGGATAGGGTGGGGGTGGGCCTTGGTGGGATGCTCAAGCGGGAGAGTTGGTGTGGACCCGATGGGCCAAATGGCCTCCTCCTACGCTGTAGAGATTCTATGATTCCATGGACAACGGAAGGCAGAGGGAAGACTGAAGGGAGGGAAACTGGATCCCAACAAACTCCCAAACAAGGGGGTCAAAGGGATACCACATCGTTTACTGGAAGGGGGTTGGATGAAGACTCTAGACGTGGTATGTAGAGGTCCAAGTGGGGCATGGGCGGCTCACGGGTAACAGCAATGGTGGGGGGTGAGAGGGAGTGTGGTTGAATTGAGGAACAGTCTTGTTCCTGAGGCTGTAACCTTATCCCTCCGGGTTGCTGATATCCTGGTCAGGATAGCTGGGCTGGAGAGAGTGATGGAGAGTGTGCTGGACTGGTGTTTAGATATGGTGCCTGGATCTATGAATCTGCCAGCTGGTGAAGAGCAGACGAACCAGCTCCCAGCTCACCAGGAAACTCGGCAGGGAACTGGTCTGTGCGTAATTAATGAGTTTCCAAGTGTGGGGGATCAGTGTGGGATCCAGCATTGCGGGACAGGCATTCTGGAGCCACCTGTCACTGCATTTCGTCTCAAAATGGAGAATTCCACCCATAGCTGCAACAAAAATCACGTCATATGATAAATGTGGCTCACACAGGAACAGGAGGGACTTGTCTTTATTTAACATTCTTGAAAAAGATTGCTGTAAAAATGTTTTTCATGCTGATATTTCATTGAACTGGACAGTTCTATAGAGGGTAAACCTTGACAGGAAAGGCGGGGAGTGTATGGATTAGCCTGTGAGGAGACAGAGTGATGGTTACACACAGTTCCTCGGCCTGGCCTTGTTCTCGTCTTTTCACAGCCGGGTGGATCGGGTCTCTGTCTGGTTAGCGATGACTGGCCTCTTGTAGATCCTGGAGAATATCCCCTTCTGCCACGCAATGCGCAAATTGTTAAAGTCCTCGGTGATTTGGAGAAGAGTTTTCCCCTTTGTCTCGGGAAGGACGTAAAATGTGAACAGCGAAGACAAACAGCAACTTACGAAAAACAGTAAGAAGGAGAAGTGTCCAAGTGCGCTCTGTAAGAGAAAGGAGCATCAGTGGGAAATATAGCTGGGCTTTTTGTTCATTGCCCTGACTGACTCCCATCTCCATGTTTTAGAGAGAGAGAGAGACTAACCCTGTGGACAAGTTGATGTCTATTTAAGAAACAGCTGGATGTTAAAGTTTATTTATCAGTGTCACAAGTAGGCTTACATTAACACTGCAATGAAGTCACTATGAAAAGCCCCTAGTCGTCACACTCTGGCACCTGCTCAGGTACGGAGAATTTAGCATGCCCAATGCCCCTAACCAGGGCATCTTTCTGACTGTGGGAGGAAACTGGAGCACCCGGAGGAAACCCACGCAGACACAGGGAGAATGTGCAAACTCCACACAGACAGTGACCCGAACCAGGAATTGAACCCGGCTCCCTGGCACCGTGAGGCAGCCGTGCTAACCACTGTGCCACTCGCGGGGCTGGGAATGTCTCTGAACTCTAGAAACATAGGAAATAGAAACAGGAGTAGATGTATTTGGCCCTCCGAGCCTGCTATGCATGGCCTTTACCATAAATATTTGTACCGCATTGTTAATCAGCAATGCCAAATTCATCGATTTCACGGCCTGAAGTGTGACCACTCGGGGATTGCCCACAGTGTTCTGTTCAAAGCAGAATATTGACATGTTCAGAATCACACACACAGGGGCAAACTGAACGGATTATCGCTCTGACATTCCCGTCCCAGGTGTGTTCCAGCTTACAGCAAACATCATTTCATTTGGAGTGAGCAACCTTCATTTTCCATGACTGGCCCGAGGGAAATCTAAACCTTCCTGTTTCCCACATTCCTTATGACATCCTGGCTGAGATTAGGAAGGCATCACATGCAATTCCTGGCCTTGGATCTGTGTCTCACCATGGCCTGGTGCACCATAATATACTATCCACCAATCCAACCAGCAATCTTATCCCAAGCTCCTTTTACCGAGTAAAAAGCCTCCTTGAGAAAAAGGGCAATGTCCCCCTGACATCTCTGGCCAGGACTGTCCAGAAACACCCGGGAGGGAGCTGACCACCTCAAGTTTCATCACCGGGGCGAGTGCGACAGTGAAAGGAGCAACCCAGGCACCTCATCTACCCGCTCTGCCAACCACTGTCTTCCTCACCCGTGACTGAGACTGGGAGTCACATAAGAACATAAGGAATAGGAGCAGGAGTAGGCCATCTAGCCCTTCGAGCCTGCCCCGCCATTCAATAAGATCATGGCTGATCTGAAGTGGATCAGTTCCACTTTCCCGCTTTCTCCCCATAACCCTTAATTCCCCTGTCTGTCAGAAACCTATCTACCCGTGACTTAAATATATTTAGCGAGGCAGCCTCCACCACCTCAACGGGCAGAGAATTCCAGAGATTCACCACCCTTTGAGTGAAGAAGTTCCTCCTCAACTCTGTTCTAAACTGCACCCCCCCCCCCACTTATCTTGAGGCTGTGCCCTCTAGTCCTGCTGTCCTTTCTAAGCAGGAAGAACCTCTCCACCTCTACCCAATCCATCCCCTTCATTATCTTATACGTCTCTATAAGATCCCCCCTCATCCTTCTAAACTCCACATGGAGTTTGTGTGGGTTGCGAATGTTCACTAAACTCACACCTTGGACTCTTCAGTCCTGTTACCTGAGAACTCATTTGTCATGTGGAAGTAAGTCACCCTCGACCCCAAGAGACTGCCAAAGAAGGATAAGAATATTGGCCAGTATTATACCAGGTAGCACCGTGGTGAGCACTGCTGTCTCAGCACCAGGGGCCCAGTTCAATTCCCAGCTTGGGTCACTGTCTGTGTGGAGGGTGCATGTTCTCCCCATCTGTATGTGAGTTCCTTCTGAGTACTCTGGTTCCCTCCCACAGTCCGAAAGATGTGCTGGTGAGATGGATTCATAGAATCATAAAATCCTACAGTGCAGAAAGAGGCCCTTCGGCCCATCAAGTCTGCACCGAACACAATTCACAGGCCCTACCCCCATATCCCTACATATTATACCCACTAATCCCTCTAACCTGCGCACCCCTGGACACTAAGGGGCAATTTCTTAGCATGGCCAATCAACCTAACCTGCACATCTTTACTGTGGGAGGAAACCAGAGCACCCGGAGGAAACCCACACAGACACGAGGAGAATGTGCAAACTCCACACAGACAGTGACCCGAGCCCGGAATCGAACCCAGGACCCTAGAGCTGTGAAGCAGCAGTGCTAACCACTGAGCTACCGTGCCACCCAATTGGCCATGCTAAATTCTCCCTTAGCGTACCCGAACAGGTGCCGGAGTGTGGCGACTCGGGGATTTTCACAGTAACCTCATTGCAGTGTTAATGTACTTGTGACACTAATAAATAAACTTGAATTTTTATAACTTAAAGAGCTCACACTCAGAGATTTCCCCTCCTAGACTACCAGAGAGTTAGTAATAAACCAGACACATCTACCGCTCAGCCATGGGTGGCAGGTTTTGGGCAGCAGGGGGCTTTGTGACTGAAACTCAGTATTGTGGGCCTCCCTGCCCAACCGTTCGTCAGTGCTCGCTCCATTGCTACCTGCGTGAAGTTTACACATTCTCCCATTCAGAATAAATCTGGCACTGTGGCTAATGTTTGAGATAATGTTGGCGGTTAGTTTGGAACAGACCAGTTGGTTTGATCGGTAAAAACATTGAGTGCGTTAAACTGCAATGAGCAAGTCCACTTGTGGGTGTAAATGTGAAAAAGATTTGTTAGATGGAGTCATTGAGATGATCTCTACCCCCCTCCCTCTCTTACTGTCCATCATACAGCAGTGGTAAGGGTCTGGCACGTAAAGTGTTAACGTGGGACTGAGTGCAGTGGTGTTTACACAGTGATATAAGAGACACATAAACCACACCCAGGGCTCAGTGTAGTGCTGAGCAGAGATGTGTATGGAGATAGCTCCGAGCTTGTAACTTTTACTGTGCGTGTGCAAATAGCTCTAGGAGTTAATTAAAACTTACAATAACCTACTGAAGACTTTTCTTTAAGACAATCTGCAGCAGGGACCCTCCCATCATCTCATTCTCTGGTAAAATCATTGCATCCATTTTTCTACTTCTAAAGAAACAGAACCCTGCGATTAAATTCCAGTCTGTATCTCACTCCCACTTACCCATTTTCCAATATGTAAAGCACTCAGACCCTTCAATTAAATTCCCGTTTGTAACTCTCTCCTGTTACTCTGTATATAAATTATCCAAACTCCTGGGCTAGGTCCCAGATTACAAATCGAATGCAGATTGCATTATTCTTCCTGTGAACTCCCGGGCAATTTGTTTTGAATGGATTCTTCCCTAATGCATTTCAGGAAAATGCAATTTTAATAAGTGACTCTCTCCCTGACAGTGCTTGTTTCACGCTGTGTAAATGAGCGAGCTTTCTGCTTCCTTGTGCATCAACCGATAAATCCTCCTGCACTGTCGCTGGGAAGAACTCCTTCTGCCGTGTAACCTATTTGGTAATTTCATGAACAATACAGTAACAGGCCTGCGACAGACTTCCCCTCTTGAGGACATTCGCTGCCTGCTGATTATCTGAGAAGATTCAAGCTCGACTTACAATGACAAATGGGAAAACCAATCCCAGGCCAAAGAGGGACAGCCACTGCAAGGAGTTCGCTGTCACCAACGCGATAGATCGGTTCGACTGGGTGAATATTTCCAGAGGCAAAACTCCACTGACGCTACCTGGGTCAAGAACAAAGGATCATTAATCATCTCATTACTGTACAATATCTCACCTAACCTGGAAAAGCTAACAGGAGTCAACAGTGTTGTCTGAGGGAGAGACAGAATGAAAGGTCACCAATTTAAGACTGTGTCCCTCTCCCCCTCAGATGCTGTCTGACAACCTATACTTGGGATATTCCAGCCCCGCCATGGATACGGAGAACCATTCAAATGTCCAGTGATAGCGGCGTGCCGGAAGGGCTGGAAAATCTTTATCCAGTGTTTCCCGTTTCCATTTCACATCTGCAGCATCTGCCGTTATTTTACATTTAATCTTCAGTCTTCAGAACGCATTGAGCACTCATCTGGGGAGCTGGCTTCACTTTACTTGGGACAGCAGCATCCATAAAACCATAGTATCTCTTCAATACAGAAAGGGGCCATTCGGCCCATCGAGTCTGCACTGACTCTCCGCAAGAGCACCCCAAAGCCTACCCCACCAGCCCAATCCCCGGAGCCCCATGAATTTACCCTGCTAGCACCCCTAACCGCACACCTTGGGACAATTTAGCATGGCCACCCCACCTAATCTACACACCTTGGGACACTAAGGGGCAACTGAGCATGGCCAATCACCCTAGCCTACGCACCTTCGGATACGAAGGGGCAATTTAACATGGCCAGCCCATCTAACCTGCACATCTTGGGACACTAAAGGACAATTTAGCATGGCCAATCCCTCTAACCTACACATTTTGGGATACTAAGGGGCAATTTAGTACAGCCAATTTACCTAAGCTGCACACGTTTGGACTGTGGGAGGAAACCCATGCAGACATGGGGAGAATGTGCAAACCCACAGACAGTCACCCAAGGCTGGAATTGAACCTGGGTCCCTGACGCTGTGAGGCAGCAGTGATAACCACTGTGCCACCCATCTTGCACAAAGAGAGACCATATTCACTACTAAAAATATTGGCAAGATTTACGGGCACTGTAACCTTTCCCTTAGATAGTGGTGAAAATCCGCTGACCATAAATGAATTGGACCTCCGAGTAAAAACAGACATACAAATTTACCCAAAACCGTCAACAAGACATCTGGAACAGTAAATAGAGAAGTAACAATGATACTTTCGTCATTGTGAACTATTTCTCTTCGAATTGGCAATAAATGAGAAGTGGTTGCACTACACTATAAGGTGGGTATAATCCTAGACACCAGTTCTTCTTGCTGAATATCAGTGAGTCTCTGCTCTCTCCCCCGCTCTCTGGTGATGCAGTCAGTCTCCTCTATTTGGAAAGAGTGGATTTCTTTCCATTCATTAGAAGTGAGTGTTGCTGGCAGGGTCAGCATTTCTTGTCCATCATCGACTGCGCCTAAGATTAATTGAGTAGTTTGCTAAACCGTCTCAGAGGACAATTAAGCACGACATAAAAACCAGACCAAGTAAGGGTGGCAGGTGTGTTATCATGAGAATCTGGTTGCCCAACAATCATCGTTACTGAGATTTTTATTTCAGTCTTATTTGGGTCACTGGATGTAAATTCACCAGCACTCGTTAGAACTTATGTTATTTGATCATTAATTCAGATCCCTGGAATACTAATCCAATACCACAATCACTGTGCAACAATAGCCCATAGAAATTCCTTTGCCAAAAAATGGTTGAGGCATTGAACTTGACATGTCAAACTGAAAAAGCATTGCTGAGCATATATTTTTTATTCATTCCTAGGTGTCACTAGCTGGCCAGCATTTATTACCCATCCCTAGTTGCCCTTGAGAAGGTGGTGGTGAGCTGCCATCTTGAATCATAAGAACATAAGAAACAGGAGCAGGAGTAGGCCATCTAGCCCTTCGAGCCTGCCCCGCCATTCAATAAGATCATGGCTGATCTGAAGTGGATCAGTTCCACTTTCCTGCTTTCTCCCCATAACCTCTAATTCCCTTGTCCATCAGAAACCTATCTACCTGTGACTTAAATATATTTAGCGAGGTAGCCTCCACCACTTCAACAGGCAGAGAATTCCAGAGATTCACCACCCTTTGAGTGAAGAAGTTCCTCCTCAACTCTGTTCTAAACTGCCCCCCCCCTTATCTTGAGGCTGTGCCCTCTAGTTTTGTTATCCTTTCTAAGTAGGAAGAATCTCTCTACCACTACCCTATCCATCCTCTTCATTATCTTGTAAAATCGCTGCAGTCCACGTGTTTTGGGTTGACCCACAATGCCATTATTTTGGGAATTCCAGGATTTTGACCCAGTAACTGCGAATATATTTCCAAGTCAGTATGATGAGGGGCTTGGAGGGGAACTTGCAGATGGTGGTGTCCCCATGTATCTGCTGCCCTTGTCCTTCCAGATGGAAGTGGTTGTGGGTTTGGAAGGTGTTGTCTAAGGATCTTTGGTGAATTGCTGCAGTGCGTCTTGTAGATAGTACACACTGCTGCTACTGAGCGTCAGTGGTGGAGGGATTGAATATTTGTGGATGTGGTGCCAATCAAGTGGGCTGCTTCACCCTGAACGCTGTCGAGCTTCTCGAGTGTTGTTGGAGCTGCACCTATCCAGGCAAGTGGGGAGTATTCCATCACACTCCTGACTTGTGCCTTGTAGATGGTGGATAGGCTTTGGGGAGACAGGAGATGAGTTACTTGCCACAGGATCCCTAGCCTCTGAGCTGTTCTTGTAGCCAGTGTGTTAATGTGGTGAATCCAGTAGAGTTTCTGATCAGTTGTAACTCCAAGGATGTTGACAAGGGGGGATTCAGTGCTGGTTACACCACTGAATGTCATATATATCGATATCTATTGCAATGTATGGTAACAAAACCATACAGTTCTTGTGTTTGAACTCTTTGGCTGGAATTTTACCACCTTACCTGCCATGGGAATCGGAGCAGGCCAGGAGTGGACCATGGGAAGGCCTGTTGACTTCAGACAGGGTTTTATGGTTTTGGAAAGAGTGAAGCCATAAAGTCCCACCCATTAGTTGGAATTTTCCTGTCCTACCTGCCACGGGAATCTTAGCAGGTGGGACAAGACCTTATAAAGGTTTTCCAGTCTTGGGGAAAGCGTGGCTGGAAAATCCTGCTCATTGTGTTAACTCCTCTTGCAAGTCTCCAAACCTGGTTCTGCACCAATAGGAGCTGTCCCAATCTCAGCGAACAAGCTCTGTTTTTGACTCTGTTGTAGACAAAAATGCTTTATAATTTGTCCGAGGTTTTGGAGTGAATGTTTTTATGGAATAGAGCGTGATGAATTCTCAGCCTGCTGTCTCAATTACTAGAGGCACTGTAATAAATCTGCTCTCTGAATAGCCTTAGTTACTGTATGGGGAAACATTACAATTTAATGCAGACAGCAAAACGAATTACTGAAGAAAAATTATATAATTGCAGTCAGAACTGAAACGTGAAGCATTGCCCCTGGTGTCACTGAATCATAGAATTATAGAAACCCTATAGAAGGTGCAGAAGGAGGCCATTCGGCCCATCGGGCCTGCGCCAATCACATTCTCACACAGGCCCCCTCCCTGTAACTCCACATATTTACCCTGCTAATCCCCCTAGGGTCAATTTAGCATGGCCAATCGGCATAACCTGCACATCTTTGGGCTGGTGTCATGAATGGATAAAACAGATGTACTTCAGCCTGCTAAAAACCTATCTGGTTCACTAATGTCGACTAGGGAAAGAAATCTGCCATTCTTACCCGGTCTGGCCTACACGCGACTCCAGAGCCACAGCAATGTAGCTGACTCTCAAAGAACAAAGAACAACACAGCATGGGAAACAGGCCCTTTGGCCCAATGAGCCCGTGCCGCCATTTTAACACGATGAGCGCCCTCCTCTACCCATGACCTTTGTCTACGCCTGTTGGGGAAGGTTGAGGGAAGACTAATTTAGGGACAATTTGGGACTCTCAACTGCCTTTGGACAATGATGGATGGGCAATAAACACTGGCCAGCCAGTGACCCCCATGTCCCGTGAATGAATAAAAAACTACCTTGCAGTCTGCAACCTGAATATTGAACACAAGGTGGGTTTCACCTCTCAGAAATGGGTTTCACCTCATCTCGAAAGGATGGGGCATTTACCACCTCTGTCAAAGCTTGGCTGGGTGTAACAGGTTCACACTGTTTTGGCAGAGTCTGTACCCACCTGCTCCCATTCCGAATGTAAAGATGTAAGCAAGGATGAAGGCCAGGCTACAGTACGGAATCCAGGAGAACTTTTCCTGAAAGGAAACGACAGAGCCATGAGCAATGTGAGTTTGTCAGTCGATTACCACCGAACCATTGACTTGATCCAGAGTCAAACACCAAACTGTCCCCCACACTAGGGGGTGACCTGCCTGAGGTTATTTCCCTGTTACGGTTGCTGTGACCATTCAGAGTCACTGATTTATCATACTTCCCATTAAAACAACCAAATTTCACCACCTCCCTGTCGGTGAGATCTTCCAGTCCCGCCCACGGCAGCCCCCCCCCCCCCCAATGGGTTTTCCTGCGGAGGGGGTGCAAAAAATGGGAGACCCTGGTGACAGTGGTGGGAACAGAAGATTCCACTGCCAATCGCAGGCCACCGCTGAACACATCCTGGGAGGGGAGCTGGAAATCTGGTGTTTTACTCACTGATGGTTAAATGTTTGGGCTATCGTGGATCTTGCGTGTAGCCAAGGGAGCAACACATTTGCACTAAACAAAGAGGTCCAAATCTTTCTGCAATTGGCCACTCGATACGGAATCAGTGAGGCTGAAGGGAATCTCCTGTGCTGTACTCCTGGGAACGGGGCTATCCAATAGGCAGCGCTGGACACAGAGACAGAGAGGGCACTGAGCGATCGTGTATCTGCATGGAGCAGCAGCAGATAGAAGCAGTCCATTTCCTCCAACTAGTCCATCTAGTTTTCCCTTACCATGAGTAAGTGACCTGAATTTATTTATCCATTTCCATATCATTTCGACTCACTTCCACCAATCCAATTGACAAAAGTAGGACCTAGAGATAGATTTCCGATCCTCCCCATTCTCCACATGAAGAGATTGCTGCTCTCAGTCTCACACTTGCCCACAATCTTCCCCAGATTTTAGCCTTTGCATTTATCCCCTCTCTATCCCTTTGCAGACTTTGGGCATGATTTTCCTGTCCCGGGTGCCTGCCTTGGGAATCATAGTGGGCAGGACACGCACCATGCAAAGGTCCATTGACTCCGAGCAGGATTTTCTGACTTTTGGGCGAATGTGACTGGAAAATCCCACTCTTTGTTTCCTCACAACAAACTTCCCCACCTATCTTTGTACCGGCAGGAAAAATAACCATGATCAGTACGGAATAAGGACTGGGTTAGCTCGAACTCCAGGCTGCCCAGTTACAGGGCAATCTCAGCTTTATGAGAAAAGTGTCTGCAGACATTGATTGGTGGCAATCTTGGAAAATTCCACAAATTGTGGAAAAGATGCTCCCAGAATAGAAAGCCGTTTTGTTCAAGAAAGGAGGGAATGAGAGAAAGAAGGAAGCCATTGGCCACTGGTCATAGAATCTCCACAGTGCAGAACAAGACCATTTGGCCCATTGAGTCTGCACAGACAACAATCCCATCCAGGCCCTCTCCCCACTAATCTCCCTCACCTACACATCTTGGGACGCTAAGGGGCAAGTTAGCATGGCCAATCCTCCAAACCTGCTCATCTTTGGAGTGTAGGAGGAACACCCAGAGGAAACCCACGCAGACATGGGGAGAACATGTAAACTCGGCACAGACAGTGCCCCAAGCCGGGAATTGAACCCAGGTCCCTGGCAATCTAATTGGTGATTTATAAAGGTTTAGTGGGAATGTTGTGGGAATGACTGCACTCGGGGGAGTACAAATTCAGAAAAACAGTCTCCCTTCAGGGTGGCACGGTAGCACAGTGGTTAGCACTGCTGCTTCACAGCTCCAGGGACCTGGGTTCGATTCCCAGCTCGGGTCACTGTCTATGTGGAGTTTGCACATTCTCCTCGTGTCTGCATGGGTTTCCTCCAGGTGTTCCAGTTTCCTCCCACAGTCCAAAGCTAAAAAATTGCCCCTTAGTGTCCTGAGATGTGTAGGTTAGAGGGATTAGTAGGTATAATATGTAGAGATATGGGGGTAGGGCCTGGGTGGGATTGTGGCTGGTGCAGACTCGATGGGCTGAATGGCCTCTTTCTGCACCATCTATGGGAAGGGTCCATGGGCTCTCGATATTCACTGGGAATAGCAGTGACCATATTTATCAATGTTACACCCACAATGTTACAACTGTACAAAACTCTGGTGCGGCCGCACTTGGAGTATTGTGTACAGTTCTGGTCGCCGCATTATAAGATGTGGAGGCATTGGAAAGGGTGCAGAGGAGGTTTACCAGGATGTTTCCTGGTATGGTGGGAAGGTCCTGTGAGGAAAGGCTGGGGAACTTGAGGTTGTTTTCGTCAGAGAGAAGAAGGTTAAGAGGTGACCTAATTGAGGCGTACAAGATGATCAGAGGATAGGGTGGACAGTGAGAGCCCTTTTCCTCAGATGGCGATGGCTAACACGAGGGGACATAGCTTTAAATTGAGGGGTGATAATTATAGGACGGATGTCAGAGGTAGGTTCTTTACTCAGAGGGTAGTAAGGGTGTGGAATGCCCTGCCTGCAGCAGTTGTGGACTCGCCAACTTTAAGGGTGTTCAAATGGTCAGTGGATAGGCATATGGATAACATTGGAATAGTTTAGGTTAGAGGGTCATTAGATTGGTTCCACTGGTCAGCGCAACATCGAGGGCCGAAGGGCCTGTACTGAGCTGTAATGTTCTACAATCTCCAGAACCCACCTTCAGAGACAAGGTAATGATCAGTAGCACCATCCACAAGGCCATGAAGCAGTATCCCTTCCAAAGCAGGGCTTTCCTTCCAGCTCGCTCAATAATGAATCCCTGTTTAATGGAAATTATTATTAGGAGGTGAAGCTTCAATCCAAGATTCTCTAAGTAGGAACATGTGGTTTACAGAACAGAATGAGGTCCCTCTGCCCACTGACTCTGCTCTGGTTCTCAGCCAGAGTGACTCCGCTAATCCCACCATTTTTATAATGTTTTTATCTCCAGGTGATTATCCAATTCTCCTTTGAAATCTGTATTCCACCACACTCGCAGGCACTAACCGCCCGAGAGATAAAAACTGTTTGCTCGTGGAATCCCTCCAGCACAGAAAGAGGCCAGTCGGCCCATCTGCACCGACCACAATCCCACCCAGCCCCTATCCCCATACATTCACCCTAGCCAGTCCCTCTGATACTAAAGGAGAATTTAACATGGCCAATCCACCTAACCCGCACATCTTTGGATTGTGGGAGGAAACCCACGCAGATACGGGGAGAACATGCAAATTTCTCACAGATAGTGATCCAAGGTGGGATTCGAACCCAGGTCCCTGGCGCTGTGAGGCAGCAGTGCTAACCACTGTCCCACTGTGCCTTCACCCACAACCATCTTTTCTCTTTGCTTTGCCTGTTGGCGTCCTTTCACTCTCAGTCCTCCTGTCACGCTCTGTCTCGATCTACTCTGATTAGACCCCCCCAATGATATTCAATACAGCTATCAAATCTCCTTACAGCTTTCCCTTGTCTAAGGAGAAAGCCCCCTCCCCTTCCCACCCTTTTCCAATCTATCCTCCTAACTAAAGTTCCTCATTTTGGAACAGTTCTCACCCTCTCTAACGCCGTCACCTTCTTCCTGAAGTGCGGTGCCCGTATTTGGGCACGGCCCTCTAACTCGGGCCAAATCCTGCGGCATACTTTCCACACCTCACATGGCCTTTCTCATGGTGGGGGAGGCAGCCGCCATTGGCGGAATCTTCTGGTTCTGTCACTGTCAACGGGGTTTCCTATTGTTGTCACTCCCCCACCCCCCACTTCCTCCCCCCGCCGCTGCTGGCTAGACTGGTGGGAATGGCTGGAAATTTGGGCCCCTGTGTTTTAGAGATGTTTATCGTAACATCTGTGTACTCTGCACCTCAATGAATGAAGCCCAGGGTCCTGTATGCTTTCTTAGCCACATTCTTAACCTTAAATGGTTTGTATCCATATATCCTCCCCCAGGTCTCTCTCCTTCCCTGCATCATCTTTAGTATTGAACCCTTTATTTTATATTGCTTCTTCCTGCCAAAACTTAGCACTCCATATTTCTCTGTGTTAAATCTCATCTCAATCCATTCCACCAGTTTATGTCCTCCTGAAGTCTATCACCATCCTGATCACAGTTCACAATATTTACAAGTTTTCTTGTGATCTGTAAATTTTGGACACTGTAAACCCGAGTAGAGGGTCCGTGTTCTCCAGACACCCCCCTGGCCCCACCCCGGGGTGAGCTTTCTGACAGTGGACACTTGCCATTGGCCGCTGGTGGTCAATTGCCATTTGCGTTGCTTACTGGCCCTGCTGCTGGGGACGAAAGGTTTGAGCGACTAAGAAAGTCATTTTGTGTTGCTGCTACACACTGGCTACACGGGTGGTCTTTCCCACTGATAAGGTGCTGCCCGTCAGTCCAAAAAGACTGTTAAGCCGTCACATTTGAGCAACAGCATGCATAGGTTTTAGTACTAGCATAAGGTACACAGGCTGTATATCCCAGTGATAGTCTAATTTAATCAAACAGCATGTTGCTACGATTGTTCACAATAGGCAGGGTAGATCTGTATTCAACCAGCTCATACTTACAAAGCTCAAAACTCACTGTCTATTGTTAGATTACCTGATTGGGCAGCACCTCCTGAATAATCCTGAGTGTGATAATAGCTACATTAACAACAAATTTAAATTAATTGATTGAGCTCATGGCATGGCTCATTTCTGCTCACTAGAAGTAATATTGATTCATTCAGTGGCCAATTCTCTGCAAACAAAAGGAATATGTTCAAGCCTTGTACTTTTTTTCAATAACCCAGAAACTCAGGGAGCAAAATGTTTCCTGGTGCTTTGTCCATGGCAACACCTTGTCCAATTAGAACTCATTTATTAACTGATCAGCACATCCCTCCCCCACCCTCTCTCCAACTTTTCACCTACTGTATAAGTTATTGTGAATGGTTAACATTTAGTTTGTCCTGATGAGAATAAAATCTCTCTTTTCAGCTACACACATGTTCTGTCCCACACATGTTCCATACTGCACATGTTCTGTACCGCACGCGTTCTGAACCACACGTGTTCTGTAACACACATTCCGTTCCACACACATTTAGTAATACACGTTCTATAATATTAAGTGATGTTCTGTAACACTAAGCTTGGATGATCTTTCGGAAGGTCAGTGCGCATTCAACAGGCTGAATGGCCTCTTTCTACACTGTAGAGATACTATGGTTATATGGAGGATTAATTTTGTTTTTGACAACAGTCTCCAGTAATTTTGCCACCACTGACTTTGGACTGGTTGCCCTGAAATTTCCAGGTTTGAACCTGGTCCCCCCGTTTGCATGAGCAGATATTGTAACAACTGTGCTACTCCAGACCTCTGGGACATTCCTATCCCCAAGAGTGCGGTCAGAGTTTTATCCGTCTCTAACTAGTTTCCCTCAGAAACCTACAATGAGGGTGAGTGCAGGTCCGATTGGGTGGAAGCCCTTTCAGATTCTCTCCCTTCATCTCGTACTCAGATTAAGGCGATGGAGAAAAATCTTCCCCATTGGAATTCCCTCCTATTGGGAGTGGTAGAGGTGGGGGGTTGGGGGGGGGGTGCGTTGCAGGTTATAAGCAGTTTATTTCTGGCCGTATTTCCCCAGTGAAGCACGGGGTCCTCGCAGCTGTACTTACACACATCACTGACGTTAACATTTCAATTCCACTCGCTCCAATTCCCACATACGGGATTTTATCCTTGGCGATTCCCAGCTGGTGATAAACATCCGAAGCGTAAAAATAGACCTGCAAAACAGGAAAACCAATGAGCACCCTTCGTTCAGAAGCATCATGTTTTATATCTCATCGATGGAGCAGGAAAAGCTGTGGGAGGTGGGGGTGGGGGTGGGGGACGACAAAATACAGAAAATGCTGGAAAATCTCAGCGGGTCTGACAACATCGATGGAGAGAGAACAGAGCCAACATTTCGGGTCTGGCTGACTCTTTGCCTCCCAGGTTCGAAACGTTATCTCTATTCTCCCTCCACAGAGGCTGCCAGACCTGCCGAGATTTTCCAGCATTTTCTGCTTTTATTTCAGAATCCAGTGTCTGCGGTATTTTGCTTTGGTCTAGGGGTACAAAATTCTGAGGGACATTGATAGAGAAGATAGGAAGAAATGTTTCCCCTTAATAGAGGCATTAATAACCTTGGGGTGTATATATTTAGAGTAAGGGACAGGAGATTTCGAGGAAATGTGAGGAAATTTCACTCAGAGCGTGGTAGGAATCTGGAACTCGCTGTCTGAAAGGGTGATAAGAGGCAGGAACTCTCACAACATTGAAGAAGCATTTAGATGAACACTTGAAAAACAAAGTATAAATATAGAGAAGAGAGTTCATGATCTGAAGCTGTTGAATTTAATGTTAGGTGCAGAAGGCTGTAAAGTACGTAACCGGGAGATGGAATACTGCCCCTTCAGTTTGAACTGGGCTCCAACGTAGCATTGCCAGAATGATAGGGAGTGGGATAGCTTGATCTTGGGTTCGGTCATAGCTCGGCACAACATTGAGGGCCAAAGGGCCTGTACTGTGCTGTGCTGTTCTATGTTCTATGAAACACCACAGTATATAAGGCCACGGACCAAGTGCTGGAAAATGGGATTGGAATAGATCGGAGTTTGATGGTCAGCACAGATATGATGGGCCAAAGTGCCTCTCTCTGTGCTGTAAAACTCTATGACTCTATAATAAAATTCACTTTTGGTAATTGTCTTCTCTTTAAGCAAAACAAAACAAATTGATATCTGCGCCGGTGTAATACTGGCAGTGCCAATTGACTGCCCATTACTAATCCCCCCTCGACTGACACTTCTATTGGAATCTGTACACAAGGATACCTCACTATGTGGTCTCCTCTATACTAAACGCAGACTGGGAAACGCTTTGTAGAACACCTTCGCTCAGCCTGCAAGCAAGCATGACACAACCTTCCTGCCGCTTGTCATTTTAACTCAGCACCTTGTTCTCGTGCCTGTAGGTCCATCCCTGCTGTGAGGCTGCATCGAAGCCCAGTTCAAACTGAAGGAGCAGCATCTCACCTCCCGGCTACATGTTTTACAGCCTTCTGCACTTAACATTGAATTCAACAACTTCAGACCATCAACTCTCTCCTCTATTTTGATGTGTTGTTTTTCACCCCTTCCCTGTCACGCCATCCCGGTTTGCTTTCACTGAATGCTGCCTCTAATTCTGTGATGAACACATTCTGTTGGATTACTTTTATTCCACTATCAACACCTTCTTTAGTCTTTAACACCATCATTTACACTCCCTTTGTCTTGTGTCCACGACATCTTTGTCAATCTCTCCTGAGTTCTCACCTATCCCTGACCTTCTATTCTGCCCCACATTCCCCACCTCCCTCTCCAACTATACATTCCATCACATTCCGACCCCTCTTTAACTGAAGAAGAGCCACGAGGACTCAAAACATTAACTCTGTTTCTCTCTCCGCAGATACTGCCAGACCTGCTGAGATTTTCCAACATTTTCTGTTCGTATTTCAGATTTCCAGTGTTCGCAAATCTTTGGTTTTTATTTCAATGGCTGTTTTCTTGTTGAGTGAGCCTGGGTCTGATTGGGTGGGTGGGTGTGGGGTGGGGGGGAGTGTCGAGCAGCAAGGAGAGTTATTCAATTCTCTGGCGGATCCAGAGATTGTTCTCATCCAGGGCACACGGGATGACAGGCACACAATGACACCTGCTCCCTCTTGGTGAGCTGGTATCTGCATCCAACTCCCCATCCAACATGGGTATGTCCGCATTTCCTGGGCACCAGGTACTTCCACCATTCTTGGCACTCATGTTGCCCTGGGGGAGTTAGACCTTCACAAATCTCTCTCCTGATTCTGATCCAAGGAGGAAGAACAGAAACACAGTAAATACTCTTGGTTCCTGGAATGATAACTCGAGACTGAGTTCGATATTGATGAAAGCGATTTTGTTGAAGCTTCGATGTAACATTGGAATTTTGTAGTCAGTCACACACAGTGGAAGATATTTTATTTTGCAGCTGGTGTAGTAACTAATAGTGAATGGATTGAGAATTGGGCATGGTTACAGCAGCTGTGAATGTGCTGCTAAGTGAATGTGACCCTTTGTCCAATGGTCAGTAAACCAATGGCTTTTTCATTGTTAGTCTCACAACACCCGGTTAAAATCCAACAGGTTTATCTGGTAGCAAACACCACTAGCTTTCGGGGCTTTCCCCCTTTGTCAGGTGCGTGGGGAGTTCTGGTCGTAAACAGAGCCTATAAAGGCACAGTTTACAGAATACTGATTCGAATGTGAGTCTTTACAGCTAATCAATTCTTAAAGGTGCAGACAGTGTGAGTGGAGATAGCATTAAGCATAGGTTAAAGAGATGTGTATTGTCTCCAGACAGGACAGTTAGTGAGATGTTGCAAGTTCAGGCAAGTCGTGGGGGTTACAGATAGTGTGACATGAACCCGAGATCCCGGTTGAAACCGTCCTCACGTGTGTGGAACTTGGCTATCAGTCTCTGCTCAGCGACTCTGCGCTGTTGTATGTCATGAAGGCCGCCTTGGAGAACGTTTACCCAAAGATCAGAGGCCGAATGCCGGTGACATCGTTATTCAGGGTTCAAGATTAATCCCATTGTCCTGGGCTAAAGCTCTGCGGTCACTTTGACATCTGACACAATCAAAGCTGCTGTTTGTCACATCTTCAGGTAACATGCTTGATCCACACGGGGGAATGAACCCCTTTACAATCCTTCTGATCTTTATTTTCCTATTTGCCCTGAGTGAAGGTGGCTGCATCCAGCAGGTATGTAGAGTTCTGAGCTGTGACTTGCAGTGTCTGGCGGGCAGTTTCTCCACCGGGAGACCGAGGTGGTGGGTAACTAGCAGCCCGGGGGCCCACCGGGGCCCAACCCACCAGACATTTTGTTGACTGTTGTCCACACTCCGGTGATTTCCGTCCTTGTAGTGTCTTTTTTTAAGATGTGGCTGAAGTGATACACATAAATCAAGGGCAGTGAAGTGAGGTGTGTGCTGACTGCTCACAACACTGACTGTGAGAGCCCTGCGCTCCCCCTGTGTCCAAAACATCAATGTTTCTTTTGCTTTTACCGTTTGAACTTGATGACAGTTCTATTGATATATTAACCGATTTGGAATTTTCTATAACTCGTGGTGAAATATTAAGCACGTATTAAGTGCACTTAATCTTATTCACGGGTTAGTGAACAGGCCCGATTTCGATCTTGCAACCCACTGAGATGGAGGAGAGCCACTCACTGGCAGAGGTTGCCCGTCACTGCGATAGAAGAAGAGAAAGAAAGCACCCGATTCCTGGGTAGATCTTCACTACGGCTGTGCTCTAAAGGGTGTGAAATAATCCAAGGATAAAGGTGCTGTGCAATACACCACCAGCAGAGGGTACTCTAGAGACCAACCACCGTGAAGGACAACCCTGGACCATCCAGAGGAAGAGGAGGAAGAACAGGCCAGGTCCAGGAGAAGAGGGTCAGACCAGACCAAAGACCAGACCATACCGAGCTGATTGCAGAGATCAACACGTGGACACAGGCCAATGTCTGCTCGGGTACGTGTCAGTCATTCACAGTTAAATCAAAGTCCAGCGTTAAGTTTGAATCTTGATTGTCCTCTAAGAGTAACTACCGTAACTAATATTAATTGTGTAATGAATAAACCTTATTGTATTAACAAGAAGTCGACTCGCAGTTCTCTGTCCACCGTACAAAGGTTAAGAACACACTGTATGACAAGGCACAACGTGAGCTACAAGGATCTAGGTCACGGCACTGACTTCAGTTCACACTCTGCTTCTGGAAACTGTCTGGAAGCTGTAAACACACCAGCCTGAATCCGCTCGGAAATCAGTCACCGGAGAGAATTTCCCAGCCCCTGATTGTTCCAACCTTTCCAGAGTGCCAGTGCTGAAGTCATAGAGCTATTGTACAGTAAATCAGGGGCACTGGCTCATGAACTATTAGAATGTCTTGCTCTGTAATGTATTCGTGCTACTTTAGTTCATTTTGACTTTGTTAAGTGTAACATTGAATGAAACAAATGTTTGACGTTGAGTGTGTGCGGTACATTGACAGCACACTGATTTCTATCTGAGCAGAATGGAGTGGAAACTGTTGTGAAGAGAGAGCTTTAGAAATGGATTTGATACTTACAATGTTGATACCACTCAGCTGCATCCCCGTACTGATGGCCACAGAGGTTAAGAACTGGCACCGAACCATTTTGTCTCTGACCAGCTGGATTACGTTTCTTTTGCTTGAACCCTGCATCTGTGCCTTTTCCGCCATCATGTCCTCAACCTCCTCAGTGAAATCGCCCGTACCCCACAGTTTCTGAAGAGCTTCGAGGGAGAGAAGCAACAAAAGGTGATGAATTAGAATCAGCGCTCCTCTCAATAAGGGGGGGGTTGTGCATTGACGAACGAGTTGGTTGGGTAATCGGAGTTACATGGCGGTTTATCTGCGTGAATTTGCCATTTGGGCAGACACTTGGCAGATACAATTTAACACTGGTAAACTGCCCAGAGATAAATAACAAGTAGGAAAGAATGATTGGAATGGAATCAGTACAAAAAATCTCGCAATGGCACTGGAATAATGGAAGATACACCACTTTCAATGTCTGGCCCACACAATAAAGCATTGAAATTATAATATAATGTTGGGATTATGTTTACAGAACAGTGTCTACATTATCCAGTGTTACTTTAAATCAGTTATGTTAACCTAAGGCCTCACAGAGTTAGGGACCTGGGTTCAATTCCCCGCTTGGGTCACCATCTGTGCAGAGTCTGCGTGTTCTCCCTGTGTCTGCATGGGTTTCCTCCCACAGTCTGAAAGACATGTAGGCTAGGTGTATTGGCCATGCTAAATTCTCCATCATGTACCCAAACAGACACCAGAGTGTAACCATTAGGGGATTTTCACAGTAACTCCATTGCAGTGTTAATGTAAGCCTACTTGTGACACTGATAAATAAATATATTCAGAATGCCACATTCACTTGCGCACTACGTCACAAGGTAAGATCAAAGCAGTGGAATATAAGGGCCCATTACTCAAATCTGGATGGTAGATGTCCCTCGTGGTGAAATGGCCAGACATTCCTCTGGATGGGACTGTAACTGGTGTTGGGTCAGGTGGGGCCTGAGACAAAGTCTAATCCAAAATCTGGAACCAGAGGCTCCAAGGGGGCACTCCCTCATCAAAGAGGGGCATCCTCCCCCTCGCCACAGGTCAAACCCCTGCTGCCCACACCATGCAGGCATGACATTGACCTGACCCAACCCACCTTCATCACTTTCACTCAGCTCCCCCATCCCCCTCAGATCCCCACCCAGCCTCCCCTCCCCGTCAGGCCCACCTACCCACCCCTCTTCCCCCTCAGACCCCCACCCAGCCCCCTTCCCCCTCAGATCCCCACCCAGCCCCCTTCCCCCTCAGATCCCCACCCACCCCCCTTCCCCCTCAGATCCCCACCCAGCCTCCCCTCCCCCTCAGACCCCCACCCAGCCCCCTTCCCCCTCAGATCCCCACCCACCCCCCTTCCCTCTCAGACCCCCACCCAGCCCCCTTCCCCCTCAGATCCCCACCCAGACCCCTTCCCCCTCAGACCCCCACCCAGCCCCCATCCCCCTCAGACCCCCACCCAGACCCCTTCCCCCTCAGATCCCTACCCAGCCCCCTTCCCTCTATGACCCTTACCCAGCCCCCCCTTCCCTCTCAGACCCCCCACTTTGTCCCCTTCTCTACTTGGAAAGAACAACAGTGCCACAACTGTGGGGTGGCAGGGTGGCACAGTGGTTGGCACCGCTGCCTCACAGCGCCAGGAACCCAGTTCAATTCCAGCCTCAGGTCACTGTCTGTGTGAAGTTTGTACGTTCTCCCCGTGACTGTGTGGATTTCCTCCTGGTGCTCTGGTTTCCTCCCACCAGGTTGATTGGCCTTGCTGAATCGCCCCTGAGTGTTAGGGGGTTAGAAGGGTAAATAAGTGGGGTTACGGGGATAGGGCCTGGGTGGGATATTGGTCGGCGCAGACCCGATGGGCTGAATGGCCTCCTTCTGCACTGTTGGGATTCTGTGAACACCTCCCTTTGAGAGCTGCCCGATATTTACACTTACCATCAATGCACAGGTCTCGGTTTCCTTTCTCTATGAGCAGGTATCTGGGGCTCTCGGGAAACCAGGGCAGGATGATGAGCTGTATCAGGGCAGGCAGCCCACTGAAGGCCAGCTGTAGGTGCCAGGTACTTTCATTGCCAAGAATTTGCCTGGGGGGGGGCAGGAGTGCACGATAAGGTTAGATCATGAAACAGAAACAGAAAATGCTGCAAAATCTCAGCAGGTCTGACAGAGAACAGAGCCAGCGTTTCCAGTCTGGATGAGATTCCAACATCCGCAGTATTTTGCTTTTATATTCAGGTTAGGTCATGGTCTGGCCCTATAGTGTGCCAAAACCATAGAAAATTACAGCTCAGAAACAGGCCTTTTGGCCCTCCTTGTCTGTGCGCAACCATTTTTTGCTTAGTCCCACTGACAAAAATACATCCTACTGCGCTACACCCAGCGCCACCCCAGGACATCACAAAAGCAGCTGTCACTGGTCCTCAGGACTCGAGCCTAATATTCACATAGCCCAACTCACACACCTCCCAAAGGCAGCTCCCCCCTGCTTTCAACTATTCAGCTATGGAAGGCACATCACCGAAACACAGTGCAATACAATGACTGATAATCTCTCCTCTCTTGTATGTGAAACAAAGCCAGGAGAGAGGGTGAGCTGTCAGGAGGATGCAGAGATGCTTCAGTGTGATTTAGACAGGCTGAGTAAGTGGGCAAATGAATGGCAGATTCAATATAATGTGGATAAATGTGAGGTTATTCGTTATGGTAACAATAATAGGAAAGCAGATTATTATCTGAACGGCTACAGACTGAGGGAGAGGAAGAGAGTAACACAGGGCCTTGGTGAGACCACGCCTGGAATATCGTGTGCAGTTTTGATCTCCTTATCTGAGGAAGGATGTTCTTGCTCTGGAGACGGTGTAGTGAATGTTTACCAGACTGATACCTGGGATGGTGGGACTGATCTGTAAGTCAGTTAGGGTCGTAATCGCTGCAGTTCAAGAGAACCGGGGGGGGGCACAATCAGAATGAATGATGGGGCAGTTTCAAAGGGCTTGTGTAGGGCAAGGTGTGAGTAACTAATAGTGCAAAGCAAAGCTGGAGACAAGTACACCTGTTAGACTCTAGCCTGCTAGGGAAGACTGTGAGACAGGGTTCCCCATGGCAGGGGTCAGAGCTGCCCAGATCATTCAGGATATTCCTGCTGACGGCCCATCCTCAGCCCCCATCCCACCCTTATCCAGCTGCTCGGCGCGCAAGCTGCAGCTTGTGTCACCATGGACCTCTCACCAGCATCCCCCCCCCAACATCACCAACCTTTCCCTCACCCCAAACTTCCCCTTTCACTTCTCTTAGCTCCTGATCAGCCTGTGCAACCTCACGAGGAAGGGCCAGAGTTCCAGCAGAGCTGTGATGAAGAGTGATGCCCGCAGTCACCCGCTCCAATACTGCACATATAGGATGGTAGCATCCAAGCACGGTGAGTCACCAGGTACGTAGACTGGTCAAGGGTGATGGCACAGTTCATGTGCCAGTTCTCCAGAGGGCACAGTTGCAGATGGCACGCAGTAGATTCTGATGAGGATTTCAGTGGGGGTGGCATACAGCAGAATGCTGGTGAACATAGGCACTGAATGCATTGGCAGCCTGACCAGATTACCGATTCATAGAATCATACAACCCTACAGTGCAGAAAGAGGCCCTTCGGCCCATCGAGTCTGCACCGAGCACAATCCCACCCAGGCCCCACCCCCATATTCCTACATATTATACCCACTAATCCCTCTAATCAATGCATCCCTGGACACTAAGAGGCAATTTCTTAGCATGGCCAATCAACCTAACCCGCACATCTTTGGACTGTGGGAGGAAACTGGAGCTCCCGGAGGAAACCCACACAGACACGAGGAGAATGTGCAAACTCCACACAGACAGTGACCCGAGCCGGGAATTGAACCCAGCACCCTGGAGCTGTGAAGCAGCAGCGCTAACCACTGTGCTACCGTGCTGCTGTTAGAGAGTCTGGAGGAATCCAGCCCTAACACAGCAGAGAGTTCCGAGCCCATCATTCCCACCATGACTAACTCTGTGACTGCACTCATGGGCCCAACTGTGGTGCAGGACATGGTGGCCAATGTCTCAGCTTCCATTGCAGCACAGCAAAGACCATCTAACAGCAGAATGAGCTGCAGGTTAGGACTGCATGTTTGCTGATGTACATCCCAGCCAGATGCTCTGCAGGCTCAGATTGCCACTATATGGCTGTGGTTATGAGTACTTACAGAGTCCAACAATGTGTGCTCCAGCACATTTCCCCTATTGCTGAGGCTCCACCCCGTACCAGTGACCTTGTCTTCATGGGGCATGAGCCTCCTGCCCTCTCTCAGGAAGTCTGTGTTCTGACGATCACCATTCTAATGTGGCCCTTGCTGTTGCCTCTTGGCCAGTCCACTCTCCGCCCGGAATGCAGCTGTCCACACTGAGGTGGTGCTGAAATCAGGCCTGTTTGAAGCCAGGCGAAGGGATATGTGTAACAGGCACTATTACAGAATTGTTCTGGTGCAGAAGGAGGCCATTGGGCCCATCATGTCTGCACTGGTTCTCCAATCGTTCATTATGACTTAGTGCCGCTCCCCTGCTTTCTCCCCATACCCCTGCACATTGTTTCTATTCAAATTATCATCTAATACCCTCTTGAACGCCTCGATTGAAGCTGCCTCCACCACACTTCCTGGCAGTACATTCTGAACACCGATCGCTCATTGCATGCAAAAGTTTTTCTCACATCGCATTTGCTTCTTTTGCAAATCAGCTTAAATCTGTGCCCTCTCACTCTTCATCCTTTTACGAGCGGCAAGTTTCTCCTGATCTTCTCTGTCCAGCCCCTTCAAGATTTCGAACATCTCCATCAAATCTCCTCTCAGCCTCCCTTCCAAGGTGACCAGTCCCAATCTCACCTCATAACTGAAGTTTCTCATTCTTGTAAAAGTCCTCTGCACTCTCTCCAATACATTCACATCCTTCTTACAGTGTGACGCTCAGAGCTGTACACAAAATTCCAGCTGAGGTCTAACTAGTGTCTTGTGTAAATTCAGTAGAGCCTCCTTGCTCTTGTACTCTATGCCCCTATTAACAAAGCCCGGAATATTACACACTTTATTAACTGCTCTCTCCACCTATCCTGCAATGATCTCTGCACAAATACACCCAGCTCCCTCTGCTCCTGCACCCCAGGTAGAATTTTACCCCTAATTTTATATTGTCTCTCCATGTCCTTCCTCTCAAAATGCATCACCTCACATTTCTCCACATTGAACGTCATTCGCCACCTATCTGCCCACTCCACCAACTTCACAGAATCATACAGTGTAGAAGAGGCCCTTCAGCCCATCAAGTCTGCACCGACACATTAGAAACACCTGAACTCCCATCTAATCCCATCTGCCAGCACTTGGCCCGTAGCCCTGAATGTTATGATGTACCAAGTGACCATCCAGGTACTTTTAAAGGATACGAGGCAATCCCCCTCCACCACCCTCCCAAACTGGGCTTTACTTGCCCATGTCCTTTTGAGGTTCTACACTGCCCTCCTCACAGTTTAAAATACTTCCAAGTTTCGTATCATCTGCAACCATTGACATTGTCCCCTGCCTAGCAAGATCTAGATCATTAATATAAACCAGGAAAAGCAAAGACCCCAATATCAACCCCTGGGGAAAAACCTTTCCCCAGCCAAAAAATATCCATTGACCATTGCTCTGTGCTTTCTATTTTTTCACCCACGTTGATACTGTTTCTTTTACTCCATGAGCTCTAAATTTTCTCACAAATCTGTTGTGTGATATTGTTTTAAATGCCTTTTGGAAGTCCCTGTATATCACATCAACAGCATTACCCTCATCAACCCTCTGTGATGTCTTCAAAAAACTCTAGTGAGTTAGATTTCCCCTTTAGAAATCCAGGCTGCCTCTTCCTAATCAACCCACAATTCTCCATGTGACTAATTCTATCCCGAATAATTGTTTCTAGATCGTGTCCATTGCTGATGTTAAACTGACAGCTCTGTAATTGCTGGGACTATCCTTGCAATCTTTTTTGAACAGGGGCATAACATTTAGGGATGTTATGTAGTAGTAGGGATATGGGGATAGGGCCTGGGTGGGATTATGGTCTGTGCAGACTCGATGGGCCGAAGGGCCTCTTTCTGTACTGTAGGGTTCTATGATTCTATGATTTGCAATTATCCTGTCCTCTGACATCTAAGGGAATGCCTGAGGCTAAATAGTTGGGATTTGTATGGAACGCTGGATGCTTTGTTGGATAAAGTTGCTTTGGACTAATTATTTTGCCATCAGGATTATGAGCAAGAGGGGCCCAGTGATGAGCATGAAGGGGAGGAACTGGAGTTTTATTCATGGGAGCCAGAGTCAATGATCAAACTTCAATTTCCAGCCAATTTGATTCATTCCTTGCTGTGAAGAAATGGCTGAGGGAACTGGATGCTGCAAAGCCCCTGATCCTGGCTATAGCACTGAACACTTGTGTTCCAAGCTGTTCCAGTACAGCTACAGCTCTACCCAGCAATGTGGAAATTGCCCAGGTAAATCCTGTCCGCAAAAAGCAAGACAAATCCAACCCAGCCAATTTTCACCTATCAACCTACTCTCAGCAAAGGGATGGAAGGTGCCATTGATGGTGGTATCCAATGGCACTGACTTATTAATATCCTGTTCATTGACACTGAGTTTGGGTTCTTCCAGGGCCACTCAGCTTCTGACCGCATTACGGTCCTCATCCAATTGACAAAAGAGCTAAACTCTAAAAGTGAGGCAAGAGTGACTGCTCTTAACAAGCATCTGACCAAGTGTGGCATCAAGAAGCTGTGGCAAAACTGGACTCGATGGGAATCAGGGAAAACTCTCCACTGATGGTTGTTGGAGGTGGATCATCTCAGCTCCAGGACATCTCTGCAGGAGTTCCTAAGGGTAGTGTTCTAGGCCCAACCATCTTCTGTTGCTTCATTAATGACCTTCCCCCTATCACGATGTCAGAAGTGGGGATGTTGGCCGATGACTGCACAACATTCAGCACCATTCACATCTCCTCAGATACTGAAGCAATCATATCCATACGCAGCAAGATATGAACAATGTTCAAGCTTGGGCTAATGTGGCAAGTAACATTCACACCGTACGAGTGCCAGTCAACGCTCGTAGAATTATAGAATAGAATCATAGAATGCCCACAGTACAGAAGGAGGCCATGCGGCCCATCAGGTCTGTACCCACTCCACTCCCACCCAGGCCCTATCCCCATAATCTTTATTCCTCTTGCTAATACCCTGACACTAACGGTAATTTAGCATAGCTAACCCACCGAACCTGCACATCTTTGGGAGGAAACCGAAGCATCCAGAGAGCACCTGACATGGGGAGAAAGTGTTAACTCTGCACAGACAATGAGCTGAAGCTGGAATTGAACCCGGGAACCTGGGTGCTGTGAGGTAGGAGTGCTAACCACCGTGCCATCGCATCCAACCCCAGACAATCTAATCACCTTGACATTCAATGGCATCACCGTCTTTAAAAGGGGAGGTATTCCTGGGAGAGGCTGGGTAGGGAAAGGCCTGAAAGCCTTCCTCCTACTCTTTCCCCTGTGAACAACTTGTCATCCTCGCTTCCTCTGCTGTATCTCTCTCTGCTGCTACAGCCTAAAGTTGAGCTGCAGTTATACTCCCAAACTGGGAGCCAGTGGTGAATTCCCGACCCTTGTAACTGTAACTAATGCCCTTCCCAGCACTGCTCACTGCTGACTTTACCAACTGCTATCAACTCCTCCAAACATCCAGAACACCCTCAGCCACATAAAGAAACAAGCAACTAATTTGCAAAGTGTTGGTGATCCCTGTAAATAGCACTGATGGGAATGAGAGACCATGCTGCTAAAGACATGTACAGCTGTGCCTGGTTGTAACAGGCATCATCTAGAGCAGCGAGATCACAAATACTGACTTGGGTGTCAAGTCAGTGTTACCTGCTGACTGACATCAAGTTTCTTTATTTATTAGTCACGAGTAAGGCTTACATTAACACTACAGTTACTGTGAAAATCCCCTAATCCCCACACTCCAGCCTGTTTGGGTCAATGCACCCTAACCAGCACGTCTTTCATACTGTGGGAGGAAACTGGAGCACCCAGGGGAAACCCATGCAGACACGGGGAGAATGTGCAAACTCCACACACACAGTGACCCAAGCCGGGAATTGAACCCGGGTCCCTGGTGCTGTGAGGCAGCAGTGCTAACCACTGTGCCAACATACTGCCCCATGGTGTGCCAGTTCAGCATACTTCCAGTGTGCACACAGTACACCTACACTAACACTCTGACTAAGATACCATGCAGTATAAGACACGCTGGATGAGCGCAGAAGCAACACCAACACAGTTTTTCTACCGAATAACATCAAATCATAGCGGCCCAGTGATTAGCACTGCTGCCTCACCGCTCATTCACAGCCGGTTCAATTCCCAGCTTGGGTCACCATCTGTGAGGTGTCCGCACATTCTCCCCGTGTCTACGTGGGTTTTCTCCGGATGCTCCAGGTTTCCTCCCAGTCTGAAAAATGAGCTGGTTAGGTGCATCGTCCATGCTAAATTCTCCCTCAGCGTACCCGAACAGGTGCCGGAGTGTGGCGCCTACAGGATTTTCACAGTAACTCCATTGCAGTGTTAATGTAAGCCTGCTTGTGACACCAATAAATAAACTTTAAACCTTACAGAGCTGGATTCCCATCCATAAACTTCAATCCCAATCAATCACAAGTGTTCAGTGCCTGAGCCGCAAGTGTAGAAATGACACACATTTCTCTGCAGTTGGTTGGTTACTTTAGCTACATTCACAGTTCAGACTTTACCTGAGTCCAACCACCAGCCCCATCCATTTGCCAAAGGCAACGAATACTGCACGGGTCATACACACGGCGCCTCGCATGTTCTTTGGTGCTATTTCCCCGAGGTACAGGCCATGAGCCACTAGTCCAATGCCTTTTGAATAGAAACAGGACAGAGAACATGCATCAGGAGCAATGACGAGAGTTAATTAGACTCTTGCAGGCGAGCATCGATTGTGTTTAGAAATATTCAGCGGGATTGAATATGGTCGTGTTCCATCTGTGAGGTTCAGGAAAACTTTCTCACTTGTCACCCTGGTGTAAAAGTGAACTTTACGATTCACAAAGTCAGCTTTCTGGCCCTTGAGAATCCACTCCAAGCTGTGATTTTGTGAGCAAGTCTCTACTTTACTGAAGTAGGGAAAAGATGAATGCATTTTGTACCTGAAGGGAAAGATTTTGTACCTAGAGTATGTCACAAACATAACCGTTCCTCATGACTGATCTCCTTTAGCTTATACTGCTCCTGGCATTAATATAAGTTATTTGTTCATGTCTTACATGCTTTAATTCTCATTTGTATAAAGACAGATAGTTTAATGTGGCTGTTACTTTGTAGACTTTGCAAATCTTCCCTATTTGTGTTAGTTGGACATTGTTACAGAGGTGGTAGTTTACGATACCGGCTTTCGATGGATGCTGATGGCAGATCGCGATATCGGCTTTTAACAGGAAAAGTCCAGCTGGGTCAGCCTCGATCGCACATTTCTCTTTAAAGACAGGGATGCCGGTACTGCTGCAGAAGAGTTTCCTGTGTCCTGACTGCAGCTGCCAGTGAATCGTGATTAAATCTGGGGCTGTATCACAACCCAGGAAGGAAGACCCGGAGTTCTGGCCGGAATGGGAAACTTGGAATCGTGATTGACTCTAAAACTCGATGTATAAATGCCCACTTGTGTTTGTGTTCTATAAGAAGTTTGGTAGTCCCTGCTTCTACCAAAATTCTGGAGTACCCAGAGTTTTGAAATAGAAACCACTGTATTTTGACTCACTAACAGTCTCAGAGGTATTATTTCACCTACAACATTTCCAAAAAAACTACTTCTTCCTCTTGCTGGTTTCTCAGTGTCCTGTGCTGCTGCTGCTGCTGTGAAATTTGCCACCTCAGGGTGTCTATCTTACCCTTAATGCAAGGGAATGACTGGCTAGTGGTGGGCATCTGCCCATGGCAGCATGGTTACCGTACAGAGCACCAAGAATATAAAGCTGCATTCTCCCCATGCTAGAATGGGCACTGGGGTCAGATTAACGCCCATTCCCAGTGGGCACGTGACCCTCCAAATATAACAAATTAAATGGTTTCCTTTAAGTGTGGTATATGTGTCAGATATACGATTAACTTCAACGCGAATAAATATTCTCCATGTATGGAGTTAATTTCCTTTTCTGAGAGCGCATTCCAGTTCAGATTCTTATTTGTGAAAAATTTCTCCCATTTCCTCTCATTTTTTTACCAATTCTTAAATTCCTTTGCCCTGTGGTCACAGGCCCTCACGCCAGAGGAAAGGTTTCGCCAAACTTTCTCTATCACAGCTTCGTGAATGAATAACATTAATAATTAAAGCTTCTCGCAACAAACAAAAGGAAAATTTCAGCTGTGTTGCCTTTCTCTCCTACCTCGCCAGTGTATGGTTTCAGATTTAAAAATCAGGGATAGCCTCGAGGAAATGGTACATTATTGCTCAGACATACTGCAGTCCAAATGTCTTCTGTGTAATGTTAATGTTTAAGAAGCCATTGACCTTTGCCTTCGAGGTCCAGTTAATGTGATGTTCACAGGATGTAACCAATGTACACAGTATGCAGCACACACAGTATGTAGCCACTATGTAACAAATATCCAAAAGGTGGCCATATACCAGCACCCAGGTTGTTAAGAAGGCGTACGGTGTGTTAGCTTTTATTGGTAGAGGGATTGAATTTCGGAGCCGTGAGGTCATGTTACAACTGTACAAAACTCTGGTGCGGCCGCACTTGGAGTATTGCGTACAGTTCTGGTTGCGACTTTATAAGAAAGATGTGGAGGCATTGGAAAGGGTGCAGAGGAGGTTTACCAGGATGTTGCCTGGTATGGTGGGAAGGTCTTATGAGGAAAGGCTGAGGGACTTGAGGTTATTTTCATTACAGAGAAGAAGGTTACGAGGTGACCTAATTGAGGTGTACAAGATGATCAAAGGATTGGATAGGGTGGACAGTGAGAGCCTTTTACCACGGATGGTGATGGCTAACACGAGGGGAGGTAGCTTTAAATTGAGGGGTAATAAATATAGGACGGATGTCAGAGATAGGTTCTTTACTCAGAGGGTAGTAAGGGCGTGGAATGCCCTGCCTGCAGCAGTTGTGGACTCGCCAACTTTAAGGGCGTTCAAATGGTCAGTGGATAGGCATATGGATAACATTGGAATAGTTTAGGTTAGAGGGTCATTAGATTGGTTCCACTGGTCGGCACAACATCGAGGGCCGAAGGGCCTGTACTGCGCTGTGGTGGTCTATGTGTCTATGTGCCAGCCCAGTGCAGCGCTGAAGGAGTGCAGCACTGTCAGCACTGCTGGCCTATGGTCAAGTGGATGCTAATGGTCACATGGTGCTTCCCAAAGAAGAGAAAAATCATCCACCGCCCCCAACCCTCCCGAGGTGACACTCTAATGAGATTATGTCTAGCAGCCTGTCCCAACACCTCCCCGTCAGTGAAAGATCATCAACAATTTGAGGACCAGTTGCTCGATAACTGGTCTAATGAATAACAATATTCCAGTAAACCAGTTTGTAACAAATAACCCAATCCAATAAAAGCAAACTGCTTTTAGAATTTCCATGATGGGGGTGTCACTGGCTAGGCCAGCATTTGTTGAATATCACTAGTTGCCCTCGCACTGAGAGGTTTGCTAGGCCATTTCAGAGGGCAGTTAAGAGTCAACCACATCGCTGTGGCTCTGGAGTCACACGTAGGCCAGACTGGGTAAGGGTGCTGGATAAAGAATAAGAGGGAACCAGATGGATTTGTACAGCAAACAACACTGGTCACTATCACTGAGACTAGCTTCCAATTCCAAATCTTGGTCCAAAGTCCAGGAACGGATCACCAACTTACAGTCAGGAAGATAGAAGGGGGCAAGTCATTTAGAGACCCAAGGACTGATTAGGGACAGTCAGCTTTGTGAGTGGAAGATCATGTCTCACAAATTCGATTGAGTTTTTTTGAAGAGGTAACCAAGAAGGTAGATGAGGGCAGTGTAGTTGATGTTGTCTACGTGGACTTTAGCAAGGCCTTTAACAGTACCACATAGTAGGCTGTTGCATAAGGTTAAATCTCACGGGATCCAGGGTGAGGTAGCCAAATGGATACAAAATTGACTTGATGACAGAAGCCAGAGAGTGGTTGTGGAGGATTGTTTTTCAAACTGGAGGCCTGTGAGCAGCCTCAGGGATCAGTGCTGGCTTCACTGTCATTGTCATTTATATTAACGGTTTGGATGAGAATTTAGGAGGCATGGTTAGTAAGTTTGCAGATGATAACAAGATTGGTGGCATAGTGGACAGTGAAAAAAGTAATCAAGGATTGCAATGGGATCTTGATCAATTGGGCCAGTGGGCTGATGAATAGCACATGGAATTTAGTTTAAATAAATGTGAGATGATGCATTTTGGTTGACCGAACCAGGACAGGACTCACTCAGTTAAGGGTAGGACGTTGAGGAGAGTTACAAAACAAAGAGATCTAGGGGTACAGGTTCATAGCTCCTTGAAAGTGGAGTCACAGGTGGACAGAGTGGTGAAGAAGGCATTCGGCATGCTTGGTTTCATTGGTCAGAACATTGAATACAGGAGTTGGGATGTCTTGTTGAAGTTGTACAAGACATTGGTAAGGCCACACTTGGAATACTGTGGACAGTTCTAATTACCCCATTATAGAAAGGGTATTATTAAACCAGAAAGAGTGCAGAAGAGATTTAGTAGGATGCTACCTGGACTTGGTTGTTTGAGTTATAAGGAGAGGCTGGATAAACTGGGACTTTTTTCTGAAGCATAGGAGGCTTAAAGATCTTATCGAGGTCTATAAAATAATGAGGGGCATAGATCAGCTAGATAGTCAACATCTTTTCCCAAAGGTAGGGGAGTTTAAAAGTAGAGGGCATAGGTTTAAGGAGAGAGGGGAGAGATACAAAATGGTCCAGAAGAGCCTTTATTTCACACAGAGGGTGGTGAGTGTCTGGAACAAGCTGCCAAAGGTAATAGTAGAGGCAGGTACAATTTTGTCCTTTAAAAAGTATTTACACAGTTACATGGGTAAAATGGGTATAGAGGGATATGGGCTAAACGCAGACAATTGGGACTGGCTTAGCCAGTGGGATTTTCCCATCCTGCTGCAGTGAAGGGAAACTTGAATGGGTGCCAAATTCTCCAACCTCAACAGCTGGTAAGGAAAGATCTAGCTAGCATAAAAGAAATGTTGGAGAGATATGACAGGTTGACACAATTACCAAATTGTTTTACAAAAAGAAATATCTGCTCCAAGAAATTGCTAAATGTTATTGGAAGAGAGGTGTCCAGTGTTATAATGACAAGACAGTTTTTTGCTTTGTAACTGTCACTGAGAATCTTTGGCCTCATTCGTGGCTGGGATTCTCTGGTGCTGCTAAAACAATGGAGTTTTGGATGGAAGGCCAGTTTCTCTGTGCTCACTTGTAGCAGGGTGGGGACAGACACGATCCCACCCTATGTGTATGTATGTTACTAGTTATGGGAATGTAGGATCTATCATGTTAAACACATGACTTTGTTTCCGCTTGTTTGGGTTGAAAAAGTTTAGAACATTTTGGTTTAAAAGACAGTGAGGGGAATCTGTCAATGTATCAGCAATTGCACTAGCTCAGATAATTTGTACAGGGTTATAGGAGGGTTATAGGAGATGGTTTTAAAAAGGGACAGAGCCTCGGGACGATACTGGAAATACAATGCTGCATGTTAATGTTTTGTCTTTTTAATCCGCAGGTGTGTCGGTCCACCTTGTTGTCAAACGAGGGGCATGCACACGGTGGGTCGTGCGTGGGCTGCTCTTGGAGGTTTTGAGAGTGGCCTAGTACTTCGTGTCGTTGTGTGTGCTTAATCCTGGACCAGCAGACGGGCACCGCAACAGCTCAGTGACTATCACTGCTAGCTGTGCAGATACATGGATTTGGGCCTGTGTCTGTGGGAGTTTGTGCATTCTCCCTGTGGTTGCGTGGGTTTCCTCCGGGCGCTCCGGTTTCCTCCCACACCCCAAAGATGTGCTCTTAGGCTGATTGGTTTACCAAATTGTCCCTAAATTATTCTCCCCTGAATCTGGTTTCCAATGGGGGTACCATAAACATAGACACAGGTCAAGGTAGGGGTAGGAAAATGCTTTTAAGATGGCGGTGTGGGCTCGTTGGGCCGAAGGGCCTGTTTCCCGTGCTGGGTTGTTCTTTGTTCTTTGTAATTCTGGGCACCCGGGTTCAAATCCTGCCACGGCAAACGGTGGAGTTTGAATTCAATAAAAAACATGTGGAATTATGAATCTACTGATAACCATGAAACCATTGTCAATTGTCGGAAAAACTCATCTGGTTCAATAATGTCCTTTAGGGAAGGAAATCTGCCATCTTTACCTGATCTGGCCTACATGTGATTGGGTGGCAGTGATCTGCTGCCTCACAGCGCAGGGACCCAGGTTTGATTCCTGGCTTGGGTCACTGTCTGTGTGGAGTCTGCACATTCTCCCCGTCTCTGCCTGGGTTTCCTCTGGGTGCTCCTGTTTCCTCCCACAGTCCGAAAGACTTGCTGGCCGTGCTAAATTCTCCCTCAGTGTACCCGAACAGACACCAGAGTGTGGCGACTAGGGGATTTTCACAGTAACTTCATTGCAGTGTTAATGTAAGCCGACTTGTGACGATAACAAAATAAACTTTAACTTTGACTCTCAACTGCCCTTGAGCAACTAGGGATGGACAATAAACACTAGCCAGTGAGGCCCAGGTCCCACGAATAAATTTTTAAAAATTTGGCAATGACATTGTTTTTAATCCTGTTGCATTGTTAAAGGCTGGTGATAAACATTGGTTCACCTTTTAAAATGGACACAGCTGGGAGAGCTGGGGTGAAAGGAACGGAGAATCTGTCTCTCTGCTGAGAATAAACCTGCTAAAAGTAGAAGACAAGCTTCATATTTACTCTTTCACCATATATATATAAAAGCAGAGTTTAAAAATTAGCAAGTCATGTCGCAGCTTTATGGAACCTTAGTTAGACCACACTTGGAATAAAATGTTCAATTCTGGTCGCCACACTACCAGAAGGATGTGGAGGCTTTGGAGATTTACCAGGATGTTGCCTGGTATGGGGGGCATTAGCTATGAGGAGAGGTTGGAGAAACTTGGTTTGTTCTCACTGGAACGACGGAGGTTGAGGGACGACCTGATAGAAGTCTACAAGATTATGAGGGGCACGGACAGAGTGGATAATCAGAAGCTTTCTCCCAGAATGAAACAGTCAATTTCTAGGGGGCAAAGGTTTAAGGTGCGAGGGGCAAGGTTTAAAGGAGATGTACGAGGCAAGTTTTTTTACACTGAGGGTGGTGGGTGCCTGGAACTCGCTATCGGGGGAGGTGGTATTGGAAGCAGATATGACAGTGACATTTAAGGGGCATCTGGACAAATACATGAATAGGATGGGATATGGTGCCCTGAAGGGTAGGGGGTTCAGATGGGCAGCATGGTTGGTGCAGGCTTAGAGGACTGAAGGCCCTGCTGTAATTTTCTTTGTTCTTTCTTTGAGGTGACCTCAATGACACTGAGTGGATTCCTGTTTCACGTGTGACACTCAGGTGATGACTGAGCCAGTTTTCTCTCTCTGTTCCCAACACATGAAGGATTCTCTTTTACTCGCTGCCAACAAAGCAAAAAAAAAAAATCCAATTACCAACATTAACTCCGTACAGGAATCTCCCCACCACGATCATCTCGAATGACCTTGCCATCTTGCTGAAGCCCATTGTCAGTGCAGCCACAATCGCGACAATGTCATTGCACAGTAGAGATTTCTTTCTGAAACACAGGAGTGTGTAGTTAGTGGGATGTATTGTGAACAATTACAACCTTTCACTGAGTAACAGTTAATAATTAATCTTCTGCACTCAGCAAGATCAAATATTCAAGCTGTCAGCACCATTCATTGACTCTTCAAGAAGCAACCAGACAAGGGGAAGTGTTGGACGTAACCTGTCTTCCGAGTCACTGCTACTTCACTCAAAACATTCATCCTGCTGAATTCTCAATGCTTATTACACAACATACCAGATTAACTGAACTATTACACAAATCCATAGATTAACGAAAGGCTGTAAATTCTCCATACTAAACTCTGCCCAGGTTACTGTCAGATCTTGGAATTAAATCTATACTGAAGGTATATTTACCCTCAACTTACAAGTTCTTACCCAGCCGGATCACCTGCAAATGTGTAAACCCTCAATGTGTTCATCTTTCTTTTCCTCTCCCTCACTCTGTCTATCCATCCCTCTCTTTTCCCTCACTCTGTCCATCCTTCCCTCTCTACTCCCTCACTCTGTCCATCCGTCCCTCTCTGTTCCCTCACTCTGTCTATCCATCCCTCTCTGTTCCCTCACTCTGTCCATCCATCCCTCTCTGTTCCCTCACTCTGTCCATCCATCCCTCTCTGCTCCCTCACTCTGTCCATCCATCCCTCTCTGTTCCCTCACTCTGTCCATCCATCCCTCTCTGTTCCCTCACTCTGTCCATCCGTCCCTCTCTGTTCCCTCACTCTGTCTATCCATCCCTCTCTGCTCCCTCACTCTGTCCATCCATCCCTCTCTGCTCCCTCACTCTGTCCATCCATCCCTCTCTGCTCCCTCACTCTGTCCATCCATCCCTCTCTGCTCCCTCACTCTGTCTATCCATCCCTCTCTGTTCCCTCACTCTGTCCATCCATCCCTCTCTGCTCCCTCACTCTGTCTATCCATCCCTCTCTGCTCCCTCACTCTGTCTATCCATCCCTCTCTGCTCCCTCACTCTGTCCATCCATCCCTCTCTGCTCCCTCACTCTGTCTATCCATCCTTCTCTGCTCCCTCACTCTGTCTATCCATCCCTCTCTGCTCCCTCACTCTGTCCATCCATCCCTCTCTGCTCCCTCACTCTGTCCATCCATCCCTCTCTGCTCCCTCACTCTGTCCATCCATCCCTCTCTGCTCCCTCACTCTGTCCATCCATCCCTCTCTGCTCCCTCACTCTGTCCATCCATCCCTCTCTGCTCCCTCACTCTGTCCATCCATCCCTCTCTGCTCCCTCACTCTGTCCATCCATCCCTCTCTGCTCCCTCACTCTGTCCATCCATCCCTCTCTGCTCCCTCACTCTGTCCATCCATCCCTCTCTGCTCCCTCACTCTGTCCATCCATCCCTCTCTGCTCCCTCACTCTGTCCATCCATCCCTTTCTGCTCCCTCACTCTGTCCATCCATCCCTTTCTGCTCCCTCACTCTGTCTATCCATCCCTCTCTGCTCCCTCACTCTCTCTATAACCATAATGAGGAACAGGAGAAGGCCATTCAGCCCTTCGAGCTTGCTTTGCCATTCAATACGATGGTGGCTGACCTCAGGTTGTCTATCAGTTTATGTTTAACCCCATAGAAAGACGGTCCCACAGCCTCCATCTACTACACCCACCATTCTAATCCCTGGATCGGCAGGATTTTTATCTCGGTCAGTATAATATCATTGCTGAGTCCCATTCATCCAAGTTCAAAGAGGTGAGGAAATGAGGTGCTATATAATTTGGTGATGGATCGATTCCTGGTGTTCTTACCTTCCATACTTCACTGTGAAAATTGCAGCAATCTGTGCTCCTATCAGTCCCCCAACAGGGTATATCGATACAATAAACGACCACAGGAGCATTAATGAATATTCCTGTAGTGGCTTTTCATGTCGCTCCATCCATGTTTCATTGATGAATTTCTTAATATGCTGTAAGAATGAAATACAACGGAAACTTCATTCAACATCAAACTGAAATAGAATTGCAGAATTGTAAATGAGAGGACAAGGGTCCGTAATTTCGGATGATCTTCTTACCTCTGAGGGTGGATTGATGGTGGATATATTGAAGCCAAACTGGAAACTCCCACCAATTCCTATGGTAAAGACGAAGAGTATAAACTTCCTCCTGTGGAGCTGCAAAGTGAAAAGAAACCACCGCTGATAATGAAATAATCCTGTCCGATATCCCGCAGTGTCAGACCTAAATAGGAAGTTTGCCCCGAGTGATCTGGTTTAGAATGAAGATCAGACAATTGGAAAGTTAGCGAAAGAGAACCTGTTAACAGGAGCTGCCCAACCTTCCATCTCTAGCTCCGATTTTTTTTTATTCATGCATGGGACATGGCTGTCACTGGCTGGCCAGCATTTATTGCCCATCCCTATTTGCCCAACGGCAGTTGAGAGTCAACCACATTGCTGTGGTTCTGGAATCACATGTAGGCCAGACCAGGTAAGGATGGCAGATTTCCCTTCCCTAAAGGGACATTAGTGAACCAGATGGGTTTTTCCGACGATGGTTTCATCAGTAGATTCTTAATTCCTCACTGAATTCAAATTCCACCATCTTCCCTGGCGGCATTTGTACCCAGGTCCCCAGGGCATTAATTCAGTTTCTGGTTTAATAGTCTTGAGATAATACCACTTGGCCATCGCCACCCCTATCCAGGAACAGTGCAACACGTATCGACATATCTTTCTCGCACACGTCTCAAATCCTGTTAGCCACCATTCCTTTGGAGTTCTTCATGCATTGTTGCCGGATGTCCCTCCCCGGTGTAGGACTCTGCCTCTGCTGTGCTGCAAGAACTCTCACAACACCAGGTTAAAGTCCAACAGATTTATTGGGAATCACGAGCTTTCGGAGCGCCGTCCCTTCATCAGGTGAGAGGACACTCACTCGCCGACAATGCTCGCCTGATGAAGGAGCGGTGCTCCGAAAGCTCGTGATTCCAAATAAACCTGTTGGACTTTAACCTGGTGTCGTGAGACTTCTTACTCAGCCGATTTGAGGCAGGGCTGATGAGATGGCATCTTCCACCCATTCCTTTGGTTCCTCTGCCCCAAACTCACTCGATTCCAGCAAGAAGTGTGGAGAAGCCGGAAGTGGGAGTTATTCCAGGCTTGGTGTTAGAATGATCAAAGAAAAATTATTTTGTGGCCAAACAGATAACCCTGTTTGTGAAAAGGACCAGTTGCCAGCTTGCTGGGGTTCTTGGAGGTGGTCCTGTTGACTTTACCCTTAGCTGGCTAGCGCGTGCCACATTTTGATGGCCAATGGCCACTTGAGGTGCATCATTACCGAAGCTGGCGCCCCCTGTCTTGTGAAAATGAAGCTGCAGCGAGTCAGCCCAGCCCTTATGCTGTCGACAGGCCCCTGTTATACTCATCAGGGACTGAGGGGGATGACAGGGGACGGGGGGATTGTGCAGTTCTGGCCTGCAAAGCCCACTGCTATATTCCATCTTAAACGTGGAGTCCGTTAACGGTGGACTCCCTTCAATCCTGCTGACTAATAAAATTAAACATCAGCTACTCACAAAAAAAAAGGCAGGATTAGCATTAACATCCTCCTGGCCCTGGCCTTTCTGTCAATGGCTCACTACATTTTGTTTAAACAGTGACTGCGAATGTCATCATGGGGGTTACTGATACGAAGGAGTTACTGAACCTGCGGCTTTACTGGAGCGTTGACTGTGCTGATTGACTCACCCCTCACTTACACCTTATCCCAGGTGAAACCAGGCCAGAAGACTCAGAAGCCTTCGAGGCCACTGCTAAACGGGGTGAGGTGGCAGGAGGAGCGCATTCATTCTGCTCCTTTTTAAATGGTATCGGGCTGGGATCCTCCTGTCCCGCTTGCCACAGGATTCCCAGCGGGACGGTGCCAGGCAAAAGTCTGCTGATTTCGGGCAGGACTCCCCTGTTTTGGGGCGAGCAACGGCCAAAAAATCCCATCCTTTGCCTGTAGACTTGTACATTGTGGTGTCTCGAGCGATCATCTGAACACTCCTTCAATGTTGTGAAGGTTCTTGCCTCCACCACCCTTTCAGGCAGTGAGTTCCAGATCACCTTCTGAGTTTCCTCAAAACCCTTCCAAATCTCTATCCCTCACCCTCAATCTTACCCCTCTCTGCTGAGGGGGAAAGTTCCTTCCTATCTATGTCCCTCGCAGTTGGAGGAATGGGTTGTGTGAAATAAGGTGGGCCACAGACACAATGATAACACTTTTACCCTGGTACAATGGCATATTGTAACCTCAGTCAGTCAGCACCCCACAGTGTTGGGGAATAGCGGGGCTGACTCCAACCTCCCAGTTACAAGGGCTGCTTTCAGAAGGGCAGGTGCCTAATGTACTAAAGAGCTAGGAGCAGGCCATTCTGCCCCTCAAGCCTGCCCCACCATTCAGTAAGGTCAGGGCTGATGTCTCAACTCCACATTCTGCCTACATCCCCCCCCCTCTCAACTTGTTAGTCAAGAAACTATCTACCTCTGCCTTAAAAATATTCGATGACCCAGTCTCCGGGGAAGAGAGTTTGAAGATTCTCGACTCTCTGAGAAAAAGTTTCTCCTCTCCATTTTAATAAGTGAGAGACCCTTTATTTTTAAGCTTAAGTCTCCTAGTTCTAATCTCTCCCACAAAGGGAAACATCCTTTCATCATCCACTCTGTCAGGTCTCCTCAGGATTGTAAATGTTTCAATAAGATCGCTTCTCGTTTTTCGAAACTCCAAGGCCCGGCCTCTCCAACCTCTCCTCATAAGATAACCCCTCCCGCGTCCCAGGAATCAGTCAACTGAACTCTCTCGGAGCTAAAAAGCCATGTTGGCAACCAAATAACATCTCACTGATCAGAGGGTGTATTTACAGCTGGCCATTTTCAGTTAGCACTGCTGCCTCACAGTGCTGGGGGCCCGGGTTCAATTCCGGCCTCGGGTCACTGTGTGTGTGGAGTTTGCACATTCTCCCCGTGTCTGCATGGGTTTCCTTCGGGTGCTCCGGTTTCCCCCCCACAGTGCAAAGATGCGCGGGTTAGGTTGATTGGCCGTGTTAAATTGCGACTTAGTGTCACGGGGGGATTAGGAAAGGTAATTATGTGAGGTTATGGGGATAGGTTTTGTCGTTGGTGCAGGCTCAATGGGCTGAATGGCCTCCTCCTGCATTGTATGACTCAGCAGGTCAGGCAACATTTGTGGAGGGAGGAACAGAATTAACAGGCCCAATTTACCATTGTGTTGTGCCCATTTTTGGGCATGAAAAGTTGGGTGTGGGGTGTGCCCATCCCCACGCCAGTTCCCCCTTGACCAAGGCCCGAAAATGGCCGCCATCGGGACTGTGCCCCAAATAGGCCCGAGGGCCATTTAAATGCATTAGCATCCATTTGAATTGACTTAATGGGCTGCACACTCAACCTTACCGGCACTTCCCCCTTTATCACCGCGTTCACCCAACCAGAATCAGCACAAAACAGACAAACTCCATATAAGCCCAACTCGGGCACTCCAGTTAATGAGGAGGTAAGTGCTGAGGGTCCAATAGATCTCTGCTTGAGATCGGTGCTGGGGAAAGGAGGGGTCCGCTGCCACTCTGCCTGAGATCAGTGAGGGGGAACGAGGGTCCGCTGCCACTCTGCCTGAGATCAGTGAGGGGGAACGAGGGTCCGCTGTCACTCTGCCTGAGATCAGTGAGGGGGAACGAGGGTCCGCTGCCACTCTGCCTGAGATCAGTGAGGGGGAACGAGGGTCCGCTGTCACTCTGAGTGAGATCAGTGAGGGGGGAACGAGGGTCCGCTGTCACTCTGCCTGAGATCAGTGAGGGGGAACGAGGGTCCGCTGCCACTCTGCCTGAGATCAGTGAGGGGGAACGAGGGTCCGCTGTCACTCTGAGTGAGATCAGTGAGGGGGGAACGAGGGTCCGCTGTCACTCTGAGTGAGATCAGTGAGGGGGAACGAGGGTCCGCTGTCACTCTGAGTGAGATCAGTGAGGGGGGAACGAGGGTCCGCTGTCACTCTGAGTGAGATCAGTGAGGGGGGAACGAGGGTCCGCTGTCACTCTGCCTGAGATCAGTGAGGGGGAACGAGGGTCCGCTGTCACTCTGAGTGAGATCAGTGAGGGGGGAACGAGGGTCCGCTGTCACTCTGAGTGAGATCAGTGAGGGGGGAACGAGGGTCCGCTGTCACTCTGAGTGAGATCAGTGAGGGGGGAACGAGGGTCCGCTGTCACTCTGAGTGAGATCAGTGAGGGGGGAACGAGGGTCCGCTGTCACTCTGAGTGAGATCAGTGAGGGGGGAACGAGGGTCCGCTGTCACTCTGAGTGAGATCAGTGAGGGGGGAACGAGGGTCCGCTGTCACTCTGAGTGAGATCAGTGAGGGGGGAACGAGGGTCCGCTGTCACTCTGAGTGAGATCAGTGAGGGGGGAACGAGGGTCCGCTGTCACTCTGAGTGAGATCAGTGAGGTGGGGGAAGAGGATAAGAGCCTGCGATTGATCCGGGTGGCAGAGGGGTGGGGAGATAAAGGGGTCGGTAATGTTGTGGGGGTCAGGCAACGTCTGTGAAGGCCAGGGCGAGGGATTAATGGCCTCAGGAGGGGATGTGGGAGGGGAACAGGACTTTATCTTTTTTTTTGTACACAGACGCAGTTGGAGGCTTAAAATGAACTTAGAACGAAAATGGGCCCAACATTTCAGATCGAGATCATCTTTCCATTAGGATTCGGAATCCAGAGGAAATGAACGCCTTCTGTCTGAAGATACGGGGAAAACCTGATAGAAAAGGTGTTATAAAGACACGAGGATAGGGAGGGGGGGTTTTGTAGATATGGTGCGATCTGATTTTAAGTTGGTGTGACTCAGCAACACCTAATGAAGGGGCAGTGCCAAGCCAGCAAGAGGTCCCTCCAGAAAACTTACCCTGTCTGAAACACTAGGCTTGCACTCAGACCTGACCCTTGACCCAATGGCGCTGGTCACATCTGCTCTGAAAAGTGTTAATATTTAATGAAACATTTATCAAAAAAAAATCCATTTGAGGGTCCAGTCAGTGTGGAGCAAGTGTTGCTGTGTTGTAGTAACCTTACCGCGGATTCTCTCCGGGAGAACGTCAAACCCGAGGTCAAACACGTCACATGATCCGAGGAGCTTTCTGATAAACACACCCACAGTTCAGCCAATCACCCGCAGGCTTTGCGCACATGTGACCTGCATTTGCCCATCATGTAATCTGCTCCAAGTTCCTGCGTACCGGGCAGCGGACACTTCTACTGGGAATCCGTATCAGTGTCAAACACTCAGTAACCAGCCCCCTGGTAAATGATTACAAGTTAACCACCGAGCCAACGCACTTTGAATTTGAAGCCAGTTCCTCACGTGGTGGGAAAGAGTTCCTTTAGGAACCTACAGCGATTATAAATCTGAACAACCTCAGCTCAAAGTGGCACAGCTCGGTATGGGCTCCCGCTCTGCCCGAGACGGCAAAAGGTTGTGAATATAGCCCAGACCATCACGCAAACCAACCTCCCATCCATTGACTCCATCTATACTTCCCACTGCCTCAGAAAAGCAGTCAGCGTAATCAAGGACCCCACACATCCCAGACATCCTTCCACCTTCTTCCTTCGGGAAAAAGGTACAAAAATCTGAGGTACCAACCAGCTCAAGAAGACCTTCTTCCCTGCTGCTGTCAGACTTTTGAATGGACCCACCTTGTATGAAGTTGATCTTTCTCTACACCCTAGCTATGACTGTAACATTATATTCCACAGTCTCTCCTTTCCTTCGCTATGAACGGTATGTTTTGTCCGTATAGCGCTCAAGAAAGAATACTTTTCATTGTATGTTAATACATGTGACAATAATAAATCAAATCAAAGTTGCCCTGATTAAGTCCTCCATGGGTTTGACAATTTTGTCCCATTTGTTCTTACATGGACATCTGAATAATCTCCAGAATGGAGATATCAGTGTCAAATAATCCTCCCATTCCTGTTAGACTCAAAACTCCATCAACATCCAACCCCATGGTGTCAGCACGCTTTCCATTTTATTCCCCTTCACTTTCACTTAACCACTTACTCCAATTCAGGGTTACCGGGAGACAGAGCCTATCTCGTCAGACACTGGGCACAAGGCAGGATACATCCAGGACGAGGCCTCAGTCTATCACAGGACACACACTCACATGCACAGACAAACTGAAGGGTAAATTACCCAACATGCATGTCTTTGCACTGTGGGAGGACACTGGAACACCCAGAGAAAGTCCATGCAGACACAGGGAGAACACGGCACAGTAGTTAGCACCGGTGCTTCACAGCTCCAGGGTCCTGGGTTCAATTCCCGGCTCGGGTCACTGTCTGTGTGGAGTTTGCATGTTCTCCTTGTGTCTGCGTGGGTTTCCTCCAGGTGCTCCGGTTTCCTCCCACAGTCCAAAGATGTGCAGGGTTAGGTTGATTGGCCATGCTAAGAAATTGCCCCTTCGTGTCCAGGGACGTGTAGTTTAGAGGGATTAGTGAGTATAATATGTAGGGATATGGGGGGTAGGGCCTGGGTGGGATTGTGTTTGGTGCAGACTCGATGGGCCGAAGGGCCTCTTCCTGCACTGCAGGGTTCTATGATTCTATGAACACACAAACGTCACCCGAGGCCAGAATTGAACCCGGATCCCTGGCACCATGAGGCAACTGTGCCACCATGCCAATTTATTACTATGAATTCCAAACAGATACATCATGAATATAGTGGAACACATCCCTGGATGCCTAACCAATCCTACTCTTTAACCCATTCCCGCGTTTCCACTGAGGTCTACCTGAGGGTGTGAGAGTGAGGGTGTTGTCGATCCATCAGGAGGGACTCTTCAGTTGTAGGCAATAAAACAAAACTTACTCCAACTTATAAAGAAACTTCATTACTCCAACACTTGAGGCCTCACCTTGGCCCATTCCAAGTTCTAACAATTCCCAACAAGTGCTTATTTATACTGAGTCAGCTGGTCAGCTGACCACCACATCATGTTGTCATTGGTTATATAGTTTACTGGGTCAGCTGACCCTTACAGCTTATCGCCATTGGTCACACTGCAATAGGTCCAATGGTTGCATTCCAACAGATCCCCCTTTTCTTCAAAATGATTTAAGGCAACCATCCCCCAGTATTGTTAACAACTTTCCAGTACCTGCACCCCTTTTAGTAAAACAGTCAGATACCTGTAGACTTGCACCAACCCAGTAGAGTTTGGAAACTTCCCTGTTTTCCAGTGTTTGTTTACTGCTGGCCAAATCGCTTTTTGTCGAGTGAACATTGTCCCATAAAGGCCAATTGTCCACATAACACTCAATGGGTACTTTCTTTCCTGATGTTGCCATTAAAATAACTCTATTCATGTGTCAGACAAATATATCCCCATATCCAGCGTTCCTACTAATGCTCGGGTTTCAGCTGCCAATGTACTTTTGACTACCCTTTTTATTTTCTCTGCTTCCCAGGCCAAGGGGCAACATTTTCCTTCCTTACCCACCAAGAATATTATTAATCCAGCATCTGGTCCAGCTGCTTGATTGATATGTGAAGCATCACTAAACACAACCAGCTTCATATCTTCCAGTTCTCGTGCTGGGAATTCAATTACACATTCCTCTCATTTTAGCTTTTTTAATGTTTTGTTCTCCTGCAAGATCTCACTGACTGAGGCGAGCTTCAACATATTACTGAGCTCTAGGACATTGTGGCTCCCAATCCTGTCTTGCCTGTGCGCACAGCCAATTTAACTATCCTGTCATAATCCTCAACAATCCTGTTCCTTTCCTGTTGGCCCATTCCTCTTTCCCCCATTGACCTTTCTCTGGTGATGGGAATGGGATTAATATTGTTTAGATATCCTTGTTGACTCATCGTTCCCCAGGATTTATTTTATCGGACATTGAGACCGAAATATCAAAAGCACCAGCTGCGTGACTCTCTATTTTAAATTCCGTTTTCAGCTTCTCGATTATCCTTTTCCCAAACTCTTCCATGCTACCCCATAGGAAATCGTCAACATGAAAAATTCCAGCTAAATTTCCTCCAGACTGCCAGGAGAACATTGCTGGATCTGCTTTTAACTGCGCACAGCCAGCCTTCAGCAACACAGAACGTACAGAGAAATACCAAACCCTTGATGCATCACTTAATCCATATACACGTTTGTTTAATTTGCACAGTTGTCTCTGTGTATTACCCACTTCTTTGGGTGGCCTCAAAAAAACTTCTCTTTGAAATGTTCCACCTTGCAGGAAAGCTGCTTTGATATCTATTGATTTACACTCCCAATTATTAGATGCTAGAACAGCCAAAAAGATTTTCAGTGTCACTTTCCCCGTTGTGGGTGAATCGACCCCAGTGTCTCTCCCATACCCATGGGTTACTAATCTGGCTTCTGCTGCGCAAGTCCCATCTTGTAAAACTTTCTCAGTGTAAACCCACCTATGGGACAAAGCAGTCTGGTACCTCGGTGCACGCCTCAAACTCTTTCCAAATGTCCAGCTCTCTCTGTTTGGCCTCTCTTATCTCCATAACTCTATTTCGTTGGCAGCTGCCAACACTTCCCTATCATGGGGATTTCTACTCCGATTCCTATCGGAGTCTCTGTTAACACAAATTCATGAATTCATTCACAGAGTTGTATTTTTTTCTGGGTTCACAAATGCCGACTGTCTCAGCCTCAGGATTTAGGTTTCACTGTTTTTGCTCCCATCCTTCCAACCGATTTCCCCCAATCTGTAGCTTCTGGATGCTGAGCCAGTATTTATACCTTCTCGATTATACTGGGTTGCCTCGCTTGAACCTTCGGGTGTGTATGATATCATTGTGTTTACTTTGGGGAGCTGAACCCTTGAGGAAGCAGCTCCATCCTCTGCTTCACTGGTACTTTGTTCATCATCAGATTCCCTCTCATCCATAGCTGACTGATCCTCATAATAACCCCGGGTGTGTGGACGTCAGGTACAAGGTACCTCCTGCACGTCTACGTCCTGCTCAGATGCTCAAAATTCAGACCCAAGTCTGATTCCACTTGAAGGGTGGCCTCGCACCGTCTGGTTACCGTGTTAGAGTGGCCCCGCACCGTCTGGTTACTGTGTTAGAGTGGCCCCGCACCGTCTGGTTACCGTGTTAGAGTGGCCCCGCACCGTCTGGTTACCGTGTTAGAGTGGCCCCGCACCGTCTGGTTACCGTGTTAGAGTGGCCCCGCACCGTCTGGTTACCGTGTTAGAGTGGCCTCGCACCGTCTGGTTACTGTGTTAGAGTGGCCTCGCACCGTCTGGTAACACTGTTAGAGTGGCCTCGCACCGTCTGGTTACTGTGTTAGAGTGGTCTCGCACCGTCTGGTTACCGTGTTAGAGTGGCCCCGCACCGTCTGGTTACCGTGTTAGAGTGGCCTCGCACCGTCTGGTAACACTGTTAGAGTGACCTCGCACCGTCTGGTTACTGTGTTAGAGTGGTCTCGCACTGTCTGGTTACTGTGTTAGAGTGGCCCCGCACCGTCTGGTTACTGAGTTAGAGTGTCCTCGCACCGTCTGGTTACTGTGTTAGAGTGGTCTCGCACTGTCTGGTTACTGTGTTAGAGTGTCCTCGCACCGTCTGGTTACTGTGTTAGAGTGGCCTCGCACCGTCTGGTTACTGTGTTAGAGTGGTCTCGCACCGTCTGGTTACCGTGTTAGAGTGGCCTCGCACCGTCTGGTCACTGTGTCAGAGTGGCCCCGCACCGTCTGGTTACCGTGTTAGAGTGGCCTCGCACCATCTGGTTACTGTGTTAGAGTGGCCCCGCACCGTCTGGTTACCGTGTTAGAGTGGCCTCGCACCGTCTGGTAACACTGTTAGAGTGGCCTCGCACCGTCTGGTTACTGTGTTAGAGTGGTCTCGCACTGTCTGGTTACTGTGTTAGAGTGGCCTCGCACCGTCTGGTTACCGTGTTAGAGTGTCCTCGCACCGTCTGGTTACCGTGTTAGAGTGGCCTCGCACCGTCTGGTTACTGTGTTAGAGTGGCCTCGCACCGTCTGGTTACCGTGTTAGAGTGGCCTCGCACCGTCTGGTTACTGTGTCAGAGTGGCCTCGCACCGTCTGGTTACTGTGTTAGAGTGGCCTCGCACCGTCTGGTTACCGTGTTAGAGTGACCTCGCACCGTCTGGTTACCGTGTTAGAGTGGCCTCGCACCGTCTGGTAACTGTGTTAGAGTGTCCTCGCACAGTCTGGTTACTGTGTTAGAGTGGCCTCGCACCGTCTGGTTACCGTGTTAGAGTGGCCTCGCACCGTCTGGTTACTGTGTTAGAGTGTCCTCGCACCGTCTAGTTACCGTGTTAGAGTGGCCTCGCACCGTCTGGTTACTGTGTTAGAGTGGCCTCGCACCGTCTGGTTACCGTGTTAGAGTGGCCTCGCACCGTCTGGTTACTGTGTTAGAGTGGCCTCGCACCGTCTGGTTACCGTGTTAGAGTGGCCTCGCACCGTCTGGTTACTGTGTTAGAGTGGCCTCGCACCGTCTGGTTACCGTGTTAGAGTGGCCTCGCACCGTCTGGTTACTGTGTTAGAGTGGCCTCGCACCGTCTGGTTACCGTGTTAGAGTGGCCTCGCACCGTCTGGTTACTGTGTTAGAGTGGCCTCGCACCGTCTGGTTACCGTGTTAGAGTGGCCTCGCACCGTCTGGTTACCGTGTTAGAGTGACCTCGCACCGTCTGGTTACTGTGTTAGAGTGGCCTCGCACCGTCTGGTTACCGTGTTAGAGTGGACTCGCACCGTCTGGTTACTGTGTTAGAGTGGCCTCGCACCGTCTGGTTACACTGTTAGAGTGGCCTCGCACCGTCTGGTTACTGTGTTAGAGTGACCTCGCACCGTCTGGTTACTGTGTTAGAGTGACCTCGCACCGTCTGGTTACACTGTTAGAGTGGCCTCGCACCGTCTGGTTACTGTGTTAGAGTGGCCTCGCACCGTCTGGTTACTGTGTTAGAGTGGCCTCGCACCGTCTGGTAACTGTGTTAGAGTGGCCTCGCACCGTCTGGTTACCGTGTTAGAGTGGCCTCGCACCGTCTGGTTACCGTGTTAGAGTGGCCTCGCACCGTCTGGTTACTGTGTTAGAGTGGCCTCGCACCGTCTGGTTACTGTGTTAGAGTGGCCTCGCACCGTCTGGTTACTGTGTTAGAGTGGCCTCGCACCGTCTGGTTACTGTGTTAGAGTGGCCTCGCACCGTCTGGTTACTGTGTTAGACTGGCCTCGCACCGTCTGGTTACTGTGTTAGAGTGGCCTCGCACCGTCTGGTTACTGTGTCAGAGTGGCCTCGCACCGTCTGGTTACTGTGTTAGAGTGGCCTCGCACCGTCTGGTTACTGTGTTAGAGTGGCCTCGCACCGTCTGGTTACTGTGTCAGAGTGGCCTCGCACCGTCTGGTTACTGTGTTAGAGTGGCCTCGCACCGTCTGGTTACTGTGTTAGAGTGACCTCGCACCGTCTGGTTACCGTGTTAGAGTGGCCTCGCACCGTCTGGTTACCGTGTTAGAGTGACCTCGCACCGTCTGGTTACTGTGTCAGAGTGGCCTCGCACCGTCTGGTTACTGTGTTAGAGTGGCCTCGCACCGTCTGGTTACTGTGTTAGAGTGGCCTCGCACCGTCTGGTTACTGTGTCAGAGTGGCCTCGCACCGTCTGGTTACTGTGTTAGAGTGGCCTCGCACCGTCTGGTTACCGTGTTAGAGTGGCCTCGCACCGTCTGGTTACCGTGTTAGAGTGACCTCGCACCGTCTGGTTACCGTGTCAGAGTGGCCTCGCACCGTCTGGTTACTGTGTTAGAGTGGCCTCGCACCGTCTGGTTACTGTGTTAGAGTGGCCTCACACCGTCTGGTTACTGTGTTAGAGTGGCCTCGCACCGTCTGGTTACTGTGTTAGAGTGGCCTCGCACCGTCTGGTTACTGTGTTAGAGTGGCCCTCGCACCGTCTGGTTACTGTGTTAGAGTGGCCTCGCACCGTCTGGTTACTGTGTTAGAGTGACCTCGCACCGTCTGGTTACTGTGTCAGAGTGGCCCTCGCACCGTCTGGTTACTGTGTTAGAGTGGTCCTCGCACCGTCTGGTTACTGTGTTAGAGTGTCCTCGCACCGTCTGGTTACTGTGTTAGAGTGGCCTCGCACCGTCTGGTTACTGTGTCAGAGTGGCCTCGCACCGTCTGGTTACACTGTTAGAGTGGCCTCGCACCGTCTGGTTACCGTGTTAGAGTGGCCTCGCACCGTCTGGTTACTGTGTTAGAGTGGCCTCGCACCGTCTGGTTACCGTGTTAGAGTGGCCTCGCACCGTCTGGTTACACTGTTAGAGTGTCCTCGCACCGTCTGGTTACACTGTTAGAGTGGCCTTGCACCGTCTGGTTACTGTGTTAGAGTGGCCTCGCACCGTCTGGTTACCGTGTTAGAGTGGCCTCGCACCGTCTGGTTACTGTGTTAGAGTGGCCTCGCACCGTCTGGTTACTGTGTTAGAGTGGCCTCGCACCGTCTGGTTACTGTGTTAGAGTGGCCTCGCACCGTCTGGTTACTGTCTCAGAGTGGCCTCGCACCGTCTGGTTACTGTGTTAGAGTGGTCCTCGCACCGTCTGGTTACTGTGTTAGAGTGGCCTCGCACCGTCTGGTTACCGTGTTAGAGTGGCCTTGCACCGTCTGGTTACACTGTTAGAGTGGCCTCGCACCGTCTGGTTACTGTGTTAGAGTGGTCCTCGCACCGTCTGGTTACTGTGTTAGAGTGGTCCTCGCACCGTCTGGTTACTGTTTAGAGTGGCCTCGCACCGTCTGGTTACCGTGTTAGAGTGGCCTCGCACCGTCTGGTTACTGTGTTAGAGTGGCCTCGCACCGTCTGGTTACCGTGTTAGAGTGACCTCGCACCGTCTGGTTACTGTGTCAGAGTGGCCTCGCACCGTCTGGTTACTGTGTTAGAGTGGCCTCGCACCGTCTGGTTACTGTGTTAGAGTGGCCTCACACCGTCTGGTTACTGTGTTAGAGTGGCCTCGCACCGTCTGGTTACTGTGTTAGAGTGGCCTCGCACCGTCTGGTTACCGTGTTAGAGTGACCTCGCACCGTCTGGTTACTGTGTCAGAGTGGCCTCGCACCGTCTGGTTACTGTGTTAGAGTGGCCTCGCACCGTCTGGTTACTGTGTTAGAGTGGCCTCACACCGTCTGGTTACTGTGTTAGAGTGGCCTCGCACCGTCTGGTTACTGTGTTAGAGTGGCCTCGCACCGTCTGGTTACTGTGTTAGAGTGACCTCGCACCGTCTGGTTACTGTGTCAGAGTGGCCCTCGCACCGTCTGGTTACTGTGTTAGAGTGGTCCTCGCACCGTCTGGTTACTGTGTTAGAGTGTCCTCGCACCGTCTGGTTACTGTGTTAGAGTGGCCTCGCACCGTCTGGTTACTGTGTCAGAGTGGCCTCGCACCGTCTGGTTACACTGTTAGAGTGGCCTCGCACCGTCTGGTTACCGTGTTAGAGTGGCCTCGCACCGTCTGGTTACTGTGTTAGAGTGGCCTCGCACCGTCTGGTTACCGTGTTAGAGTGGCCTCGCACCGTCTGGTTACACTGTTAGAGTGTCCTCGCACCGTCTGGTTACACTGTTAGAGTGGCCTCGCACCGTCTGGTTACTGTGTTAGAGTGGCCTCGCACCGTCTGGTTACTGTGTTAGAGTGGTCTCGCACCGTCTGGTTACCGTGTTAGAGTGGCCTCGCACCGTCTGGTCACTGTGTCAGAGTGGCCCCGCACCGTCTGGTTACCGTGTTAGAGTGGCCTCGCACCATCTGGTTACTGTGTTAGAGTGGCCCCGCACCGTCTGGTTACCGTGTTAGAGTGGCCTCGCACCGTCTGGTAACACTGTTAGAGTGGCCTCGCACCGTCTGGTTACTGTGTTAGAGTGGTCTCGCACTGTCTGGTTACTGTGTTAGAGTGGCCTCGCACCGTCTGGTTACCGTGTTAGAGTGTCCTCGCGCCGTCTGGTTACCGTGTTAGAGTGGCCTCGCACCGTCTGGTTACCGTGTTAGAGTGGCCTCGCACCGTCTGGTTACCGTGTTAGAGTGGCCTCGCACCGTCTGGTAACTGTGTTAGAGTGGCCTCGCACCGTCTGGTTACCGTGTTAGAGTGGCCTCGCACCGTCTGGTTACTGTGTTAGAGTGTCCTCGCACCGTCTAGTTACCGTGTTAGAGTGGCCTCGCACCGTCTGGTTACTGTGTTAGAGTGGCCTCGCACCGTCTGGTTACCGTGTTAGAGTGGCCTCGCACCGTCTGGTTACTGTGTTAGAGTGGCCTCGCACCGTCTGGTTACCGTGTTAGAGTGGCCTCGCACCGTCTGGTTACTGTGTTAGAGTGGCCTCGCACCGTCTGGTTACCGTGTTAGAGTGGCCTCGCACCGTCTGGTTACCGTGTTAGAGTGACCTCGCACCGTCTGGTTACTGTGTTAGAGTGGCCTCGCACCGTCTGGTTACCGTGTTAGAGTGGACTCGCACCGTCTGGTTACTGTGTTAGAGTGGCCTCGCACCGTCTGGTTACACTGTTAGAGTGGCCTCGCACCGTCTGGTTACTGTGTTAGAGTGACCTCGCACCGTCTGGTTACTGTGTTAGAGTGACCTCGCACCGTCTGGTTACACTGTTAGAGTGGCCTCGCACCGTCTGGTTACTGTGTTAGAGTGGCCTCGCACCGTCTGGTTACTGTGTTAGAGTGGCCTCGCACCGTCTGGTAACTGTGTTAGAGTGGCCTCGCACCGTCTGGTTACCGTGTTAGAGTGGCCTCGCACCGTCTGGTTACCGTGTTAGAGTGGCCTCGCACCGTCTGGTTACTGTGTTAGAGTGGCCTCGCACCGTCTGGTTACTGTGTTAGAGTGGCCTCGCACCGTCTGGTTACTGTGTTAGAGTGGCCTCGCACCGTCTGGTTACTGTGTTAGAGTGGCCTCGCACCGTCTGGTTACTGTGTTAGACTGGCCTCGCACCGTCTGGTTACTGTGTTAGAGTGGCCTCGCACCGTCTGGTTACTGTGTCAGAGTGGCCTCGCACCGTCTGGTTACTGTGTTAGAGTGGCCTCGCACCGTCTGGTTACTGTGTTAGAGTGGCCTCGCACCGTCTGGTTACTGTGTCAGAGTGGCCTCGCACCGTCTGGTTACTGTGTTAGAGTGGCCTCGCACCGTCTGGTTACTGTGTTAGAGTGACCTCGCACCGTCTGGTTACCGTGTTAGAGTGGCCTCGCACCGTCTGGTTACCGTGTTAGAGTGACCTCGCACCGTCTGGTTACTGTGTCAGAGTGGCCTCGCACCGTCTGGTTACTGTGTTAGAGTGGCCTCGCACCGTCTGGTTACTGTGTTAGAGTGGCCTCGCACCGTCTGGTTACTGTGTCAGAGTGGCCTCGCACCGTCTGGTTACTGTGTTAGAGTGGCCTCGCACCGTCTGGTTACCGTGTTAGAGTGGCCTCGCACCGTCTGGTTACCGTGTTAGAGTGACCTCGCACCGTCTGGTTACTGTGTCAGAGTGGCCTCGCACCGTCTGGTTACTGTGTTAGAGTGGCCTCGCACCGTCTGGTTACTGTGTTAGAGTGGCCTCACACCGTCTGGTTACTGTGTTAGAGTGGCCTCGCACCGTCTGGTTACTGTGTTAGAGTGGCCTCGCACCGTCTGGTTACTGTGTTAGAGTGGCCCTCGCACCGTCTGGTTACTGTGTTAGAGTGGCCTCGCACCGTCTGGTTACTGTGTTAGAGTGACCTCGCACCGTCTGGTTACTGTGTCAGAGTGGCCCTCGCACCGTCTGGTTACTGTGTTAGAGTGGTCCTCGCACCGTCTGGTTACTGTGTTAGAGTGTCCTCGCACCGTCTGGTTACTGTGTTAGAGTGGCCTCGCACCGTCTGGTTACTGTGTCAGAGTGGCCTCGCACCGTCTGGTTACACTGTTAGAGTGGCCTCGCACCGTCTGGTTACCGTGTTAGAGTGGCCTCGCACCGTCTGGTTACTGTGTTAGAGTGGCCTCGCACCGTCTGGTTACCGTGTTAGAGTGGCCTCGCACCGTCTGGTTACACTGTTAGAGTGTCCTCGCACCGTCTGGTTACACTGTTAGAGTGGCCTTGCACCGTCTGGTTACTGTGTTAGAGTGGCCTCGCACCGTCTGGTTACCGTGTTAGAGTGGCCTCGCACCGTCTGGTTACTGTGTTAGAGTGGCCTCGCACCGTCTGGTTACTGTGTTAGAGTGGCCTCGCACCGTCTGGTTACTGTGTTAGAGTGGCCTCGCACCGTCTGGTTACTGTCTCAGAGTGGCCTCGCACCGTCTGGTTACTGTGTTAGAGTGGTCCTCGCACCGTCTGGTTACTGTGTTAGAGTGGCCTCGCACCGTCTGGTTACCGTGTTAGAGTGGCCTTGCACCGTCTGGTTACACTGTAAGAGTGGCCTCGCACCGTCTGGTTACTGTGTTAGAGTGGTCCTCGCACCGTCTGGTTACTGTGTTAGAGTGGTCCTCGCACCGTCTGGTTACTGTGTTAGAGTGGCCTCGCACCGTCTGGTTACCGTGTTAGAGTGGCCTCGCACCGTCTGGTTACTGTGTTAGAGTGGCCTCGCACCGTCTGGTTACCGTGTTAGAGTGGCCTCGCACCGTCTGGTTACCGTGTTAGAGTGACCTCGCACCGTCTGGTTACCGTGTTAGAGTGGCCTCGCACCGTCTGGTTACTGTGTTAGAGTGACCTCGCACCGTCTGGTTACCGTGTTAGAGTGGCCTCGCACCGTCTGGTTACTGTGTTAGAGTGACCTCGCACCGTCTGGTTACCGTGTTAGAGTGGCCTCGCACCGTCTGGTTACTGTGTTAGAGTGACCTCGCACCGTCTGGTTACCGTGTTAGAGTGGCCTCGCACCGTCTGGTTACACTGTTAGAGTGACCTCGCACCGTCTGGTTACTGTGTTAGAGTGACCTCGCACCGTCTGGTTACCGTGTTAGAGTGGCCTCGCACCGTCTGGTTACTGTGTTAGAGTGGCCTCGCACCGTCTGGTTACCGTGTTAGAGTGGCCTCGCACCGTCTGGTTACTGTGTTAGAGTGGCCTCGCACCGTCTGGTTACCGTGTTAGAGTGGCCTCGCACCGTCTGGTTACTGTGTTAGAGTGGCCTCGCACCGTCTGGTTACCGTGTTAGAGTGGCCTCGCACCGTCTGGTTACCGTGTTAGAGTGACCTCGCACCGTCTGGTTACTGTGTTAGAGTGGCCTCGCACCGTCTGGTTACCGTGTTAGAGTGGACTCGCACCGTCTGGTTACTGTGTTAGAGTGGCCTCGCACCGTCTGGTTACACTGTTAGAGTGGCCTCGCACCGTCTGGTTACTGTGTTAGAGTGACCTCGCACCGTCTGGTTACTGTGTTAGAGTGACCTCGCACCGTCTGGTTACACTGTTAGAGTGGCCTCGCACCGTCTGGTTACTGTGTTAGAGTGGCCTCGCACCGTCTGGTTACTGTGTTAGAGTGGCCTCGCACCGTCTGGTAACTGTGTTAGAGTGGCCTCGCACCGTCTGGTTACCGTGTTAGAGTGGCCTCGCACCGTCTGGTTACCGTGTTAGAGTGGCCTCGCACCGTCTGGTTACTGTGTTAGAGTGGCCTCGCACCGTCTGGTTACTGTGTTAGAGTGGCCTCGCACCGTCTGGTTACTGTGTTAGAGTGGCCTCGCACCGTCTGGTTACTGTGTTAGAGTGGCCTCGCACCGTCTGGTTACTGTGTTAGACTGGCCTCGCACCGTCTGGTTACTGTGTTAGAGTGGCCTCGCACCGTCTGGTTACTGTGTCAGAGTGGCCTCGCACCGTCTGGTTACTGTGTTAGAGTGGCCTCGCACCGTCTGGTTACTGTGTTAGAGTGGCCTCGCACCGTCTGGTTACTGTGTCAGAGTGGCCTCGCACCGTCTGGTTACTGTGTTAGAGTGGCCTCGCACCGTCTGGTTACTGTGTTAGAGTGACCTCGCACCGTCTGGTTACCGTGTTAGAGTGGCCTCGCACCGTCTGGTTACCGTGTTAGAGTGACCTCGCACCGTCTGGTTACTGTGTCAGAGTGGCCTCGCACCGTCTGGTTACTGTGTTAGAGTGGCCTCGCACCGTCTGGTTACTGTGTTAGAGTGGCCTCGCACCGTCTGGTTACTGTGTCAGAGTGGCCTCGCACCGTCTGGTTACTGTGTTAGAGTGGCCTCGCACCGTCTGGTTACCGTGTTAGAGTGGCCTCGCACCGTCTGGTTACCGTGTTAGAGTGACCTCGCACCGTCTGGTTACTGTGTCAGAGTGGCCTCGCACCGTCTGGTTACTGTGTTAGAGTGGCCTCGCACCGTCTGGTTACTGTGTTAGAGTGGCCTCACACCGTCTGGTTACTGTGTTAGAGTGGCCTCGCACCGTCTGGTTACTGTGTTAGAGTGGCCTCGCACCGTCTGGTTACTGTGTTAGAGTGGCCCTCGCACCGTCTGGTTACTGTGTTAGAGTGGCCTCGCACCGTCTGGTTACTGTGTTAGAGTGACCTCGCACCGTCTGGTTACTGTGTCAGAGTGGCCCTCGCACCGTCTGGTTACTGTGTTAGAGTGGTCCTCGCACCGTCTGGTTACTGTGTTAGAGTGTCCTCGCACCGTCTGGTTACTGTGTTAGAGTGGCCTCGCACCGTCTGGTTACTGTGTCAGAGTGGCCTCGCACCGTCTGGTTACACTGTTAGAGTGGCCTCGCACCGTCTGGTTACCGTGTTAGAGTGGCCTCGCACCGTCTGGTTACTGTGTTAGAGTGGCCTCGCACCGTCTGGTTACCGTGTTAGAGTGGCCTCGCACCGTCTGGTTACACTGTTAGAGTGTCCTCGCACCGTCTGGTTACACTGTTAGAGTGGCCTTGCACCGTCTGGTTACTGTGTTAGAGTGGCCTCGCACCGTCTGGTTACCGTGTTAGAGTGGCCTCGCACCGTCTGGTTACTGTGTTAGAGTGGCCTCGCACCGTCTGGTTACTGTGTTAGAGTGGCCTCGCACCGTCTGGTTACTGTGTTAGAGTGGCCTCGCACCGTCTGGTTACTGTCTCAGAGTGGCCTCGCACCGTCTGGTTACTGTGTTAGAGTGGTCCTCGCACCGTCTGGTTACTGTGTTAGAGTGGCCTCGCACCGTCTGGTTACCGTGTTAGAGTGGCCTTGCACCGTCTGGTTACACTGTTAGAGTGGCCTCGCACCGTCTGGTTACTGTGTTAGAGTGGTCCTCGCACCGTCTGGTTACTGTGTTAGAGTGGTCCTCGCACCGTCTGGTTACTGTGTTAGAGTGGCCTCGCACCGTCTGGTTACCGTGTTAGAGTGGCCTCGCACCGTCTGGTTACTGTGTTAGAGTGGCCTCGCACCGTCTGGTTACCGTGTTAGAGTGGCCTCGCACCGTCTGGTTACCGTGTTAGAGTGACCTCGCACCGTCTGGTTACCGTGTTAGAGTGGCCTCGCACCGTCTGGTTACCGTGTTAGAGTGACCTCGCACCGTCTGGTTACCGTGTTAGAGTGGCCTCGCACCGTCTGGTTACTGTGTTAGAGTGACCTCGCACCGTCTGGTTACCGTGTTAGAGTGGCCTCGCACCGTCTGGTTACTGTGTTAGAGTGACCTCGCACCGTCTGGTTACCGTGTTAGAGTGGCCTCGCACCGTCTGGTTACACTGTTAGAGTGACCTCGCACCGTCTGGTTACTGTGTTAGAGTGACCTCGCACCGTCTGGTTACCGTGTTAGAGTGGCCTCGCACCGTCTGGTTACTGTGTTAGAGTGGCCTCGCACCGTCTGGTTACTGTGTTAGAGTGGCCTCGCACCGTCTGGTTACTGTGTTAGAGTGACCTCGCACCGTCTGGTTACCGTGTTAGAGTGGCCTCGCACCGTCTGGTTACCGTGTTAGAGTGGCCTCGCACCGTCTGGTTACTGTGTTAGAGTGGCCTCGCACCGTCTGGTTACTGTGTTAGAGTGGCCTCGCACCGTCTGGTTACCGTGTTAGAGTGGCCTCGCACCGTCTGGTTACCGTGTTAGAGTGGCCTCGCACCGTCTGGTTACTGTGTTAGAGTGGCCCTCGCACCGTCTGGTTACTGTGTTAGAGTGACCTCGCACCGTCTGTTTACCGTGTTAGAGTGGCCTCGCACCGTCTGGTTACCGTGTTAGAGTGGCCTCGCACCGTCTGGTTACTGTGTTAGAGTGGCCTCGCACCGTCTGGTTACTGTGTTAGAGTGACCTCGCACCGTCTGGTTACTGTGTTAGAGTGGCCTCGCACCGTCTGGTTACTGTGTTAGAGTGGCCTCGCACCGTCTGGTTACTGTGTTGTACTATATCTAACTCACCATCTGCCCCATCACTTTCCCAGATCCTTTCCACTCTTTTGTAGTAGACCTTATCCCCTTTCTCAAAGCATATCCCTGACGCTCTTCTGCCTTGGGGCTCATCTTATCCGTTCCGAAACCTCAGCATTAATGAAGATCTTTCTTCCTGCATGCATAGCGTTTAAGTGTGTTGAAAACATGAAGCTAATACTTGCCCCTTCTAATGCCAGAGGAACATCTGTTAACACTGATGGCAACTTTGGATTTCTGCCACATATCAGCTGGAATGGACTATGGGCCCCCCCACTATTTGTAACAAAGTTTTTGCGTGTGTCGCCTCTGCTAATGAAACCTGCAATTTACAACCTGGTTGACCCTCCAAAATTTTATGCAACATCCCATCTCTTTCACAGAAGCCATTGCTGAATGGGCTTTCCGCTGCTGCGTGCGTTATTACAATATCTAAATTTTCACACATATCTTCATACTCATAATTTGCGAACTCACCCCCATTTTCTGTCAAAAAATTAGACGGTGTCCCCAACCCCTGTTCCAATCCAGTGGGTCATAATTTGATCTATAATAGGAATATTATAGATAAATCTTTGTTGTAAATCACCATGGGCCATGCCCACACAGTACAATAGATAGAGTCCCATATCTTTAGATCCATTGCCTTGAAATCTCATTCTAATGGTAGACTCACAACTGGACGCGGGGGTGTCCGTCTATATTTTATATAAGTTTCACACTGGGCTGGTATTTGCTCTGAGATTATATCCGCTGTCCAGCAAACCTGCATCCTGCAGCGGTGCTCTCAGTCTCCGCGGTGCTGGGTGACCAAACTGCTTATGGATTTTCAGAATAATCTTTTTGTCCATCATTGTCTGTTAGTGACACTAATGCCTCGTGAATCCTTTGGTCTGATCATTTCAGTTTGCTTGAGGGAAGACAATAACGGACAGATCTTTTAAAATGTAGCTCCATAGTTTTCCCAAACACCACGACTTCACCCTGTTTCAAATCGATGGTCATCACAGGCCTGCTTAATAATAAAGGCATTTCACCAGAAAATACATCTATACTTGTAAATAAACTGATTCCCGCAATCTTACAGGGAAGTATCACCATTAGTTAGAGTGTTGTCATCTCCAAATCTAAAGCAGGAGGAACTATTGTGTTCCTTCACTCTCTTTTGGTCTTTACGATCAAGAGACCCTCAATAACAATTTAGTCAGTCTTGGCCCCGGACAGTGGAAGTACATCCACAATCTAAAACAGCACAGTTGAAAGAGTCTATCATCAGGATGCTCATTCTATTCTAGGACTCAATTTATGTGCCACCAAAACAATGTCTTTCTGGTCCTCTTCCCTGTCATTTCCTATGTATTCTGTGTCACGTATAATTTCAAAGACACAATTTCTTCTTTTCGGGTAGTTTACCATAGTGGTGTGGGCAATCACATTGGAAATACGATCCCTTCAGCATTTCTTCAATTTAAACACCTTTTTATCAGTTTCCCATGTGTATATTCCTTCCCCATTTTCAAATCGGTTATATCCAGTTTCAACACAAGGTCTATTATTAATGTAACTGTTTCTGTTTAAAGGCCTTCATGTACCATTTAGTCTGGCATGTGATTGAGTCAGCATTGAGTCAGCATTGAGTCAGCATTGACTCCTCTGTTCTGGGAGCTATGGCATTCCGGTTTGTGTTGAACAAGGTGGCGGGGGAAGGATTGTTTCCCGAATAACTTTTTTAATGATGCTAGTATTTGATCGAAGAGGGGCGCTGCTCCCCTTAATTATATTTCAGCCATTACTAAAAGATTATCCATTTGTGACAGACAGTCCAACAACTTAAAGGCCAATACCGCATCTGGAATTTCATTAGCCTATTACGGCTCCTATCAAAATCCATGATATATTCTTCCATGGACTGGGAATCTTGTCTCCTAATCTTGTCAAACATCACCCATCCTTCATCATTCTCCAAGAACTCATCTTTTTGGTAAAGTTTATCTATCGCAGTATCATAAATATCGCAGCAGGAGCTGTAACTGTTCTTCCCTATTCAGGGCATCTGCCATCCAATCGGAAAATACTTTGCTCCTTGTCTTGTTCCTAATTGGAATCTAAAGCCCAGCCTTGCTTTTTTTTCAGTATTGTGGGGGTTAAGTATTCACATTCCCACCTCGGCCTTCCATTGCCGATATGGTTCGGCATCTGAAAGGACAAGGGGACAATCCAATCCCACCGGTTCACCTCTATCGTCTGTTACGATTCTAGCTCTTCGTCAAAAACAAACACCAACTTACAACGGGTTTTCCTCAGCTACCAAGATTGATCCAGCAGAAGTGTGGGTGTGGGCCGGAGTGGGGGTATATGTGGGGGCAGGAGTGAGGGTAGAGGTGTGGGTTTAAGTGTGAGTGTAGGTGTGGGGTGTGGGAGTGTGGGTCGGGGTGTGGATGTGGGTGTGGGTGAGTGTGTGTGTGTGTGGGTGTGAGTATGGGTGGGGTTGGGACTGTGAGTGTGTGTGTGGGCCTGGGTGGGAGTGGGGGTATGGGTTTGGGTATGGATGTGGCTATAGGAGTGGGTGGAGGTGTGGAGGGGGGTTCATTGTGGATGTGGGTGGGGGTGTGGGTGTGGGTGGGGGTGTGGGTGTGGGTGTGGATGGGGGTGTCGGTAGGGGTGGGGTTGGGGGTGTGGGTGGGGGTGTGAGTATGGGTGTGGGTGTGGGTGGAGGTGTGGGTATGGGTGTGGATGGGGGTGTGGGTAGGGGTGGGGTTGGGGGTGTGGGTGAGGATGTGGGTGGGGGTATGGGAGGAGTTGTGGGTGGGGGTGGGGTGTGGGTGTGGGCAGGGGTGTGGATGGGGGTGGGGGTGGGGGTGCTGTGATATTAGTACCCCTTTAGGAGAGGTTTCATTTAAATCATGCTCACAGCCTTCGCTGATGTCATTAGTCAGAGGAGAAAACAGAAACTGTGTGGGTGGGGTGAGCGGGGTTGTGTTTCGTTTGATTTTGGCTGCAGGATTAGAGGTGGTCTGAGCAGCAAACTGGAAAAGAAGTCGCCCTCTCTCGGTTTTGCTTTGAAAGTTTTACCAGTTCGCTGAAGGCACATCTTGTTTGCCATCCTGCAGTAAAGGATCTATATTCTGGTGTTTTGGGAAGATGTCATGTCTTCAAACTGTTCTGAGTCTCAGGAGTGCTGACTGCAGCCTCAATCCCAGTATGAAGTGAGGATTAGTCTGTGCTGTGTTAAACCTGTAAAAAGAGTTTCTTGGTGTCTGTGGGCTTTGGTTTTAATTGGAACACATTAGAGATAAATTAATATCTCTTTACTCTTTACTCTTAATGGAAAGAGTTATACATTACACTGGTTGTTTTGTTTTTTGTTTGCAATCGATAAAAATTCTTGATAATTTTCTTACTATACATGTTAACTATATTCATAAATAACTTTGTTTGATAAAAGCTCCCTAGTGGGTCACTTGAATTCTACCTGAGGTGAAACATCTCATGCTTATCCTCGCCAAATTCAAATTGCAAAAACTTACGATTCAGGAGGGCTCCAAAAACACTTTGGATTTTCTGACCTGAACCATAACACTGTGGGCGGGAGTGTGAGCCTTTCTCATTTAAAACTGTCAGAACCTCTTAAGAAACAAGGTCTAAAAAGGGCAGTTTCCTTCACAGCAGAAATCTAGGAGTGGTCCTCTCAGCCGATGGAGCCGGCTCCACTCAGTAAAATCATGGTGATCCATTGTGACTTTATTCCACTCTGCTCCATAACCTTCGACTCCCTGGTCAATTAAAAACCTGTCCAACTCAGCTTTGAATATATTCAATGATCCAGTCTCCACTGCTCTGTATTGGTCAGAATTCCTAATGACCCTTTTAGAGAAAGAAGTCTTCCTCATTCTTGTCTTAAATGGGGACGCTCTCCTTTTTAAACAGTATCTCCTAGTTCTGATCTCTCCACTAAGGGAAACATCCTCTCAGTATCCATCCTGTCAAGTCCCCTCAGGATCTTGTATGTTTCAGTAAGATCCTCTCTCATTATTCTAAACTCCAATGAATGTCAGCTCAACCAGAATGTCTTGTTTTTCCTATCTATTTCTCCCAAAGCCATTCTGAGCAGTGTTATTTTCACTCCTGTTTATTGGCCCCTATAAATACCCCCGTCGATTGCCTCTTTGTGTTTTGTTGGCCATCTCCCACACCACCACCCCTTCTAAACTCCTTACATTTCCCATTTCTAAGCACTGCTCTATCTCTCGACATCCCTTTAAAACTGAATACAGGATATTTGGAACACTCCTTTCCACCAGATTGCGGATGTTAGGTCAATTAAAATTTCAACGGATCTAAAATGGATTCCAGGATTCTACAGCCCTCGCTCATCCCGAAACCATAAAATCCCGTCCAATGTCAAGGGACCTTTCCATTGCCTGTCCCTCACCTGCCCTGATTCCCGTGGTAGAATTCTGGCCCAGGTATAGATTAGCCACGTAATTCTGATGTAGTTGACTGGGGGAACAGGCTCGAGGGCAGAGTGGCCTATCCTATTCCCATTCTCCCTCTATAAACCCCAACATCCTTCTGTACCATGGTCCCATTCCCATTGCTCACACCCACCATTAAAGCACACTTGCGGACAGTTCTGTGGGTTGGAACCGTTCCGAAATGATTACATTGAGGACTCAGCAATGTTCTCAGACCATCCCAAAGCACAATACAGCTAAGTTTTTCTTTAAGTTTAGTCCATTGTAAATTCAATGTTAGCATTCATATCGAGAGGGCTGGAATATAAGAGCAGGGATGTAATGCTGAGGCTGTAAAAGCCTCTAGTCAGAACCCATTTGGAATATTGTGAGAAGTTTGGAGCCTCATATCTAAGGAAGGATGTGCTGGTCTTGGAGGGAGTCCAGAGAAGGTTCACAAGAATGATCCCAGGAATGAAGGGTTTGTCTTATGACGGGCAGTTGTGGAGTCGGAATCTGTACTCAATGGTATTTAGAAGGATGAGGGGAGATCTAATTGAAACTTACAGATCACTGAGAAGCCTAGATAGAGTGACCGCGGAGAGGATGTTTCCATTAGTGGGACAGACTAGAATTCGAGGGCACAAACTCAGAGTGAAGGGACGCTCCTTTAAAACTGAGATGAGGAGGGATTTCTTCAGCCAGAGAATGGTGAATCTGTGGACCTCATTGTCACAGAGGACTGTGGAGGCCAGGTCATTGAGTGGATTTAAGACAGAGGTAGATAGGTTCTTGATCATTAAGGGGATCGAGGCTTATGGGGAGAAGGCAAGAGGTTGGGGATGAGAAAAATATCAGCCCTGATTGAATGGCAGAGCAGACTCGATGGGCCGAATGGCTTAAATCTGCACCTATATCTTACGGTCTATGATTTCGGGAAATGTGGCAACCAATTTGTGCACAGCAAGATCCTACAATTATTTGACTGAGCTGATGAGAGATGGGACATCCTCCTGTCCTTGTCCTCTAATAACAAGCACCAATTATTCACTAGCTATCCTTTAAGAAACTTGCACGGAACGTGGAAGGTGGAATAACGGTAAAGGAAAGTGTTAAATTAAAAGCGGAGGCATTTAGAGTAGCTAAGAGTAGTGGGCGAGAAGAGGATTGGGAGAGGTTTAAATGTCAACAAAGATTGACAAAGAAGTTGATAAGGAAGGGTAGGAGAAACTATGAAGCTGGGCTAGCGCTTAATATAAAAAAGGATAGCAAGAGTTTTTATAAATATATAAAAAGGAAGAGGCTGGCTAGGGTGAATGTTGGTCCTTTAGAGGATGAGAAAGGGGACCTAGTGGTAGGGGATGGGGATATGGCTAAGGTATTGAATAACTTTTTTGTTTCTGTCTTCACTGAGGAGGACGTGAATAATTTGCCGGATGTTAGCGATGGAAAGGTGGTAGGACTGGAGGGTCTTAATGACATTACTGTTACTAGAGAGGCGGTGCTCGACAGACTGGAGGGGCTGATTGTGGACAAGTCCCCAGGACCGGATGGAATGCATCCGAGGGTTCTGAAAGAAATGGCGGAGGTGATAGTGGATGCCTTGGTGGTTATTTTCCAGACGTCGCTGGATTCCGGGGAAGTGCCGGATGATTGGAAAACGGCTAATGTTACGCCGTTGTTTAAGAAGGGTGCCAGGCAAAAGGCGGGGAATTATAGGCCAGTTAGTTTAACGTCTGTGGTAGGTAAAATGTTAGAATCTGTCATTAAGGAGGAAATTGCGAGGCATCTTGAAGGGAATTGCTTGATAGAGCAGACGCAGCACGGTTTCTTTAAGGGGAAGTCGTGTCTGACAAATTTACTGGAGTTCTATGAGGATGTGTCTAGGGCGGTGGATAGAGGAGAGCCGGTGGATGTGGTCTTTCTAGATTTTCAGAAGGTGTTTGACAAAGTACCTCACAAGAGGTTATTGCAGAAGGTCGAGGGACATGGAGTTGGGGGTAGGGTGTTAGCGTGGATAGAGGGTTGGTTGTCAAATAGGAGGCGGAGAGTGGGGGGTCAACGGGTGCTATTCGGATTGGCGGATGGTGACTAGTGGAGTGCCCCAGGGGCCGGTGCTGGGGCCTCAGCTTTTTACCATTTATATAGATGATCTGGAGGAGGGAACCGAGTGTAGGGTGTCGAAATTTGCTGATGACACCAAGATTGGGGGAACGGCAAATTGTGCGGAGGGTGTGGAGAGGCTGGGCGAATGGGCCAGGAAATGGCAAATGGAATTTAATGTTGGCAAGTGTGAGGTGGTCCACTTTGGTAGGAAGAATGGTAGGAAGGACTATTACTTACGGGGCGAAAAACTGCAGCAGGCGACGGTGCAGAGGGACCTCGGGGTCCTTGTGCATGAGTCGCAAAAACCCAGCTTGCAGGTGCAACAGGAGGTCAGGAAGGCGAATGGGGTGCTGGCCTTCATAGCGAGGGGGATTGAATATAAAAGTAGGGAGGTCTTGCTGCAGCTGTATAGGGCATTGGTGAGGCCGCAGCTGGAGTACTGTGTGCAGTTTTGGGCGCCGCACCTGCGCAAAGATATTTTGGCCTTGGAGGGAGTGCAGAGGAGGTTTCCTAGGCTGATACCGGAGTTGAGGGGGTTGAGCTATGAGGAGAGGCTGAATAAACTGGGCTTGTACTCATTAGAGTTTAGAAGAATGAGGGGAGATCTCATTGAGACGTATAAGATGATGAATGGGATGGATAGGATAGAGGTGGAGAGACTCTTCCCGCTCAAAAAAGACAGTAGGACTAGGGGGCACAGCCTCAAGATAAAGGGGGGGCGGTTTAGAACGGAGTTGAGGAGGAACTTCTTCACTCAAAGGGTGGTGAATCTCTGGAATTCTCTGCCCGTTGAAGTGGTGGAGGCTACCTCGCTAAATATCTTTAAGACGCGGGTTGATGGGTTTTTGATAAGAGAGGGGATTAAGGGTTATGGGGAGAAAGCGGGAAAGTGGAACTGAGCAGCGACAGATCAGCCATGATCTTATTGAATGGCGGGGCAGGCTCGAAGGGCTAGATGGCCTACTCCTGCTCCTATTTCTTATGTTCTTATGTTATAACAAGTTGTCAGGCAGACACCGAGACTTTGAGTGTTCCCACAGCAGCAAATGGCCAGTGAGGCTGAACAGTAACTTGTTGCGTTGCATTGCCCTTTGCATTCTACAATTCAGCTGCTTCAATCCAGGAGAACGAGACAGTGAAATACATCACCGGATCTCACTCACATAATCCTGCAAACTTTAATCTCAGCACCGCAAAATTTCCTTCAGTTCAAACTCTGTGTCTCTATCATCATTAGCCTTTCATTGTACTGTCCCTGATTAACATGTACACACACACACATATGCACTCAAGAACATGCACACATGTATCCAAATACACAGATGTGCACACATTCACACACTTTTGAATGGACCTACCATATATTAAGTTGATCTTTCCCTGCCCTAACTATGACTGTAACTCTATACTCTGCCCCCTCTCCATTTCTTCTCCCCTGTGCATTATGAATGGTATGCTTTGTCGGTACAGCATGCAAGAAACAATACTTTTCACCGATACGTGTGTCAATGATAAAATAATTCAAATCAAAAATGCCGCACATGTACTCGGACACGTGTGCATATGGATGTGCACACACGTGTGTACATGCACATAGATGCACGTATGCACATCTGAACATACATGCACAAGATGCAACATAGATGCACACACACACATCCATAACAACAAATGGGCTTCATTTCAACTGCACAAAGACAGGATAGGTGAGCCAAGATGGATGAAAGATTGTCCCCTGTCTGAAATAGTCGCTAATACAACCTGAGTATATTTTACAGACACAGGCTACACAGTGAGGGAGCTGCTGAGACCTGCCCGATACGCTTCAGCTGTTAACGGTAATCCATCGGAAGTTGATTTAAACAGTCTGACCTTTATTCCACAATGTCTAGCTCTAAATATAAGGCCAGCTGGACTGGTTTATTCCATTTCACGTTTGGAATCTTGCATGTATGATCGGGAATATGAATTGAGAACATAAGAACATAAGAAATAGGAGCAGAAGTAGGCCATCTAGCCCTTTGAGCCTGCCCCACCGTTCAATGAGATCATGGCTGATCTGAAGTGGATCAGTTCCACTTTCCCGCTTTTTCCCCATAACCCTTAATCCCCCTGTCTATCAGAAACCTATCTACCCGTGACTTAAATATATTTAGCGAGGTGGCCTCCACCACTTCAATGGGCAGAGAATTCCAGAGATTCACTGCCCTTGAGCTTTTGTGTTAAAGCCCCACCTCCAACCCTGATTAAATTTTCATTGCCATTTCTGTTCTGCTTACTCTTCTGTCTCTTGCTCTCCTGACTGGCGCTCGACCAGTTTGACTGGCACCTGGTGGTCTCCGTATCTGAGCTGAATCAATGGGAGGCCGCTGCTTGCCCTCATCGTAACGAAGCATGTTCCTGTGCGGGTTAGGCATCTACATTGTGGGCGGAATTCTCCGGCTGTTCCCGCCGGCAGTGAACAGAGACTTGACTCCGCGCCAAATTCCCTGTCCTTGCTTGCAGCGGGGAGTGAAGGTCAGAAAATTCCAGCCTGTGTCTTTTCCCCCACAAGATCCCTGGATAGCAATCGGAGCGAGCACTGTCCCCAGCGGGAGCGCTCACAGCTCCAGAGGTATCCCAACAACAACTTACATTAGAATAGACACATTTCTATAAAGAGAAAAATCAGTAGTTGTTTCATTACAAGTACACTTGGATGGAAATTACAGCTAATAATTTCATTCTTTGCTATTGTAACATCCTTAGAGATGTAACTGAGGACCCTTCCTATCTGCAAACTGAGCTTCAGCCTCACCTAAGTGTGTGAAGCAGAAGAAACGCCACTCATTCCCTATGTTCACAAAAGCAACACACTGCAGACTGGAAGCTGAAACGCAAACAGAAAAATGCTGGAAAATCTCAGCAGGTCTGACAGCGTCTACAGAGAGAGAACAGAGCCAACGTTTCCAGTCTAGGTGACCCTACGTTCACTGTGCTTCCTGAATGAACACGGAGTGTGCCTTTGTCAAACGTTCTGGCTGCACTGTTTTAAGGCAGGCGAGAATGTGCCTCCTGTAAAACAGCCCAGCGAGGAATTTGACGACTTGTTTAGCCACATGGTCATTTCCACTTGCCTGAACCCTTACAACAAACTGCTGGAGCTTAGAAAGTCCTCATTTTGAAAAAAGCTTCCCCTTAATAATCGCAGACAATTTAGAAATAACAAGTCAAACTTCACCAAGAAACTTGATTCCAGCTGCCCCCTTGTAATCGGTAAAGATATCAAACCTTGCCGGAAAGGATCCCTAGGAACAGCAACTGCTCTTCCAATCGCCGCTAATTTGCAGTAATGATGCGCGATAAGGCTTTTCCATCTTAGCTTTGTAAGTGTTGAGACTGTCCGGTAGCTGTGAGTTTCAGAAGAGTTCCCCCTGTGCTGTGCCCGTATCAGCTGTATTAACTATAATCGAATTGCAGAGTCACATTGTAATTGAACCATACCAGCTCCTTCAGCATAATGCCTCCTTTTTCCCAAGCCCAGTCGCCTGGCACTGTGAGCGGCAGCAAAGCTACGAATAGCTTGGCCTTTAATATTTAAGCTGGTTTGAAAGTACTGAGTGCCCTACTAAGGTCCGTCCTGGGGCTAATATGTTACCTATGTAAAGGCCAGATATGTAATACATTATCTGTACTCTCTGCCACCTTCCTTAAGACTGAATCGTTGCTTCTTCAGAGATAAGGAATCAAGAATTAGAGAGGAATCCAATGGACATTAAATCCGATTGATTCACATTGACCGACGCAATGGGATTAGCCTGGGGCAGATTGGGCGAGGGAGCCAGGTGGCAAACCATCTGCCCGGGACCAGCCAAAACGCTGATGGGCAGCAGCGTCCAGCCTGGGAACAGGGTGTCCAGCATTGAGAGGCCCGGCTGAAGCTACAACCTTCGGGGCACTCGGAGGTAAGTTGCTGGGTTCAGAAAAGCCTTGCATTTGGGGAAGCCCGGGGCAGGGGAGAACTGAAACTTCCCTCGAAAGGCCCGGGTGAGCATTCCTGTTCCACCTCACCCCACAAGGCAAGTCGAGAAAGAAAAGCCACTGACCTATTTTTGGTCCCGGTCCCAGTCCCAGTTGGGTTCGCACAGTACGGAAACCAGGGCAGCTTTCCTGTCAGCGCTTGGAGACCGAACTCATTCTTCAAGGAATGATGCCATCGGCTTGTCCTGCTGACACCCCGTAACTGAATCCTGTTGTGATGTTGCGTTAAGGATGTGATGTAATGTTCTGATTAGCATATCACTGAATATGTATTTGAATAAATCATCATTTCGGAAAGTGATGCAAGGCTACACGTGAGGCAGTCGATCCTGGATAGCTTGTGTACGTAGAGCTCTGAATATAGTCAGTCCGTTATTTTTCATTATTTGTTCAGGGATGTGAGCATCATTGACAGGATCTACATATGTTGCCCGTCCGGGGTCACAGGTTCAAGGTGAGGAGGAGGGGGTGAGGTATAACTCAGATATCAGAGGGACGTATTTTACACAGAGGGTGGTGGGAGCCTGGAATGCACTGCCAAGCAGGGTGGTGGAGGCAGACACGCTGGGATCGTTTAAGACTTATCTGGATAGTCACATGAACAGACTGGGAATGGAGGGATACAAACAAATGGTCTAGTTGGACCAATGAGTGGTGCAGGCTTGGAGGGCCGAAGGGCCTGTTTCCTGTGCTGTATTGTTCTTTGTTCTTTGTAATTGCCCTTGAACTGAGTGGCTCACTTGGCCATTTCAGGGGGCAGTTAAGAGTCAACTACATTGCTGCGGCTCTGGAGTCACATGTAGGCCAGACCGGGTAAGGATGGCAGATTTCCCTTCCCTAAAGGACATTAGTGAACCAGAAAGATATCAATGACAATTGACAATAGTTTCATGGTCATCAGTAGATTTTTACTGAATTCAAATTTCATCATTTGCCCTGATGGGATTCAAACCTGGGTCCACAAAGAATTACCCGGCTCTCTGGATTACTAGTCCAGTGACAATGTCACCACACCACCATGGTGAAAACATCCACTACTTTGTGACCCTACATAAAGGTGTGATTAGTAGCTTTTGTTAGTCTAGTAACGCAACATGGTGGCAATGGTATGTGTCTGAAAATCACGTTGACAAAACAGTGAAAGTAGAAGGATAACGGTGGCCGTCGGAGTTTGTGGTGATTCACGTCAGTGATGGGGGCACAAACACGGCAGCAACTGAGCATCAGGAGAAACTAAAGTGACATGAGTCAGCAAAGCTGTGGAAGCGCAGTTAGACTCACAACACCAGGTTAGAGTCCAACCAGTTTATCTGATAGTAAACCCCACAAGCTTTCGGAAACGCTGTTCCTTAGTCAGGTGTGTGGAAGGTTCTGCGCGGTTTACACACTGGGGGTGATCTTACCGTAGCGTTGCGCCCATTTCCAGGCTCAATGTGGTGGCAAAGTGGGGCGTAAAGCCCTTAACAAGATTGGCACCCGCTTTCGCCACTGGTGCCATTTTACAAACACTGGATTTCCAGCGTGGTCAGCCTGTCACCGGGAATGGGCAAGAGGCAGGTTAATGTACGGAAATTTATTTTAATGCTGTTTCACTTCTGCTTAGTGAGCCCGGTGTCGATTGTTCAGGCTCACAGCACCCACCCCCCCACCACCACCACCTCCCCGGGAAAACTTCCCACCGGTGAGGAACGGGCACGCTCCCCACGAATAGGGAGCACCCGGCCTGAGCTCACCGGTGAACCGGAGGTCAATGAGGTCTCCCGGGGAGGCCGAGGACAAGGGTGGGGTGTCCCTTGGGCAGTGCCAGACTGGCACCTGGGTAATACCCACCTGACAGTGCCGAGGGTCAGGGCGAATGGAGGAGGGATCAGTAGGGGCAGGGGTAATGGGGACGGGGGCAGTTGGGGGAGGGGCCAGTGAGGCCGGGGTCAGTTGGGGCATGTTGAGCAATGGGGCAGGGCCAGTGGGTCGGGGCTAATGGGAGAGGGCCAATGGGGAGGGGCTATTGAGGGAGGGGGCTATTGAGGGAGGGGGCTATTGAGGGAGGGGGCCCACGGCCACTCTGCAGGGATCAGTGGGGGGTAGAAGGAGAGAGGATGAGTGACCCTGGCAGCACCCAGACTGATTGGGCGGTAATTGGCCAGGTTGGATTTGTCCTGCTTTTTGTGTACAGGACATACCTGGGTGATTTTGCATATTGTTGGGTGGATGCTGGTGTTGTAGCTGTACTGGAAGAGCTTGGATAGGGGGGAGCAAGTTCTGGAGTACAGGTTTTCAGTTCCAGCGCCGGAATGTTATCAGGGCCTTGCCGTCTCCAGTGCCTCCAACCGTTTCTTGGTATCACATGAAGTGAATTGAATTGGCTGGAGACTAGAATCTGAGATGCTGGGGACCACTGGAGGAGGCCGAGATGGATTATCCTCCATCATCCTTTAAAAAAGGCTCTAAAAGTAATCCAGGAAATTATAGGCCAGTAAGTTTGAAGTCAGTAGTAGGTAAATTATTGGAAGGAGTACTAAGAGATAAGATCTACAAATACTTGGATGGACAGGGATTTATTAGGGAGAGTTAACCTGGTTTTGTGCATGGTAGGTCATGTTTAACAAATCTATTTTCAAGGAGGTTATTAGGAAAGTGGATGAAGGGAAGGCAGTGGATGTTGTCTACATGTAGTTCAGTAAGGCCTTTGACAAGGTCCCACATGGGAGGTTAGTTAGGAAGGTTCAGTCACTAGGTATCCATGGAGAGGTAGTAAATTGGATTAGACATTGGCTCAATGGAAGAAGCCAGAGAGTGGTTGTGGAAGATTGCTTCTCTGAGTGGAGGCTTGTGACACAGTGATCTGTGCTGAGTCCAGTGTTGTTTGTCATCTATATCAAAGATCTGGATGATAATGCGGTGAATTGGATCAGTAAATTTGCTGATGATACAAAGATTGGAGGAGTAGTGGACAGTGAGAAAGGTTTTCAAAGCTTGCAGAGGGATTTGGACCAGCTAGAAAAATGGGCTGAAAAATGGCAGATGGGGTTTAATGCAGACAAGTGTGAGGTATTGCACTTTGGAAGGACAAACCAAGGTAGAACATACAAGGTAAATGGTAGGACACTGAAGAGTGCAGTAGAACAGAGGGATCTGGGAATACAGATACATAATTTCCTAAAAGTGGCGTCACAGGTAGATAGGGTCATAAAAAGTGCTTTTGGTACATTGGCCTTTATAAATCAAAGTGTTGAGTATAAGAGTTGGAATGTTATGGTGAGGTTGTATAAGACATTGGTGAGGCTGAATTTAGAGTATTGTGTACAGTTTTGGTCACCTAATTACAGGAAGGATATTAATAAGGCTGAAAAAGTGCAGAGAAGGTTCACAAGGGTGTTGCTGGGACTTGAGAAACTGAGCTACAGAGAAAGGTTGAATAGATTAGGACTTTATTCCCTGGAGCATAGAAGAATGAGGGGAGATTTGACAGAGGTATATAAAATTATGATGGGTATAGATAGGATGAATGCAAGCAGGCTTTTTCCACTGAGGCTGGGGGAGAAAAAACTAGAGGACATGGGTTAAGGGTGAAGGGGGAAAAGTTTAAAGGGAATACTAGGGGAGGCTTCTTCACACAGAGAGTGGTGGGAGTGTGGAAAGAGCTGCCAGATGAAGTGGTGAATGCAGGCTCACTTTTAATATTTAAGAAAAACTTGGACAGGTACATGGATGAGAGGGGTGTGGAGGGATATGGTCCAGGTGCAGGCCAGTGGGACTAGGCAGAAAAATAGCTCAGCATAGCCAAGAAGGGCCAAAAGGCCTGTTTCTGTGCTGTAGTGTTCTATGGTTCTATCCATTCATCCAGGTGGATGAGAATGATGAACAATGGAAGGCATGGGGAAGATCAAGAGAAAGGAAGTGGGACCAACAAAACAGCATGAAAATGTCACAAAGCAGAGGATGAAAGTGATAACACATTGTTTACTGGAAGGGGATATACACAGACTCCAGGCTGGTGGGTAGAGGTCCATGTGGGACATAGGTGTCCCACAAATAATGAGCTTGGGTGGAGGGTGAGAATGTTCACCGCAATGACTGGATTTAGAATTCCTGCAGGGATGGTTGTGGGGGGAATAAGGGCTACACACTAACACTGGCTGATGACTCTGGTGTATCACCCTCAGATTCATGCCAAGGAGAGTACCACACTGTTCATCTTTCAAAGTTCTGAAGTGTATTTATTAGTCACAAGTAGGCTTACATTAACACTGCAATGAGGTTACTGTGAAAATTCCCTAGTTGCTACACTCCGGTGCCTGTTCGGGTACGCTGAGGGAGAATTTAGCATGGCCAATGCACCTAAGCAGCACTTCTTTCGGCTGTGGGAGGAAACTGGAGCACCCGGAGGAAACCCATGTAGACATGGGGAGAATGTGCAGACTCTGCATAGACAGTGACCCAAGCCTGGAAATGAGCTGACGCTGTGAGGCAGCAGTGCTAACCACTGTGCTCACTCATTGAGAAAACCACAGGACTTCTGAAGATGCGATTCCGATACCTGGATCTCTCAGGTGGCTCTGTGCAATGCACCAGAGTGGATTTTCCACCTGATCACTTTGCTGTGCCCTTCACAATCTGGCCACACAAAGAGCTGATCCCTCCCCAGGAGATTTCCTGCACTGATTGGTTCTGACACAGTTGCCAGCCATGCAAACCTCCTGGGGAACAGCCTCCCAGGAGGTGAGGTTGGTGTGCTATCTGGAACCTGCCTCTGGGCAGTAGACTTGCCTCAGCTCCCAGACTCCTTGAATCAAGGCCTCAAGGGCACATTGGTTGAAGTGGAGTACAAACTTCTTGTAGAGGTGCCTGGACCTTTGGGCCCATTAGCAGACAGCAGGCAGACAAGTCAACTCCTGACCCGTCAAGTGATTTGGAAAGATATTTGCTCATGCATAATTAATGAGGCTCCATGCATGTAATCGGGTGTGAGTTCACGTCATTCTAGCCAGCAGGAATACTGCTACCAAAACCACCGCCACTGCACTTAGAAATGAAATGGAGAATTCCATTTTAAATATTAGAATTATGGCACAAACAAACTTTATTGTATGCAATATAATTAAACAAGACACGCAGTCTGAATGTTATAAGTTTTGGCTATGTAAATTATGCACTCAGTTTTATTCCTTACTTCCCCTAGGCCTTTTCCTTATAAGACATATCAACTGTAAAATTATTTACTTCTGTATGGACAACCATAAATATGCCACAACCCCCCAGAGAATATTTAATTCTCCTCAGCTGCAGTTATTCTCAGAGTAAGACATTCATTTACTCCTCTTGACTGTAGATGCCTCAGTGCTGGTTGCCTTCTAATACTTTCAAGATAATTTGTGATTGCTTTCTTTGCCGCAAGGTTCTATGAGGACCACCGCAGGTTCTTCTACCAGTTTCAAGCTAGGCAATCTTCAAGATTCTGTTCCTTTACAAAATTTAAGCTGAGATGAAGCCTCCCCACATTCCATACAGTGCTAGTCTATCGCTTATTTTGGTTGCTTTCTCTTGTTGAGTTGCAAAGTGTACACAATACAATAGCTCCAAGTTGCAACTATTACCTTATATAGTCTCAGCCAGTTTCAGTTTTGGGTTGCAAGTCTAAGTTTCAGTTTTTGTTTCCTTTAAAATTGGAAGGGCCAGTTTCCTTTCTCTAGTTCCATTTTCAGTTTCTGTTTTCAGTTCAGGCCTGTATTGTTTCAGTTTCTGCACCTGCTGTTTTACAGTTTTATCTTTTCTGCTCTGACCTTTTAATAGAGTCATCAAGATTTACAGCATGGAAACAGGCCCTTTGGCCCAACTTGTCCATGCTGCCCTTTCTTTTTTAAGTGACTAAGCTAGTCCCAATTGCCCGCGTTTGGTCCATATCCCTCTATACCCATCTTACTCATGTAACTGCCTAAACGCTTTTTAAAAGACAAAATTGTACCCACTTCTACTACTGCCTCTGGCAGCTTGTTCCAGACACTCACCATCTTCTGTGTGAAAAATTGCCCCTCTGGACCTTTTGTATCTCTCCCCTCTCACCTTAAACCTGTGCTCTCTAGTTTTAGACTCCCCCAACTTTGGGAAAAGCTGTTGACTATTGAGCTGATCTATGCCCTTCATTATTTTATAGACCTCTATAAGACCGCAAAGCCTTCTACACTCCAGAGAAAAAAGTCCCAGTTTATCCATCAAGTCCCGGTAGCATCCTAGTAAATCTTTTCTGCACTCTTTCTAGTTTAATAATATCTTTTCTGTAATAGGGTAAGCAGAACTGTACACAGTATTCTAAGTGCGGACTCACCAATGTCTTGTACAACTTCAACAAGATGTCCCAACCCTTGTATTTAATGTTCTGACCAATAACGTTCTGACCAATTAAGTGTAATAACCTCCCAGCTTAGTTATGTGCAATTAACCTATTTCCAAAAATGTTAAAACTACATTTATATTCTAAAACACACGAACCATGAATTAGATCTCAGCAACAGCATTGTGGAACAAAATTCAACACTGAGCTGCAAAAAGGGACATCTGACCAGATCACCAAAACTTTGGAAAGATAATCGCTCACACATAATTAATGAGGCTCCAAGCACGTAATCGGGCAAGAGTTCACGTCATTCTAGCCAGCAGGAATAACCCTACCTGAACTACCACCACTGCACTTAGAAAAGAACTGGAGAACGCCCACCCTCATTTTAAATAATAGGATTATGCCACAAACAAACTTCATTGTTTGCAATACAATTAAACATACAAAACTTTGGAGGAGGAGGAGGAGGAGGAGAGAGAGGCACGCAGATATAGGCAGGCAATTCCAGAGCTTAGGGCCTGGTAAGCTGGAGATGAGACAATCAAAGATGGAGGGATTCCAATTGGAACTTCAGACAGAATTTGGGGCAGTACAGTGGCACAGTGGTTAGCACTGCTGCCTCACAGCGCCAGGGATCCAAGTTTGGTCACTGTCTGTGTGGAGTTTGTATGTTCTCCCCGTTTCTTCCCGGCACTCCGGTTTCCTCCAACAATCAAAAGATGTATGGGTTAGGTTGATTGGCCGTGCTAAATTAACTCTTACTGAAAGAGGGATTAGCAGGGTAAATATGTGGGGTTGTGGCAAAAGAGCTGGGTTCAACTGTTGTCAGTGCAGACTCGATGGGCCGAATGGTCTCTTTCAGCGCTATGGACATTCTATGATTCAGGGGATTTGAAGGGCTGTTGGAGATTACAGAGATAGGGAGAGGAGAGCTATTGAGAGATTTGGAACCAATTGAGGCATTGTTTGAGTGAGATCCAATGAAGATTTGTGAGCGCAGAGGAGAGTGAGGAAAAGCTGGTGCTACAGGTTACTAACTAATGAGAAAGAGAGAAACAGGTTTGCAAGGAAAGTGCGGAGGGGTGCAAGAACAGCAGAGTAGTGACAACTGGAGTCTTTAATGATCCCAGTATACACTAGGCTAGTGAACAGGACAAAGAGCAAGAGGGGTTTTTGACAGGAGGACTTTCAGGAGAACTTTCTTGACAGCAGCTTTCTGGCCCAATGAGCGGAGAGGCACTGATGGATCTGGTTCTGGCCAATGAGGTAGGTCAACAGGATCAGGTATCACCAGGAAAACATTTCGGGAGCATTGGCTACAGAAGATTTATAGTAACCATGGGAAAAGTGAAGGAGCAATTTGGAGTAAAAATATTTAATTGGAGGATGGCCAGGTTCATGGGCTTGGAAAAAGAATTGTCCCAGCTGGATTGAGGCTAGAGAATTTGCAGGTAAAACTGTAATGGAACAGTAATGGCTGCCTACAGAGAGCTCAGGTACAATCAACGTGCATTCACATGTTGGGGCAAGGTAGCACAACCAAAGTCAAAGCTCCCTGAATGACAAGAGAGATAGAGGGCAAAAGCCAGCAGAGAAAAGTGGTGTATGATAGGTGTCAGGTGGACAATACAATCAGAGCCAGGTTAAATACTGAAAGAACAGAGGGCAGTTGTGAAAAGAAATCGGAGAAAAGCCTTTGAGAAGAGATTGGCTGGTAACATAGACAGAATCCACATGTCATATTTGGGCATAAAAATAGTGAAAGGGCAGTAAAAGGACGGGTGGCTGCAATTACGGACTGAAAGGGGGATCTACGTACAGAGACAGAGGACCTGGGTTCGATTCCCAGCTCGGGACACTGTCTGTGGAGTTTGTACATTCTCCCATGTCTGCATGGGTTTCCTCTGTGTGCTCTGGTTTCTTCCCACAATCCAAAGATGTGCAGATGAAGTTGATTGGCCATGTTAAATTGACCCTAGTGTCAGGGGGATTAGCAGGTTAAATATGAGGGATTATGGGAATACTGCCTGGGTGAGATTGTGGTCAATGCAGACTTGATGGGCTGAATGGCCTCCTTCTGCACTGTAGGGATTCTATAAGTCCTGTCAGGTCAATACCTGCCAGTGACGCTCTTGCTGTAGCTGTAAGGGTTTGATAGCAGATAGTGCTGCTGTTGATTTTTCAGTGAGTGCTGGAGGTGTCTCTTTGGCTCTGGAGATGCCCCCTTTTACACATCATTGTTTCGCACATCTTGCTTTGGCCTCTCTTATCTCCTTTTCTCACAGCAGGTGTTGCCGACTCTGGCTGGATGTCTTCCTGGAGGTTGCAGCCACACACTCTCCCCGCTGCTCACCTGACCCACTATCCCTGAGACGTGGAGCCTCACTTCATGAATTAGAAAGCAAATATCCAATTGGGTGATTCTGGGCTCATGACCCTCTGGAAGAAAAGATTTCGCCTCATCTCTGTGACCACTTGATTTTAAACAGTGTAATTGCGATGTTACAAGGGTGACTACAATTCACAAGTGCCTCATCAGCTGTACTCGGCTTTGGATAATCCTGAGACTGTGAAAGATACTAAATAAACAGGATCTTCCTCTGGGCTACAGCAGAACATATCACCAAGCTCCCATTATAAAGGCAGTGAAGCCTACACAATGACTGCTTTGAGGCTGAGATTGATAGATTTTAGGACTTCTAAGCAGTTTGAAGGAATCCAGAGATGATGAGGTTGTGCAGGCAAATGGAGTTGAGGTTGAAATCAGCTGTGATCTTATTGAAGGGTGGAGCAGGCTTGAGAGATCAAAAGGTCTCCTATTTCCAACGTTCTCCTATCACAGTACAGTTTGAACTCACAACCTCTAATTCAATACCATACCCAACATCTAATCCAGCCACTGCCACCAGTGATGGAGGGGAAATACTGAATACATGAACAGCCCTGTTCACTATGGTGTCAGTCTCCTTGAGTGTTGTTACAAAGATGACCAACTTGATGTCTGATGAGTGTCACATTCCTGATTAAATCTTTTGGATGATGGGGAAGTTTTGATGGATCAGGATTTGAATCATTCAATGCAGAGAATATAGAGAATTTCTGCCCTGCTCTTGTAACCACCATGCTGATATGGGCTGTCCACATAAGTATCCAGCTATTGATAGCAGCCAAGATATTGATACGGGGGGTATATCGGTGATAGTGGAAAAGTGTTTAAAATAATCATTACCTGACACTTATGAGTATGAATGTTAATTTTATTAAATTCACTTTGGGAATGCAGACATCACTGCCCAGCCCATGCACTGAGGAGATTATGCTGGGCCTTTATCTTGAACTGCTGCAGTTGATTTGGTGTAGGTACACCCACAGTGGTGTTAGGTGGGGGAGTTCCAGGATTTTGACCCAGTGACAGTGAAGAAACGGTGATATATTTCCAAGTCAGCGTGGTGAGTGGCTTGGAAGGAAACTTGCAAATGGCGGTGTTCCTAGGCATCTGCTGTCCTTGTCCTTCTAGATGGTAGAGTTTTAGGGGTTTGCATGTGCAGGTTAGATGGATTGGTGATGCTAAACTGTCTCTTAGTGTCCAAAGATGTACAGGCTAGATGGATTAGCCATGGTAAACGTGCAGGGTTATGGGGATAGGGTGGGGATAGTGGGCCTACATAGAGTGCTCTTTCAGGGGGTCGGTGCAAACTTGATGGGTGGAATGGTCTCCTTCTGCATTGTAGGGATTCTATTCTATGGTTCGGAAAATGTTCTTCATGGGAACAGCATATTCTGGACTGTCTGTGGGATCGACACACAATGAGTTAAAATAGCCTTATTCTGAGCTCAGAGTGTGCTGTATGAGTGGGCCTAAGGCGTGAAGGAGGGTGATGGAATGTGTGGAAGTTATCTAGCCGTGGCAATGATGTCCTTGGTTACTGTGTGTATGGGAGTGGGAAGAGATTGTGTGGACAACATACGTATGGCAATAAAATGATAGAAAAATCTTAACAGTGTAATATTATTATGATGTGGAGATGCTGGTGTTGGACTGGGGTGGGCACAGTAAGAATTCTCACTACACCAGGTTAAAGTCTAACAGGTTTATTTGAAATCACAAGCTTTCAGAGCACTGCCCCTTCATCACTTGATAAAGGAGTAGTGCTCCGAAAACTTGTGATTCCAATAAACTTGTCGGACCTTACCTGGTGTTGTGCGATTTCTTGCTATATTATTATCATGGCAGGAAGATGATTGGAAGAAATTGAGGTAAGTTAGGTGCATTTTGTTGGCTTTGTGTCTTTACTTTGATGTCACTTCTGTGTATATTTGATCTTTAATGATTTGTTCGCGATATGTACAGATTGTAAAGATCAAAAGGCAGAATTGGTATCAGAAATGTGAGTGAAAAACTCTGTAAGCAGCGCTTGTATTGGAATTGTGTGGTATGATGTCTAAAAAAGACTTGATCCTACCTTGTTACAACTACATATGTGCTTGGAAAGTGGTGTTAGAAGATGTGAGAGGAATTAGAACAAGAAAGTAGTCGAATGCTGTGGAGGTAAACTTGGTGAGTTGCTGCAGTGCATCCTGTGGGTATTAAACTCTGCAGCCACTTGTCTATCCTAGCCTGGACATTGTAAACCGGCATGGTCTGCCTCCTTATTGGAAGGGTTGTCAGCTAAGAGCCCCACTCCTGTTCTGGCGATGGACAGAAGGCTATCAATGAATTTTTAATTTAAATTCATTCATGGGATATGGCGTCGCTGGCTGGGCCAGCATTTATTGCCCATCCCTATAACTTAAATTGGTTGTCCTCGAACTGAACGGCTTTTGAGAGGGCAGTTGGGAGTCAACTACATTGCTGTGGCTCTGGAGTCGTATGTAGGCCAGACCAGGTAAGGATGGCAGATTTCCTTCCCTAAAGAACATTAGTGAACCAGATGGGCTTTTACAACAATTGACAATGGTTTCATGATCATCAGTAGATTCTGAATTCCAGATATTTTTTATTGAATTCAAATTCCACCATCTGCTGTGGCGGGATTCAAACCTGGGTCTCCAGGGCATTAGCTGAGTTTCTGGGTTACTAGTCTAACGCTAATATCATTGGGCCATCACCTCCCACCACCACCACACCACCAACCCCCCCCCACTTAAATAAGTTAAAGAAGGCTAAGGCAATGAACCCAGCAAACTCCTGAAGTTGAAGACTGTCTGGCTGGAGATACCAAATGCCCAAAGTTACGCTAAATAATTCTCGAAACCTGAGATTAACAATAGCAGTGGTTCAGACAGCATCCTGAGATGTATCTACACGATGTGTATTTAATTTGTGAAGTGACTCCCTGAGGAGGTTCTCGGTGACGGTACCACTGAGGAGGGGGACATCCATCACTGTGTGTCACTCCTTGACTCAGGCGGAGATCTAACATTCAAATCAGGTTGCATTGTGATTAAATTACTGCAAAAGGGCAGTGTTGCCATGGTAACAGAGCTCAGAATGCTGGCAATACTCTCACAGATTTCTTGCACGCTTAATAGCGTTTAAAAACACTCTGAGCTTTTAAAAAAAGACCTTTGGTATGTATAACTAAACCACATTCTAACCACTAGGCCTATCAGTAAGTGAGTGCGCTTCTCCAGCAGTGATTCCAAAGGGCACTTCTCCCAGCTGGCCGCCTCTGACATCCTACAGTAGAATAATTAGTTACACAATTTAAATAGAAATAGGGGCTCTCCCTGCACTGCTAGCTGGGGGCTTATTACACAGTCTGATGCCAAACATGATAGCTCAGTTCAAAACATCTTCCTATAGCTCCAGTTGGATTCTCACAGCCGGTTAAAATGCAGTTGACATAATGATCTCGACCGTGTTTTGTGGGATTGTCCCGTTGGGTGTGACCTGCAGCGGGGAATTTTTCCAGAGTCTCCTGTTCCTGAATTCCTGGCTGATTTCCAGGGGTGACTTGCCTTTTGTCTCCAGCAGGATGAAGTGGCCCATGATGGTGAGCAGTAAGCAGACAGCGCAGAATATCAGGAAGCAGAAGTGGCCCAGGCTTTCCTGCAACACAAACACCAACAGGCAGTGAGGACAGGGAGAAATACGGGAAACCGGGTCAGTGAGGGAGGGTCAGTGAGGGAGGGTCAGTGAGTGAGTGAAGGAGGGTCAGTGAATGAATGAGGGAGAGTCAGTGAATGAATGAGGGAGGGTCAGTGAGGGAATGAAGAAGGGTCAGTGATGGAAGGTCAGTGAGGGAGTGAGGGAGGGTCAGTGAGGGAGTGAGGGAGGGTCAGTGAGGGAGGGAGGGAGAGTCAGTAAGTGAGTGAGGGTCAGTGAGGTGGTGAGGGAGGGTCAGTGAGAGAGGAAGGGAGGGTCAGTGAGAGAGTGGGAGAGGGTCAGTGAATGAGTGAGGGAGGGTCAGTGTGAGGGAGGGAGGGAGAGTCAGTAAGTGAGGGAGGGTCAGTGAGAGAGGGTCAGTGAGAGAGAGGGAGGGAGGGTCAGTGAGGGTCGGTGAGTTGGAGTAAGTGAGTGAGATCAGGACTAATTGATTAAGGCTCAGTGGGGAGGCACTATGTGAACCTGAGCTGATGAGATGGTGCTCAGTGAGTAAGGTTTACAAAGGAACTAATTTAACTTACAACCATGAAGGAGAAAACCATTGCGATGAGGAACAGGCCAATCCAGTTGCAGAAACCATTAATAACGTAGCCGGCTGGCCGATCGGACTGCAGGAATATTTCCGAGGGAATGATGATAGCTACTCCACCTGGAACAGAGGAAGGAAATCTTTCAGATAAAGTTACCCCATCTTTCAAAACAATCCACCCTTCACCTTTCATTCGAGACATCAATCGACCCAAAGTTGGAACCTTGCTGCTATGGGAAGGATAGCAAGGGCAATTTGAAGATGGGAACAAGGCCATTTTGGGGACGCAATGGCAGAGTGGTATTGTCACTGGACTAGTAACCCAGAGACCCGAAGTAATGCTGTAGGGACCTGGGTTCAAATCCCACCATGGCAAATGGTGAAATTTGAATTCTTAAAAAATCTAGAATTAAGTCTGATGACCATGAAGCCATTACCAATTATTGTAAAAACCCAAATGATTTAACAATGTGCTTCAGAGAAGAATATCTACTGTCTTTACCTGGTCTGGCCTAATTGTGACTCCACAGCAATATAGACTCATTTCCATGGCCAGCCTGGCCATTTCCAAGGGTGCAGGAAACCTTTGTTGCAATTGGTACTGCTCACAGTGCATGACCAGGCTCCTGATGTTGGCTCAATGCCAGGTCACCACACATAACTTCTGGCAAGTATCTTCATCTTTGAGATGTCAGGATGAGTGCTGCGTCGTTCCACTGGAAGCAACTCTCCACCTGGTACAGGGACAGCTAGTTTTGCTCCCTGGAGTCTGATGCCAAGCTGGAAACTCAATTCATCCCTGCCGCTAACAAATTTCTTCAGTAACTGGCTCATTGGCCAACTGCATCTTGCATCTCACTTTGGACAGATGTGGATCCCAACCTGATTTGCTTCACCAAGACTGGCAAAGTGTCCAAAAAATTCAATGCCATAACAATTTCCTGTGGTATTGGAGCAACTGTAACACTTTCTTATAAAGGTAGGTGGCTAAATGCATCTGCATTTGTTATGTGAGTTCCAGGTCGGTGGTTGAAAGTATATTTATAGTGGACAGAATTAATGCCCAACGTTGAATTCTTGCTGATGCATTTGGCCAAACAGTCTTGTCTTTTTTCAAAAAGATCCAAGAGAGGCTTATGGTCAGTGTTATAGCCATAAAGAGAACGGGAGATCATTGATAGATCTCCCTATGGGATCCCTGCTGTATGACCTGAATGAATGGAGGCTCGCCCAATGGGAAGCAGTCAGTGAGTGTTTTTAAACCTGTTACTCTACCCGAACCGTTATTGTTGGTCCCCAGGTGAAGACTAGCTGACTGTAAGCTGCAGGTGTGATCCTTTCCCTCAGTGCACAAGAAAGGGTGTCAGTGACAGGAAACTGGCGTTTGGCTCAATTACCACATTGGTGATGAAGATAAAAATCCTTTTTCTCCATCTCTCCCTCCAAGACAACCTTCAAACATCAAGAATTTTCTCTGATAAGAAAAAGCTACTAAGCTTCTTCTTGTGAAACTTGAATGCTATGATACCAGTGGGAAAGAATGGGCCCAATAACTGAGTAAATGAGTTACTACCTCCGTGCTAACAACATTGAAGGAGACGGAAAACAAAAGGTGATGTTGTTGACTGTATGTGTGGCCCTGACGTTCATTGTGATAAGAAATCTGACTTATCCGGATGCCCCCGATTCCAAAACTTTTAATGAACTCATAAATCTAGTGAAAACTACGATGACCCAAACTCTCTGTAATCTTCCATTGATATTGCTTCAACATGGCTGGGAGTGCTCCTGGGGAACCGATCATGGAGTTTTTGGCTAGGTTGCAGATATTGGCTGAATATTGCGAATTTGGACTGCCTCTTAATGAAGTGTTGTGAGACAGATTGGTATGCGGCATAAATGACCCAACCAACCAAAAGAAGCTGTTTGCAGAACTAAATTTGGACTTAAAAAGAGCTGTTAATGTAGCCTTATCACTTGAGAATGCAGAAAAAGGGACTCAGGAACTACAGAGAGCATCAGGCACAATGTCCTCCAAACAGGGGGTGGGATTCGTGTAATCAGTCCTCATTGGAGAATGCTTGTGTAAAGGTGTTAAAGAGCCCCTTTCGATATATGAATCTTAACGTCACCAGCTGTCAGTCAATGAATGACAGTGACAACCCCATGAGTATTAGAGGACATACTCCACAAAGGTGCAACTGCCAGACGATGGATTATTGCAAGGACTGCCAAAGGACTCAGCCAAGGGAAGTTTCAGGATCAGGCTAAACGCGTGCTGCCTAGTGAAAAAGCTAAAGGCCAGTACCTGACCAGGCCATGCAGGTAACCTCTCCTCTTGAGACAGGGACACTACAACTGACTTGTATCATCACAACAAAGGTTGCCCCAATAACAGTAAATTTTCTAGGAGGCGGACATGCGATCTGCGGTCTCCGTTATCAGAGAACAGGCATATAAGCATCTCCAATCTGGCATCCAACTCCTAAGTTTGGAAGACACGTAGGCCAGACTAGCTATCTATCCAAGGGAACCTTTACAAGTAAAAGGCACCACAATGGTTCCAGTAACTTATAGACAGCAATCAGCTCCCCTCCCACTCATTGTTCCATGGAGACGCTGGTTAAACCTTATGGGGAGGGATTGGCTCTAGCAGATCTGGCTGAACTGGTTGGGACTCTTCAGGCTAAGTGTAGGGAACTCTACAGAGTTATTATTAGATATCCTGGTATTTTCTAAGAGGGCCTGTGAAATCAAAAGGAGCCAAGGCCAAGATCTACGTTGATCCCAATGCTACAACTACATACTTCAGATCAAGCCCAGTTCCATGCAGAGAAAGTGCCTTGAAGGCTTAGATATAATAAGGCCCTTGCAATTTGCAGAATGGGCTGTGCCCATAGTCCATTCTTAATGCTGACAAATCACTTCAGTCTTTGTGGGGACTGTAAACTAACAATCAATTCGGTCTCTAAACTCGATAGATACCCCATGCCCTAAATCGAATATCTGTACGCTAAGTTAGCAGGCATTGAGATGTTCTCCAAGTTGAACATGAGACACACCCATCTTCAATGTGAACTGGGTGAGTGACAATCAACACACATAAGGGAATCTACAAGTATATCCTCTTGCCCTCTGGGGGTCTTGTCAGCGAGTGCCATTTTCCAAAGAGTTTTAGAGAATATCCTTCGAGGGTTATCTAGGGTAGCAGTATACTTAGGTAATATCTTGGTCACAGGAACTTTGGAACAAAAACACCTGGTCAACTTGGAAGTCTTGCAGACATTTTCTAGAGCAGGAGTTCATCTGAAGAGAGAGGAATGTGTTTTCCAGACGGCTGAAGTAACCTTTTTCAGGCTACTGGGTAAATGGCAAGGGGTTACATCCAGTAGAGGATAATGTAAAGACCCTCAAGGCAGCACCAACCCCAAGGAACACCAAAGAGATAAAGTCTTTTCTGGATTTAGTCAATTATTATGGAAAATTGTCCCAAACTTGGCTTCCAGGTTGGTCCCCTTGGTCGCCCTACGATAAAAATACTAGAGATATTTTGGCCTTGGAGGGAGTGCAGAGGAGGTTTACTAGGCTGATACCGGAGTTGAGAGGGTTGAGCTATGAGGAGAGGCTGAATAAACTAGGCTTGTACTCGTTAGAGTTTAGAAGAATGAGGGGAGATCTCATTGAGACGTATAAGATGATGAATGGGATGGATAGGATAGAGGTGGAGAGACTCTTCCTGCTCAGAAAGGATAGTAGGACTAGGGGGCACAGCCTCAAGATAAAGGGGGGGCGGTTTAGAATGGAGTTGAGGAGGAACTTCTTCACTCAAAGGGTGGTGAATCTCTGGAATTCTCTGCCCGTTGAAGTGGTGGAGGCTACCTCGCTAAATATTTTTAAGACGCGGGTTGATGGGTTTTTGATAAGAGAGGGGATTAAGGGTTATGGGGAGAGGGCGGGAATGTGGAACTGAGCCACGACAGATCAGCCATGATCTTATTGAATGGCGGGGCAGGCTCGAAGGGCTAGATGGCCTACTCCTGCTCCTATTTCTTATGTTCTTATGTTCTCTGCAGACAGAGGCTTTTAATCGTTAAATATCAGCCGTGTCAGCTAAGCCACTGGCCTAGATAGAGTGGACATTGAGAGGATGTTTCCACTAGTGGGAGAGACTAGAACTCGAGGGCACAACCTCTGAGTGACGGGATGGTCCTTTAAAACAGAGATGAGGAGGAATTTCTTCAGCCAGAGAATGATGAATCTTGGAACTCATTGCCACAGAGAGCTGTGGAAGCCAAGTCATTGAGCGTCTTTAAGACAGATAGGTTCTTGATCAGCAGGGGGATCAAAGCTTATGGAGAGAAGGCAGAAGAATGAGGATGAGAATCATATCAGCCATGACTGAATGGCGGAATAGACTCGATGGGGCAAATAGCCTAATTCTGCTCCTGTATCTTACGGTCCAATTTAGCCCTAAGAGGGAACTTATCTTGACTTGTGATGCTTCCCCATATGGCATTGAGACTGTCACATTGCTAGAAGACAGGATGGAAAAGCCCATCACATATACCTCCAGGACCTTTTTGGATGCAGAACAAAGAAATTCTCAGATTGAGAAAGAAGGGTTGGTGGTTGTATTTGGTGTGAAAATGTTCCACTAACACATCTATGGTCGACAGTTTTTTATAGTTACCAACCATAAACCCTTATTGTACCTAGTCAAAGAGGCAACCCCCTCTATCGCCTCAGCCCAGATACAGTGCTGGGTCTTGTTATTGATGGCCTACTAATATCTTCTGGAACACTGCCCTGGAACCTGGGTAGCCAATACTGACACATTGCGTTGCCTCCCGTTGCCCACAAGCCTGGAAGAGGTCGTGATGATTCTGAATTTTTTGGAGACTTTGCCGGTGTCAGCAAGGCAGACTGAGGCCTGGACCCAAAAACTTCAAACTTCATCTAAAATAAGGCACATGATGCTGCACACTGGATTCCAAGGGCAACCCTCTGAAGAAACGAAACCCTGCTTCATTAAAAAGACAAGCTTATTGAGGACAGGATCATTCCTTGGGGGTCCTGAGTATTTGCTTCCCCCCTCCCCAGGATGTCATTCAATATTTACAGAACTATATAATGGCCACCTGGGAATATCAAAAATAAAGATACTGGCCAGGAGTTACATCTGGTGGTCCAGTCTTGACTCCGACATCACAGACTTGTTGAAGCTATGTGACCTGTGCCTAGAAAATTAAAAACTCCCACCCTCAGCCTCCCTACACCTTATGGGAGTGCCCCAGAAGACCATGGGTGCAGGCACATGTGAACTTTGAGGGGCCCACAATTTGAATCATGGTGGATGCACACTCCAAGTGGTTGGACGTACATCACATGGGCTCCACGACTTCTCGGGCGACCCACCAAGAAATTACATTTCTCTTCAAGCTTTGCTGCTGGATTGCCTTCTCTAAATCTTCTTGTCTTATTTGTGGCTGAACTCGTTTCCCGCCTTGCGCCCACTTCTTTGATGTTGGCACCACTGCTGACTGCAGGTTCCTGGCCTGACAGGTGAACAGCACTGTTTTGTGTGCTCTGTGACTCTTGTGCTCCATTTTCAGCATTTTCCATTGTCAGTGCTATCTCCATTGCTCATTTAAAATTTCTGCAAGTAATCTCTGTTGAATTGCCTCGTTTTTCACCCCACAGACTAATCTGTCCCATAACATGTCATTCGAGGTAGCCCCAAAATTGCAATGCTCCGATGTCTGTTCAAATTTGGTATGTAAGCTGCAATTGTTTCACTTAGAGATCTCCCGATTGAAATAAGCTTTAATCTCTGGAGTGTGACTGATAGTTTAAGCTGGAAATGTGACTTCACCAGTTCAATGACCTGGATGATTTGGAGCTGGGCACACTTGGGGCTGTGAGACTGTGAATCAGATAAGTTTGGGTTTCACACACACTTAGAAGAATTGCCTTGTGCTTCACCTCCTCCTCTGTTTTGTTCATTTGGAAGTGATCCCCAAGGCGCCCTATGTATTGTCCACTGTGGAGAAGTCAAATGTACCTATCCGTCAGAAGATGGACATCCTGCTAAATATCCTTTTCTATTCAAAACTTCAGTGTAAACTGGATACTCTCAGTCTGAGGATTTTTTAAAAATCTTCATCACCAAATGTAAAGATGTTCACTCACCGGTTTAAGAAAAACACGAGTTTATTTAGAGGTTAAAACTATACAGAGACTTGCAGAGCTGCCAAAATGACTCTGAGTACAGAAGCCCATACTTACCAGTGTGATCCCCCCCATCCTACTCCCCGATTGGTTTCCCGGGTTTTGTGACCTTTACGCTGCAGTTTGATGCTTAAAGGGACGATCAGTAGAGGCAGCGTTAGGAGAAAGGATACCTGTATGATTCAGCTCACCTGGGCCCACTCCGTAGCAGAAGACATAAGCAAAGATGATGACCATACTGCAATACGGCATCCAGTGAATGAGGTGCTGCGGGGCAATGGACAAGATTAGGTGCCAGTCACGTAAACTGAAACGATTCTTACACCCTCCCCCCCCCTCCCCCACAGCCCTGAACCCCACACAATACCTTTCAATCACTTCAGCTCCCGGAAGACCCATTGCGAGGAAAGTAGAACATAAGATGAGAGGAGGACAATCATCTCCCTGAACTGTCTCTTCAAACATATTGGCCAGAATTCTCCAGCCATTCACTCCCAGCCGCCACTGCCAGCCAGGACAGGGAATTTGGTGCTCAGCCAAATCTCCATTCACTGCAGCGGGACTGGAGAACCTGGCCCATTAACTCGGTCATTGACCTGTATTCTGATTGACCCCAAAGTTTTTATCTCTATTACTTCACCAGATTATTCCAAATATTTATTGCTCTTTTGCCTTGAGGACAGATGGGTGATCAGTAATTATAAAACCAGAAGGAGGCTATTCAATCTATTTAGTCTGTGCTGGCTCTTTGAACGAGTGATCTGATTAGTCCCAGTACCCTGTTCTTTTCCCATAATCCTGCAATTGTAAAGTATTTTTAACTTTTTCAAATATTTAGACAATTCCCTTTTCAAAATTACTGATAAATCCACTTCAACCATCCTGTCAGACAGTGCATTCAAATCAAAGTGACCCTTCTAAAAATAAACTCTGCTCATCTAATCGTTTGGTCAATTATCTGAAAACAGTGTCTGCCCTTTATTTACTCTCTTCCCAGTGGAAAAGATACTCATGATTTGCTCAATCTTTATAATCTCCTTTCAACCTTCTCTGCTCAAAGAAGTACAACCCCAGCTCCTCAAGTCATTCCAGGTAGATGGGGCGTGATTTTCCTGGCCCGCTGTGCTGGTTGAGTGGCATGGCGGACCAGGAAAAGTCAGCAGGTGGCCAAAAGTGGAAATCGGAACTGGCGTACGGCCGTTCGCGGTCATCCCAGGTTGTTTTTCTCAGTATAATCAGCCTCATGACGGGGAGCAGTCGATTACAATATGCAAATACTGATTTGCATCTCTCTAACGAGCCCGGGACACTGTTGTTTGGGCTCACTCATGTTTCTGACTCTGCTAATGGAGGTTCACACCAGCAGATACCACATAGGGTTCCTGGCAACAGGGACCAGGAGTGATGGCCTCACTCATGGGACTGGAGGACATTGAGGCCCTCGGAGGCCTGGCACATTGCCACTGCACACTGGGCACTCTGGCATTGCCTGCAGGGCACCCTGGCATTGCCTTGGCACTGGACAATGCCAAGGGGGGCATTTCGCACAGGCATAAATCATCTGAAGGCCTCTGCACTGGAAATTCATTTAACTAAGCTCGTCCAAAAAATGGGTGGGAAAACCTCCCATTCGAATTTTTTTGGGAAAATTGCATTCCTGATGTCCACAAGTGTAGTGCGTCGGATCTCAAACAATGACGAGATACAGTACAGGAAAGAGACGGAGCATCTGGTGAAACAATGCGATGACAATAATCTCTCTCGGAATATCAGTAAGCCAAAGGAGATAGTCATTGACTTCAGGAAGCATTGTAGAGAACATGCTCCTGTCTAGTGGTTAGCACTGTTATCCCACAGCACTAGGGACCCAGGTTCAATTCCTTGGATCACTATCTGTGCAGAGTCTGCATAGGTTTCCTCCGGGTGCTCCAGTTTCCTCCACAGTCCAAAAGGCACGCTGGTTATGTACATTGGCCTTGTTAAATTCTCCCTTAGTGTGCCCGAACAGGCGACTGAGTGAATATGGTGACTAGAGGATTTTCACATTAACTTCATTTCAGTATTAATGTAAGCCTTACTTGTGATAGTAATAAATAGACTTAAACATCAATGGTGATGAAGTAAAAATGGTGGAGAAAGCTTCAAGTTTCTAGGTGTCCAGATCAATAACAACTAGTCCCTCCATGCTGACGCTATGGTTAAGAAAGCCCATCAACGCCTCTACTCTCTCAGGAGGCTAAGGAAATTGGGCATGTGTCCTATGACTCTCACCAATTTTTACAGATGCACCATAGAAAGCATCCTTTCCAGGTGTATCACGGCTTCGTATGGCTCCTGCTCTGCCCAAAACCGCAAGAAACTACAAAAGATCGTGAAGGTTGCCCAGTCCATCACGCAAACCAGCCCCCCATCCATTGACTCTGTCTACACTTCCCGCTGCCTCTGAAAAGCTGCCAGCATAATCAAGGACCCCATGCGTCCCAGACACTTTCTTCTTTCCACCTTCTTCCGTTGGGAAAGAGATACAAAAGTCTGAGGTCACGCATCAACCAACTCAAGAATAGCTTCCTCCCTGCTGCCAACTGAAATCTGAATGGACCTACTACATATTAAGCTGAGCTTTCTCTGCACCCTGGCCGTGACTGTACATTACATTTTGCACCCTCTCCTTTCCCTCTCCCTCTGTGAACGGTATGCTTTGTATAGCTCACAAAAAACAATACTTTTCACTGTGTACCAATACATGTGACAATAATAAATCAGATCAAATCAAATCAAATCCTTAGTTTGTTGTTAAGAACATAAGAACATAAGAAATAGGAGCAGGAGTAGGCCATCTAGCCCTTCAAACCTGCCCCGCCATTCAATAAGATCATGGCTGATCTGTCGTGGCTCAGTTCCACATTCCCGCCCTCTCCCCATGACCCTTAATCCCCTCGCTTATCAAAAACCCATCAACCCGCGTCTTAAAAATATTTAGCGAGGCAGCCTCCACCACTTCAACGGGCAGAGAATTCCAGAGATTCACCACCCTTTGAGTGAAGAAATTCCTCCTCAACTCCATTCTAAACCGCCCCCCCTTTATCTTGAGGCTGTGCCCCCTAGTCCTACTGTCCTTTCTGAGCGGGAAGAACCTCTCCACCTCTATCCTATTCATCCCATTCATCATCTTATATGTCTCAATGAGATCTCCCATCATTCTTCTAAACTCTAACGAGTACAAGCCTAGTTTATTCAGCCTCTCCTCATAGTTCAACCCCCTCAACTCCGGTATCAGCCTAGTAAACCTCCTCTGCACTCCCGCCAAGGCCAAAATATCCTTGCATAAGTGCGGCGACCAAAACTGCACACAGTACTCCAGCTGCGGCCTCACCAATGCCCTATACAGCTGCAGCAAGACCTCCCTACTTTTATATTCAATCCCCCTCACTATGAAGGCCAACATATGATAAAACCCTCTGCACCCTGTACAATTTCTTGACATCCTTGATGGACCTTTTTAACTAAGACATTAACACTTAATTTTCCACAGAAATAACCAGACTGGCTAAAAGTCAGGTCCTTCTGTAAGGGCACAACATTCACAACTCAAAAAGATACTGAAGCAGTCTATACTCACCTGCAGAAAGACCTGGACAAAACACAGGCTTGGGCTGACAGGTGATAAGTAACATTTATGCCACACAAGTGACAACAAATGAATATCTCCAACTACAGAGAATCTAACCGTCTCCCTGTAATGTTCAATGGCGTTACCATCACCGAATCTCCCACTATCAACATTCTGGGAGTTACCATTGACCAGAAACTAAACTGGACTGGCCATATAAGCAAGAGCAGGCCACAGAGGCTTCTGAACTGGAGCTCCATTTTGTCCTAAGCAGAGTTCCATTTTAAGCTCCATTCAGACCAGTACCAATCATTTCCCAAGTTTTACTGGTTTTTCCTTCTAAGTGAGCTCCATCTCTCCTCTGGTTAATACTACGCAAAACGAAAGCTGGAGACGAAGTGTCCCCACACTGCAAGTAATTATCAAACTCTCTGAAACACGGTGTACTCTGCTGGTCAGGCCCTTTGTGGGGAGTTGAAGCCAAGGCAGATTAGAATCAATACTGTTCACAGTGTGAAGAGGATGGCTGAAGGTGGCCTCCACATTACACAGGTGGGTGCAGCCATGAAAAAGCAAATCCAATCAGAGCTGACAGGAATCAGAACTTGGTTATCGATTAACACAATTCACCACCTGCTTTCCGGGATGACTGGGAAGCACAAAGTTCATAACAGCAAGGCTCGTGAAAACACACTTCAATAAACTTTGAATCGAAGTTGTCTGTTGACAGGTGTGGAGGGCTGGATGGAGTGCACCTGTACAATTCACAGGTGCCTCTCTAGGCAAGGGACAACAAGTTGCCAGGAGGGCACTCTGCATCCACACACAACACTGAGGCAAAATATGGCACAGTGTGTGCAGATCAATCCTATCCAGAGTGCCAGTCCTTAATTGAACGCAGCATGAGTGTGGGTGCTGCAGTGTGTGTGTGTGGGTGCTGCGATGTGTCTGTGGGTGCTGCAGTGTGTGGGGGTGATGCAGTGTGTGAGTGTGGGTGCTGCAGTGAGAGTGTGGGTGCTGCAGTGTGTGGGGGTGATGCAGTGTGTGAGTGTGGGTGCTGCAGTGAGAGTGTGGGTGCTGCAGTGTGTGTGTGGGTGCTGCAGTGTGAGTGTGTGTGCTGCAGTGAGAGTGTGGGTGCTGCAGTGTGAGTGTGGGTGCTGCAGTGTGTGTGTGGGTGCTGCAGTGAGAGTGTGGGTGCTGCAGTGTGAGTGTGTGTGCTGCAGTGTGTGTGTGGGTGCTGCAATGTGTCTTTGAGTGCTGCAGTGTGAGTGTGGGTGCTGCAGTGTGTGTGTGGGTGCTGCAGTGAGAGTGTGGGTGCTGCAGTGTGAGTGTGTGTGCTGCAGTGTGTGTGTGGGTGCTGCAGTGTGAGTGTGTGTGCTGCAGTGTGTGTGTGGGTGCTGCAGTGAGAGTGTGGGTGCTGCAATGTGTCTTTGAGTGCTGCAGTGTGAGTGTGGGTGCTGCAGTGTGTGTGTGGGTGCTGCAGTGAGAGTGTGGGTGCTGCAGTGTGAGTGTGTGTGCTGCAGTGTGTGTGTGGGTGCTGCAGTGTGTGTGTGGGTGCTGCAGTGTGTGTGAGTGCTGCAGTGTGTGTGTGGGTGCTGCAGTGTGTGTGTGGGTGCTGCAGTGTGTGTGGGTGCTGCAGTGTGTGTGTGGGTGCTGCAGTGTGTGTGTGGGTGCTGCAGTGTGAGTGTGGGTGCTGCAATGTGTGTTTGAGTGCTGCAGTGTGTGTGTGAGTGCTGCAGTGTGTGTGTGGGTGCTGCAGTGTGTGTGTGGGTGCTGCAGTGTGTGTGTGGGTGCTGCAGTGTGTGTGTGGGTGCTGCAGTGTGAGTGTGGGTGCTGCAATGTGTGTTTGAGTGCTGCAGTGTGTGTGTGGGTGCTGCAGTGTGAGTAGGTGGGTGCTGCAGTGTGTGTGTGGGTGCTGCAGTGTGAGTAGGTGGGTGCTGCAGTGTGAGTGTGGGTGCTGCAATGTGTGTTTGAGTGCTGCAGTGTGTGTGTGGGTGCTGCAGTGTGTGTGTGAGTGCTGCAGTGTGTGTGTGGGTGCTGCAGTGTGTGTTTGAGTGCTGCAGTGTGTGTGTGGGTGCTGCAGTGTGTGTGTGTGTGCTGCAGTGTGTGTGTGGGTGCTGCAGTGTGTGTTTGAGTGCTGCAGTGTGTGTGTGGGTGCTGCAGTGTGTGTGTGAGTGCTGCAGTGTGTGTGTGGGTGCTGCAATGTGTGTTTGAGTGCTGCAGTGTGTGTGTGGGTGCTGCAGTGTGTGTGTGGGTGCTGCAGTGTGTGTGTGGGTGCTGCAGTGTGTGTGCAGGTGCTGCAGTGTGTGTGTGAGTGCTGCAGTGTGTGTGTGGGTGCTGCAGTGTGTGTGTGAGTGCTGCAGTGTGTGTGTGGGTGCTGCAATGTGTGTTTGAGTGCTGCAGTGTGTGTGTGGGTGCTGCAGTGTGTGTGTGGGTGCTGCAGTGTGTGTGTGGGTGCTGCAGTGTGTGTGCAGGTGCTGCAGTGTGTGTGTGAGTGCTGCAGTGTGTGTGTGGGTGCTGCAATGTGTGTTTGAGTGCTGCAGTGTGTGTGTGGGTGCTGCAGTGTGTGTGTGGGTGCTGCAGTGTGTGTGTGGGTGCTGCAGTGTGTGTGCAGGTGCTGCAGTGTGTGTGTGAGTGCTGCAGTGTGTGTGTGGGTGCTGCAGTGTGTGTGTGGGTGCTGCAGTGTGAGTGTGGGTGCTGCAGTGTGTGTGTGTGTGCTGCAGTGTGTGTGTGGGTGCTGCAGTGTGTGTGTGGGTGCTGCAGTGTGTGTTTGAGTGCTGCAGTGTGTGTGTAGGTGCTGCAGTGTGTGTGTGAGTGCTGCAGTGTGTGTGTGGGTGCTGCAGTGTGTGTGTGGGTGCTGCAGTGTGTGTGTAGGTGCTGCAGTGTGTGTGTGAGTGCTGCAGTGTGTGTGTGAGTGCTGCAGTGTGTGTGTGGGTGCTGCAGTGTGTGTGTGGGTGCTGCAGTGTGTGTGTGGGTGCTGCAGTGTGAGTAAGGGTGATGCAGTGTGTGTGTGAGTGCTGCAATGTGTGTTTGAGTGCTGCAGTGTGTGTGTGGGTGCTGCAGTGTGTGTTTGAGTGCTGCAGTGTGTGTGTGGGTGCTGCAGTGTGTGTGTAGGTGCTGCAGTGTGTGTGTGGGTGCTGCAGTGTGTGTGTGGGTGCTGCAGTGTGTGTGTGGGTGCTGCAGTGTGAGTAAGGGTGATGCAGTGTGTGTGTGGGTGCTGCAGTGTGTGTGTGGGTGCTGCAATGTGTGTTTGAGTGCTGCAGTGTGTGTGTAGGTGCTGCAGTGTGTGTAGGTGGGTGCTGCAATGTGTGTTTGAGTGCTGCAGTGTGTGTGTAGGTGCTGCAGTGTGTGTGTGGGTGCTGCAATGTGTGTGGGTGTGTCTCATTACCTGACTTTTCTTTACAAAAAGACATCCTAGGTGCCCCCTGTTCAATGTAATGGAATTGTAATGACTGAAATCAGGAGGCAGAGTGACAGGCCTGGTGTGTGTGTGATGAAAACCATCTGCTGGAATGATTACTGTCTGATCATTCCAGAGTTCTTAAAAATTAATAAGATCTACCTCCTCCCCCAGCCCATGTTGGCCAACAGTGAGAATCAGGAAACGTGATTTTTGCAGGCAAGGTTGCGATTCCCAATCTTCTGCAAGATCTGCTGTGAAAACTCGGCTGTGGATCTGGAGAGACACATGCCAGTTTTCGCTCATGGCCTGACATTCTGACAAATTATGGAAAATTTCCACCCATGGACCATGTACCAGAGTCAGGCCAAAACAGTCAAACCCTTTCCCTTAGCCGCCTTTGAAAGCTGTGGAAGATCAGGTGGCAGGACCAAATAACAAGCTTCCAAGATCCTTCGAAAGCAAGCACATAACAGAGACAGAGAGAAAATGCAGGAAGAGGTAATAAAAAGCCAGCAACTCACCCAAAATTCAATCATCTCCAGTAGAACCATAGAATCGCGACAGTGCAGAAGGAGGCCATTCCGCCCTTCGACAACAATCCCACCCATGCCCTATCTTCATATCCCTGCACCCATGCTAATCCCTCAAACATACACATCCGGGGACACCAAGGGGCAATTTAGCGTGGCCAATCAACCTAACTTGCACATCTTTGCACTGTTTGAGGAAACCGGAACACCCAGAGGAAACCCACACAGACACGGAGATAATGTGTAAATTCCACACAGACAGTGATCCAAGCTGGAAATTGAACTCTGGTCCCTGGAGCTGTGAGGCAGCAGTGCTAACCACTGTGCCACCTGTCAAGTAGCCTGTCTTATTTACAGTAAAACCTTCCAGCCTTAGCAATCACCCACCAGAATCCTACCAAACACCCTGAGAATATAGTCATCCTGTTCTCAGGGGATGAATAAGTGGCTTCTTAACCCAGTCCTCTGGAGGCTGAAACAATACCACTCTTTGAATCCTTAACTGAATGTTGACAGTGGTGGACTTTTCAACATAGAGGCTAATAACAAACCGGGACCTAATCAGTCTTAATGCCAGTTTAAGAGAATGCTGTCGACAATGACACCCCTCCTCATCAAATCAATCTCAATGTTTCCTTTCTCCCAGGCCCGGCCACCTATCACTCACCTGTAGTGAATAAGTGACTGTCAGAAGTGCCGTCGACAGACTCATAAGGCCTAATCCTCCACAGAAAAGTGTTTTTCTCCCAGCTCGTTCAACCAAGATTGCCTGTGTGACAAGATTCATAAAGGGTAACATTCAGTAACAATGACAGCCTGCTATTGGACTTTCTCTGACTGGCCTCAGGGATACCCCGAGTCAGTGACGGACTGCTTCCTGGCCTCACAATAAGAGACCTCTTTAGTTACAAACCCACGTTGAATGGACCCCGTTAATGGTAGAGAGCATACTGGTATCACAAAGATGTCTACCAGTGAGCCTCAGACAACATCAGCTCCTTTGAAACTGTCAGTACATTTTGCTACACACCAGGGGATCCCGTAAGTAACACAGTGAAGATCTGGAGTTTCCTCTCAGCCCTTCTAACTAGGCATTAATGAACAAAATTTAGTCTGCAAATGCATCAGCAAGTTGACAAGCTCTCTGTGTTCCTGTGCAATAAAGCTATCCAGTCTCTGTTTACTGTACACAGCTCCAGTACTGAGTCAGACTCAGAAACAGATGAATACTTTAGCTAACAAGTTAGTCACCAAGATGCACGTCTACGATACAAACGGATTCCACTGCAGTTTGAACCAATTATTTCTCTTTAAAGGGGCAGCAGGATTTCCAATACATAGAATGAGGCTATCACAGTGTGAGAGAACAGGCCAGTGAGTGCCATATCAGGCAACATTTCATTTGTTGATGCACTTCTAGACCCAAGTGAACTCAAGTGTCAATCTTCAGATCACTGCAAAGGCAGACTTGACACTGGTAAAGTGATGCTGGACCAGTCTGATTAGCATGGAGGAGCTATTTTGAACTCAATTACACTGAGGGACCTGCAGCTCTTTGCTCCTTACGTATGACCTGAGACTGCCTGAGAGAACACAAGCGCATAAGAATCAGGGGCAGGGTTAGGCCATCTGGCCCATCAAGCCTGTTCTGTCATTCAATAAGATCACGGCTGATCTTTTGTGGACTCAGCTCCACTTACCCGCCCGCTCACCATAAGCTTAATTCCTTTACTGTTCAAAAATCAATCTATCCTTGCCTTAAAGGCATTAAATGAGGTAGCCTCGATTGCTTCACTGGGCAGGGAATTCCACAGATTTATAACCACTGGGTGAAGAAGTTCTTCCTCAACTCAGTCGTGAATCTGCTTCCCCTTATTTTGAGGCCATGGCCTCTAGTTCTAGTTTTGCCCGCCAGTGGAAACAACCTCCCTGCTTTTATCTTACCTATACTCTTCATGATGTTATATGTTTCTATGAGTCAACCACTCATTCTTCTGAATTCCAATGAGTATAGCCCCAGTCTACTCAGTCTCTACTCATAAGCCAACCCTCTCAACTCTGGCGGATTGAGGGTTCAATGACCCAACCCACTGCTAAACAACAAGTTGATAAGAGCAGCTCATCATGGACAAAGCAGATAAAGCTGACTAACCAAGACCTCAAATCTCTGCAGTCTGTGGCTTCTACCCTTGCCATCAAAACAAATTCAGGTCAGGATTGTACCTACACAGATCAGTAAGGTAAAAGTTTCAATTAGTCCAGTTCCGATGGACACATATGGTATTGTCTCATCAGGAATTCCCGCTGCCTGGAAAATCTCAAAAGCATAAGAATAGATCTGGAAAACAAAAATTGTACAAACGTACCATAAGAGTCAATGTTTTGTCTTCAATAGCAATTGTTCTTCATTAGTGCATTATCGCATCTTCATTCTATGGTACATAATATTCACTATTCCACCTAAACTATCCAGTACAGTGAATCATAGAGTTCACACTCCTTCGCCTGGGTTTGCAAAATCCTATTAACCGTCCTGGCTTGAGACAATTCACACCTCTTTAAGCTGTGATTATCCCTCTCTCCATGCACACTGTTTCTAACTGTAAAGACTCGCATTCCAACCATTTTTCACATTCCAATTTGTAATTATCTTGCAATTGTGTCCTTGCCTATATATATCATGTTTGTGAACCCATCTCCACTCACCTGATGAAGGAGCAGCGCTCCAAAAGCTCCTGATTCCAAAGAAACCTGTTGGACTTTAACCTGGTGTTGTGAGACTTCTTACTGTAATCATAGAATGATACAGTGCAGAAGGAAACCATTTGACCCATTCTGCCCCTACTACCTCAATAAATATGGCATCCAATTTGACCTGTTCCTCTGCACTTTCCCAGGAAAACTTCAAAATGTTTTCATTTCTTTAATTTTTTATCCAATTCTCTTCCCTACCTCCACAATACCCTGTAATTAAGGCTGTTAGGCTATGTGTCACAGAGTGTCATTTTGAGTACAGAGTTTTCTTGAGCCTTTTTCCTATGTAGGTGTTTTACTGGCATCAGCTGGGGGTTCTGAGCACGTGCAGGTTTTGGAGGGCTTTTCAGACTGTAGGAGAGTGTTCTGCAAAGAAGATCTGTTTTACTAGTGCTCCTGTTTTCATAGTTACTGCTGTTCTGCTGAGTTACTGTCATTGTTAATCTTCATTATTAATATAAGGATTATCCCTTAATCAACACATTTGATTACCTTATTCGTGGTCTCAAATTATCACACAAAGAAAAAACTTTTCTCCCTCAAAACTTCCCTTCTGTTAACATTCAACAGCAACAGTGGAAATCCTAAATACACTCAAAGTACCACAGATTCCGAGTTAACAACATTGATGAGTAGGACTAGAAATACTGTGTGACGGTGCCACAGTATATATAGCAGCTTCAGCTGCTTCCATGCTTGGTCTCACCATGACATGTTCACATGAAACTTGCAGGGTTAATCAGTCAGACAACAGGCAGCCAGCTTCACACAGTGTTTGAATAATGTGGAAGGCCAGAAACTGAGGGAGAGGGAATATAGAAGGAGGAGAACACCGGACTCTGGAATGGAGGGAGAAAAACCCTGGAGCCTGGAACAAAAGAACAAGGGAAGGTCATTCAACCCCACAGGCCCCATTCAATTAGATTATAGTGGATCTGTATGTTAAAATCACCTGCCCACTTCAGCTCCATATCCCTTAATGTCCTTCCAAATAAAAATCTACCATTCTCGGTTTTGGCATTTTCCGTTGATAAGCTTTTTGGGGGAATGTTCCTGACTTCCATGAACTTTTGTGTGAAGAGATTGGGTGGCATGGTGGCACAGTAGTTAGCATTGCTGCCTCACGATGCCAGGGTCTCGGGTTCAATTCCGGCCTTGGGTCACTGTCTGTGTGGAGTCTGCATGTTCTCTGTGTCTGCATGGGTTTCCTCTGTGTGTTCCAGTTTCCTCCCACAGTCCAAAGATGTGGAGATTAGGTAGGTTGGCCATACTCAGTTGACCCTCAGTGACCCAAGATGTATAGGTTAGATGGATTAGGGGTTATGAGGATTGGGAGGGCGGGTTGGCAAGGGGGTGTATGGGCTAGGGTAAAATGCTGAATTGGTGCAGACTCAATGGGTCAAATGGCCTCTTCCTGTACAGTAGGGATTCTATGATTCTAAATGCTTCCTGCCATGCCCCTGAATGGTCTAACTCAATTCTAAGGCTATTCCTGATGAGCCAGACTGCCCTCACGGGAGGAAATCATTACTTCAATTTATCCCATTCACTCTTTGGATCATTCTGACACCTCATTTAGATCATCCGCTGGAGACAAACAGAGAGCAGGAGCTAAAGGAATTGTCTTTAGCCGACAGTCAGTGAAGTGATTCCTGCAGGGATCCTAAATGTGGCCACTGCTCCTCACCGTATACATAGACAATTCGGACTCTGGAATTTGCACATGGCACCACATTAGTGGCATAACTAACAATGTGAGTGGCCACATCAGAACCCTGGAAGATATCAGCAGCTCGATGTGGTGCCTGGGCCAAATCTTTCCATCCGGAATGAAGCTGTGCCCCTCACTGCTATCTATGAAGATCTCTGCATGGGGATCTCTTCACATAGTTCCAGCCAGGACTGTCAGAAGGCAGCGATGGATCAATGCAATTGTCCCAGGGAAACTGGTGAAGAAGCAACACAGAAAACAGGTAAAGAGGAGCAATCAACAGGACACATCCCCCCCATCAGTTACAGTGAGTGTGAGTGGGTGAGTGAGAGAGTGAGGGTGAGTGAGAGAGTGAGGGCGAGTGAGAGAGTGAGGGCGAGTGAGAGAGTGAGGGCGAGTGAGAGAGTGAGGGCGAGTGAGAGAGTGAGGGCGAGTGAGAGAGTGAGGGCGAGTGAGAGAGTGAGGGCGAGTGAGAGAGTGAGGGCGAGTGAGAGTGAGGGCGAGTGAGAGAGTGAGAATGAGTGACAGAGTGAGAATGAGTGAGAGTGAGTGAGTGAGAGAATGAGTGAGTGAGTGAGCGAGTGCGTGCATGAATAAGTGAGAGTTGGTAAGTTCACTTCTCTATTCAAACTGTCTTCTTAAACCTCTCTCCTCTGTCTCTTCCACCTTCACATTCAATAATCAATGCAAACAGCTCATGGATTTCTTTGCAACTAAGAATGAGAGCATCTGGTCATCTGCCTCATCCCTTCCCTCCTTGCTATTAGCTCATTGAGATAAACCTCCTCTGCAACATCCCTGCTCTAGCTCTGAGCTCACATCTTTCTCTACTTCCTTTCATATCTCTTTTCGTGCCCTCTCCGAACTAATCTCATCCATGAGACCACCCCCATTCGCAGCCCCACCACCACCACTCTCCATTCCCAATAAACTGGTGACTACCCACTCTCCCTTCCTGATCGCTGTTAGCTGATCCTCTCCCCTCAGGTACTGTCACTCTCTCCAGTAAATCTGCCATCAACAACACCTCCTCAAAAAGCAAACCCTTTGACCCACCATTCTTGTAAATTCCCACTTTATCTCTGAATTCCCTTCCATTCAAAAGTCCTTGAACATTCCATCATCTCCCAATCTGTGTCCATTTTTCCCAGAATTCCATGACTGAATCCCTCCAATCAGGTTTCCGGTACCCCCACAGAACTGAAGCAGCTCTTATCAAACTCACAGGTGCCATCCTATGTGACTGTCTCAAAGATAAACTTTCCCTCTTCATTCTTCTTAGACCTGATTACAGCCTATGACATGGCCAATCACACCATCCTCTTCCAACATCTCTCCAAGGTTGTCCAACTGGGTGGGACTGCACTTATCTAGTTATTATTTATCTAACTGTTGCCAGAGAATCACTTGCAATGGCTTTTCTTTCCATCCTTGAACTGTTACCTTATCCCCTAAAGATCTATCCATGGCAGCTGCCTTCTCATCTGTTTTCAGAAGATGACCGTCATCCCTGTACCAAAGAAAAAGCAGGCAGTGTGCCTTAATGACTATTGTCCAGTGGCTCAACATCCATCATTATTGTAGAATCCCTACAGTACAGAGGAGGCCATTCGGCCCATCAGGTCTGCACCAACCAAAATCCCACACAGGCCTTATTCCTGCCGTAACTCCCCATATTTACCCTGTTAATCCCCCTGACATTGAGGTCAATTTAGCATGGCTAACCCACACATCTTTGGACTGTTGGAGGAAACCAGACCACCCGGAGGAAACCTACACAGACACTGGGAGAACGTGCAAACTCCACACAGAGACCCAAGGCCGGAATTTAACCTGAGTTGTGAGGCAGCTGTGCTAACCACTGTACCACTGTGCTGCCCTTAATGAAGTGCTTCGAAAGGTTAATCATGGCATGAATCAGTTCCGGCCTCCCAGATTGCCTGGATCCACTACAGTTCGCCTATTGCCATAACAAGTCCACAGTAGATGCCATCTCCCTGGCTCTGCACTCAACCCTGGAACACCTAGATAATAAGGACACCTATGTCATACTCCTATTTATTGACTATCGCTCAGCCTTCAACACCATTATTCCTACGAGACTCATCTCCAAACTCCGTGACCAGGGGCTCAGCTCCTCCCTCTGCAACTGGATCCTGGACATCTTATCCCAGAGACCACAATCAGTAAGGATAGGCAAGAACACTTCCTTCACAATCATCCTCAACACCGGTGCCCCACAATGCTGTTTCCTCAGACCCTTACCATACCCTTTTTACACCTATGTCTGTGTGGCCAAACTACCCACTGGGCACCGGCAGTGCCAAGGGGGTGGGGCCAGGGCCTACCGCAGGATGATCAGTGATGGGAAGGGGGGACCCTGCTGCCACTCTGCAATGGGATCAGTGGAGGAAGGAATGAGGAGGCAATCAGGGCTGGCTATTGGGGAAGGGGTCAGTATTGGCTAGGGGGTGGGTATGGGTAAACCAGAGCTGTGAGGTGGGGTGGGTATGGGTAAACTGGAGCTGTGAGTTGGGAGATCAGCAAACAGGAGGCCAGTGATGGGGGGGTTGGGTACATGCGCCGATCTCCCCACTGACAGATCAGCGCATGCGCAATGGCCCGCTCAACAGGCTGATTCCACTTCTAGAGCAGGATTATCCCTCCCCCCAAATACTGGTGTGAATCTTCCTGAGGCAACCTCTGATGCACAGGATGCCGGAGAGTCGTTCAGATAAGTACACCCCGAAAAAACGGGCAGGAAAATCTCCCATTTATGTTTTTTTTTTGGGAGCATCTCCACCAGTGTTTAGCAACAACCTTGTCTCCAGCATTATCTATAAATCCAGAATCATCTAAGACCCACAATGATGATAACAGGGAAAAACACGACCAAAGGAACTACGATTGAAGGGTGCAGTGACTTGAAGAAGCGGCAAGACTGCAAGACAAAGACGGCACCAGGAAACTTTCAGCTGAACTCCAGAGAAGGCAAGAGGAAGATACGGAAAATCTCCTACCTTTACCATAGCGCTGCATCCATTTGGAAGGCCAAGAATTGGCAGAGCTAGCGTCACAGGTATACTAGTTACAGATCAGCTTTGGGACGACAGAGATGCCAAAAAGGAACTAATCAGTACTGTACTCTACACCATAGGGAATAATGCAGATAATCTAATGGTCAGAAAGGATGCAAACATATGAAGAAGTTATCAAAGCTTTTGATATTTATTTTAGTTTTCAAAAGAAGACAATCATGGGGAGAAGTTCAATAGGTTCATCCAAAGGCAGAAAGAGTAGAGAACATAGATTCCTTTATTAATGCTGAGAATTGCACATATGGAGCCCTGAAAGTTGTGTTAATTCAGGATGGCATTGCTGTGGGAGTCTTAGTACATGAAATCTTCTGCAGTCTCAGGAAAACTTGACCCAATCGAAGGCTGTGCAGTTAACACTACAAGCAGAAGTGAGAAGGAAAAACAATTTTTTTATCTGACAGTCCAGTTTATAACATGTATTAGTAGCAGCCCATCTAATTCCAAACAGGGAAAAAGTGGAGGGTGTGGTAGCTGCCATTCTACAGTGTTCTTGTTGTGGAAGGAAAAGTCTGCATCAACACACAGAATGCCCTGCCAAAAATGTGGAGTGCAAGAAGAGAGGGCATTTTATATCAGTTTGCTGCAGCAAACAGCTCTATACACAAGATTAAAGGACACTTAACATTTGAGAAGTTGAAGAAGAAAAAGAAAGTACCATCCTTGGGAGAAATTACAGGATGTTGATGCAGACTTTCCCTTCCACAACAAGAACACTGAAGAATGGGAGCTACCACGCCCCCCACTTCTTCGATGTGTGGAATTAGATGGGCTGCTAGTATCATTTTGACAAGGTTGAATGCCAATTGTATCTTCTGCCAACTACCTCTGGACGAGCAATCCAAACTATCACATGTTTTGGGGATATTGTTTCAAATGACTATCCTTTGGAACCGCATCGATTTATCAAAGAGCAGTGACAGCCCTTTTGGAGGGATTCAAAGGGGTCATTTGCCACATTGATCACATCCTAATCTATGGGTCCACCTCATTGGAGTACGATACACAAGTGAGACCAACATTGCAGCACTTGGAAAAAACAGGGCTAACTCTCAACAATAGTGCAAGTTCTCCAACCAACATTCAATTTCTCATTCACACATCAGGCATCAGAACTGGCCCCCAAATGACCAGGGCAACAAAAAGATTTTCCAAACTCCCCACAGTGTTAGGGAGCTTCAATGCTTCATGGGGATGGTGAATCAGGTAGGAAGGTTCCTCTCTAATCTGGTGCATATGAATGAAGCACCATGATAATTGCTCAGGCAAGACCAAGAATGATGCTGGGGAGAACTTCAACAAATCTCATCCAGAATAATCAGAAGATGTGTCTTTCACCAGACATATTGGCACTCTATAACCAAGAACTGCCCACAGTAGTTGCCGGGGTTGGGTTGTTGACTGGACTAAGAGGCAGAATCCGGAAAGATGGAACAGACAGACGTGATTACAATGCATCTTGGTCAGTGACTGAGACAGAACAAAGATACACTGTAATGGAAAGGAGGCATTGGCAGGCACATGGGCTTCTGAGAAGTACACCAACTATGACTTAGGCCTCCAGTTCACCATGGGTATCTTATTAAATCCCAAAGAACTAGCAAAGATGCCACCTGGAGTCTAGAGATCTCAGCTGAAGCTCAGGAGGTCCCATGCTGTGACGGAATATGTCCAAGATAAACAACAGCTGGTGCATTGTCACAGATTCTTGTTAGGAAGCCTGAACAGAGAGACATAAATCTTGCTGAGGATGTAGGATCATGCAGCTCACTTATTACAAAATCCCTATCAGCAGCAACACAGAGACTGAACAAAATCTGACAAACTCAAAAAGCAGAAGAAGAATGTGCTAATCGTAGAGAGTGCTTGAAAAATAAATGGCCAGGATATGTTCCAAACAATCTCACTCTGAAACAATACTTCAAACAATGCAGACGCCTCAGTATTGGCGATGGCTCTTGATCATCCCAAGACTCTCAAACTTGAGATCCTACAAGGAATACACCAGGGACATCCAAGCATTGTAAAGCACCGTGCCAGAGTGTAGAATTCAGACTGGTGTCTGGGGATCTCAAAATCACTTGAGAAAATGATTTTGGATTGCATCACCTGGGCAATCCATTGTCCAGAGCAATAAGAACCACTGATCGTATCCTTTTTCCCATCCAGTCTGTGGGAAAAGCTCAGAATGAACTTATGGGGAAGACATTCCCCAGAGTTGTTGGAATATTACTTCAGATAGATTGAGGTTAAATGTCTTTATGGAATAACTTCAGAAGCAGTCATTAACTCACAAAAAGATATACTTGTCATACAGGACATTCCCCATATCTTGTCATTTCAGACAATGGTCTATGGTTGGTGAATGAAAGGTCAAGAATTTTAAAGAAAATTATGGCTGGGTATGCACAAGCAAATGGAGAGTTTGAAAGAGGAGTTCCCCAGAATCCTTACAGTGCAGAAAGAGCCATTCAGTCCACTGAGTCTATACTGACTCTCTGAAAAAGCATTCCATCCAGGCCCTCTCTTCCACTCTATCCCACAACTTTGCATATTTACCATGGCTAATCCCCCCTAATCCACACATCTTTGGACACTAAGAGGCAATTTAGCATGGCCAATCAATCTAACCTACACATCTTTGGAGTGTGAGAGGAAACCGGGGCACCCGGAAGAAACCCACACAGACATGGGGAGAAACTTCAAAGTGAACTAAGACCAGAATTGAAAGCAGGTCCTTGGTGCTGTGAGCAACAGTGCTAACATCATCAGTGGCATAAGACTACATGATAATGGAGAGAGATAATTCTATATGGAGCTTCATGCTGAATTTCCATTTACCTCCCCATTTCTGAGTAACATCTGCAATTTTTCAAACTATATCTGTTACCAAGACCTGGGAGCTGAAGCTTGCCTCTTCTGTGGCCTTGTGGAGTCCATGGACCATGTCTATGTTTCGTGTCTTAGGTTGCACTCCCTTTTTGTTTTCCTGAAGAACATTTTGTTAATGTTTTGTTTGCACTTCAGTCCCACACTCCTGATCTACAGACACATGGTGTGGAGTGGGGCAGGTCAGGATGGCGACCTCCTCGTGAACCTGCTCCTGGCCCTGGTGAAGCACACCATTTACAGGTCCTGGCAGCGGGTGATCGAGGGGGAGATATCCATCCTGACTGTCTGCCCCTCTACCGTGGTTACGTTTGTGGCCAGGTGTTCTGGAGAGGGAGCATGCAATGTCCACGGGCACAGTTGATGCCTTCCGCACCCGTTGGGCACTGCAGGGGCTGGGGTGCATTATTGACCCTAATAATCACATTTTACTTTGATGTTTTCAAGTTTCCTTTGTACTTTGATTTTGTTCGGGCTGTTCCCTTTCCTTTTGGGGAGCTGCCCGTTTTACTTTGTCCTGATTTAACTTGAGCTTGTTTATTTGGCTTGACCTTAAAAGAGGCCAAGACCTGGGAGTTAAAACAAATCTATTAACAGATTCACCATATGACATGCTGCTTTCTGACTGTATCATACAATCTGAATATTAAAATGCAGATTAAAATGACACTAAAATCCATCAGCCACCTGACTCCTATTCCTACAATTGACCATCACTGAAATTCCAACAGTGATGTATATAAAAGGAGCACCATTGCAGTAATGAGAGTGGCTGATATCGTTATTAGTGAGGCTGCCTGACTGCTCATGGACCTCAGAATGGTGGGTGAGTGAGTGAGTGGGTGAGAGTGGGTGAGTGAGTGAAGGCTGGTATCACTATTGGTGGCATTTATGATAGAAACAGAAAGTGCTGTGAATACCCAGCATGTCTGGCAGCATCTGTGGAGAGAGAACCTCTAAGGGGAAATCAATTCTCCTAATCTCCGTCTTAAAAAGGAGACCTCTTATTCTTAAACTATGTACCCTGGTTCTTTTGTCGCTCCCACAAGTGGAAATATCCTCTTGGTATCCACCCTGTCAAGTGTTAGGGATGGGTTAACAGACCTTCCAATTAAGTCCTAGTTTGATGTTAATTGTTCAGTAAAAGTCTCTGCAATAAAGGCAGTACTGGCGGTACTACAGGTGGCACTGTTTGTTGGTGGGGAATTGTGTGTGGAGTTGGATCAGAGAAATAAAGGTAGTTTATGAAGGGGCAGAATACGTATCTCCTTTACTGAACTGCAATCTCGAGGCTCAAACATCAAGTCCCTTCAGGATCTTGTATGTTTCAATAAGATCACCTCTCATTCTTCTCAACTCCAGTGGATATAAGCCCAACCTTTCTTTATGAGATTAGCTCAGGAATGAGTCCACTGCACTGTCTCTGAACTGCTTTCAATGCAATTTTATCTTTTTTCAAACAAGGAGACTAAAATTGTACCATAATTATAAAGTCAGAAATGGAGAGTCTGTGGAATGTTCTTTCCCAGAGAGCAGTGGAGGCTGGGTCATCGAATTTATTCAAGCTAGAGTACCTTTTTTTTTGATCGATGAGGGAATCAAGGGACATGGGGACAAACAGGAAAGTGGAGCTAGACCACAATTAGATCAGCAATGATCCTATCAAATGGTGGAGCAGGAATCAAATGGCCAAATGGCCTCCTCCTGCTCCTCGGTCCTATGTTCCCTAGCATCTTGAGAACTAGATAAATTACATCTACAACAGAACCATTACCTACTTTCTCTGTTCCTTCTTCAACAATCAATAAGCAGAGCAAAATTTTCCCTTTTAAACCCATGCTGACTATTCAAAGAGCAAAGAAAATTACAGCACAGGAACAGGGCCTTTGGCCCTCCATGCCTGCACTGACCATGCTGCCTGACTTAACTAAAATCCCCTCCCCTTCTGGGGACCATATCTGGCTATTCCCATCCTATTCATGTACTTGTCAAGATGTCCCCTAAAAATCACTATCATATCCGCTTCCACTACCTCCCCCTGGCAATGACTTGCAGTCACCTACTACTCTGTGTAAAAAAAATCTGCCTCATACATTTCCTTTAAACCTTGCCCCTTGCACTTTAAACCTGTGCCCCCTAGTAATTGACTCTTCCACCCTGGGAAAAAGCTTCTGACTATCCACTCTGTCCATGCCTCATAATCTTGGACTTCTATCAGGTTGCCCCTCAACCTCCGTCATTCCAGTGAGACCAAAGTTTTCCAACCTCTCCTCATAGCTAATGCCCTCCATGCCAGGCAACATCCTGGTAAATCTTTTCTATACCCTCTCCAAAGCCTCCACATCCTTCTGGTAATGTGGCGACCAGAATTGAACACTATATTCCAAGTGCGATCTAAGGTTCTATAAAGCTGCAATGTCTTGCCAATTTTTAAACTCAATGCCCTAGCCGATGAAGGCAAGCATGCCGTTTGCCTTCTTGACTACCTTCTCCATCTGCATTGCCACTTTCAGTGACCAGTGTACCTGTACACCCAGACCCCTTTGCCTATCAATACTCTTAAGGTTTCTGTATATTCCCTATTTGTATTAGACCTTCCAAAATGCATTACCTCACATTTGTCCGGATTAAATTCGATCTGCCATCTCTCTGCCCAAGTCTTCAACAAACCTATATCTTGCTGTATTCTCTGATGGCCTTCATCACTATCCACAAATCCACCAGCCTTTGTGCCGTCCACAAACTTACTAATCAAACCAGTTACATTTTCCTCTAAATCATTTATATATATTACAAATAGCGAAGGTCTCAGTATTGATTCCTGAGGAATGTCACTTGTCACAGCCCTCCATGATTATATTCATGATTATGCTTCTCATTTCTAGATGTTCTTTAATTCTCTCCTTTAGTAGGTCTCCAGTGTTTTTCTTATCATTGATGTTAAACTAAAATCCTAAAATTCCCTGGACATGTTACGCACTTGCCACTTCTCCCCTCCCCTGTCCCCCCACCACTTCCTCTTAAACACTGAAATTACATTTGCTATCTGCCAGTTTTCTAGCACTATGATTTTTCTAATGAACTATTAAGTACAAGTAGCAACTTCTCTACCATCTCTTCCTATTTATACATCCATTCATACTTCAGAACTACATCACATCCACGATTCAATTGGTATGCTCCTTACCTTACCTATTTAATGCACCACTTTATCTAGTACTTCACTGGCTGTTAAACACTTTGGGGTGTCCTGAGATTCCAAAAGGTGTTATATAAATGTAAGTCTCTTTTCTTTCTTTGGTGGATTATATCACATAAAACAAACCAATATTCAACAATTACAACAACTTTATATTTATATAGCGCCTTTGATTTGGCAAAGCATTGCAAGTTTTCCTTTTATGAGTGTTATCAGTTGAAACCTTTTTGACTCCGACCCTCAGAAACATAAAATGGATATTAAAGGGGCTAGTCAGTTTTTTTTGTGGGGTGGTGGGGGTGAGCTGTAAATACAATAGTAAAGGGTGGATGACTCTTTTCTGGTGAACACTCCCTCCAGATGCCCTCCTGTCTACCTGATGTCCTACATGCACTTAGAGAAATGAATTTGAGGGGGGTGGAGTGGACTGAGTGTCAGGCTCACTTCCTGGAATGCAGCTTAACCCCACAATGTTCTGTCCCAACTGGTTATTCAAACTGAGGGAAGAAAAATGTAGGAAAAATAAGGTAAATATTGGTAAGTGTGAGGTAAATGTGAGATAAATTTTGGCAAATATAGGTAAATATGAAGTAAATTGATGTAAGTATAGGTAAAGTTGAGTTAAAGGTCACACTTCACAGCTAACAAAGTACTTTTGTAGTAAGTTTTATAACAACTAAAAGGAACAGTCAAATTATGCACAGTCTGGTCCCATAAATTACAATTTAATTAATGACTGGAGTGCTTTGTTTATTTAGTGATGTTGTTAAAGGGACAAATGTTGACCAGAACATCAGAACCTGCTCTTCACTGGTAATTTTAAAAGAAAACAAGAAATGCTTAGGTTAGACAGGTTAGACAGAATCCATGGAGAGGGAACGTTCCAGGCTGATGAAAGGTCATCAATCTGAACGTGCTGCGTGTTTTCCAGCATTTTCTGCTGCTTTTTCAGAAAATGCAGCACCTTGTAGCATTACTTAGGTAGGTACCTGAAGATAATCCAGTCACTTCCTTTGTGTAAGTCCTGAAGCATCCACTAAGATGTGCTGTAAAGCCACCGGGAGGATTCCTGGCATGTTCTCCCACTCTGGGAAGTTTAAAGCTATGATGTGAAGATGCCAGTTTTGGACTGGGGTAAAGCAGCAAGGAATCCCACAACACCAGAACTCCCAGCCACCTGACAAAGGGACAGGCTGTCCCAAAAGCTTGTGGCTTTTGCTACAAATAAACCTGTTTGGACTTTAAACTGGTGTTGTGGGATTTCTTTAAGTTTAAAGTTTCCTTTGATGGCATTTCTGAGGAAAGAAACTCAAACTATGGTGGGAGGGTTGTGTGGGCACTGACCTCACTCTTTGCCAGCTGCTTTTTAATACTTACAGCATTGATGCCGCTGAGCTGTATGAGGAATGACATCATCAAGTTGATAAGGAGTTGGCTTCGAACAGAAGGGTCCCTGCATAGCTCCCACACACTTCTGGCCTTTTCACTACTTATGGCAATCCGTTCAGCCTGCATCTCCTCCAGCTCTTGGCTAAAATCGCGCTTGCCCCACAGTCTTTGAAGTGCTGTGATGGAAATAGATGAGATACAAGTTTAGTGTAAGAGGAAAATCAAGTGATTCATTGTGATGTCTGCACTGTTTGTATTTCAGATAAGGTCATGAGAGAAGTCAGAAGTGTCTTTTCAATCACAACTGGATTATGGTTTTTTTCAAAAGTGCTCCCAGCAAAGTCTTAATGTGATCTTCTTGAGCTTGAACCTGGACGGAATGATTAATTCGTTTAGAAGTCCCAGTCCAGTGAGTCTTGAAGGCATCAGGACTAAATTGCTGGAGTTCTTCCAATCCTAGTTCTTTCCCAATACACTAATAACAAGATCAGCTTCCACTATCAAGGTTGGCCAGCAATTTGCAGGCTAGCTCTATAAGCAACATTGGTTGCTTATAGAAGACTACTGTGCAGAAATGACCCTTTGGCCCATAGAGTCTGCACCGATGCATGAAAAGTCCTAACCTGCCCACCTAATCCCACTTGCCAACATTTGTTGCATAGCCTTGAATGTTATGGCATGTCAAATACTCATCTGGGTACTTTTTTAAAGGATGTGAGACCTCCAACACCGTCCCTGGCAGCGCATTCCAGACCGTCACCACCTCTGGGTAAAAAAGCTTTTCCTCAAATCCTCCCTAAACCTCACAGGGTATCTCTGGGATTAGGCAAGTCAATAGCCTCCAGAATCTACATGTGAGGATCAGGTAATTGATAGAAATATGTTGTTTTGAATCAACACGTGTGTAGGATTTGATCACTGCCATGTTCTAGACAGCACGGGAAATTCATTCTGAAAAGGCAACACAATTTAGAAATAGATCCATCACTATCCTTGAGAAAAGTCCCATTTGCAAGAAAAGATCTCAACCAAGATGGTTGGTCCCCAACAGTTACTTGTTAAAGGGATCTTTATGGAGTGTATTCAAAATCATAGACTAGAATCAGAGGAATTTCCGAACGGAAATGGCGAAGAAGGAGCTATCCAGCCTAATCCCCTTTCCAGCTCTTAAGCTGAACATACAAGTACATTTTAAATGTTATGAGGCTTTCTGCCTCTACCACGCTTTGAGACAGTGACTCATTGGCAAATGTTGGTTTACCACAGAGAGTGAGGCACCCAACCTACCCAACTATCCCAATATAACTGAAATACAGCACGACACAGCCCAATTATACTGCTTTCATTCCATGGAAAACAGAATGGCAATGATCAGTAATCACACCATTAATGTTCTTTTTGGAATCTGTCAGTTCAAGAGGGCTGCATGACTATTGAAGTTGTTTAATTCTAAACAATGTGGATTGAGTGCAAACCATGCTACTCTGCAAACCTTATATCAAAATAATTAAATGTTCAATCCACAGTTGCAGACCAGAGTACAGCTGAAGTTTCAGATACCCCACCTTCCAGTACTGTCGATTCCTGATAAATATGGATTGCAATGGTCAAAACCTCTTCCAATTACTTAACCCTTCTTCACAACTAGTGCCATGGTCACCTGTTCTGTTGAGTGTTAATGTCCAGATTGTGTCTATAGAAATGGACTTTAACTTAGAGTCATACAGTGCATAAAAGGCCCTTTGGCCCATCAAGTTGGCACCAATAACTACCACTAAAGTCATGCTAACCCCATTTCCTGCACTTGGTAAAAAAAGGCACCCAACAGATAAACTATTGTCACTTGCCATTCATGGACATAGCCCTGTTTCCTTTGTCAATCAGGAGGTATCTGGGGCTCTCTGGAAACCAGGGCAGGGTAATAAGCTGTATAAAGGCAGGTATGGCATTGAAGGCCATCAGTAAAGGCCATACACTTTCACTGCCTAAAATCTCTCTGGAGAAACAAAAAAAGCACATAACATAAAGAGTTGAGATATATTCAAGCATCTTAAAAGATTTTTAAGACATATTTGCATTGATGAAAAACAGCTCAAGTCAAATCAATATTACAGTTGGGGTAGAACATTAAGTCAATCTAAAAAGCTAGTTGGGAGTAGGTTGTCCTCGACTATGACATGAGAAACCCTCCAGATTGGAATGAGTTATCCTTCACTCTGGAGTGATCTACCCTCCATTCTGGACGGACTTACCCTCTATTCTGGGGTGAGTTACTATCCAGTCTGCAGTACATTAGCTTCCAATCTGGATAGATAGCCTCTTGTCTGAACTTAGATAAAAAAAGCAACTCCTGAGAATGGGCATCCTTCCATCATTGATCACTCATTGTTACCATCTCTCATGACAGCTGAGGTCAATTTAATCCTGATATGTGCTTTTTTTATTCATTCATGGGACATAGGCATTGCTGGCTGTTTATTGCCCATCCCTAGTTGCCCAAGGGCAGCTGGGAGTCAACCACATTGTTGTGGGTCTGGAGTCACACGTAGGCCAGACCAGGTAAGGACAGCAGATTTCCTTCCCTAAAGGACATTAGTGAATCAGATGGGTTTTTCCGACAATTGACAATAGTTTCATGGTCATTAGTAGATTCTTAATTTCAGATTTTTTTTATTGAATTCAAATTCCACCATCTGCCATGGTGAGATTCGAACCTGGGTTCCCAGAACATTAGCTGGATGTTTAGTATGATGGTTAAGAAACACACGGCCATTCAAGTCACAAGGGCACCTAATGGATCAGATTTCAGTGCATTCACTACAATTATTTATGTAACTGAATAACTTCATTAATTAAGGGCCCTGGGCTTGCTATCTTTAGGGATATTGGGCTCCCCCAGCCATGTGATCAATTTGCCCAGTAAAATATTGCACCAGCAAGAAGGAGCCGATTTAATGAGATCTTGCAATATTTTCAGGATAGTTGCTTGGTATAGAGGTTTCAACAATGGAATTCCAGCAAAAAACTATAGGAAGATATGGACGAGCAGCAGGTTAAAGGTGCAGCAGAACCGGAATTAGGAGATAAGGAGTGAGATGTGGGAGGGTGTCACAGCCTTTTGCTTATTGTGGGACATCAGGTCTCGAAGTTGAACAGTTAATACACATTTGCAGTCATTATGGTGCAGTTTTTTCCCTTGTTGCAGATGCTTACTTTGTTTTGATCCCTGACGCTTTACTTTATCCTTAACAAAATGATGGCACAATATGACATGCAGCAGAGCTTATATTTATTGACAGTTTCTCTGAATACAGAGCGTAAGTGCATGTATTATCCTTGTGATTCTGAACAGTCCTCAACAGGACCACTGTGGGATTTGCACAAAATCCATGTGCATTGTCTGTGACCAATTGCCCCTCTTGCAGAAGGAACAGTAGAGTTGGGTGTCTGATGTGTCAAAGTGCCATGTGCCTTAAATACTAGAGCTGATTCCAGAGGCAGACACTATGGACAGCAATGCCTCTGAGATTCTGGAATTCGCCTGTGATTGTAAAATGCGCCATTGGTTCACTATCACTCCTCCTGGCTACTCCTGAAAGGTAAACACAGTAAGAGTGTCACAACACCAGGTTAAAGTCCAACCAATTTATTTGATAGTAAACTCACAAGCTTTCAGGGTTTGCCCCTTCGTCAGGTGTATGGAGAGTTCTGGCCTCAGACAGAGCATATAACAGCACGCACAGTTTACAGATTGCTGTTTAATCTGTATCATCAACCTCTCCTTGTAGGGGGTTGTAGCAGAGGGCAAAATGCCCCCCCCATGCAGAAAGAGGATGAATGATCTAATCTGCTCTGCAAGGGTAAGTCAACCTTTTTGTTCACTTCAGACTCACACTCTCAGAATAAGGCATTCAAAGGGTTACTGTCTTCGGGACTTACCACACAATGAGCAGAGGAGACAACATCACCAAAATCTCATCTATCATCCGACACAGATATCATCTTCAACTTTTACTGGGAAGGGCTCAGCACACACAGCCGGTATGCACACTTCCCAACCACTCCTTCATCCCTTCTTATCACATTCTAGCCATTCGACTTCATGCAAGGCAAGCTAGCTGACCACAGGAAGGAGACATCCCAAACAGGAGGGATAGCAGACATACTTCCCTCAAGGAGGTGGCAACTGGGTTGGCAGGGAGGACACATTGCTGCTATGGGGAAGGTGAGCCTTCCTGATGTCACAACCTGACATTCACAGTGAATTACATGCAATGTTGCACTCTGTCTGCTCAGGAACTAAATCTATCCTCTCTGTCTCACTGAGACCTGTAGCAGGCCCAGACACAGGTCCAGTCAGACCATCAGCCACAGCCCCAAACTCACCTTTGATGAGGAACCATTTGATCATCACTGGATTAGGGTCAGGGTCACTATCTGGAGAACACCTCACGTACATGTCTGCACAGCAGTCAGAGGCAGTAACTGCCCAGGTCTCTAGCGCTTGGAAAACAGCTGGAGATCAGGTACCCACTGAGTGCGAGTCAGATGATGAGTCTCTGGATACACTTGCTGGAGATGCAGCAGCAGGCAGTGGGCGGAACATCAGACAGTTACAAGAGGCAGTGAACAGATTAGAGTGAAGGATAGAGGAGTCTGTCAGTGTTCTGAGTGATGTCATGACTCCAAAATGTGGGAAGGACGATGGCCACATTGGAGATCTTGGTCTAGCGGTTTCTGTCGGCTTGTGCTTCAAGCTGCACTCGAGAAATAGGTGGGATCCATCAGTGGCTAGGCAAGAGGGGAACAGGGTACCTTGACCTTTCTCCAGCTGCCTCTTCTCCTCAAAAAGTCAGATAGGACCCTTGGGCTCCCAAAGAATTGAGAACCATCAGCTGGACACCCCAGGGCACTCCTGATAGCATCAGCCAATCCCAATCCCCTCTGGCTGTGACACCCCCTCCCCACCCCTCAGCTCAGGCTGAGGAGGATGCCGTTCCCATACCAAATGCAGACCAGGACTTCCAAGCTTCACTGGCTGACCATTGAATATGAGCTCCTGGGGATTGGTAATTAGCCAAGCAGATGGAACCTGTATACCAAGCCCTGTATAAAGCAAGACCCTGAGTGGGTCCATCATCCTTTCAGTTCCTGTTGGGACCTGTTGTATTCACCGCAGGCTTGTGGTTATTGTTTATTATCATTTAGTGCAATAAAATCATGGTTCCTTCACAGCCGACTCCTGGAGTTATTATAACAGACAACAAAGCCAAGCAGTCAGGAGGCTGCCTCCACCTTAGCTGCGGGTTTTGGGAATGCACCTAGATGTAATGGCAGAATGAGAAAAATTAGGGTGGTGTGGATGTTCACTCACTGCATGTATCACACAGCTTTGTAAATACATTTTGCATTCCTGATAATGGTCTCACCATGTGACTGCTTCTATATATGCATCTATGGTTATACTATTACGAGGATGATCCAAGCTTTCACTCCATGATTGCCTTCCTACATGTGCCTCAGTTTCATGTGAAGCTGAGCAGACTCATGATAGTCTCTTGCCCGTTTTGTTATCTAAGGGAGAAGTGTCAAGCCATATTTTGAAATTGAGAGCACATTGAGATTTGACCCTTTAAGCTTGTTCTCCTGGGAGAGTTAAATCTAATGTTGTGCCATCAACGCTGTGCTGTGCTTATTGCGAGTGTGAAAACACATGACCTGGAACCATTATGGTCTCTACAAGCATATGTAAATCTCTGTGGCCATTGAGAGTGTCTCCTTTCACTGGCCAAATGCAACTTTGGGTGCTGACCTTCCAAGATTGGTGGCTTTGTGATCCTTCAGAGTTACAGGTCCAAGGCCAAATGCTGACCTTGCAGTGACACAACTTGTAAAGTCCTTCCCAATCACTGGCACGGTGCCAAGGATAGAAAGAATGTGCTGGAGCCCCTTTGCTTGGATCTGACTCATGCTGGAAGCTTGTGGCTATCTGTATGTCACTGACAGACCTTCCACGTCATGCTGCTGCGAGTGCGTTCTCGTGTGAAAGCTGACCCTCATTGCCCTCCTCATGATCCTGCCCTTCTAGGGAAGTCTCAGCCTCCTCCATGTCTCCCTATGGGCAAGAGATCTCCCCTTTGAACTGCTGAGGTGTACAGGGCACAACAGACCATGGTGATGTTACGTGTGGAGAGTACTGCAGAACACGACCCTGAATGGCTGAAATAAAGCGTATGTTCAAAATGGACCAGTCATAGAGTACTCCCGAAGCCATATCAATCCACCAAGGCATTTCGAGGACAACACCTAGGTGTCATGAGCCATCACTTCAGTGGGGTCCCACAATGACACAGTGGCACAATGGTTAGCACTGCTGCCCCACAGTGCCAGGGACCTGGGTTCAATTCCAGCCTTGGATCACTGTCTGTGTGGAGTTTGTACGTTCACCCAGTATTTGTGTGAGTTTCCACCGGGTGCTCCAGTATGCTCCCACAGTCCGAAAGAGGTGCGGGTTAAGTAGATTGGCCATTCTAAATTGCCCCTTAGTATTCCAAGATGTGTATGTTAGGGGAATTAGCAGGTTATATATGTGGGGTTATGGGGATAGGTCTTGGGTAATATGCTCTGTCAGAAAGTCAGTGCAGACTCAAATGGGCTAAATGGCTTCCTCTACACTGTAGGGATTCTATGACCCAGCAGCCAGCCCTGGGTCATAGCACTGTGGTTCTTTGAGTGTCTGTGCCATCTGGGAGCGATTTAAGATGTAAGAGTTGTGAGAACTCCAGGGATCCTAGCACACTCAGCTTCTGATGATCACACACCGGCTGAATGTTGATGGAATCAAACCCTTCTCTGTGAATGAAGATCAAGGGCTGCTGCTTAAGAGCTTGTAGAGACATGTGTGTGCAATCGTTTTCTCCCTAGGCATATCGCCACAAATCCCAGAAATCCGGGCTAGCTTCATCCATTGTGAACTGTACTGTGGAGGGCATCCTTCACCTTTCTAATACATTTACGTGTTGAGGCTGGAGAGATGCCGCACAGGTCTCCTGTGGATCCCGGGAACAAGCTGCTTGCAAAGTAATTAAGTGCGGTGGTAGCCTTGAGGGGCATTGGCAGGAAATGTCCCCCCAGTCTATGTGGCATCAGATCCTCCCCGTCCATGTGGCAGGGTTGAGCCATCACATTCCTTGACAAACACAGGCTTGTGTGGCACTGTCTCTCGCTCATCATCAAATAGGAGAGGTGGCTTCAGTAAACTCTTGCTCATGCCAGTCACCTTGGTGAGGTGGGTCTGCCTTCTTCAGCCCCTAGGTCTTCCTGGGGCTCTCCTGGAACACCTCAGGCCATGGCTAAGTCCTCCTTTCTCTCGAACTGAGCACTGCCATCAACAAAGCAGCATTGATTGCAACCCCCACTCTGCAATCCTTCTCCTTCCTGTAGACAGATAGATCCAAGGCAGGAATGTATCTCACCAACAATGACAGCCCTCTCACTCCATAGCCAGAAAACCACTCTTGTGCCTTTGGGCTACACTTGTGCCACCTGCATCACCCTTGGAACTGAGGCACAGTCCCTTACAGATCATAGGTGTGTCTTCGAAGGCACCTGAACAACATGGCGAGATGGATCTTTGACTCATATTAGCCGTCCAGAGGTATCGTGATTCTCTCCAGAAATCGTGATTCCCGATGTTCCGTGCCCCTTCACGCCCGCTAAATCGAGAACCTTATTTTAATGTTTTACATACATTTCAATCTCATTACCGAGACCCCCTCCACGTGATCCCCCCTCCCCCAATGAATATTTAACCCTCATTGATGTGGTGTGATGTGGAGAGATTTACAAGTTTTGATGGATGAGATTCAATAAAGGGGATTCCCCCATGCCTCCTGAGGGGTGCAAAGGTAAGTATAACCCCTGGGGGAGAGAGACATGCCTGGCCACTACCCTCGCACTGTCCCCCTGCACAGGAGGGAGGAGAGCGATCAGTGAAGGGGAGGGGGGGTGTGAATTTCCAGGCAGGGGGAAGGTGGGGGGGGGGGGGGTGGTGCGGTGGCAGGCGGAGTGAATACTGAGTGGGCAGGAATGCTGCTGGCACTCCTGCAGTGGTGTGGGAGAGGGATGGGATCCCCCAAATATTGTCTGGGGGCAAGGGGAGGACCCCCCACCGATGGCTCCATGCTGGTGGGGGGATTCCATTTCACTGCTGATCGGGGCACCCTGATCTCTGTGGAGCTGGCTTTGCAGGTTCTACCAGGCCCCCACTGCCAGCGCGACACCCACTCATTTCTCTCACTCAGAGAGGCTGGAGATCTGGAGTGAAAACTGGGCTGAGCCGGAGGGCTACTCACCAGTGCACAGGGTAAGATTCTGTTTGACACCTCAATCCCATATAGAATGGAAGAGGGTTAATTAGATTTGTCACATGTATTAATTACATGTTTATTATTGTCACATGTATTAATATACAGATTTATTATTGTCACATGTATTAATATACAGTGATAAGTATTGTTTCTTGCATGCTATACAGAAGAGCATATTGTGGGTAGAGAAGGAAAGGAGAGAGTGCAGAATGTGGTGTTACAGTCATGTTGTTCGTCCCTTGTCATCGATGAGCACCATTAGTCATTTTGAGGCTGGTTGCAGTGTGTCCGAAGATGACTGATCAGGCCAATTTGGATACGGAATGTTCTGGCACATATTAGACAGATTTGTGTAACACTGTAGTTGTTGCGCTGGTGGCTCTGGACTTGTGCAGCTCGCGCTTAGTGCTTCAGCAATACACCTTGCTTCATGAGCTTGACAGCCTTTGTGGATGAGGCAGCACCAGGTAGGGCAGTTTTGTGCCAGTGTTTCCCAAGTGGTCGTTTCAATGTCAAGTGACTTCAGGGAGGCCTTGAGTGTGTCTTTGAAACGTTTCTTCTGCCCTCCATGCGAGCGTCTTCCAGCAGAGAGTTCCCCAAAAAGGAGCTGCTTGGGTATGCGCTCGTCTGACATACGGATGACATGACCTGCCCACCGGGTCTGCGCTCTCAACAGCAGTGTGTGGACTGATGGTAGACTTGCTCTAGAGAGAACTTCAATGTCTGGTACTATGTCTTACCATCTGATGTGTAATATTATGAGAAGACAAGTCATGTGGAAATGATTGAGCTGTCTTGCATGCCTTCAATACAGTTTACTTTTCACAGGCATACAGGAGGGTAGTGAGTACCACGGCGCTGTAGACGTTCAGTTTTTTTGCTGGGCTGATTCCTCGACATTCCCATACAGTGCAGCACAGTCTACCAAAAGCAGAACTTGCCTTTGCTATTCTGCAGTTAACTTCTGCATCAATAGTCACCTCTTGGGAGAGGGTGCTGCCAAGATAAGTGAACTGGTCCACTGCCTGTAGTTTCTGCCCTTTGATTGTGATTATGGGTTCTGTGTACAGTGCATGAGGAGCAGGCTGGTGCATGACTTCGGTCTTTTTAATGTTGATGGTGAGTCCAAAGTTGTCACAAGCCGTGGAAAATTTGTCCGTACTGACTTGCACCGCTGGCTCTGAGCCAGCATACAGGCCGCAGTCATCGGCAAAGAGGAAATCTCTCAGAACAGTCTCTTTCACTTTAGTAATAGCTTGAAGTCTCCTCAGATTGAAAAGCTTCCCAACCACTCTGTACTTGAGGATGATTCCAGCAACACTGTCCTGGAAGGCATCATTCAGCATGGCAGCAAACATCATGCTGAACAGTGTGGGTGTGAGCACACAGCCCTGTTTGACGCCATTGGTGACTGGGAATGCCTCAGAGGATTCTCCACCATCCAGTACTCTGGCCATCATGCCATCATGGAACAGGCGTACCATCTGAATGAATTTTGGGGGGTGTGGGGGGGGCAGCTGAACTTTGACATGATCCTCCACAGGCCTTGTCGGCTTACGGTATCGAAGGTTTTCGCGAGGTCAACAAAGGTTGTGTAGAGCTCGCGATTCTGCACCTGACATTTCTCCTGAAGTTGGCGTGCAGCAAAAATCACGTCAGTAGTCCCACGACCTTTGCAGAAGCCACACTGTGACTCTGGAAGCAGACCCAGCTCCAGATGAGTGATCAGACAATTTAGCAGGACTCTTGCGAGGGTTTTTCCTGTGATGGAGAGCAGCAAAATTCCTCGGTGTCGCATACTTGCTGATTGCCCTTCCTCTTGTAGAGGTGTACGATGGAAGCATCTTTAAGTTCCGGAGGAATGGATCCTTGCTTCCAAAAGGACTGGAACAACTCGGTGAGCTTCTCAATAAGTGCAGGACCAGCAGCTTTATAGATCTCTGCGGGTATGGTATCTGCCCCAGGGCTTTGCCACTGGATAGCTGGCTGACAGCTTTCATGACTTCGGCTACTACTGGTGGGTCATCCATGGCACTGTTGATATGACCTGGGGAATCCTGTCTATTGCCTCATCGTTAATAGATGACAGTCGGTTGAGGACGGCTTCAAAGTGTTCAGCCCATCTCTGCAGGATCTGAGCCTTCTCTGTAATGAGAGTTGTACCATCTGTACTCAGGAGGGGGGATCTCCCGAGAGATTGAGGTCCGTAGAGAGTGTTGAGGGCTTCATAGAACCGTTTCAAGTTGTTTCTGTCGGCATATCCCTGTATTTCATCTGCCTTGATGCTCAGCCAGACATCCTGCATTTTACGCAGTTTATTCTGAACTGTCCTGTGAGCACTGGTAAAAGCATTTTTCTTGGCAGCTGAAGATGGGTCATTCTGACAGGCGCAATGAAGACGGTGCTTTTCAACAAGTAGAGCCTGTATCTCCTCATCATTCTCATTGAACCAATCATGCTGCTTGCGGGTGGAGGGCCCGAGCGTCTTCAGCACAGATGTATGGATAGCATCCCTGAAGCGTTCCCAGTCATCCTCAGCGCTGCCTGTGAGGTGTAGGTCAGCAAGCTTGATTTCTAAGTCTTCAGCCAGTGCTGAAGCTATGCTGGGTTTCTTTAGCTTGGCCGCATTGATTCTTTTCATAACCTTGCTTCCTTGTGGTCGCCTCTTGGGTCTGATGCGAAGCCTCATTTTGGAGACAATGAGCCTGTGATCTGTCCAGCAGTCAGTGCCACACATGGCCTTGGTTACTGTGACATCCTGCCTGTCTTTTCTCCTGACAATGACATAGTCGATAAGATGCCAATGCTTAGAGTGGGGGTGCATCCAGGAGGTCTTGTTACAGGTAGGCAGATGGAAGATTGTGTTGGTGATGAGGAGGTTGTGTGCTGCACAGGTCATCAGTAAGAGTAGGCCATTACTGTTACACTTGCCCCCTCCATGACTCCCAAAGACTCCCTGCCAGATTGCAGAGTCACACCCTACTCTTGCATTGAAATCGCCAAGCAAGATCAGCTTGTCGGTACTGCTCACTGCTGATGGTAGGGCGTCTAGTTCTTCGTAGAACTTGTTTCTCATCTCGTCCGGGTTGTTCATTGTGGGGGCATAGGCGCTGATCAGGGTGGCTTGACTTCTGTTCTACTACAGTCAGAGCTAGGGTATAGAGAAAGATCAACTTAATACAAGGTAAGTCCATTCAAAAGTCTGAAGGCAGCAGGGAAGAAGCTGTTCTTGAGTTGATTGGTATGTGACCTCAGACTTTTGTATCTTTTTCTCGACGGAAGGAGGTGGAAGAGAGAATGTCTGGAATTTGTGGGGCCCTTAATTATGCTGGCTGCTTTGCTGAGGCAGCGGGAAGTGTAGACAGAGTCAACAGATGGGAGGCTGGTTTGAGTGATGGATTGGGCTTCATTCATGATCCTTTGTAGCTTGAAGGGTGCCACTCCATATCAAACATGGCTGACCAGGAAACTCTCTCTCTCTCTCACTGTCTGCCATGTGTCTGTTGGAAAGATTTGCAGGATATCAATCCATTTGGTCAAGTTGTGGAGGCAGTTTCCATGGCTATCAAGTCTTGGGGTAAGACTCGAACCTGCCGCTTCTGGCTCAGAGGCAGGAGCCTGACCCACTGCACCAGAACACCTCCAGCATTTGGAGTGGAACAGCCCAATTTCCCATACCATCCCTTCTCAGGGTATCAGTCTTTGTTCAGACCAGGAACTGAATGCAGCAGAGGAGTGGAGACTTCGAGGTGAGTGGAACCTCCCACACTGGAACTGAGTGCCAACACAAAGTACTATCTCCTAGCTTTAGTCAAGAATTACAAGTGGAATCTGTGCATTGGCATTAGGGGCCCTGTAGTTGGATTCACCTTTGACTAGGGAACGGATGAACAGCCTTGGTTCCCATTGCTCATTGTTACCCAGTAAACCTGGGCAGAAATGCTTGATGTTAACTTTGAGGAAGGACATGATCAAGTTCAGCTCCAACATCTTGCATGGACTTTTGCCTAGCACCATTCACTATTTACATGAAGAGATCAGAGGGCAACTGTACCAAATGAGGAATCAGGTGACATTCTTGTTTCACAATCCCTTTTGGGGAAGTTTTTAATAAAAGCATCAGCAACAGAGATCAAGTTTCACATACATAGAATGCAAAGTGTGTTTAGTAACTCAATGCTCCAGAACAGGAGGATGTAGGTCTGCTCTACCAGTCCACTCTGAGGTATGGTTTACAGCAAGATAATAAAGTGATGGCAAAGCCACTGATATATCCTCACTGGACATCATCCTGAAGCAGATCTAGCCTCGCACCAATGACAGAATGGCTGTTAAAGGTAGCAAGGGATAGTGAGACAAGGGAACCTAAGAACCATAGTCATCTGGATGCCAGAAAGGTTTCTCTATACCTGGCATATTTTAATTCTCTCTGTCTTCCATACTTTATATCTGGGAACAGATGGTTTTGATGTAGGCATTGTGAAGTATCAGTGGAATAGAAAACACTGCACTCCAGCCCCTGACTGAGCTGCACTCCCTCTGTGGTGGTCACACTGCGACATTATAACGCAAACTGTGCAAGTTGAATGTTTCAAACAGACTGACCTGAGTCCCATTATCTGTCCTAAGCATTTACCGAGGGAGATGAATATTGCTGTGGTGATGGTCACAATCCCTCGTAACTTCTTCGGTGAACACTCCATGATGTACATACAGTGAACATTCATCCCATTCCCTTCAGATAGAGAGGAAAGAAATTCCTGTGTTAATTTATACGCTTGTTGGAAAATTCAAGCAACATGAGGTACTAATCCCTTCAGAATAATGTTCTCCTCCAAAAGCGTCACTCATTTACTTCTTGAATTTGACCCTGGACAGACCATAACACTATAAGATATAGGGACACAATTAGGCCATTCAGCCCATCAGGAAGAGGGATGACCCTTGACAGGAAGAGGGATTGACTCTGGACAGGAAGAGGGATTGACCCTAGACAGGAAGGGATTGACCCTAGACAGGAAGAGGGATTGACCCTGGAAAGGAAGGGATTGACCCTACACAGGAAGAGGGATTGACCCTGGAAAGGAAAGGATTGACCCTGGAAAGGAAGAGGGATTGACTCTGGACAGGAAGGGTACTGACCCTGGATAGGAAGAAGGATTGATGCTGGACAGGAAGAGGGACTGATCTTTGAAAATAATGTTTGAAAATTTCACTTATAATGTTAATGTTACAGAGCAAGGATAGATTGATGTTACAATGGGGAAAGGGTAATTAATGCTGTGGGAGAGCTTAATGTTACAGGAGGGGTTATGATAGTGTTGTTACAGGAATAGGACAGCCATTGGTCTGGTTTTACACTGTATGGTACTTTATGCAGCTGCTCTGGCCCCAGTACAGACCAGATGCCTTTATATTCATTATTTTTATTTCAAAATGCTTCTAAGAAGAAAATTGTGAACCTTCTTATCAGTATGTGATTCCTCACATAGTCGATGACCTCACTTTGTGATTCCACCATGACTGATTAACCTGCCTACCTATATGGGTCCGGGTCCTGCATCCCACCCCTGGCATCCCATTACCCTAGCACCCCAGCATCCCCCAGCTCCCCAGAGTTGCCCACCCCACCCCCATCACCGTGGCAACACAGCTTTTCTCCACATACCCAGACCCCAGCCATGGCCTCAGCATGGGTAATAAGGAGTTACGGTTTGATGTCAATACTGTAAATTATGCATCCCCTCTGTTGTCCATGGAATCGGATTTACTCCGGTCCTGAAATATAGCGGAATATTGCCTTTGATCTTTAATGCTGGAGCTGCCTGGGACACCAGGGGTGGGATTTTCCCAGCCACGCTTGCCCCAAAACTGGAAAATCCTACTCGAGATCAACAGACCTTTGCAATGTCCCCTCCCACCCCCGCCACCTCCCGCTATGATTCCAGTAGCAGACGGGATGGGAAACACTGTCCCCCTCCCCACCCCCACCCTCCATCAGAAATGATAACCTTGTCACTTACCTAGTCAAAGAAATATTCCTCATACCTGAATTGACTCCATACAAGAATCTTGCCACTAGGATCATCTCAAAGGATCTCGCCATCCTGCTGAAACCCACTAAGAAAGCTGCCACTATCGTCAAAATATTGTTGAATATCAGACAGTTTCTCCTGAAACACAAAACATTCCCCTATAAAATGGGATTGGAATTGTTGGGTGGTTTGTCTTTGACCAGGGTATACTCGAAGGGCCGAAGGGTCTTTTTCTCTGCCGGATACCTCTGTGACACTATTTGGTTTGAAAGGAATTATTCAGTGCAACTAAATGCACCATGAGGTGTTATCTAACCAGTGATCACCCTGCTAGAGGTAAATGGGTTTCTTTGCCGTCAAGATGGCTTCCAGCTGACAAGGCTGATGACACAAGTTCAGAATCAAGTCATCTCACTGTGGTGAATCCAGTTCCTGAGCCAGACAAGTCAATGAAGCTGTTGATGATTGAGCAATCAATCTGGTTCATAGTGAGGATCCACAGATGAGATCTATCATCAATGCCAGGGATTCTTCCCACAGTTCTCAATAACCATGATTCATTGGACTAGTAATCCAGAGGCCTAATGTAATGTTCTGGGGATCTGGGTTCAAATCCCACCATGGCAGAATTTTGAATTCAATAAAAAAAATGGAATTAATCATCTCATGATGACATTGTCTGTCATAAAAAAAACCCATCTGGTTCATTAATGTCCCTTAGGGAGGACACTCTGTTGTCCTTACCTGGCCTGGCCTACACACAACTCCAGATTCAAGCAATATAGTTGACTCTTGACTGCTCTCTGAACTAGCCAAGCCAGCTGGCTTGTCCAAGGATGGGGAATAAATGCTGACTCAGCCAACATCCTATGAATTTATTAAAAAACGAATAGGTCACCCCAATGCATAATACAAGATCCTGAGCATTTGTTGCCCATCCCCGAGGGCATTTTAAGAGGCCACAACATGAGATTTTTAATTCCAGATTTTTATTGAATTCAAATTTCACAATCTGCCATGGTGGGATTTGAATCCAGGTCATTCCCCTGGACTACTGGCTCAGTGACAAGATCACTACCTCTCCTGTAAACACTGTTTTATTTATTCATTAGTGTCACAAGTAGGCTTACATTAACACTACAATGAAGTTACTGTGAAAATCCCCGAGTTGCCACATTTTTCGGGTACACTAAGGGAGAACTCAGCATGGCCAATACACCTAACCAGCACATCTTTCGGATTGTGGGAGGAAACCAGAGCACCTGGAGGAAACCCACACAGACACCGGGAGAACGTGCAAACTCCACACAGTGACCCAAGCTGGGAATCGAATCCAGGTCCCTGGCCCTGTGAGGCAGCCGTACTAACCATTGTACCACTGTGCCACCCATAATGGTGAACGAAATGTGTCCTTATGAATATGAACCTCTTACCCAAATCCAACAAATAGAGGCATTTCGACCGACGCATACCTATACAGATTTCTCAGTCACTTGCTTAAGGGAATTTAAATCAAGAGTTTCTCTTCCTTCACAGACTCAGCTCATTTGGATCCCTTTGGATTTTAATTTCTTCTCTCGCTACTTTCCTATTATTATAGCACTGGAAATATTTTTGCCAAATGATTATTTCTGTTGGCAACCTCTTCCAAAAGTGCTTTCATACTCCATGGTACTGCTGAGCTTATCATTCTCTAATACTTCAATTAATGACGCTTGTGTGTAGATAACATCCTGTCATGTTGTAAACTCAGCCACCCAT